>NC_141294.1:3816331-5016331 GCF_037954325.1 Fistularia commersonii | reverse complement strand
ATACTCGACAGCACAGACAAAACAAAAGCCAACTCTGGCAAAAATGGGAAGGAAATTATTTGCTGTTTTAGTTTCAGCTGGAAGGAAGTGCTTCTTTGCAATGTTCCTTCTCTCTAAATATATATTTACTTACTTTTTTCTTTCAACTGATCAACATGATCAGCATGTATTATTTTTGATGTATTGTCCGGATCACACAATACTCAAACCTTTGTTAGTTTCCTCAGTAGAGACGATACATTTGCTTGAAAGCTCTTCTTTTGGAATTAGTTAAAAACAAATAATATTGATTATAATTAATACAACGTTGTCCTTTCAGAGATTTTGTAAAACCAGCTAGATATTAATTAAGCCTTGAATAAAACACAGATAGATAGATAGATAGATAGATAGATAGATAGATAGATAGATAGATAGATAGATAGATAGATAGATAGATAGATAGATAGATAGATAGTTTGCAATTTTAGGAGGAGAAGTACTGGGAAAGCAGTTGACAGGAGGGTGATTTGAAAATGTGGTCAGCTAAAATGCCATGGCAACTGGTCAAGAGTCCATAGAGAAGGAATGTGTCTAATGAAATGTAACGATAGCTCCCCTCCCACCACTTCTCCCCCTCGCTCTAAGGCGGAATGAGTGACTATGTTTTATATTCTTAATATTGAGGCTCGGCTTTGTTTAATTGGGATGTTCGTTTCATTACGTTTAGGTTTTGCCAATTTTCAGAAGGACAGAATGAAAAAAATGTCATTAGTTTAGCACCATCTCTTTTCGAGGGCTTCTTATTCCAGAGTCAATAAGTGATGGAATATCTTTTTTTTTTTTTTTTCAACAGGAGTGCATCACTTGCCAATGAGATAAAGCAAAAGACAAGGTCTTCTAATGTAAATAGCACACCAATTAATGATACCGTCATTATCACAAACCTTGTGATAAATATAAATGTGCAATACTTTTGGAAAGTAAAAACAAACACCCTTGACGATAGCCCAAGTGTTTATCTACTATTGGACGGTGACAGTGGAAAGAGCCATAAAAGTCGTAAAAGCGCCTATCTTTGAATGAAAGAGTCACTAAAAAAAGGCTTCGATACAGAAGTTTTTTGTTAAAATTTAGTTTGATTGATTTTTCAAAAGTTAGTTGGATGGCAAGAATTAACCTCATCTTCCGTACATCTGTTGAAAATTGACGTAAAATGTTGTTTCGGCACGCACTGCCAAAACCAAGAATAAATCTACCGCAATTTTCCACCTCTTCCCGCCTGATTATGATGCTATGCTAAACAAAGAAACAATCCCAATGACAGAAATGAGAGACATAATACGCCCGTTAACAAAAGAGAGAAAGTATAGAGGTATCGCACAGAATACAAGACTGTGGGGTAGGGGCCGGGGTTGCATCACCCTGCTAACATGCTCACCTGAATTATGCGCAATCCATTGTCTTTAAATATCATAAATTGGTGTTTGAGCATCCCACCCCCCTCCAACACAGGCCAAAATTATTTGGCGGCAGAGCTTTAGAGAGACAATTAGTCATATTCGTATACTGAAATTAATTGGAGGAGATGCGGGAGATAAAGAGACAGAACAAAGACAGCTTTGTGTCACTCCCTCTCCATCTGACAGGGATAATTAGATATATGAAATTGAAATTCCTCACTGGGGGTCCTGTTGACAACACTTTTTTCTGTTTCATTCCTGTCCTCTTCTTCTTTTGTGTTTGTGTTTATGCTAATGTGGACCCAGTGTTTTTTTTTTTTTTTTTTTGTTGTTTTTATTTTTTCCCAGACTGCTAAAAGCAGCATCCTCTTATCTTCTTATTCAATCCAGTGAGCAGCAAAGAGCAGCCCTTCAGCCTATTCATGCCTCCCCTTTCTGTGCCATAAAGATTTGATGAGGCAATGAATAATTTCTAATCAATAGAATTTAACAGTTTTGTTTCATACGGTGCAGAATATCATCTTTTTTTTTTTTCTATTTTATTTTTCCCAACAGTTCTTGACATCCATTACATTTCACGTAAGCACATGCAAATTTAGTTGTGGACTTTTAATTTGTGTAAAATTTGGTATCCGCTTGATAATGTTTTCATGTCTCAAACTGTTTTGGGTTCTGTACTTTGGCGCATTTTTGCAACTGAGTCATTTGTCATGTGTGCCTGCTTTGTGTCATGTGAACCACCCTTGCAGTATCAGAGTGGAACATCTGATCAAAGACATTGTGGTTTGAGTGGAATTATGGGTTATGTCACCTTTCACCACAAAAGAAGAAGGGGCCTCTCATAGTTTTCCCCTTACATGAGAAAGAACCGCCATCATGTTTCTCACAAATGAAAAGAGAGGAAAAGTAGTAAATCAACAGAACAAATATTCAAATCCGGCTGAAGCCATAATCTGACGTTTGGGTTACCGTGGTTCCTGGTCGATGATGATTTTTTTTTTTTTTGAGGAACAGAGGATCTGGCTTTTCTCATGGATGTTTCAAACTGAAGGTGGTGTTTTTTCGTGGCATCAGTGGCTATTCAGGAAATATCGTTGACTAATATAGATTTAGGCAGTTTTATAATGCCGTATATAACTATATTGTTATATCTTTGAGTTGCTTTGTAGTCTGGAATTGAATGAATTAAATCTCAAAAGGTGAGTGCCAATAATAATCATCCTTTTTATTTAAAATGTACTCTCAGTTACATTTTGACTTACTCTTTTTGGGTAGATTTTTGTCTTATTTTATTCTGGAACTCTGAACAAACCAACATCAAGATACAGGACTGGTCTCAGTTTAAGGATGTCAAAGAATGGAGAAGAGAAAAGGGAGAGGAGTGATGGTGGAGAATGGATATTAGGCAGGGAAGGAAGCCAGGATAGAGATATGAATTGAACCGGAAAGAGCCTTTTGTCTAATTCTTGCCACATTCGTTCTTGAATGAAGGTCTAATTACCCATAGGTATTTGGTGCCAGTGTTCCCAGGTCCCAGCAGCCCCTGGGCCCATGCAGGCACTGAGCATCCAGAGCCAGTTGCTTCCCAAACACTGGCAGGTATACAGGCCGAGCTAATAGTTGTACCACAAGGGAGCCAGATGAAAGAGCAGGAAACTGCTGCCAGAAGCCCTGAAAGGATTTATGTAAAGAAAGAAGAGAAAGACATGTAAGAATGTTGTAAGTAGAGGCTAAACCTAAGTTGCATATATATATATATATATATATATATATATATATATATATAGACAATCACTCGCTTTTTCAGACTCCCCCAACTTAGTTAGACATTAACCAGTGACCTTGTAGTGGAATAGTGGAAGACGAAAGACTTGGATTGTTACTGTAGATACACACACACATACACACACACATATGTGTGTATAAATATATATATATATATATATATATATATGTGTGTGTGATGTCTATATATATGATGTCTATATATATATATAGGATATATATATATAGGATGTCTATATATATATATGTTTATAAATACATGCGTGTGTGTATATGTATATATATATATATATATATGTGTGTGTATGTATACATACACAGTTTGTGTGTATGTGTGTGTATCTACAGTAACAGTCCATGTCTTCCACCACAAGGTCACTGGGTAATGTCTAAGTTGGGGGTAGTCTGAAAAAAGTGAGTGATTGTCTATCTGTGTGGGATTTGATTTCCATGAAAGAGCTCACAGGGTGGGACAGGAACATCACCAATTGTGACGACTCCAGATCCATCCTGAGGAACAGGAATTCCCACAAGCTGGATAAACATGCAGTTTTGTGAGGGGGTGGCAGGGTGCCTGATAGTTTTTCTCTCATCTTTGAATATGGACGATGTAATCATTTGGTGATATCTGGGCATAGAAATGTGATATGTAAGAGAAAACCGTAGGTGTGCATGTGTTATGTGTTGAATACCACATGTGTGTTTTTACTTGAATTGCAGAATCAGTGTGGGAAAGCAGAAAACATATTTTGAAGTTCCAATTTATTTGGTTTGTTTTAAGGCAACATATGGTAACTATATGAAAATGTGTAAGGATCATGTAAGATTGCATGCTTCCTGGGAAAAGTACATCAAACTTGTAAACAGCACTTGCTTCGCTATTACAGTGTGATTTAAATTAA
Organism: Fistularia commersonii; assembly: GCF_037954325.1. Classification (NCBI taxonomy): domain Eukaryota; kingdom Metazoa; phylum Chordata; class Actinopteri; order Syngnathiformes; family Fistulariidae; genus Fistularia; species Fistularia commersonii. The sequence goes on along the minus strand of NC_141294.1, from coordinate 5,012,202 downwards.
TACAGTATGTAACTGTAAAGCCGAACAAAAGGTAAAAAAAAAAATGTTTTCAACGTCATTAGTGTGTGTAGTCAAATGTGAGTGAGGCAGAAAAGAAACAACAATGGGTAGCATAGTTTTTCACAGAATATGAAAAAAAGTTATACTAATCAGACTGCTTCATAGATGGGCAGTTGTTTATTTTAAATCAACAAATATTTGAGTTGTGTTTGCTTTGGGGAATTCTTGAATATTTGTTTCATTTGTGAGTTTATGTCTTAGCAGTTGCATATCAGGCCCCACCACATATTTCTGTCAGTAAAAGAAAATCTTTGTGTCTCCTTGTGCGGTTGTCTCTCAGCAAGTTTAGTTTGAACTGCTCATATACACATCAGCATTGGTGTTTTCATATGTAATTACTGTGAATCAACTCTTTGTACATGGTCCAAGTCATAAAACAAGAGAGAAAGAACATCGTTATGCTAGTGGGGCACCTCACTAAAACGCTCCAGTGACAGAAACTGAAAAGCTGTAATTCCTCCTGTGAAGTGAAGTCTGACTTGTCGGAGTAAAGCACTTCCTATCCTTTTGTTCGAATCTCAAAGGGAATTATAGGGGAGAGTTAGATATGGTTGTTAATAAGACCACCGAGCCCTGGCCAGACGAACGTTTAAGGGTTTTCAACCATGACATTTGTATTACAAGACTGAAAATCGGGGTCCCTTAAATTGAATATTCTTATTTGAAAGTGAAAAGAGTCAAGCAATCTTGATGGATGAGGGTTCTTTGTCTTATTATCGACTGTGGTTTGGTCCAGCTGTCTTATAACACTCACGAGGAACAAAATGTAAAAAAAAATGACAGTTATACGTCGTGTCTATTTGTGAATAAGATGCACGAGTGATGTCCATTTTTAGTTTTGCAAATTTCCAAAGTGACTTGATGATGAAGGAAGACTTTCATATCGATAAGACAAGGGGAAGCGAGAGGTTGGCTTGTGAGGTGGAGGGTGATAGAGGTTGGGGTGGGGTGCGGTGGGGGTGCATGGAGATCAATGGGCTAATAAAACAAATCGATGGAATGAAACCACAGAAAAAAGTGAAGTCATTAATTTGCAGAGACAGGATGATCCCACCAACCACATGCATTGATTAGAAATGAGGTCTGTGGAGAACCTTCAGGGGGTATCATATTAGTGGAGGGGAAACAATGGATGGGGTGGGCGGGGGAAGGGTTTGCTGTTGTACTGATGCAGGAGAATAGGTTAACTAGTGGATCAATGGCATCTCCATAACTCCAGAGGACCCGGGCTCTGTGTTTGCTCACCAATGCACTGTCAACACAATATTTGCAGGTGCAATGTTTTTTCTCTGCTTATGTGTGCTGTCCGATTGATCCCACCTTCCCCTCCACGCTTTTCTTTCAAAGCAAGAGTACTCAAGCATGATTATGATATTGAATACATCATAGAGTACAAAAAGGTCTGCAAATAAGGTCAGAGGTGAGAGCTAATGTTCCATTTTTTATCAATAGCATTATTGTTAATCATGATTTGTAATCAATAATATTGGTCTGAGTTATATACACTCAGGTCAATTACATTGTACTGCCAGGGTTGCAGTGGATACAGAACCTGTGAGTTGTGAGGTGACAGCTTTCATACGTATAAACATGCAAACGATGCGCGATCAATTTTTCCATGCAGTGGCAACGCTCTTGAGATTTTTGGCTCACTGTAGTCCGGTGAGCTGGTTGTGCAAGTTGTAAAAGATATATAACGCGGTCTCGTCGTCTTTTTTGACCGACTGAAGCCAACCCTCATAGCAGCCTTTTAAATTTTGATCTTCGCACAAGAAAACAATATACGAAGCCTTCTGTCGATTTGAGTTCTTCTGATCTGCAGACACAGCATAGCTTTTCTGCAGCCATTTGGGGGAAAGAGAGAGAAGAAAAGCAGGTGATGTGAGATTGACGACTTAAATACTTCATCAATCAATGCTGCAGCCGATGTGTTGTTTGGTGATTGGTGGAGAATTCAGGCAATCCATCTTTCCTACCAGCAACTGGCATTCAAGATTCTCCTCAGGTTCTCAATGTAATGCCTTTATTTCTTTATTTCCAGGGTTAACCTATGCAGTAGCAACATTTTTGTATGAGTTTCTGTGTGTGAGAGTGTGTGTGCCTGTGTGCATGTGTGTGCGTGTGTGTGTGTGTGTGTGTGTGTGTGTGTGTGTGTGTGCGTGGGTGTGTGTGCGTGGGTGTGTATGTGTCTGTTTGTGTGTGTGTTTGAATGGATGATCCACAACAGGCTTTCAACTTTTATTAAGGTCTGGTACAGTACAACAGAGTATGCAACAAATACAACCAGAGAATCAAGTTAACCCATGATATATTCCCTCAAAGAAAATAAATGATACTAAAGAAAAGTAAGCAATGATTTAAATAATGTAAAGGATATCTGAACTAATGAGTCTTCATAATATCTACAATGTGTCACTGCATGCTGGGTAGTGGACATATTTACTCTATGGTTATTATTTGGGACTTTACGAAAAAAAAAGTCCAGCATTAAGCTGACGACACCTCCGGCTAGATTAGACAATGTCATAGTTTGTGATGGGATCCAGGATAACCAGATCATGACATCATTTTTCTAAAAATCAAAGCAGTGCGAATAGAATGAATAAAATGATCCAGATGAACTACAACTTAGAATAAGTCTTGCCTTACTGTTAGACATGGCCCTTTGCCTCCGAGCACAGAGGGTGTATATAGGATTTGTATTTAAAAAAAAAAAAATCATATGGGACTACGATAACATCTCACACCTTCTGGGGTGCATTTTTCCCCAATTAGACCTTTATACTCAAAATAAACTATACATTATTTCCACTCATAATACTTTGAAACAAAAGTGTAATGACGATTTTTCTCTGCCTTTTTTTTCTTAAAAGAGTTTAACCTTTAGATATTAGCCATTGTCACTCAAAGAAGAGGAGTACAGTGCATTTTCTGAGAGCTATTGTGAGTGACCGAAACCAATTCACATTGTTAAATAAAACAGGAGGCTCTGCAGTAGAATGACTGATGGATTTTAAATGTCTCGGTCGACAATAGCGGTCTTTGACACTGACAAACCACCTAGATCAGCTGGCTACGAGTGCAAAACATGTTTATGGAAAGCAATTTTACTTTTTTGGATCTCTACATGTTTAAGCATGCAAGCAAGAAATTGTTGGGGTATTACTTTTTGTATTAAAATATTAATAGTTGCCTGCATTTCTTATTGCTATTTGTATAATCAAGATATTTTCATAAATGTGTCTTCTTTTCATCTTTTGCACAGTCATAAATACTGTTAAATATTGTGACGGTCATTATTTTGTTGGCCTTGTACATGATGCTTTGTGATCTCAAACATTGCAATTTCTCTAAACACAGTCTAATACCTGTTTCTTGTTTTCTTCATTTTATGTCCCTAGCTCCATGTGGTTATAGTAATACTGAAGCCCCTGGGTTTTGCTTAATTAAAATACATCCTTTTTGTGTTCCCCCTGGATTCCAGTGATAGAATAACTATGCATTGGGGTTAGCTGTATTTAGCTCCTTGAGGAGTTAGCCAATGTTGTGTCAGGCAGCCACTCACAGCTAAATCAACAAAACACAGCAAAGAGGGAAGGAGAGGGACAGAACCAGTTGCAGGAGAAGGAAAAAAAGGAAAAAAGGCTGGGGTTGAGGGGGGATCCCGTATTGTGTAAACCCTTAGCTTTTCACACTGAGCTGCATTTTCATGCTAAGCTCAGAGCTTGAACTGAAATCCTCTCACTTATCCTCAAATCCAAGATGAAATACTGTCAGATGTACTCTGATCCTGGGAATTTGGTGGGAGACTGACAGGGAGGGCAGAGACATATGAGTGATTGATACAGAGAGGCGAGAACGCATGTATGTGTGTGTGTGTGTGTGTGTGTGTGTGTGTGTGTGTGTGTGTGTGTGTGTGTGAAGGAGAAGGAGGAGGAAGAGGAGGAGGAGCGTGGGATGTGGGAGATTTAATACAGTGATTTGTCAGACAGAGAGTTAGTGACTCATGTCAACTTTATACCCAGTAACTAACTGTTTTGTTGAGTTACTTATATTGTCCTGTGTTTTGCGGTATTGACTGACTGATGATTTCAAAGGCAGATTAATATTGTGAAAATCCCTCATGCATTCAGTTTGGGAACGCGGTACTGTACTGAACGTGGCGCGCGTTCCCAGAACTTTGTTACGTGTGTCGTATGTGGAGGTTTAAGGGGTGATTTTTGGATGGTGTGTAGGTCCCTTGTCTCTCAATAGCTCTAAGGCAGAGGCAGGAAATGGAGTCCTGGCATTTTGTTTTGCATCAGTGCTTCGCTTTATTAGAGAGGAACAGAATCAGCATAGAATAATAATTGGAAAATTGTAAGCTTGCTTTCATTATAATTAGCAAGATCACAGGATACAATAATCCAATTATTTTACTTAAAAGCAAGTTTCCTCACCCCTCTGCAGTCTGGTGCAGCATGTGTAACCTCATCCGACGGACATAAAGAAAAGGCAAACTCTCTGTCTCTCCCTCTTCATCCCCCTCGCACATGTAAACACCAGCATGCTTCAGTGTGCTCAGACAGCTAAACATACACTGACATATGAACACCATTTAGTGCCACCAGACATGCACATAAACATACACATGCACACACCTCAATAACATACAAATAATTGAGCAAGATTTGCTGGTACATTAAGTTTAATGTGTTTGACATTCGGCGGGAGGAAATGCTAGGCAAATGTTGGAGTAGCCACACCACGTATTTCTTCAATCAGAGCACGGCAGGGCTTCATTTTACAACCCAGACGCAAACTGAGGCCCCGTCAAAGCTAATTAGTGCTGTTGCAAATGGATGCAGGTCATGGTTTTCAGCAGATTGGTCCAGCGAAAGGTCACCAAAGGTCAAGCCTCCAGTATGGAATGATATAAACAATCATCTATAGACCACAGGCTAATCAATCCCTTTTAACAATATCCACATCCTGGTTGGCTGCTCTCAGAGATCAGGGGTCAATGTACAAAGAGACAACGAGGATTAAGTATTTCAAAAGCCTCATGCTACTGATTATCTGGTTTCTTCTATTACGCCATGCATAATTTTAATTACTTTTGTATGTTTTAAAGTGTTAATTTCTTGAGCTATTTATTAAGTCGATACTGTTTGAGGAGCTTTTTGTTAATGCACAATGTCACACCAGACATCATCCACATTCATTGTTTATTCATGAATTCCAGCTCTAGACTGAAATGAATTGGATGAAAAATACAATGAGCTACGAACGTTGCCTTTTTGTGCAGCTATAGTCGTACTAAAGCTTGTGCTTTTCTGTACACTCGGTAAAGATACTCCGCTATCTCCACTCCACTGTATAATATGAAGTTCTGCAATTAGCTAAGCAGGGAGAAAAGGACAGAGAAACTAAGTGGCGAGGAAAGGAGGGGGAGAAAGATGAAAACCAAAGCTCGCGGAATTGAATTACCGGGGCCTTTTCTCATTATCATTTAGACGTCTTTTATGGCCCACCAGTAAGAGATGATGTTCCCATGACCCCACACAATGCGCAGACATATTATTCAATCCTGCCTCGATAAAATTCCTGCAAATAAAACCTTTGTGCCGGGCAACAGCTAATTATTTGACAGATTGGCCCCCTTCTGTCTCAGGTTACAGTGTGGAGTTGCCGTGTTTCGGGACACACACACACACACACACACACACACACGCATACACACACACACGCATGCACATCACCAGCGCTTACCCACTCTCTCCCTCGACCCAGTACAGAGAGGGGCCACTTTGAGAAAATCCCAGAGGGCCTCATTCTTTTCAGAAGATTATATATTTCAACCCCCCATCTCCTGCCTCTCCCCAAACATCTATCCATCCAAAATCAGGGGACCGTGGAGTGTGTGTGTGTGTGTGTCTTTGTGTGTCTGTTTGTCTGTGTGCATCTGTTGGGGTAGGGGTGGGGGAAGTCTGTGCGTCAGTTGTCATTTTGTAGTTTCAAAGGTGTTCATAGTTTAAAGAGTGTTCTCAAGCAGATAGTAAACACTAATACATAATAAAGTTTGACGGGGGATGAAGAGGCAGAGGGATATTCAAAAAAAAAAAAAAAAACATACCAAATGTTACCCTGATTTTACACAGCTTTCTCTTTGCATCTTTCTTTTGTTCTTCCTTTTTTTCTTTTTTTTTTTTTTTTGAATACCAAATTAGAGAGAGGGAAACATTAACAGATTAAAGTTTTGGGTGGGCATGCCTTTGGCTTTGGTTCAGTCCACTAATAACCAGAGTTTGTCATTAGTGTTCGGACATGGACCACCAAGATAAATGCCAACACATGTTTGAATTATCTGGAGAGTAATGGCATTTTCCTTCAGCCCTTTCCCTCTTATTAAGATCACTTGTTGACTCATGTTCGAAGACATTTTCAACTGGCAGCACAAGTTTATTCTTAACTTCTTAAACCTGTACGGTCATTCGGCTTATGAAATGTGTTAAATATTACTAAGGTTATATATTGAGTAAAAGGAGCGTATTGGGCTCATGTCCTAAAAAATCTGTAAAGGATATTTACGTTGAAATCCATGATCAACTGTACAATTCTTGTTTCTCTGCCCTTGTTTCACATTTAAACAAAAAAATAGCATGACGTTACATTATTCTGGAATTCATCATCTCAATAGCTCACTGTGTTTTAACATATAACAGAATGGTCTACGCTTAACAGTCTAAATGTGAAAATAAATGTGCATGATACGTTACAACAGTTGAGCTCTTTCGGGTTTCGGGGAACTAAAACAGGGAACTATGGCCAGTGGCTGAGTTGCTTCTGCTGATACCCTGTCATAGAAGCCTTTTTAGGATAACTACAAATCAGGAATTGACATCTAATCATAAGACAAGTGAAAAATGGAAGTTATGATTAAAGTAGAAAGCAAAGTGAAATGTATTTAAGGCATAGGAACAGATAATCAGCTTTTTTTTATTCATTTACTCCTCACAGACATGTTCAATAGATAAATATCTGTATTGGTAGAATGATCTTAAATCTGCCTCTAATATTTAGCCATACGTTTTTGTCACATACACTTTCATCAAACAAATATAGTCGTCAGCTCAATTTATGACATGTTTTCTCATAGGCCTTTCCAAATTCAAACAATATGAATTCTTGTGATAGCCTTTCTAGATAGCTTGATTAATAAATAGAATGAAAAACAGGCACAGTTAATGATAATTATTAACTAGAATGACTAGATTGCTCCCCTAAATATGTCCTACTCTCTTTTCTATTTCTCATGTGTTGTTGCCCCAAAATCTATGTCCAGGCTGCGGGTCTATGGCTTGAATCCTCAACTACTACTTAACTGGCATGAACCCAAGCAAGCTGAGCCTGGAGTATTCATTGTTCAACCTGGGTGAAGGTTATAGAGTCCAGCTCTTCCCTGCTCCAGTCCCCAATGAGCAAACATATGGTCATGGAGCACCTTGAACATGTTTGGGTAACCAGAACTACTTGGCCAGAGCAGCCATGGCACAGAGAGAGAGGAGTAGATCATAAGGAGGCGTAAGCCCACCTTGATAAAACAGCAGAAAGGAGGGGATCGGGGGCAGCCATCAACAGCGATCATCATTAACTAGTAGCTCACACACAGGAAAAGTCAAGCCGGTTAGCAACACCGTTCTCGTACCCCTACTATCCCTTGTTTCTGTTTTTATAAATGCACGCACAGTACAATATCATCACTCTGTTGTTTACACAGCCAACCTCATCTAATCACTTCCATGTTTCCTCAGTGTTAAGCTCATTAGTGGGTGACCTAAAGGCATAAAGGAAAAAAAGACGACAGAGAAAGACAAAAAAATCTTTGGATAATGGATGCTTGCTGTTTTGAGACAGTAAAAATAAACAAGTCTGCGGCTTTTATAATGAATATGCTGTAAACATGGGCCTGGAGTGTAAGTCTTTCAAAAACGGCTAGATAATAACCCAAATTATGCGCATCTACAGTATATTTAAAAGTATACCTGCAATTGAGCCTGTGTGTCTATGACTCATTGCGTGTTTGCATTTGTCTTTGGGCTGACTGGATGCAGGGGGTCGAGTGTCGAAGGCCACAACTCGCGGCCAGACTTGGGAGGTGAGAGTAGCTCTGGTGTCTGAGTCCCAACCGGATGGCAACTGGAAGGCTAACTTCATTAGCCTTAAAGATGAAACAAAGGAAGATGCTTTGTAAAAAAAAAAGTGCCATACCTCATCTAAGAGGCCACCACCTGACACATTAGTAATCTGTATGCTCAATTAACCACAGGAAGGCTCATTTTTCCTCCCCCTCTCTCTCCTGCTCTCTCATGTTGAATCGAATAGAGTAAGCCAGAACAATCGCACTGGATTGAAGTAAGAAGCAAATTCACAAAGTTAAATATTACTCAATCGCTGCATTCTAATAAGTGTTGTTTTTCCTTCTGCTTAACCATTAGTGAACACTGTACTCTGAAGTTGGAAACTCTCTTACACACTCTCTTTCGCTTTCTGTCTTTTTTTTTTTTTCCACAGACCGACAGGAGACAAAGATCTGATGCCTGTTGGAAAAATAGCAGTGATCGCCAGCTATAATCCCAATTCTCTTAACATGTAAGTACAATTGCCAAGACTTCACAAGAAGCACAGAATGCAATTCCAAAATGCAATCTGGGATTCCACATAGAATAAAGTTTACGCTTAAAGTCAGGAAAATCATGACTATCACTCTTTTCTCTATTAAAAGTCATCCATTTGAATCAATTATGATACGTCTTGTTGTATTTAATCAAATTTATTTTGGTAGTCTTATTTCTGGACCAATACAGTCCACGGTAAATCATCCACCATTGTATGCTTTCATTCGGGACCACGGACAACTTTGTGTCAGCTTCCGTCCTCCAAATGATTAAAAAATCTTTTATTGAGGAGTCACTGATACAATTTTTATTTTTCTTCCAAATAATTTTCTATAGTTGACACTAATGTCGGTCACTGTGATTAAACACCAATGTTACAAGTTGTTACTGAATCAATTCTTCACACTATCTTTGGCCCCATTTTTCCCCTTTTATAAAAAAAAAAGAAAAAAATTATAATTATTGTATAATCAGGCACGCAAAGATCAACACACCATCTTTTTTTTAAAGATTTTCATGGCAGCAAACTATGGCTCCTTATCTTCCCATGAACTAGCTGAAAAAAAAATGTGCGTATAATGTGTGTGTATAATGTGTGTGTGTATGTGGGGTTTGGGGGCGGAAAGCACGCTGATACGTATTAGCCTTTGATTAACGAGGTGAGGTGGAAACTCTTTAAAATCACAGGGGGCATGGCTTAGGAGGCCTCTATCCAACACTTCGCCACACTTCACAGGACCAACTTCTTCTTTTAATATTGGGTACTCCCCCTTTTTTTTTTCTCTGTCTCTCTCTGCTCTGTGCCCCACTCACCCTCTGTCGTCTTTTGAGGTCTATAAGAGAGATGAAAAATGGCATGCAGCTGGCCCAGCACTTCCTTCCCCTTGTTGGGGTCAGCAGTTCACTATGCTGATAGAGACCCTCACACTTCCATTAATAAGAGGCTCCCTGCACTCACACAGGTCACTCTGCTGCATTGGTGAACCCCCATCGGTGCTGCATTTGTCTCTATTTTCATCATGTTCTTCTGAAATATGTCATCAATTTTTCGAGATTTCCGGCACTTGGTGTACCCAGTTGTTTAAAGTGACTCTGTAATCTTCGAGAAGTCGGTGTGATATTGCTTTCATAAATTTCGCAAAAATAGAATTGTCTTTTTTTTTTAACTCAAATCAGTGAAATTGTAAATGATTGCTTGTCAGAAGAATTGCAAATTAACCTTTACTTGCCCCGTAGTTCTGCAAATCCACATTCAGATTTGGTTTAAGGAGCGACACATCCTCTAGAGGCTGCTAATGGGGCTTTCAGATTTTTATTTATTTATTTTAAAATCTCATAGTGAGGTAAAACTACGATAAGAACTTACAATTTCGGACCGCAAAGTTTGTTGCGAAACAAAAAGATCACATGATGTTTGGTAAAACTTTGCGCTATCGGCTTTATTTGTAGTAGGTGTGAGGAGCAGTGGATCGGCAGCAGAGGGCCAGGTTGGTTAAATTCAGAGTGTGCTCAGAAAGAGGTGCTAATCATAATGCTGAGTTAGCCTTGTTGAGCTGCTAATTACCTCCATTATAAAGATGCAGAGAACGTGATCAGAGGCGCCTTAGCGTAGATGAGTGTTGAAGTCTGGAGATACTTGCAAGTGTCTGTGTGTGAGTACATATGTGTGTGTACTGGTCTGTGCCGATTAAGAGGAGGATTAGCTGTCCATCCTAAGGAGGGGGGCAGCAACGGGGTACAATGATGAGGGAAGAGGGGGAGGGAAGTGGCGGTGGGGTACAAAAGAGAGAAAAATGTGTGTATGGGGGTGTCCCCCTCCTGTAGACGAGGCCTGACCTTCTCATTTCATCCTCATTAGTATCTCATGTCAACAGAGCAGCCACTCCTTAATCATCTGCTATCATCCCAGGCCTACACACAGAAAGACAAACACACGTACATGCACATAAGCGCATGTGCGCACACACACACACACACGCGCGCAAACACACAAAGAAAAACAGAAACCAGCTCAGATAAACTCAGACAAAAACAATACATTTATTCTTTCAAACAATAGTAATTTCAATTTTGTGTAAATTAATAGCCAACACTACGGTGGGGGCTGACAACAACAATAATAATAACAACAACAACAACAATAATAATACTAATAAAAATGATGATGATGATAATAATAATGACAATAACAATAGTAATTATCATTATTATTATTAGTATCATTATTATTATGTAATAATAATTGGTTATAGTACTAGTATATAAAATATTATATAATAATAATAATCATAATAATAACAATCGCAATAATAATAACAATAATAATAATAATAATAACAATAATAAAATGTCTTATTATTATTATTATTGTGCTTATTATTTTTATCATGTTGTTTTTATTATTATTATTATATTAAGTTATTATTATTATTGCTATTAGCATTATTATTTTCATTATTATTATTATTATCATAGCTGGTGGTAGTTGAAGGAGTAGTCGTAATAATCAGAGCTTAGAATTTTTGATAAGTCTACAGTTACAGTATCCCTTAAATTAGCTGGTAAACATATGTAGACCTACTTACTAAAAGTGTTAGCACAGGAATTCAATTAACCTTTACTGTTTCATCTCTAGTTTTCATGAATAAAACAACAAATCCAGAAACTTCTTTGGGCGAGTTATCTTTTGAAATCTATTGGTGGACTGAAGCACCGCATGGCAGAGGGTGGGCTCGTCTGTCTGTGTCACCCTCGGTGCCACGGAGGCCCCAGCAGGGTCGGGGGGAGTGGGGGCTCAGGGTGCCAGCACAAATGAGCTTCATTTATTTCCCCACTTTGGCATATGGTGGCCTATTGTCCTCAGCCACAGAGGCAGAAGTGATGCAATTTGTTGGCATGTCCTGTCATTTCACAAACTGCCCATCCCAGTGAGGCCTTGGCCAGCAGAAGACAAGCAAGGGCAGCTTGTTGTTTCACCCCTGATGCACACAACATGTGTGTGTTGTTTGTGTACTTAGATTATGCTTCAATTAATACAGAATGGATGCAACAGATTCCTTGTAAGCATAAACTGTCATCCAAGCAATTACTTTGAATAACAAGAAAAAACAAAACAAAGCAAGAAAAAAAACAGGATCAACCAGATCAAATCTTCAATCAGAGTAAATCATTTTAATCTCAAGATTATCGCGTAAAGTATCCGTGTCAATCCGTACTGTTTTCCATGTTATCATAACAGACTATCCTTATTTACAGAATACTTAATGATTTAATCCGAATCGGGATTTAAGACGTGGTAGCTCTCTCTAACTGGGAATTCAGATTTAAAAAAACAAAACAAACAAAAAACAATATGTACTTATATATGAACCAACACTGACGAAATAAACAGTGAAACCTCAGATTCATGAGTGACAGTGAACTGGGCACTTCACCTCATGCCTGTTCCTGGTTTCTTCAAGCTAAGCATGAAGCTACTGTCTGACATGAGAGGGGAAGGAGTCTTTTTTAACTTCCTGAAAAAGCAAAATGTTTCACATGACAGGCAGAAATATCACCATGCAACTGGAAAAAAAAAGAAGTGTCTAGACACGATTGCATTTTTTTCAGAAAGAGGAAAACAAATGATCACAATGTTGCGCATAAAATGATGGTACATGGTGTTGACAGGCATTTGGGGGCGCTGGGGTCGAAGGTCATTGAAGTCATTTCACAGTCACATTTGTGAGTATGTGTGGTTGTGCAAAGCATCCTTGCTTCGTAGCATGCTGTCACTCAATAAAGCGCCGGTATAATTGTCTGCACAGCGTGCAGCCAGAACTTGTCCGCTCTAAGTGTGGCCGAGGAACATGGTTCACGAGTGGATTATGACATAAAACCCTTTCAGGACAAAACTTCGACAGTTTTTACGATTCAAGACAATTATTCTAGTTAAATTTTGAAAATGGACACTTACCTAACTCCTAGTTTTCTTATTTACATTGAATAATTTGTTCTCTAGGATGAAAAAAAATGTTTATTTTTGTATGCAACATCATGCTACTTCTTGTTAGTCCTGGACGTAACAAATGCTAAAACAGTCAGACAATCAGTCCTTGTAAACCTCAACATTTTTACTATCCATCCAGGGTCTTCAAAACCCCTTCATATGTCTCTGACCTCAATCCAAGACATACTATGCTCCCTCCCCTTATTTTTTCTTCCAGTAATCATGGTTCTGTAACCAAAAGCCTTCTTTGGCCCTATCCTTAACCCCATTTGTACCCTCCACTCCTCCTACCTCCCCGCCGACCTGTCAGCAACTAGCTTCCCATGTCCATCAGTGGATGATGGATGAGGTGGAAGGTCATCACCCCACTCTTTAGAGTTCACTGATTCCATCAGGCAACCAGACACCTCAAAATCATAGCAGAGAGTATAACTGATATCATACGTTTAGAGGGGAAAACAAATGGCAAAATTAGCTTTTGGAGGGATACCGTTCCAAAAGAGTTATATCTCATCATATACTGTGTTTGGAAGACCATTCTTCAAGAATACCACCCAGTAGTTCTAAAATGACATAAAAAATAAAAGCTTTTTGCAGATGACCGCTCTCTACAGGGTTATAGAGGTAATTAAAAAGACATCTTGCACAGGATAAACATGAAAGATTTTTGACGTTTCAGGGCTCAAGGGGTCTTAAAATTTCTTATGTCGCAGAGGCTCCTAGTAGTCTTGAAAAGTGCATTTGCCGGAAAGTGATTTTCACTTAAAATGCTGTGAAATTTTATTTGTGCTCTGGTATAACAGGTAGTGAAGTGTCTCACCTCTGAGTGACCTAAAATTGCCTCATAATGCCCATGGCACAGAAGGAATAAAACAGTGGTCCTATTGGTTCATCTTGGAACAATCTGGAAAAAAAAAACCAGACTCACACCTTATGATTGGTCTTTCAATTGCTGAAGAAACAACAGAAGGCGGACAACAAGAGCAGAGGAAAGGACAGCCGAGGGAGAGGGGAGACGTTCTTACTCATACTGTTCTGTCAAACGGGAAGAGAGATTGATATCCTTCAACAATGCATGAAAAAATAAACAATACACAATAGTGTCAACTTGACGCAGTCCAGCCTTAGCAGTGACAGGGGCATAGATCAATGTTATTTGCCACTTTTGCAAAAATACCTAATTCTCCTTATTTAATCAAGCGTCTCCATGCTCAGGCCCCTCTTGATGATTTACGACTCCCGCTGCCTTTATGAGTACCTGTTTCATTTTCTTGTCTCTGCTCTGACACCTAAAGTGATAGGAATTTTATGCTTTTGATAACAATATGAGTTTCACTTTGGCTCAGAATTCATGACCCTGTCATTGGCCAATAAATAACACCAGAGCTGCACAAACATTCACGAGCCTCTATGACAAAACATCCACCTGATGGGATTTACCTCGGGACAGAAGCAGAGGGGACAGAGCTATGAATTAGAGGGAGAGGAAAGAAAAGGCAAAAGGCATCACAGGAGGGGACATCCATCTCTAGAATGGAGAATCATAGTAAAAAGGTCATGTCAGTGAGAATTGAAGTGCAAAATGTTTTCCACCGGTGTTTCATCAGGATTCATAATTGGTGTGCTGTCATATGAGCATTTTGATAATGTCACATGAACCTAAATGCCAGGCTGTGACAGCCTTCAAATGTATGTACAGCAGGGGATCATGTCATGGACCAGCAAGTTAAAAATCATTACAGGGCACAGACACCTATGTTACTTTTATCTCAAAGCTCAAGGGATTTTTGGTACTTCTATCTCAATTTTTGTCAGAATCTTCTCATTTCCATCCAGCTTGTTTGGAGAATAATTGTTAAACTTTCATATGATATCGATCCTCGCGCCCTTTGGTCAAATAAGACAAAACGCAGTGTGCATTTAGTATGACCATCTAGATTATTTAGAAATGTAACCCAGGGAAAGGTTAACCTTGGTTGTGCATCTCATCCTTCACTCATGGACGCTTTACACTACAAGTGCAGCTTGAACTGTTAAATCAAAAGTAAAATAAACAATATCTTCAGGAAAATTTTCTCGTACTTCCTTTTAACTGAGTAAAACCCTTCAATTCGGCCTCATGTTAATTGTTGCTTTGGAGTGGGGAATCAAACCAGGTGCAGCCTTTGAAAATAAGGATTTAGAAAAATAAGTAATCTTGCCAATGTCTTCTTTTCTTAATTGAGAATGCTTTAAAAACATATTAAAAAGATTCAAAGTATTTCGTGCCAACAAACCTTTGCAGAGGTACGTGAGGAGCCGGCACAGGAAACCATGCTGTCGAATGAAGGCTGAGCCAAAGGTCTTCATCTGCTTGTCAGAAAATAACTTCTTCCTGCATCCAAAGCTAACCGTTGTTCTAAACCCCTCCATCAAGCAGAACCTCCCTGAGCTCCCCTGGAGCACTGAACTTCCAGTTAGTGACAGGATGTGCAATTAAAAACAAAACATATCATATATCTATAGAATAATAATCTCCTGAATGTGGGCTAGAGGGTAGTGATTTATATATACACACTTTACACATCCTCTGACAAATTGGCTTGTTCTACATTGTCGCTAAAAACTCTTCGGTTACCTGGGCAATGACATTAAACATCTCTTTGCTTCTAATAAAGGCAAACAAAGATGACGCACTGTACCAGCCGTCTATATCTACGTACTAGGACATAAAATGTCAAGCATTTCAAAGGAGAGCTGTTGTAAACCACGGTTACAGAGACTAATCTCGTCTAACCCTAAAGGGCTCTTTGTGCCACCGCTGGCCGGCCCCCACTTAGTGAATATTACGAGTGTCTGTAAAGGGAAAATGACAGAGAATCTTTTTTCGTACATTTTCCTGCTTAAATCCCCCGATGTGTTTTGTGTTGGGGGGCCTAAAATAACTTTAAGAAAAGAAAAAAGGCAGGGCCATGACAACTATTTGGTGCTACAGGAGCCTGAATTGGCACAGATTTTTAGCATCGACACAATGCTGGGGTAGATACCGGCGCCCACAGCACGACTAATAGAAGTAAAGCTGGTGTGGACTTAACCAGTAGACTTTATGTTGAAACCACAGAGGAAGACAGAAGGTAGACTAGATCCCAAATGCAGGGGAAATTAAGATAGATTTTCTGATATAATAGATGGGCACTTTCAAGTGGGGGAGTGCCCGTGATGGTGGAATATCAGCGATCGCCGGGAAACAAATTGCCTTGTATCTGCAACTCATTGAGTCAGGGAGTCAGAGAAAAGGCAGATTATCCAGTGGTAATTTGTGAAATGCAATAATAATAATAACAATAATTATAATAATACCAGCAACAATTATTCAAACAATTATACATGTTTTTTCAATACATTTCAGTTTTGGGTATATTTGTTATTTTAGAGGATTTAGTAAAACAACAGGTACACGTAACATTATGTTTTTCATTTATGCGTCGGCGTCCGTCTAACCTCTTGATTAACTAAATGACAGTCCTTTATAATAATGCATTTTCTCTCAGATTTTATTCAAACAGATCTTCTAGAGTTACCTCACCACTTTATTAATTCATTTGCGCACCAAGTTTACTAGGTGAATATGACCTAAACTGTGATACAGCATATACAGTACACCTTCAACATAAGCACACATTTACAGGCATCCCAACTGAAACAAATTATTCAGAAACATTGCCCGTTCCTATCCATATTCTCTGGCGAGAGAAGCCAGGATATATTTGGAATATCACACTTTTAAGAGCGTGAGCTTCAAATCCCCAGGGTCATTTTCTGCTCTGGTCTTAATTGAGAGTGTTCTGGAAAAATCATTACTATATTAATGATTTAACACAAAGTAACTACCTGCGTTTTCCAGGAGGAAAGGGAGATTTGCTCCAAATCAATACCCATGCACGCTCATTATACAAGGGGTAAAGTTATAGTAATTAGACAGACACCAATAACTTTTTAATGATCTTTGTTTTTAATTGCATATTATCAAGTCGCACAGTCTGTGTGTTTATACCCAAATATAAGATAATGGTGAAGGGAGAAGTAAAATAAAAGGAGGAGACGACCTCGACGTTTTCACCTCAAGTCACAACACAACCACTGAGTCTATGCCATGATTATATTATGTATATCTCCTCATAATTTGTCTCCATAAACATGTCTGATTGACCAAATTTTGCCCCTGTATGTAAGTTATAGTAAAGTTGTGATGTTTTTTTTTTTTTTTTTTATAAATAAATCGCCATCTGTTTGCTCTTCAAGGTGTGTACTGATGTGGACCAACAGTCACCAAAGAGGGATAAATGTGGTGATAGAAAGAATGCCAGCCAGCCTAGTAATCCAGAACAGCTCTGAATAAGTGAACCATCCAAGATGTTTTTTCTTCTGCTGTGCGATGCCCACTCGCTCGCTGCTTCTCTCTGCAGCCTGCTAGCTGTTGCCTGCTCCCGCAAACAGCTTGGCAGATTGTCACTTCAGTGACTCCTGTCAGGAGATTATCTAGAAACTTTCATGTAATCTTCTAGTCACACTTACCATATTAGAATTACTCCAGTCATTGTGAAACAAGCTGCATATTCAACCCGCCACCCCGCCGCCGCTTCATAAATGTCATCTGTAAAAGAATGCCAGCTGAAGGCAATTACACATGTTTTCAGAGCCAATTATGATCGCTCTCATGGTGGCAGTTATGCCACAAGCAAGGGAGTGTTCAGAAATTTTCAATTTAATTACAATATGCTCATGGTAGGATTCAGCATGCCGCCTCCCACTCCCGGGCCTGCTATCTCGGCGTCCACAGAGGGAGCCATTAAGGCAGATAGGAGAAGATTATGGCCTCTCTCAAGGGCCACAGTGGGAGCACGGAGAGGGTCTCAGCAGTACAGGGTAGATGGTATCCACTCATCCTCTCTGCGTGATTGCAGCTGGCAGGACGGTGTCCAAGTGAGAAAGGCGTGCCGGCTGGTTCATTTTCCAGTTCGGGCTATGCCTGCAGAGGGAGTATAAACTCACGCTTTGCCACAGCGGGTCGTAGAGGAGCAGTGGAGAGAGATCACTCTGCTCTGTGGGGTTTCATTCCTCAACATTTTCGATATGCAAATTCCACACAATGCCACCTGAAATGTTTTGGCAAATAAATGTCTCTTCAGTGTAACCATTTTGTTATAAAAGTACTGAATGAAACACAAGTTACGAGTCCATAAGTAGCCAAAAATGATATCGCATTTGTAGATCTGCCAGCTTTTTAGCAGGAGCCGTCATTGATGCAGCAGTACCTTTACTCAACCCCTGACAGGTAGGAAATGTATTTTTTTGAAAGGAAGTTTTTTGTGATATAGCATACAGTGTTCCTCTCACTTTTATTTTGATTGTATCTACATTATATACCATAGGTTTTCTTGTTATTTTCAAAAACCCATCAGTATTTTTATCAACCAAGGACTGGACAGGGATAAGTTTACATTGATTGGTTTGCCATACACCCATTATTATTATTATTATTATTATTATTATTATTATTATTATTATCATTATTATTATTATTATTATTATTATTATTATTATTATTATTATTATTGAGGTAATTGTGCTCAAGGGGTCATGACTAGCAAAAGTTAAATAGTGTATGATCATTTGATTTTTTTTATAGAAAGAAGCATGACTTGGTTCAGATAACAAAGTTTAAACAAACAACGTATACTTTTTCCCTTGTTTTTGTTTTTGTTTTTTAAATTGATCCCATTTCCATGAAGACTTCCCTCCTCTCACACAACATATCCATACGATGATTCGATTATTCGATGATGGTGTCTTTCTTTAAATAATACAAGATAGTTGAGCAATCCTAATCATCCCAATAAATGTATCTCTGCATATCACATATTCACATCTGTCACATTGAACTTTCGAGTGGAACATTATGCAAAATAATTCCCCATATATGTATTTTTTGGCTACCACTCCTCTGAATCACTATGATTTTTATTTACTATAACAGCACACTTGTGATGTAGAACATGTGGTGATGTTCCACAGTTTGAAGAAACAAATGTAGCGGGTCTATTGTTCAAATAACAGAATTTAGGTTTGAGCCGAGCCCCCCGCTTGCACCCACCGGGATGTTTGTATAAAACCCAGTCAGTTCTCAGGGGTAGAGGTTGACAGGAGAAGACATCGCCCCAGTCCCCGGGAGATTGGTGAACACAACACATATATTAATGCATTAAATGTGTTGACTGTGTTCAGCCCAGGGATCTCAGAGGGGGTGGTAGAGAGAGGTTAGGGGGAGGGGGGGAGCTGTTGTAATGTATGGTGTTGTCTTGTATTGTGAATTTGCCAGTGGGTGGTGGGTAGGAGGTGGGAGTGGGGGTCAGCCAGATTATAAGGCCTGTGGTGAGAGATGAGGGATGGCCAACTTGTAAACAAGTGACAAACGTCCTGGATGACAATTCCTAATCCATCATAGTCCTGTCAGCGGTGACCGGTGAGGTGACAGGTAAGACCTGGGAGAGGGGACAGCTGCTGCACGTCAATCCACATCATAATTTGAAAAGCTTTGCCACATGAGTTTAAAATGCAAAAGAGGAAGAGGAGGAGCGAGGGAAAAAAAAAACAAAAAAACCCATACATCTACTCACTGCAGCCTCCACCCCCTATTGGCTTCCGTCTCCTTCTCTCCTTCATTCTTAGTTTAACTCTTTCTTTCTCTCTTTGTGTGAAGACAGATTGGGTATTAAAGAAGACCAGGCTTTCAGATATGAAAAATGAAGGCAATGTGGGGATAACTTGAACCTGGATTTTTCAAGGGCTGTCACTCACATAAGGAGGTATTAGTAACTAGCAATCTTGTAAAAGTCAATCCAAAAACCACAATATTTGGTAAAGTTTATACAGTCTCCTCAAATTAATGTCATTTTGATTACATTATAAGATGTATGTTTATTTGTCCTGTTAAGAGTAAAATAAAAATTAAATTGATAAAAGCTGCGCAACTAAATAAATGATGCAGTGCTGCCGAAATGGGATAGAGATGCTGTATACTCCACACTCCAATCTAAATATTTGAAATCAATTTCTTTAAAAGCAAGGTATTAAAAGCTAAACTCGAGGTTTCAAAACAAGCCAGACAACAGTAGTTTTATTGCTAACAATGATATGAATCGTTTTATAGCAGCATGTTGTGTGTATATATATATACATATATATATATATATGTGTGTTTGTTTATCCAGATTGTTTGGAAGTGTTCTTTTAAAAAACAAAACTGTATATCTTTATGATTGATCGTCGTACTCACGGCCGAGGATTTGAATGGTGAAACATCATGAACTCCTTCATTTTTTGTGCAAACTGAAAAAGAGGAAAGAATCAAGGCAGCTGAGCCTGCAGGATGGAAAAGAGTGCATCAGTTTGTTTGTGTCACACAGAGAGAGAGATGGCCCGGCTGAAGCTTGATTTTTTTTCTAGATAATGAAACCGGGTTTTGTAGCAGTTTCTCTTCCACCCCATTTCATCACCAGTATTGTGTGCAAACATTTGAAAACATTGACATAAATTCAGCTTTAATATAATTCCTTGTATAATTCATTCCCCCAGGAAATAATTTGATTTATATCAATGTACTTTTTAACTTATTTCCTGCTACTATTCAAACACCTCAGGATTGTGACTTCATTTTAAGCGATGACATTTTTACGGTCAAAAATACTCCTGTCATTGTTTTAGTAGTTACAGTAAGTAATCATTTCTATTGATCCTGACATCATTAATACCCCAAAAACGTATTTTGTTTGATTTTGTACACTGGTGATGATGGCATTGTGTGGCTGCTAGAAACCCAAACAGATATACTTTTAAATCCAGGTAGGTGATTATACCCTTAAATCGCTCAAAGGCCCACTATATTTAAGCATAGCTGAAGTCTGGGTTGCTTTGAATCACCAGATATAATTTCAAACATGCACCCAATATGTGGCTATTGTGTTTATCAAAGCTTAACATAAGTATTACGAGTAACTTTTCTATCACTGCAAACAGGGAATAACAGTAGAATTAAAGAGCCCAAAACAAAAGCAAGAATAGAAATCCACTCAGGAGTGCTCAGAAAAACAGATCATTTAAACAATAAATAGAACCATTTGATAGAAGGACAACATGATGCTGGCAAATTAGCAAAAATGAGCTGGTGAAATCACTCAAGATGCCTTAATTTCAATCTACTCTTTATCCAGATGTGAGATGTATGATGGAGCCAGGTGTAAAAAGTTGCTATGAGTATTAATCGTCTTGGCTGTCAGCAGGCTGATTTAGTCCTCATGTCGGGTCAAGGCCTTCATTCTTTTCTCGAAGACTTCACATCCCTGCCAAACCGGGATTTCCGATTTAGGGGGCCTCAATAAAAACTTTGATGTGGATGGCATCTTAGAGGATGCAGAGAAAGGAAAGAGGGAAGAGGGTCACACAATGGCCTGACCTTCCAACTGCATCTGCACAAATCGCGCTATAAATGGTCACATTGATGCTGCTGCATAGCTCTTTGCTGGAAGTCCTGATGGAGCCAACACTGGGGACGGGGACAGAGTAAAGCCTGGGCAACTGCCAACAGACAGGGACAAATTGATTGAGATCAGGCCAGCTCTCATTGCACTTAACCCCCTGCACTTACCAGCTAGTTTTCCTGAAAGTGATGAATAAGTAATCTGTAAAGGAACCCCGCTGGAATCCCCATCTTGAAAATAAAGCAAATGAACACATGAAAAAAAATTCTAAAACATCTTACAAATAATCACTGTAATATATTTGCAGTGTCTGAAATGTGCCATTTTATTTAAGATTTGCTTGGAATTTTATGCTCCGTACTATATTTTTTCCTGGTTTCTCTACACCTTGTGATGCTTCACGCAATAATTGAAATTTTTGGCCTTCAGTCTTGTTGGCTCAGTTTGCGGAAACACTTGTGAATAAATCTGCGCTCAGAAGAGACTGCTTGCAAGGTGCCAGAGGTATTGTCAGTCTTAATGATGAAAGTAAATTAGAAATCCCTGTAAACTATGTTTTCTTTTACTTGAACAACTTAATGAAAACAACCCATTAAGACAATTATTTCTATGACAGTATTTAGAGCCACATAGAATCTTATGAGTGAAGGGGGGCATTTTTTTTTTTTTTCTGTGGGGGCCATGTTTTAGGCTAGAAGGTTGATAAGACTCACATTCATCAAGATGTCTCAAACTTGTTATGCTTTGAGGGTCTAGTCATTCAGCATAATATTTGTGTTTGATTTACCCTGTGTTGATGCTTCAAAGGAATTAAAGTGCACTTTGGGATTTCTAAAAGGAAGATTTTAAGGTTGCGGCACTCCCAAATTCAGCCTGCCACTCTTGCGACACACTTTTTCATTTCACACCAGGATTCTGTTGTCATGGTACTTGTAGCTTTGTCACAGCCGCCGCCATGATAAAATTCCATTGTTTTTCCCATCTCTCGGTCATGAGCGTTAGGTCAACGCAAGACACGAGGGGAAAGAATAAGGGAGCAAAAGGCAAAATGGTTTGTGTCAATTTAAGCAAAAGGGTAATAAGAAGAGGGGGAAAAAAAATCAATAACAACATAAACCTGATTTAGTGTGTGTCATAAAACATAAGTAAGTGCTGTGGGATGGATAAAACTGGACTCTCCATTTAATCTAGGCAGAGACTTCACTGTACAGATGAAGTGATGCGGGGAGAGAGATAGCGGTGAGAAAAAGCAGAGAGAGTTGAGAGTGCAGTAGAAAAGGGAAGTCGGGAAGTCGAGAAAAAAACGATATAATAAAATGTAAAATACAGACAGTTAATTGTCATTTTAAAGACTCTCTCTTGTGCGTGACGGAGTAGAAGGTTCGCTCCCATTCATCATCTGGCTAACAGCCACTTGAAAGAAATCACAATTAAAATCTGCTCAATATTGTCCCGGGGATGTTTTGTGGGCATTAATTTTTTCCCATTGATTCTCCAGCCCCCATAAATCAGAAATGTTGCAGTGCATGTAATGTTTTATGGAGAAAGGATTATGGTGTTATGAAGCTAATGTAGAAGAACTATCTCATTTACACACAGCCTCCTTGACGGCCGTACAGGGGACAGAATTATTATGCTATTACACGGCCTATCACAAACAACACACTCTTTAAAAGCTACATGTAATTGGACAATACAGTAGATTTATAGCATTTATGAACATAAAAACTGTGCGTGAGAGGAATTTGTTTATTGCCAGTGCTTTCGGCTGAGATGGTCGGGTTGGAAAGCTATGTTAAAAATAAAAAAAAGAACGAGAAAAAAAAACATCAAGTGTCATTTATGTCAAAATTTTACTAATTTTACGGATTGACCACAACAGGATGACCTTTGAAAATACAAACATTATGGAAATCAGATCCAGATCCTTCTAGAGCTTAACTGTTTTGAAACAAAAACCTTTACATTTGTCACATCTAATGTCACACTGTAGTTGTCAATAAATAACATAAAATTAACTTTTCAAACTTGCAAAGCGACATCATATAAATATGAACTATATGAAAGGGGGGCTTTTTTGTGCAGAAAATCTGTGTCCCATTGGTTTCCTCCAGGTTCTCCAGTTTCCTTGCAAAGTCCAAACAGATTATCCATTACACACACATGCACACACTTGTTTTAGGTTCCACGTGCAATTATTTTGTCTTCTTTGCTCCCAGCCGAGATATGATACCACCGTAAGAATGTTACCGTAGAAATCAACAATGACTGCGAATGAATCAATTTTCTTCTTTGGGGGTACATATAGTTTTTAGATTTCTTTCCTTCTTTCTGCAAAATATTGATGATGGCCATCAAGGATATGTGTCTCTCTAAAATGCAAATCTACAGTATATTGCAAAATAAATACAATATATTTTCATACAGTAAATGCATTTGCTCAGCTATTCATCTGTTCATTAATTCCTTTACTCATCTATTGTTCATTCATTTCAGCAAATTTATCACCTCAAGCAAATGGGTTTGGATAACAGTCTCGGTGGAAGTCGTAGAAGCAATTCAATGTGAATGCAATAGAAACGGGATTTGTCATTGTGCTCCACAGCTAAGGGACACTGTGTTATTTTGTGTGCTTGTTTGTGAGCATCAGTGATCTGAGGTCTGACTATCATAGCTCAATCTGAGAAGAGGGGAAGGAGACCTGGCGCCCAAGCATCAAATCATCATCACATAAAATGGTCCTGACAACAACTAAAACAGGAGATGGATCTTGTGGCTTTGTGGTGCAAGAGAAGTTTGTCCCTTGATAGACCCCCTAACTCAAAGCTAGGACAACCCCCTCTTCCTAACATCATACCACACACTCACACACACACACACTCACACACACACACACACATTTAAGTGACACCTACTTCACAGTAGAGGCGATTCTCTATCTTCAGGGTTAACAGCTTAACAAGGCCAAATCATAGCAAACACCTTGTAGCTCCGGTTTTCTACCTGGTATCGAGGTGTGTGACTGTTCATGTTCTGAGTGTATCTTTAAAAATATTGGCAATACAAATGATATAACAAGCAGCAGGAGACGTGCGTCCTGGTATTTCAATATGAAGATGAAAAGCAGTAAGTCTGTTCGACAGCCCGCTGCGTCCAGTGACTACATGTAAAAATGATGAATGTTAAGAGAAATATCCATAAGTGCATGGCCTGCCATGTTTCCCATACATTGATTTTACACAGCTAGGCGACATGATGAGGGCACCATATGCACAGACATAAATGACAGCTTTACTATGGGCATAAAATCTGTCCATACAGAGTCATTGACTTATGCCGCCTTGTGCTTCTAACCCTTAAGAAAACAGCATCAGAAAGCCTTCGCTGGTACAAACATGGTCAGAGGGGAGTGAGGAGTCATATGCTGACAGCTGAAAATAAATGTCCTTTTCTGTGGCACAATAATTTTAATTTTTTGCTCTTAATAATCTAACTTTATTAATAATTGATAATATTGTTTCATTAACCATTTAACTATCTTTCTAATCATTAATAATATTGTTACATTAATCGTTTAACTATCTTTCAACACAACATTTCACTGGCTTACACTTTGTTACTGTCTTATACATGTAATGTGTTATTTTGTAGAAAATACAACGTACTGGTGAATCAAGCCACTGCCATGAAAGTAGCATTTTGCAGATGGAATAAATGCCACACATGCCAACTATAAACACACAAATCATAGAACCAAGTAACTTTTATTCATAATACTATATAATATGTTGTAATATATTCATAGTCACTAGTTTGAATATGCTCCGTTCAATATTAATAACACGCACTTCTTCACATACTCTGATGAAAGGCTTCAAGGTGACACAAATATTAAAATTAGAAAACAATATCTGACAAAAATCATATATCTTTGATTGAAAGAAAGAGTTACTTTAGAAAAACAATGTCAAACGTAACTGTACGTGGAAAATGCCGAAAATCGAGTGACATGCTGTATCCTTGGGTGGAAAGCATATTTGTTCCCCAGATACTTGACAAAAAAGTTTTTTTTTTTAAAATAAAAGTAATAAAATGAAATAGACTACATTCACAGGCTCCTTATTCTCTCCGTAATCTCATCTCCAGCCCAGAGTAATCGTGGTTTGCCCTTATGTCATACCAATTCTGTAGATTCTAAAATGAATGGATACCTTGTTGTTGTTAAAATGTGTTGTTGCATCTTTAGAACACCTTCCAAACAAATGTAATATCACTGCATTTTCCCCTTCAGTGTGCACTCGCTGTGCCCGGCACTCATGAATAATATGGAACCTGAAGTAACCTCCAAGGTTATATTGGAAGCCTTTGCTATATAACAGGCAAGCAAATCATTTGCTGTAATATGTCTTATCTAAATTATGGTTTCAGCGTGAATAATATAATTTTGAATGACTATAAACGGTCACTTGATAAGAAGCCCAGGAATTTACACTGTCAGTGGGGACAAACATGATAGTAGGTAAATAAATGTAGTCGCAAGCAAGGTGTTGTAATTCAATCTTTAGCTAAGATCTTTACGATACAGCCGGGGCCTCCGCCATCAGTTACAGACTGCCATAGACCACCACATCTCCTGGATAAATTCTCATGACAGTCTGCGAAATGCTCCCATAACCAGTGACACGGGATGATTTCCCGCCTCTGACAAGCCCCAGTATTGAGTATGATAACACTTACTTTGTCTTCATCCTTGGCTGGAGTATAATATCAATCCATTTGATGATCCAGCAAACCGAGTCGAGCACTTGTGTATCAATCTTCATACATCGCTGCCTAGTGTCTAACAAAGAGCCCAGAATGGGATCATTCAATCACTCCTGGCTGCGCTGCTTTCCTTCTCTACAGTTCAAGTGTTTCGCTCCTTGTCAGCATTCCTCCTATTTTTCATCCCCGTCTTTTGCTTGTCTCTTTTGCTCACTTGTTGTGGATAAAGACAAATTACGAATGATCATATCACGGAGAGCCCATCATAACTAAATGTGACATGGTCAAAGGGAACCAGGAAAACATACAGTGGGCATGTTTACGCCTGTGCTTTTCATCTACGTCTTAGTCTTTCTTGTCACCTACATCTCTGTCTTTCTCATGACTTATTATGGCCTTGTGAAATAACAACAGCAATATCCAAACGCTTCAGTGCTACAATTACTGCTCCATTCCATTTTTTTTTTTTTCCCCCCAAATCCCTATTATCAACAGTACATATATCATAAAAAAAAACAATTATCCTTATGTTTCTTCTTCGCCCATTATGGCCATAATCCCAAGGCAACTGTTAATACAATAGTTTGACATTTTGGCACTTGTTTCTTTCTTGTACTGATTAAATTCCATAATTTAATTAAAATTCAATTATCCCCCTTCTCT
Organism: Fistularia commersonii; assembly: GCF_037954325.1. Taxonomy (NCBI): domain Eukaryota; kingdom Metazoa; phylum Chordata; class Actinopteri; order Syngnathiformes; family Fistulariidae; genus Fistularia; species Fistularia commersonii. The sequence goes on along the minus strand of NC_141294.1, from coordinate 4,985,554 downwards.
CCCAATAAAATGTTTTTTTTTTTTTTTTTTACAACTGCATCTAAATGTAATGGGTTAATATGCACTTAAATTTAAACGCAGAGGAACTTGTTATATCCCAGAATGTTGAAGCTTCTGTGTTCTCTTCCTGGCCAGTCAACCCAAAAATATTGTATAACGTAGGAGGCCTATTTTTCCTGTTAAATAATAATAGCAAATAAAAGCTTTATAGAAGGATTGTTCCAGAGAAACCAAGGGCAGTAGTGAGGCTACATTGGATGAACTGGATTTCCCAAGGCCTCACAGTGCTGCTTATCATAAGCAGTAAAAAAAAGTTTAGGAAATATAACAGAAAAACCTGACAGGTAAAAGCAAAGTGGAGAGAACAAAAAAGGCTAATTTCAAATTCGTGCGTCCCCTCAGCACCACGGACAGCACCACGGTTTTATCAATACACCGCGCAGATAGGCTTCTGATATTTCAGAACCATCTGAGCCATTGATTCTAACTTGCGCAAACCACGGTCAAGTGAAGGATGAGTCAGTCAGACTGGAATAACGCTCACCTTAACAGCTTCTGCGCTGTCTCTACTTTGGGGGAATGGCTCTTTAACAAGGAGGATGCATTATGGTCATTTTGCTAACAAGGGGAAGGGCATCCCCAAATCACCAACTGCATAAACCCTTCACTGTCTTTGCAGGTTTGAATGCCATGTATTATTTAAAATGCAGCATCATGCATGCAATTAATGTAAAATGAATTTTGAGGAGGCCAAAATTAACACCGCACACAACAACCATGACGAAAGTTAAACATCGCAAGCATCGGAAGAGTCACTTCAATTACCTTTCTAATGCAAGAATGACCAAAAATGTGGACGAAAAACTTTGAAATGAACTATACTTGGTATGTTATGTACATCATAAGAAGCAATCAACTGAATCACACCGGCGTATGCTTGCTTACGCTTTATCACTGTGGCTCTGCAGCAGACTCTGGTGCACTGTGGAGACAACAGCAAGGCCGTGCTCTTCCACTGAAATATAGCTCAATCAATAGACACTCAGCAATCAACTTTTACTTGTCAGTTTTGATTTATCCAATCATAGCTTTGGGTTGTTTTGTGATGTCTAATGTTCTGTGAAGATGGGCTTTTCATATTCTTTATTGTTGCACTCTCTCTCTTTTTTCGCCCCCATCAACAAAAAAATGTGTCTACGCTTTTGTGAAATAAAACCTCAGAGGGAGAGAAGGGGAGTCGAGGGGATGAGAGGGGGGTTGAAGGAAACAATGAAATTTAACCCGTTTAAAACTGTATCATTTTCTGACCATACCTCAGGGCGCTGGGTGTTTATCGGTGGGACTGGAGAAGCAGAGATCACCGGACTGGTAATTGTTTCCTCTAAATCTGCTGAGCTGAGGAACACCAAGCGCTGTTTTTCATCAGACGGAGAATGAGAGGGTAAAAGGACAATACAAAGAAAAGCAAAAATGCTTTAGTCCATCATGTTGGTTTTTATCACTTCACCTAACAAGTGAGTAAGGCCAATAGCCCACACAACATAATTACAAACACAGCTTCTGCTGCTATGCTCACAGGAAAAAGGTTGATTTCAGTTTCTGATGCTTCTGGGCCACATGCATTTTCTTAGTGTAATGAAAAGAGAAAGAATTTGGTTTGCGAAAAGAAACAATAACATGCATAATTATTTTAAATTTGACGTACAGGAGAGAACCGAGGTGATTTGAAAAGCACTTTAGCCCTAACCTGACTTGACGTTTCCCCAGTAAGTCAAAGCTGCGTAAAACGCCTGATATCTCATTTAGCTGTAAAGTGATGTGCTTTCTGAGCAGCCACAAAAAGACATCAGAGAGGCAAAGTACTACCGCGTTCCACTCGGACCAATTTGTCTCCATCACTCCTTTCATATAAACACTGAACGATTTAGCTAAAATTGTGCAGATTCTTGAGGGGGACCCCCCCCCCCCGCCCCTTATTTTCATTATTCTTGCGGGTATGTTCGAGGTTTCGATTCTATATGTGCATTTGGCTTTGAAAGTCTCAGATTTAGTGCTGTTGTATTGGCTCATTTTTCATATCCATTCTTGGCTTGTCAGGGTGTCATAGCTGTTCCACAGAGCTGTTAGATCAGTCCAAATGTATAAATCATCCAGGATCTGACACACTCATTTAATTTGGGGGACCCCGGTGCAGCAGCAGGCCTATTAATGAAAAATCCCTGCCCTGTTTGCTGAGTGGTAACATTCAGCCATTTTTATTTTATCTTTCATTAACATGGATATTCTGTATGATTTCCCTCAGCAGACTGTCGGCTACCGACCTAGCACTTTGTCATTTATCATCATATGTAACGTTTGTCAATCTGTTGATTTCTTTCAATCAAAAGCGCTCCGAAAAATGACTGCATATTAAGAAAAAGGTGCACGCCGGGAGGGCACCGGGTGGGCCAAGCCTCTCATATTCCTCCGTGCGGTGGCGGTTCCAACCCCAGAGCCTGTGTTATTGTTTTCCATCTGTGAAATAAAGTAACAGGTACTTAATGTACCAAAAACAATTTGTACAGCAGTTCTTTTTCCCCATCGAAGGCGTGCATGGCTCGCTGAGAGCTCCCCTTATCTCAGCAAGGCTAATCCATTTTCACACTGCGCTCTGGCGCTCTCATTTTACAGCTGAGGAGCTCTCCGGCTCCACGCTGGGCCTGAAATGGGACCCCAGTCACTGTGGCCCCTTGGAGTTTGCGTAGGTAAGTGTGCAGAACAAATGCTGAAAAGTCTTTAAAAAGTTAAAGGGACTTGTTCGGCTCTTTTTTTTTTTTCTCTTCCTTTTCCACTCACTCCGCAGGTCCTACCTGATCACTTACATTTTTCTCGAAATTCACAGTTTGAGTGGCTGTGCTTCAGTGCTGTCACAGGAGAGTGTTTTCAAACGAAGGAATGTGCAGGAAAGATTTACATCTTTGAGTCAGTCTTAAAATTGCATAGGTACTAATGTTCTGCAAGTTTTTGATTTGTTTTTTTTGTCCATATGTTAATATTAATATATTAGGTGTTACCTTTAAATTAGACAAAAGAAAATAAAACTAAAAATGTAAAAAACTGATAAAATGATCACGTGAACCATCGGTAACGGACTTGTGTTTCCAAAATTTCCAGTTTCTCTATTTTTGGAAGCAGTTCTGCTCTCATGACATCCACATCTTCATTTAGGGATAAACAAAGATTTACACTTATATAAACAGTACATAATGGTAAAGAACGTGCCAGATCTACCTCAGCATGAGGACAAAAGAAGAACATTGTGAAACTTGGTAAAGGCACAACAAAAAGTTGGCAGGACTGTTGCATGATAATGATATTGGAGTCCCACAGCTTCCACATGAATTACCTTCTAATGGGGGCCCTTCTGTTAGCCTGGTATCATGGGTGCAGGATTCAAATGCATTTTTGGAAGCCCTTCCTATGTCTTTGTGCTAGACTTACTGGGATCACCATGGTTCAAAGGTAGAGTAAAAAGGTCCAGACCAATGATAAAGCTCTAATTTATCAGTTTTATAGATTTAATTAACAAGTGTGATGATGCATACAAAAATCTGTACAAACTTCAAATAAAAAACTAAATACATTGCAGTCTATAGCAAAAATACTCATGCTTTCATCAAAAAAAAAAAGAAAAAGATTTTGAAATACTTTTTTTTTTTTTTTATCTTATGGCTTTTACCTGATCAAGTTGTGAGTTTGACCGAATCCCTGAGTGCATTTGTGGAGGTTTATATCATCCCAACACTCACTCACAAATAACCGACAACCTGTTTTTTGATTTGGTTGTGAGTCATGTTCCTTAGCCTTCACTATCCCAACATGCCAAGTCATTTAAGGCATCTGTGGCCTCTCTGGCCCTGCCTCTTCAGTCCCATCAACCCCCTACCGCAGCCCGTAACAGCGCATGCCCACTTGGTTGGACCAGCCGGGAGGGCAGCTGGGCCAAGACTCCCAGGATTTCCAAACATCCAGAGCAGCTGGAAATCCCATCTTCCCATCCTGCTTCTCAGAAATGCAATCAAAACACAGAAAATCTATAATAAATCTGTCTCATACACTATCTGGGAAAATGAAAAGAGTAAGAGAGATGACTACATGGAGAACTGAATACCGCATTTTGGAAAAAAAAAAAAATGTGTAAACAAATGTTTCCATCCAATATTCTTTCATCATATAAAATAATGTCGTGATTACGCCTGGATTCGTGCATATGTGACATTGTGCATATGTGAAGGCACAAACCTGCTGTTAAAATTCACAGTTCAGACTTGCTTAGCCTCATTGAGTTAACCCCTCTAACCCAAACAATGGTAATGGAGAACATGAAAAATCCCCACTCTTACTCTGTTCTTCATCTCTCCAATACACACACACACACACACACACACACACACACACACACACACACAAACAGACATCCAATGGCGTTATCTTGACCACCCAAAGCAGTTCACTCCGAGGGTCATCTATAGTTCACTGCGAGGTTGAAGCTGAAGAAACATGAATTCATTCTTTGTTTTTGCTTATTCCTTTTAGGAAGATCAAAGGTGGAAAAATAAAGAGTGCAAAAAGCATAAAGGGGGCGTATTATTAGTCCGTTTATAAAGACTAACAGAGCCTTTTTTGAAACATACACACACACACAAATGTGTATATGTATATGATAATTGTGATGCTCCACCTCATTCGCCTATCGGTAAAATCTGATATCAAGGTCTTGCTCAAAATAAAAGGAAAATCCTCACTTCATAGCGGTGTCTATTTTGGTGGGCTCACCACTGGGGCCCATTGTTTACATTAAGATGAGCTGGATTCTTTCTCTTGCTCACTCACTTGGAGTGATTTGAAGTTCGCTCTCTCATCCATGTAACTAATGCTGAGCGGGGCCAAGCTAGACTGCATCTGAATGGGCGCTGAGCTGCTAGAGGAAGAGATTCATAATCACAGGCAAGATGACAGGTGGATCAAATTTCTAAACTTTTTGTGTGAGGCTTGACAGGCGATTAGTCAGCAGTAGAGATGGTGTTTTCTTAACCCTAGAGTTGCATTAAGTTGACATCCTGCCGCAGCGGAACAGGGTGACATATTGATGTGGAGGAAATATAACAGGCGGGAAGCTTTAAGACTTAAGGGCTTGGCTTAAAGAAGAAGAAAAATGCAAGCTGAGAGGTTATGGGTTTTTAAGTGAAAAATCAAACAACACCACCAATTTTAGACCTCGTCTTTGATTATGCTTCTGCTCACAAAAAAAAAAAAAAAAAAAAAGAATAAAAAAATGGATGCTTTTCATAAAAGCCAAAAATAAATAAATGAATTGATAATGAATTAATAATTATCAAATAACACCATAAATGACACTGCTACATTTTTGCCGGTGATGATGGAAACATCTTTTTCATTGTCCATTATTGCTCAGTGAAGACCAAATTTGACATCCTACAGTAATTTTTCCAATTTAGAACATGAACAGCGACGGTCGCAGCAAGTTGAGGAGGCGCACTGGTGAGGTGGACTAAAACCCATGCAGCAAATCAGTGTAGAGTCTTACCGAAAGCATGACAATAAACTACTCTCACGTTTCTAAGTACAGAAGTCTATGTTCAGTCACTTTGTCACAAATCACTGCAAGGCTTCCCTCCCAATCCATCATTTTGGGATTACCGGGAGTTTGCATGGCACTGGCATCTGCACACAAGCCTGTCACCTGCTCAGTGGGGGCAATAATTGGTATGAAATAGTGTTATGGACAGCTGAAAGGTAAGTGGTCTGATTGACTGTGAATCCACTCCAAGGATTCCTGTTTCACACTATGTCTGGGCTCTCAGGTCTTCTTAACTCCCATGCTTTTTTCTCCCCCAAACACTTTTTTTTCTCTTAGTGCTATGGATTTGTTGTCATGGAGGCCGAACAATCTTGCTGACACCTCTGTCAGAAAATGAATTTTTTCACCCGGCCCCTGATTGACTCCATTTGTGGGGTGTAACTCTATCAGAAAATGCCAGTCTCCTGCTCATTCAGTCATCCTTTCTCAAACTACCGAGGTGGAGATTCAGAGAGACAGGGAAGAGGAAGAGAAAAGGGACGAACTTGGGGAATTAACACTCGTCGAAATATTTGTAAACTATGACAAATCAGGCTTTTAATTTGCTATATTTTGTTTCTGTCTTATGTCACTCCTGGCACATATTCCAGTCTGCCAAGAGAATGGCAAAACTGAAGATGTGAAACCGGGGTTGAATATCTGGCCATTTCACGTGACTGAGTTTGAGGAATATTCACTAGATTGCATAGCAAATCGCAAACATCGTGACCACCACAAACAGAAGGCGAGACAGAAATGTTCACTTTTATACCTGACCTTTCAGATCGAGATAAGATAATAAAAAATAAAGAGCATAACATAGTTTAAATAAACATAGCAAAACACAGTTCGACTAGAGGAAATGGCATTTGTTTGATAATGGAAGCACAAAAGTCGTTAAAAAAAAAAACAAATAAAATCTACAAAGTTCAGAAGAAACTGCCATTTACATTTCCAGATTAAAATGTGGGAGATTACTGAGAGGAGGAGGAAAAAAAAGACTTGTATTTACCATCTACCATCTATTTTATACTTATTTTTAACGTAAGGCTTAATTCAGTTCCTAGTATTGGTCTATCAAAAGCCAGCAGCAGCAGCAGCAGCAGCAGCAGCAGCTATTGTGCTCCAATCCTCACATATTTTCTATAGCTTATCAGTTGGGAAGCCGGAGGAGCTGTCCAGTCTCATTCTTTCATTGGAGAATACGTGTCAGGACCTATTTGCCACTGGTTACTTTGAGAGTGACATCAGTGATGACCTCTTGACCCTGGCTAACGGAGAAATGCTTCTGCAATAGTGTTCTATTACAGAGGCGAGAGAGCATGGACACCAGACGGATATGTTGAAATGGAAAAATAGGAAAACTGTAAAAGGCATTTAGACCTGTATTTGACCTATAATGTTCTAGCCCTCTCCAGTCTGATATTATGAAATAAGTAAGTGACGCGTGATCAGAGGCTTTCTTGTCTCTCTCCTGTGCTTTCTTGGCTTCGAATGTCACTCACAGCCTTATAGAAAAATAAAAATTAAAAAAAATACGGCATGACTAAGCCACTCCTTCACTCCAGAAGTACACAATATAATGACCATCGCTTTGTCGGAAAAGTTTGGATACATGTATAGTTGTGAATTTTGTGTACTGTAGTGAGTAATATACCATACAACAGTGTTTCACATCCATCCTGACATCACTTGACAAGTGAAAAGCCACACTTAACATCATCACATACAAAAGAGAATTACTGTCTGAGTCTATTACGTTGAGGGTTAGGTATTGAATTTGACAGGATTAGGATCTAGGTTTTAAACCGCCTACTTTGGATCTGAGAGCTTAATCCATGCTGTATTTGGATCTTGTATAGGTTAACTGGCCTGTGACTGGTCTGATCAGTATTTTTCTGCGAAAATGTAATTACAAAACAAACTTCAAATATGAGCGTTGCGCAAGTGAAGATCTGTATATCCATACATAATTTAAATCGATTTAAAAAAGCCAAAGTCACCGGCTACGGACGCTTCAGCTTTTGTTTTATATTAACAAACATATGACGTTTTATTATATTTTTCGTCTTTTGGTTGTTTCTCTACTTTATATTCCTCCTGTTTTTCATTTGCCCTCCGCTGCATCAGTCCTCATAATTTTCTGCCCCGTTCACATTGTTTCCCCCACCAGTCAGCTCCCAGCCTGCCTAATGTTCCGCCACCTGTTCTTTATTGTATCATTAGTTGTGTAATATTCAAGTCCTGTTGTTTCCAGTCTGTCAGATTTTCTGTTCGTTTCCAGTCCGTCAAACTCCACTGTGAGCAGCACTCAGTTGTGGAGAGGCCGTGGAACCGGGCAAACAATAGCTGATCCCGCTTTGGCCATTACAATCTAGGAAATATGATAAGTGTAAATATAAATAACTGAGTGACGCCATTTTTCAAAATGTTTTTGGATAATCCAAAATAATCAGTTTCTAACAAATTACCTGCTGGGGCAAAAAGACGGTTAATAAAATACTAAATGGGGGTAATAGAATATAAATGATAATGTATTCTTTCCGCAGTATTACTACTGGAGTGAAAAAAAAACAAACTCTACCATGATAAGATTCTTGCAGAGTTCAAGTTTATGTCATTATAGTAAGATGTGAGGCAGAGGACCAATAGAATTAAAGATCTTCGCAGCGTGTACTCAGTCCAAATGTGACGCTGAAATCCTCACGATAATCCAGTGCAGTCTCTAGCTGTCTCCGATACTATTCACTCACATGCATTAAAACTTGGAAAGTGTGGGATCTTAGAGCGGACAACCGCTTTCCAAAGAAGATAGTGCAAAGTATCGTGCTAGTTCAAACAACTGCAAACAACTAGTACAAATCCAAGAGGAAGAAAAAACAAAAACAGTAATCTCATTGTTTTTTTTTTTTTGTCTTTTACAACTTACTTCTCCTTGTATTGGGTAATTTAATTTGTCGGCAGGGTGGAGGGACAACCAATGGTCCCAGCTTGAGAGACTGTTTCTGTAGTGATGTATGAAATAATTCCAATCTTATTGTAGTTGCCTTGTCTACAGCATCAAGCACAGGAAATCTTGCAAATTTGCAGTCGGATCATTAGGATGCAAAATCACCACATTTTCATTTATGTGTGCCTCCCAATCACAAAGAACATCTGATTTGTCATGACGACGCATTGGCAGTTGTATAAGAATAATTCAACGATGAGCCAGGGCCAGATCACCAAACAGTAGAGTCAGTGTTTTTTCTGTCTTGTCTACACACTCATAAGATGATCCAATCTGCGCCATGACAAAAGGTAATTTCAATTCTATCTACATGCTTGCCTGTACTGAAACACGGTTATACGCCAGGAGATCAAGCATTTCAAATATGTGTTGAGTATAGCATGAAATTAATATGTTCACATTTTGCAAGGTGCGTTGGAGGAAATAACCAGAATTCCCATTTGTTTTGGTACTAAGATTAAATCAATAGCAATGATAAACATTTTCTTGGACAACATTTTTATACTGTCAAGTAGGCTGTTTCATCAAAATAACAAATATGAAAAAGTAATCCCGACATGCCTATTCTGTTGTCATCATTATTATTTATGACTGACTTATAACTGAATTTAATTAACCTTTCTTTTTATTGTTTAAAATGAACAAGTTATATAGTGTTAGAGAAAAAAATCTTCCCCTCTAAAACTCTTCAAACAATTCCATATATTTTAACCTTCTCCAGGCAGATGTTGCAGATTTGCGACAGCCAAATATCAGATTTTTCCTGCAACTACAACTTAATTTGAGCCTGAGAGGGTTGCTTTTTAATGTTTTAGACTATTATACACATTTATATAATAGTCAACTTCAGTCTTTAGGTGATAAGAATGACATGCAATTGGTAATTTCGTGTCATGAGACAACTTCATTGTGATTTCGCTACATAAATAAAATTTGCCTTGCCTTGACTTGACCATTCTTATATGCAACATATTACAACAGTTATTTTGATCTAAACTTTTAGATGTCGCTTAATCAAATATTGCATGATGCAACATTGAAAGTAGCTGATGTTATTAAGACTATTGAATATTTATTTTATCTTCAGATCAAGTAGTTCAACAACCATTCCGACGGCTCCCAAATGGCCACACATTCTGAAACTAGAAAATCTGTTATACGATTGTTATCATGATAGCATAAGTGCCGCTACGTCAATGTGTAATGGTGAAAAGAACCTGCTGTAAAACCATGGGCAACACGGCAAACCGAGCCGTGATGTCCATTCAGAGAGATGATTTATGCGATATGACACGGGGGGCATTTCTGCCTTATCACCCTTTATGCTTCCCACAGCTCATAAAGTCATATGTCACCACATGAGAGCTTTGCAGGTCGCTCCTAAGAGACAGCGAGCGTGCTAGATATTCAGCTAACGGGCCTGGCCTTTGCCTTGCTCATAAATTACATTTATGAAAGCTGCAATTACCTGATTACCTCGTCAATCTGGCTCCCACTCACTATCTTCATCATGGCCCTATAATTTAATTCAAATTACCCATGAACCTTAGTCCACGGTGTCAACAGTAAATGTCTTTGTGACCCTGTTGAGCGTAAGTAATGTTATCTGCGGTCATCACAGTAGTAAGAGAAATAATAAGGTGTTTCTTAAAATGAGCATCGCAGCTGAAAAGAGTGGACGTAGACAGATATTAGAGACCCGAGTCACTTAGGAAACAATAGAGAATATGACAGATGTGGTTTAAATGCTGGTTTATGTTTGTGACAGACAGAGCCCCCTGCACCAACAGCCCCCCATGGGTAGTGAGGTGGAGATTATTATTTTCCATACCACCTTCACAGAGATAACTGGCCTCCTCAGACGCCCAGATACTGAACCTCTTGTATTTTTATATTAGACGCACCCTGAGGTTTCACAGAGCAAACTAACCGCTGGGATGGTATAAGCCCTCCTATGGTCCACTATCTCAGGCTCGGCATGGAGGCAACACTCCTGATTCCACCTTCACGCTGAATCAGACAGAGCTATGAAATTTTATATAGCTTTAAACCCGCACATTGCACATTCAAGGTGATCAAGTCGGAGAACACCAACTAAGTTTCCCGTATCCTAGAGGTGCCACACAAAGTGGAAGTTGGTGCAAGTTTATTTCTTCACGCATTCATAAATTCATTAGTCTAAACTTGCAGTGTATCAGTTACATTAAGCCTCATTAACTTCTTTTTTCCTGCTTTATATTAGCTAATTAGCTCAGGGGTGGCCACAAATTAATTACCATCTTCTACAGCCTCATGCAATTGCATTGTGTTTATTTAGTCTCTCCTATTAACTTTTAATCTTTTCCTACTCGTAAAAACAGGCAATTAACATTTTTTGATAAACAAAAATGATGCCAGCTCAGGGATAATCAGCAGCTCTGCATGGCATCGCTGCAAAATTACCCTGTCAGTTAATTTGACCCTCGAACCATCTTTAGTCCAGACACAGATAGCTCTCAGGTTCAGTGTAGTGGTCTTTCTGTTTTTTTTTTTTGAAGAACGGCAAAAGACAAAAGGGTTGCCTTTTTTTTTTTTTTTTCTCAGTCTTTTCCTTTTTCCCCCAACACTTCACATCGTGTATTGTATCCCGACAAAATGAGATGCGACATGCACAGCTGCCAATAATTGTTTTAAAAAATTGTTAACCCCTTACATTTACACTGGGATCTTATGATGCCAGAACAGTGAGCATAGGAATTCTGCAGAAGTATTATTCAATTCATGTCAGTGTATTTCAATAAACCAACACAATGGCTGCTTCATTAGTCCATTGATTCATTAATGTACCCATCATTCTTCCTCATATTCACGGAGCGCAAACACCAACCATACAAAAGGTAACAGTAATGATAACTCTAGCCACGGTCGAAATCCTGTTAAGGCACCGGGCTGCTATCCGCTTTGATAAAGAGGCCCATTTATACGCTGTCTCCAAGCACAGGGTCATCCTTCTCCATATTCTGTGTATTGACCCGGGTTGTTCCTTTTATTACAAGCAGGTTTTTTTATTGAAGGATGATTACATTGAATGATGTCAAGCGAGGGGAGAAAAGATCGACCAGAATAATGACGTTCCAGGGAGGAAGAAAGTGATGGGGGTGGGCGGAGAGGTCGATCGTTGCACTTGCTATGTCTTTCTGTGCGGCCTCACAAATTGAGTCGCATCCTTGCTCATCCATTATTTAAGGCCGATCAGACTCTCTTGACAACTATGGATTTGATAATCATTCCCATGTCCATATTAAATATGTGACATAAATATCACAGTAGGAGCTTGTCAATAACAGAGCAGCAGTGTAAAACCGGGGTGTAAAACAGAAACAATGTGCATGTCACAGGGTGAGGCAGGAGGCCCGTGCAGATGTTTCCCTGCCTCTTATAAAAGGAGCCTTACGAGTCGGAAAATTGATGCAACCGCAGCCCAAAGCCTATTACCTGAGTCTCCCTCAGGCTGCCACATCTTCAACACCGGCGGTAGCATAATGTCCATTCTATCATTGGAAGAAGGACTTACTCGTTAATTCATTTTTAATCAACTTTGAAAACGGTAGAATGCCTCAGTAAACGTTGAAGGAGAACCGATCTATCGACCGCATTTTCTTTTCCTTCTCTTGAGCAACTATTGAAAACCTTAATGGAATTTGTCACTTTTTGAGATACGCCAGTTCCCCAAAATGCCGGAAAGCTTCCACCTCCCCTCGTTTTATGAAAGCGGAAGGACTACTTTAGACTGACATGATATCATAGAAGCGTGGTATTTTCGTTTCTCAGTCAGGTATGCGTTCTATCATTTTCTTTTCAATGAAACCAGACTTTCCGAGTTATTGTCGCCAAAATCACAGTAGAAAGTTGTCCCTCTGAATACAAATTTGATCGTATTCTTCTTGTCATAGGGAGAAAAGGGGGTATGGAATAGAAAACGTTCAATCCATTTAAATATTAACTAAAGTCCCTTCCGGAGATGGGAGAAAGTGCTATTTGTATTGGCATTGAGAATAAGCGCACACACATTTATTCATATAAAAGTGTGTCTGTGTGGGCCGAGGAACAGTGTGTGTGAGAGGAAAAGGAGCGTGTTGGGTTGTAAGCCACCACATAAATAAGGCAGAGAGTGGGCTGATAACAAGAACCAGCATCTGCCAGGCAGGCAGGCAGTATGTCTCCTCTCTCCACGGTGGACTCTTCGTCTCCTGTGATTTTCTCCAGCTGCTGGCCATGAATACTGGCCTATGCACTCTAGATTAAAGCACAACACATGTTTCTCTGCAGGCTAGACTATATATCATCCCCCTGATAACCCATGACAAACGCTCCTACATATTGTCTCAGAGCAAAGACAGAATACAGAGAAAACATGTTTGGATGTAAGCTGTTCGGTTTGTAAGGAATCTGTTACTCCGGGAAGATTACTCACCAGGCTGGCCAAAAAGATCTTCAGTTATCTGACGTATCAAACCAACCCCCCCCCCCCCCCCCCCCCCCCTTATTCTACTGAAATGCTGCAGGTCTATATGACTGCATATGTGTCACCCTAAATATAAAAATGGTACACCTTCAGTCAATTTATCCCTTCTATGTTGTGCCTACTGTGACTTCATTTATTATCATGAAGCGCGATTCACCGTGGACCCGTTGCCAGTTTCTGTCGGCCACATACAGCAACGTATAACTCTTCACTCTCTTATCCACACATCTTGGCAATTTGGGGTCTCCAATTAACCTACTGCATGTTTTTGGACTGTGGGAGGAAACCCGTGCAGAAACAGATAGGGCATGCAAATTCCACACAAAAAGTGTAACATGTTAGTCTTCTGCAAAAAAATAGGGAATTATCACTATGAGACCTGGAGGATATAAATGTAGTTGGTGTTAAAGTGGAGGAGGATACAGATGATAGGGTTAGAGTGGAGAAGGTTGATTCGGTGTGGCCACCCCTGAAGGGAAGAGCCGAAAGGACAAGGAGAAGATCGCTATAAGACCTAGATATCACTTTCCACCAGTGGCTGAATGAGCTGTGCTTGTGTACCATGGCTAAGGGTTCCTATAGGTACAGAGGTGACATCCTTGGGCCCAATTTAGATTATCGAACATGCACTTAAATAAAGAAAATCTGATTTTTGAGAAAAATGGAATAGGTTTATGCTCCAAGTCCCTCAATGCTGATTTCATAGTTGACAGTAAAAGTTCTGCATTTTTTCTGTCGTCTTCCCTTTCCTGTGTACCAAAAGCAAAGACGTATAACAGTTCTAATTTCTCCACTTACACGTAATTGATATCATCATTCTCAATGTCAATCCTTGTGTTTGTGTGTGTTTATATATAAATGAAATCTAGTACTTGGACAAGACACAATACTTATTTTGGAGTCGTATTTAAAGACATTATTTGAAGTTTTTATTATTTAAGTTGTATCACAACTATTTTTCCAGCCGGGTGCAGAAACAAGAGGGAAGATGAGGTCACAATTATAAAAGAAAATATTTCAGAGCGCGCATGCAACACGGTCCATGCTACCTTTCCAAACAGAAATAACGAAATTAAGAAAAGCATATATTCGTATTTTTCCATGAAAAGATTTATGAAATTTAGAAAATAAAAAAGTTATTCTGCCAACATATATATTTTAGACAGATGTCTTTTTTATCACACGCAGTATTTATTCTGGTGAATGCCAGCAAGACAAGCTGACAGCTTGTGTTTCATCTATTTTGCATTCAATCCTGGCAGAAGGAGAGATTTATCTTTTATATCACAATGATTTATGTCATTTGTCTTTGTAAGATGCAACAGAAGGCAAGTCAGCTCCAAAATAGTTTGTCAATTATGTTATATTATACTACATGCCTGACCATCTAATTTCAAGATTATCCATTTGATTTAAGTAATTTGCGTCGATTTCCGCTCCCTCCTTCTATCCTCCACAGCCTTGTCAGCTTGCTTACTTATTGCCACTTCAATTTCAACAGAAGGGGTAAAATATATAACTACTCAAAGGGCCACAAATCATCATGTACTATATTACTTTTTCAGTCTTACTTACTATTAAGCAGAATATCCTGTTTGTTTGTTTTTCCAAATATAACAAAAAACCTTCAGACAGAGATATTTCCAAAAAAGTGCCTGTGTGAATAAATGCCCACTTCTCTCAAAACAAGCACATCCTTTGGTTTAATGAGAGGACCCGATGTCATTGTTGCATCAGGATATAGGTAAGTATCAGTGAAGCAGGGAAAACAAATTCAATAATAATTAACTTGGGTCATCTACCCATCAGCTATGGCCCATAAACCTTAGAGCAAATTTCCTCTGGAACTTTTGTAAACCATTGAAATCTGTTCTTTCCGCAAACAAAACTCCTGTCCGAGGCTACCATCTACCTACGCGCCTGGTGTATCATGTGTCCGTTAAAAAAACATATGTGGTGCTAGTGGGAATATAAATGTCTCAAAAAACAGACACTACAATCTTAGGGGGTTGGAAAACACACAGACTCTTGATTTTAGGATACATAAACGTATAGTTTGTGTTTTCCTGCGGTGACGATAATATGTACCCTTATAAGTACCAGAGATTGAGTTCAGATGTCGTAAAAACTGATGAACGGCGAGCGGAGACTTTTTCACTCTGGCAACATCTGACGACGTCTAGTATTTTTCTTTTCCTTTGCTATCTTTTACACTCACCCAGACAAAGCGTGGCCCCTCGGTGTGACTGCTTTGTTGTTTTGTGTCGTATAACTGCTTTCTATGCCGGCTGTCAGCTGGCTGTAGAGCTAATATCAGGGCTGCCTCTCTGGCTGGCAGAACCAATCAGACTCTGGAAGCTGGGCTGATTGGACTGACATACTCCATCAAACCCAGCATCAAACCGCCTCTGACCATACACTGGGGTCTGACTGCTTCGGACATCACAAACTAGGCTGGTGCAGGCTTTTTTAAACAATCCTTATATAGATCACGGACGGTTCTTTCTTTCCTCTACTCCCAAGAGAACAGATGCGTTTTTTAAGTCATCGTTGGTGATTTGTTTGAAACCGTTTCGAAGAACGCACACTTACTTTTAATCTTTTTTTTTTGTTTTGTTTTGTTTTTTT
The DNA here is from genome assembly GCF_037954325.1 of Fistularia commersonii. Classification (NCBI taxonomy): domain Eukaryota; kingdom Metazoa; phylum Chordata; class Actinopteri; order Syngnathiformes; family Fistulariidae; genus Fistularia; species Fistularia commersonii. Next base: position 4,969,792 of record NC_141294.1, on the reverse strand, counting down.
TTTCTTTCCCGTAATTGCAGATGTTTTTATTGAATCTCATTTTCAGTCCGCTGAAGATGCATTTGTATTATCATGTCATGTATAAATGCTCAATTTCCAAGGACCTAGAGGATTTGGATATTAAGGAACTTTTTCCATTAATATCGAAACATGTGGGAGCAAGACCCAGGGAACTTTGAACTTCTTTGGACTGAAGATTCTCAACTAACCGTACCGCATTTCAAGTATTTCATATAATTGAGCTGACTTTCATCATTTTAATCACCCGACTATATTCTAAAGTTGAATTGTTTATGAGAACATGAGATTTTTGTGGGAATGACTGTACCCCTAAAAGCTTTGGCTAAACATCTTGAACCTTCTAATTATCTAGTATACTTAAGGAAGCACGGTAAACATATGCGCATGTAATTACTTCATTCACTTCTGCCTGGATGTGAAAATAAGATGTAAAAAAATAGTTGATGCCTTGTATGAGAGGATGCATGATGCCAGCAACGTTGTAAGACGTGGAAAAAGTTGCGAAACGGAGTGGCACTTCAGACCGTCGGAGCCCTTTTCGCCCGTTTCCAAAGTCTAGATTGAAATAGGGTCGGTGGATTGAAACAGCAAAAATTTTAGTACTCAAAGCTGCCACTTACAGAGACACTAATGAAGCATTTTAAATGGCTGAAGAAACAAGCAGTGGTGTGTGCTGTTGTGATGGACTCAGCCAATCAAAGGCTTCCCTTTTCAATTCCGAGGAACTGTGCCAATCACTTTGCCATTGTTTTTCCGAATGACAACAACACGAATTTAGATGCATGAGTGCTACTTAGACAACATTTACCTCTCTACGCTTTATCCACTATGTGGCCATTTAGACACCCAGGGGGTCCAACTCAGAAAGTGCAGTGAGGACCCTTCTCTGCCAATGTTAGGCCTGTTTTTATTGAGCCTCTGCTCCGGGGGCTTCAACACACTGATTTCTGCCTCCACAGGAGGTTATGTCAACATAAATAATTTTACCGATTTGCCCAGTTTTATGACACCCCAAAACACATAGAATTAGTCTTTAACTAAGACAAGTACTTGTATTAATACCGGTACGATTAAAATTTAGTGTGAGACTGATATGCTCCGGTAAAGAAGAAGCGGGTTGTTGCAATTACACATTTTACGATTTTTTTATGCGAATATATCAAAGCATGCAATCACATTGTACATTACTTAGATGTCGAGGTTATTTTCTCCAAAAGAAACAGGAAAAAAAAAAATACGTATATGTCCGCTGAGGATTAGTAAGTGATGAAAACTAGCCTTAAAGATGCTCAGATATAAAATTAATATGAACATTTATAGAAATTAAAAATGTGATTTCAAATATGGTACAGCTGTAGTCGTGCTTTTAAAAATAAACCCTCATCTGTTTTAATCCTCCTCTAACGATGACTCGATGTAGCATTTTGTCATTTCCATCCAATGGTGTGTAATGCCGAAAAGGGCCAGGGATGCAATTACGTTTTCAGTCGTCCTCATTGAAACCACTGAAGGCTGAAGGTGGTTGAATTAATGATACATTTTTTTCATTATCATTTTAATATAGCCACAATGCACAATCAGATTCAATGCAACGAGACAGAAAAAAAAAAAAAAAACAGAAAAAAAAAAAAAAACAAATTAACAGAGAGCCTAAGGAATATATTTTTACCCTCTCCTCTACATCCTCGTGGCATATGGCTACCTATTTGCAACAAGAGTTCATTTGTAGATATATAAAGAAATCAGCGCAAGGACAAATAAAATTATGTAATAAAACTCAACCAAGAAGAAATATTGCCAGTGAAACATATGGCACTGTCAAAAATGATCACTTTGGACGCTAAACACGAAATACTGGCAAATACAATTTTAACACGTTCCAGCTTAAATGAATTAATTAACTTCATTATAGAGGAGAAAGGTAGGAGTTATAACCGCCTTAATTAGAGCAGAGCAATAAAGCGAAGATAATGTATATGTAATTTCTTTTAATTTAGATACCATCTGCTTGCTGGAACCGAACACACTGTAATATTTAGCTTTTCATTGGTTTGTGTTTTTTTTTTTTTTTTTAATTTCCATTCAGGGAGACAAACCGTTGTGTATGAATATATGACTAGTATGAAAAAAAAAAAAAATTGACTGATTTCCCTCGGATCGAGCCGGCAACAGATTTTAACAACGATATTCAAAATGAATCTAAAAATAAGTGGTGCACATGCGCATGGATTACAAAAAAAAAAAAAAAAAAAAAGACTAATTACTAGTTTTAAAACGCAAGCCGTGCCTAATAAAGGTACGGAAAAAAATAAGTAGTTACTGTATGCAGCAGTATTAATACCACAGGCTTACAACCGCCTTTCATCTGGTTTTACTACCGAACTCTTTCAATAGTACTCCAGAAGCCTCTCAAGCATATGTCTCCTCATCTGCTTATCTTAGCAAACACTTGGCACGGTAGATGAAGGGCGGACGGAGGAAAGTAAGAGTTGAGTCAACTCCTTTCTCTGATGGCCTCCCAGGCCCCGCTGCCTGGCTCGGCTGCTTCGAACAGAGCGAGCGCTTCCCCCCCCAAACCTGCCATATGGGAGCCATAGTGCTTTTCTTTATCATCTCTTCTTTTATGCCTACTGGTTGTGGCTTCCTTTGTTGTTCAGGAATAATCAAATGTTGATAGCATAGTTCAAATGGACCATTAAGTATGTGAGAATGCTCTACAGAGACGCAGCAGACAAGAGACCAGGAGCCAGGCAGTCTGCCATGTTCAATAGCCGGCCTATCGGTGGTGCTAATTTGATTATAATATAGTCATCTCCGAAGATTAGAGCTATTCAATTAAATATTCTAATTAACCTGAAGTATTAGGCAAATGATGCTAATTACAAATATCCTCAAGAGAGTTGGCTGGATGAAAGACTTGGCTCACAACTGATACTTCAGACCAGTGTCTCGTAACAAGATGTCCTATATCATAGACTGTGAATATTAAATTCCTGGCTAATTTGCCTCTACCCCATTTGTTTAATGGCATTTGCATTTTGTTTGAAATTGTAATAAACATGTGTATCCGGCCCTTAACTTCACAGAGATACTATACTCTTGGGGTAGCTTAGCATTTCTGTTTACACAGCTCACCAGAATACACGCGCCCTCTCTTCTACACACACACAAAAACAGACTGGGCCATTAAACTTAAAGTGTTTGTACTGTCTGTGATGAATCTGCATTATTTTCAGGGTCATGCACAACATGACTTTTTCTTTTACCTGCATCTTTCTAATAATTGTGAACGTATTGATTTAGGGGAGGTATATCTACTTATTAAGATCATATTCGTCGTTTCGATCCTCAGTCGAACAAACATGCCCGGTGTCTCTGTGTTTGTGAGACCCTTTACAAAGCCGCGACACAAACCTGATTTTTGAATCATCCAGCTTGCAACCAAATGCTTTGTCTAAAAATCATGAAATCATCATATCTGACAAAGGTTAGAGAAAAAAGCAAAGCTATCATGGTAGAGAAAACATGTAGGTGCCTTCAGTGATTACTTTATATTCATAGTTTTTCCACTCCAAGGTCCTGAATGTGTCATGTGCATAATGCTGGCCCTTAGTGTGGCATGATAGGCACTCCAAGCAACGTATTTCAATAAGGCAATTTTCTCACTGCCTAAGAACATCAGCAGGGCACCGTTCTCAACAAAGACAGAGTATGACATGTTATCCAAACATACATCTGCAGGAAAGAACTATAGTTTATTAAAGGAAAATAGGATTTCACAAATGTTTTGACAAGCAGAGTGAGGAGTGGTGGAAGAAGGAGAGGGGTTGGTTGGGGGAGGAGGTGCTGTGGGGGTTTAGGTAATGAAATGTGGAACACAGAACCCATGAAGAGGGAAGCTTTTATATTATCCAATGTAACATAAACAAAATGCACTGTGTGATCACGGAGACATTACCTTCAAGCCATAAAGGTGAGAGTATACATGTAGCGTTAAGCTATAATTGATAAATGAGAAGAGGCCAATACACTTATCAAACCAATACATTTGTAAATATGTGTTTAATTGGCCAAAGATCCATCAGCAGTTGGAAGGCACAAATTCTGATCAAGCTTTAGTGCTGCAGACTCCGGACCAGGCTACGGACCCTTTCTGCCAAGAGCTGTGATTTAGCAATGATGTGTATACGTAAGCTTTTAAAGTGAAAAGCCACGAATCCTCCTCGCAATGTTTCAGTTCTCCTTTTTCAAATTGGCCGTTGACGTCCCAATCCCTTTCGGCGCTGCGCGGCCAAGATCGCCTCTGTTGAATTTCTGCATTACGGTTGATACGGCGACCGTATTTACCACGGAGGAGATATCATATGAGTCAGGCTAAGCCGAGAGGGATGATATCAGCTTTTGTTTGAGCCTCCTCTACGTGAAGAGACAGTCATAAGTACTGTACACCTGTCTCATTAGGAGAACCAGGCAGTTGACCCAGTGTATTAGCCTGGGTCTAATCCTTGCGGATCTAAACAGGCCTCGCTAAGCCTCTCATATGGATAAGTCTTCCCCTGAGCCACCATGACAAGGCTACAGAACAATAGAAAATCCAGGCCACGCTAGCACATTATTATACCCCCCAAAACAGATACAGATTATAGGTGAGGCCGTAAAGGTTTATACCGTTTACAGCAAACATCAACTTTATACTATTGCTCATACAGGCAGCCACTGCCTGCAATGTATTAACACCACGAACACCACAGACAGAAATATTATTTATGCAAATACACAGACAGACAACAAGGTTCTCTTAACACTGACAGTTAATAAAAAAAGCTCAGCAGTATCACTGAGCGTTCAATGTGATGAACAGTGAACCAATACTCGTGGATACTGACAAATATATTTTTTTGACATTGTCTCGATCATTTTAATGGAACAAGAATTCCTCCAATGGGTATATATGTCAGTAGGGCATCAATTCCTCAGAATCTCCTCTGATGACGTCACAGTCAAAGGATGTTTCTGACCCCAAGCTGAGAAAGTCACAATCTACAATAACATGTTATGTGTTTACAAAATATGTTATGTGTGTGTATGTGTATGTTTGTCTGTTTGTATGTGTGTGTGTGTGTGTGCGGGGGAGGTGTCAGTTTTGAATTTATTATGAACAAAAAGTAAAAGTTAAAAAAAACAGACAAATGTGAAAAAAAAAAATGTCTGCTGCAGTAGTTTCTCTGCAGTTACAAAGAGACCACCACAAAACTTTATACCTTTGGATAAATAGAAAATATAAATACAGCAGGGAAGTGCATGATGGATCTCCAACAATGATGATCCCCCAAAATTGATGAAAAAGGAAATAGAGAAATAGTAAAATGGTCGGCTTATTCAGTTCAACCGTCATATGGGCACCTTACAAACACATTTAAGAGGCACTCGTTTAACTTGCGCTTCATTTATCATCCACTGAATGCATAAGGGAGAAGCGTAATTTGCCATTCCTTGCTCTGGTGGCAGACAAGCTGCAGTTTCAGACATGTACCATCTGTTTGTGCATGTCGTGCCATGTTCTTAAGTGCACGTTGCAACAAAATTACACCTAAAACAGGCACTAATGTTTTAGTACATCTGGCCTTTGGTACACATTACTGAAACTTTACACTACGCATGCATTTCCTGTTATTAAACAAATGCAATTACTTGATTCATCAATATTCACGATCCTTGTCATGTTTGCTATCATCAATGTCATATTGAAAGGGAGGAAACTCTCAATGGACGGTCATGTCTGATTCAAACTGGAGGTAAAAATCAAACCCAATCACGAGGCATTCTCTCCAAATATTGACTCTTTTGGTAAACATCAGGAGGAGAAGATTGATTATTGAGAGAAGTTAAGAGTGTCTTCTTTTCACATGACTTTGTCATGTCTCTTAATTGAGCTTACATTTTCTTTCAGAAAAGTTTGCTCTTTTCTCCTGCAAACCCAAAGGGCCTGCGCAGCAAGTCTCATCAGGTCCAATCTGCCACTATGACCCTTTTATAGATGAAAGCTTGCGGCCGAACAAAGCGGTCAGTGGACGGAAGCTTTCAAACTTCTGAACGCGGTGTGCATCGCAGCTCGCGTCGGCAAAATGCAAATGTCAAGTGGTGCTCAACAAGTCTGTAATTCAGATTAAATGGAAAACATGTGAGGAATGGATATTAGCATAGTTAAGACCCATCGGCTGAGCCTGGGCTCATTTCCTTGTTATGGCAGAAGAGAACTACGACCAAGACAAAACATGGATGATTGAATTATTGAATAACAAAATGAAACAAAACGAAACGAAAAAAGAAAAGAAAACAAAATAAGGCAGCATTTATAATAGTATAGGTAATAGATAAATGTAACAGTACTAGTCCGCATACAGAATTACATTTTTGTGAGAAGTTTGTAATATTTGAAAGCTAGTTTCAGACAATATGTTTGAAGATGAAAAGTATTTTCAATCATCTTTCCCCTACTTCAAGTGTTCAAGAAGAGCACTGCAGCCAGGTAGAACCTTGTTACTGCAAGCTCAGGATAATTCACCCGAAACTTCTCAAGAGATCAAATAACAGTGGGAGGAAACACACAGAATCCCATGAGTACACTCACAGACGAAGGTCAGTGCTGCCTCTATCAGCACTTCCCAAATAACCGCCATCACCAACCAATCTCTCTGCTGCAAATCTCCTCTGAAATTTAAAAAATTTAATTTGTCAACATGTTTCTATCATATGCTCCATCACTGTCCGAGTCAGTGGCAGGGGCCAGAGGCCTGCGGGTGCGGGGGGGGGTGTAACTGAGGTAGCGTGCTGCAGGGCGAAGGCAGCTGCTCTCAAATGGGAAGACGGCGCTGTGATTAGGCTCTCACATTGGCTGGAATTGTCCCGGACAGCTTAGAAATCAGATTATTAACTCTGATACCAGACACTCTGTCTCCTGGCAGGGATTAGCATGAAAATTTTGATATGGATCGATAAGCAATCTTTCTCCTTCTTCACAATCTCCCAAGGCTTCATTAATCTGTGTGTATGTTTATGTCAAGGAATTAAGACATCCCAGTTAACCCGTCATTCGTTTCCCCAACACACACTCTTCCACCCCTCAACCCCCCCCTCCAACATCTCTGCTCTCTCAGGATCTTCGGAGAGAAGAGCATCTCATAGAGAGTTATTAAATCAAGAGCTGACTCCAGTTACCGCAAAGAAAATTGATCTGTTCCCCCCACCGCCTTCTCATCTCTACAGAAAAAAAAAAAAAAAAACACCGTGTGTTCCGTCTCAGAATTTGTAGCATAAGCTGACAATTAATGTTGCATGTCAAAGAATGCATTCAAAACTTGCATTTCATACAAAATTGAGAAAAAACAAACAGTTGCAATTTTTGCCATTGGCTGATAGTCAGATCAAAATAGTATACCATTCTTGTTGTACCACAACTCAATGTAGAAGTATTGGAAAAACTTTTACTCATTTTCCTCATTCATCAAAAGTGAATCACAAATCAGAATAAAAAACATGTTAGTTTGAAAGTGTTTCTTTTATAGTTTTTTCAATCTATAAGGACTATTTAAGTTTTCAGTGAAATATAGGTGCCTCCTTTTTTTAACAGTTTCATTCCTTTGAAAATATTCAGTGACTAATGCACTCAAATTCTACTAATACTTTGCTGAGCGGAAACAAATTTTTATAGGATGACATTAGAAACTTGAAGAACTGATTAGTTTCACTCATCTGAGTCATCACAGTAAGTGATTGTGTTGCGGGGACTTTCACCCCATCACATACACACACACACACACATTTATACAGTGCATATACATACATATGCACACACACACATGCACATGCACACATACAAATACACATGCACATGCACATTCACATACACGCACACATTCACATAAATGATTACAATATATAAATAACACATATCATGAAAGTGATGATGGATTATGTGAAACTCGAGGCACGGGAGGAGAGTGACTAAATATTGCCAGTGGAAAGGATCAGTGCTCGTATAATTGTGAGCCATGCGCAGAGCATAATTAATCTTGCTTGCATCATTAGGAAACACGAGTCCGGCCATGTCATTAAAGTGCTTTTAGCTGTCTTACTGTCCTCCCTTTGCACCGATGCACTTTCTGCTTTACAGGCCCGCTGCTGGTCATTTACAGAAAGAGCACTCATCTATGCGGCGGGACGACTCCTCACATATTGTCTTTATGTCCAATCATGGTTGATAAAAGAGAGCTGTAAAAGGAAGGAAATGTATAAATGAAAGCCGGGAGAAATGTGTAAAGATCAGACCGGTCGCAGATTTCGTTAAAACGGTCCACAAATCCTCAACGTAAAAGTAAATCAAGCTTTAACTTTCCATATTCTTTCAATTCAACATATTGTATCGTGTCACATAATGACGTTAAAACAAATGGTTTAACTGCATCATAATTGGCGCAGCTTGCTTTGTGGCCTCGATGTATACTATTATTAGACTCATATTATTTACTGAAGTGCTAATTCTCCTGTGTCCATTAACAAAGTGAGGTATGTGAATAGGTAAATGGATCCAATTGGCTAAGAGCTTGTGGTTTTTGTGGAGCGCTTTTAAGTCTGCACATTCAAAAATATAGGACTGGAGGTCAGGTTCAAATTAATTAAAGGGCTAAAAATGAAAGAGCTCACTAATGACTGCAATCTTACCTACCTAATATTTAATATTTCATCATTAAACAGTAAAACGACCCAATATGATCCTGATACAGTCCCAATTATGCAACATTGATCAAAGTGACCTTTTCATACTGAACACTGGAGAAAAAAAAAATCAATCCAACCCCCCCGCCCATGTTTTTTTTTTTTTTTCTCACTCATCCTTTCTCACTTTTGCCTGCACGCTGAGGTTTCACCAGCTATAGAAGCAGCCCGTACATCTATGAAGATAAACGCAGCAAATTTGTGCTTGGCAAATCATCTGACCTCAGAACAAAAACCTACTGTATCACAGTAGGCTCATAAAACCACATTCTTTTGTTCAAAAGCCTTCTCCTTTGTTTTAGGGCCATGTTTCCTGTTGTTCTTATGTTTGCGTCTTTGTTTGTTTGTTATATTTTCCCCCCTCTCATCCATGTGTTCAGCCTCACCTTGTCTGCTACCAGATACCCAGCCATATTAAATCCCAAAAGCTGAGACAGGTGACGAAAACAGGGCCAGACTTCTCTGCCCGTCAGCCGGGGTGCTGGGCTAGGGGCCATCATAATGGCTAATTCCTCCCCGCCTGGCCCAGGGAGCAGGAAAAGAAGCGAGACGAGAAAAGTGAAATCGGTACAATGCCTAAACACATTTCGCTGCAGGATCTGTCTTGATTTGGTGTACTGCTTGACACTCTCCATTTTCTGTTTGACTGGTAACTGCTGATGTGCTTTTCCCTTGTCAACTCACCATGAAACAACTTCAATGTATTTCTAAAGATTGCCAAGTTTGGCTGCTGTTAAGCTCAAGAACAATGAACCAGATCTACTTGATTGAAGTTTCAATGACTAAAAGACATCCCCCTGAGGGAAAACATTTTCATGTAGAGTCTACAAGACAAACATGTCAGCACGTGTGAAGCGTTCTTTCACACATACTGACATGTACACACATAATGTTCCCATGCAGTTCAATCCTGTGTCGGTGTGGGGACATCACGTATGAAATGTAATGTAACACGTGCAAACAAACAAATACGACAACATTGTATTTGTATTTATTTTTTATCAGTTCTTGTATGTGATACATGTATCAAAAGTAAATCTAAAAAAGAAAACTACATTTGCAAAGGTTAAAAGAAATAAATGACAGGAATTATGTATTTTGCAAAAGCGTTGCTATACATACATATATGCAAATGTATATATATATATATATATTACATTACATTACAATACATTACATTTGGCAGACGCTTTTATCAAAAGCGATATATATATATATATATATATAAGCATCAAACAAGGTATCTATATCAAACTGCAAACTTCATTTAAAAAAGTTTCTCTTCCCATAACTCCTGAATTTATGAAGTAACTGTCAGCACTGCATCATCTGCTGGACCAAATTAAATTAAATGTATTGTATGCACCTTAATCAAATTCCTAATGATTGTATTCTACAGTTAGTCGCTCCACTGGCCTTTTTTGACGAATAGGGATATGAATCTTTAGCTGATAAAATTGAGAGGCTTTAATGAAAACATTGGTTTTATTCTTTATGTAGTGCCTTGGGTACAACATCTCATAATCTACTGTGCACAACTTTATCAATGTTGCCCTTTGCTACACTGCGGACTGTAAGAAGCAAAACAGAACATGATGGATATGAGCTGTGTTAAAACCTCTCCCCCAGAGTAGATTAATTATGATCTTTGTAAGTCATAAACACATCCTTTTAATTATTAATGGGTGAAATGAAATTGAAATTAAATCTCCCTGATTTACAGTGGCAAGGTTATGAGCTGCCTTACACTCGTCAGCTTTATAGAGACCCAGAAGCTTAGCTGTCTGCTGCATTAAATATTTCATTGGCTAAATGGAGAGGGATCATATGCTCACATTAGAATAAGTTCATTTGTATTTGCACCAACTACAGGGTTCCAAGGTGAGTGGATGAGTGGAGAGTCTGTGTGTACGTGTGTGTGTGTGTGTGTGTGTGTGTGTGTGTGTGTGTGTGTGACATAGAGACAGACAGAGAGTGTATGTGTGTGTTGATGTGTTAGGTGTAGAAACTCACCATATGCAATGACAGATTTTCTTGAATCAAGTGTGGCACTCTCATATGAAGGAAAATAATGGAATCCTATATGTCTTTGAGCATGTCAGCATTTCAAAGCAGGCTAGAATGGGAAGTGATGGCCGGTTGCAGCTGAGGAGGATGACAACGATGCTGAAATGGGAATCAGGCGAGCATGACGCTAACCCTGTGGTTGACCTGCAGTCAGACAGAGCCAGAACTCACTGTCAGTCAACATCAGGCTGCTAAAAATCTCCATCTTTTCTTTCATTTCTGTCTTTGTTTACCTGTCTGCTCATTGGAGCATAGCAGTACAGCAAATAAGGACTTAGTTTACTCGTGTTTTTACTAAGACAAAGATGTTACATGGAACGTTGGTAACCATTGGGGCGATATGTCAGCATTGCAGATTTTGACCTAGCCGATAAACATACATGCTTACAAAGGGGAGCTCGAGTAATGATTTTCATTGCTTGATTTTCCCCCAAAAAATCAGAAGCAAACAAGTTGTATCTTAGCTCAATTTAGGCTTCGATCTGGGGTGACAGCTAAGAGTGGAATTTGCATAAAAAATAAGTCTGCATATAATGTAAAATTAATTTACAATAAAATGTAGCAGTGGGAATAAAAAGGAACTGAATTTCATATAAAAAAACAAGATGGTTTTCAACTTTTTTTAATTTCCTCAGATTATGGGCATTCCTTGAGAAGTATTTCGTAACCCGTAGATTAGAAAGCACTTACTTCACTCCGCTGACACAAAAACTGAGACTGCACAGCTCTTGCCAGTTAGATATATTTAAGGTTATGCCATTGAAAAAAAGGTATTCATAAAACAAACTGAATGTAGATAAACATTATTTTCCTGCAATGGGTAGAGCTGTTGACCTCCAAATAGAGATCACACTTCAGTCATCATTATTCTCTACTTACCAAATTTAATGAGGATATAATAGGTTTAGGATGGATTATCAAAATACACTGTGGTACTACTATTATGCTTTGGCCTAAAACTATTGAAATAATTAGAAACCTCTGGTCTGAGATGGGAAGTAGTCATGTACGGATGATTTAAAGCATCATAGGAGTTTCTTGAGTTTGTGGCTGAGGGCAACATGCTCGAATAACTATGGGGGACGAATAAGCTGGAACCACTTACACCAGAGGATGTCCTTTTTCTTTCCTATCACCGGTTTCCTTCCACTGTAACACAAAAACAACAACACCTCCTTCCCCCCCACTGCAAGTTTTCCTTGATGCATTGTGCCCCTAACCTGCCTCCTTTCTCACATGACTAAACTATTATCCCTTTCCACCCACCACCCATTCTAATCAAACATAGAGAGATGAAAAGGCTTTATTAATAAAAGTTCCCCTACAGGAGGATGGGAACTAAGGGATTGCTCAAATGTGCCCAATTTGAGGCAGATCTGCTGGCAGACAGGGCATCTGGATTGGGCGGAGCATGCAAGAAAGTTACATCTGGAAGCTGTTTACTTTGCAGAAATTAAGAGACGCACCACGCACAGATATACCACCCGCAGTCACTGACTTAAGAGTATAAGTGTATGTGTCTGTCCAAGAAATATTTCCTTTTTTGGTATTATAATGGCCAGTTTTGCATTTGACTTTAAATACAACGTATCTTTGTGCGACAGATCAGTCAGATCAGTGGCGGGAATGCTGCCGAATAGCAGATGTAGCCAGCAATCATGTTTGTGTTTGTTTACGCATGCGCTGGCATTTAAACAAACAGATGCAGCCGTGATGCTTCATAAAAATCCATTTGTTCACTACAAGCCATTACACTTCTATAACAGCGAAGGACATCCAAAAACACTTTGCACAAGATAAAGTAGAATCTGCGCCTGCACAGCACCCCCTCCCCACTTTTGTGCTCAGAGGCTTTTCTTCGGTTGCTGTGGTGATGGAGGAATGTCACATTAGTCTGTGATTATCTCTATGAGGTCTGCATTCGGTTTCCTACCACTTGAGTAATTGCATTTTTCGTCTTCCCCCCTTTTTTTTTTCTATTTTTTTTTAATCAAACTCACAAACAATAAGCGGGCAGGCGCTGACAGAAAGTCAATGCGGCTCAGACAGCCGTTTGGTCTGAGTAGAAGGCCCAACACCGATGCCTTTTATGCTTGGGATGACGAGGCCAACTGGGCCCCATCACATGGACGCCAGGTTAAACAAAAAGCTTCTGAGCGATTGGCCTCAGAGGGCTGTGGTGAAATCCAGTGCAGCGGCGCGGACAGCCACCACTGTGCAATTCTAGTTGTCTGACAAAAGACTGATGCTATCTAATAAAAAGGGCTGCATCCATCTCAAGTACACAAACATCATGGCATCGCATAGAGGCAAAGTGAAAGAACGGGAGGTGTATGTGTGGAAGGAGAGATAGCCATGACAGTTGGTGTCCCTGAAACCATAAATAGTCACTGTACTTTGTCAGTGAGAAATGGATTAAGTAATGAGGATTGGTGGATTGGAGATCCAACCCAAAACCATGAGGTGATTCATGAAGAAAGTTGAAGGCTGGCTGAAAAATAAGTAGTGAGGCTATTGCTAACACTTAACGGTGCAAAAGTCTGAGTAAACAGTGTCACACGTAATACGTACGATCAGATGTGACAGAGACACTTGCATGGCGATTAAATGTGCAGACGAGTCTAGAGGAGGATGAGACATGACTGCTGTTATAATTGCATGCTCGGTGAGAGTGCGCTTTCATGGAGACCCAAGGCCTTATGTCAGGCGGTGTTGAACCACTGCTAACATATGCATGACACCAGCCATGCTGAGATGTTTGCTAATTCCTCCTATTTTTTAAAATTCCATTTTATTTGTACTCATTGATTTTGTGTGTGGAATGAAATGGCTGGCCATCAGAGCTCCAGGAATAAAATGCTGGTGCTGACCTGTGCATAGATAATTTGCCATGAAAGACAATCAATAAATAACAAACACTCCCTAATCAGCCAAGGAGCTGACAGAATGACATTCCATTATCCCCATCTGGCCCAGTGCAGTCAGAACAGCCAAACCTCAGAGGACCAGCACATGCATCCACCAAACACACACACATGCATATCAGTAACAGAGAGAAACATTGCTAATTGATGCACCATCAAATGTTCCTTTAAAAAAAATGCATATTCAAAAATGATGATTATGCAAACATCTACCATTACATAACAGCCTGTGACAACAAAACACATACATTATTTTTTCTAGTGCTTTTGCAATCTTAGAGATGAGAAGAGCCACAAAAGCATATAGTCTAATTTCAAAGCACCTCCTACAGCTCTGCTCTCACATTCACAAATTTCAAGTCTAAAACGATCAATCGACCAAATGACTGATGTGATGAGATGCTGACAGTAATATAACATCGCCATTAGCAACTTTAACAAGAACTTAAACCAACTCGTCAAAGTTCACTCACGTATAAAAAAGTTCATTTATGTGCATCGAGAACTGGCGATTGTGCACACACAAAAAAAGTTGGGAAGCAGTAGGAAGCATTAGGGGGACCCCTGACGGTAGCACAGTGTTTACGGTCTTTTATTATGGATCTTGGAACTAACACTAACTAATAATGCCTGACATTACTTTGACATGGACATAGGTGGTTTGTAGAAGAAAGGACAAAACATTTCAGAAGTTACTGAGAGACCAGCTTCAAGAAAGTAATTTGTGTGATTTGATTTGTCACTTTATTATACTAGCCAATTTAATCATTTGATGTACTACTTGACTACATTGGTACATTGTATTATTACATCGTGCAAAACGTCTTGTTGTTCAGACGTTTTCCTTCACGTCAGTCCAAGCTTTGACCTAAAACCGGAGTGAAATTCCTTGTCTATGTGAACATACTTGGTCAATAAAGCTGATTCTTATTCTGATTTCTTGTAAAGAGCTGGATATTCAAATTCTGTTCACCACATCTCAATACATTAATTATACAATGATCCTTCTCTCATTTTAATCTGAACTGATTGGGGGATCTTGGAAAATTTGTAAACATCGATGGACATCGAATGTTTTAGCTGATCATCAGCATTTTATGTTGCAATGAATCGTTTCTTGTCGGAAAGCTGATGTATGTGACACGAATGGCTTTTGAATAACGAACTGCTGCCGTCACAAGATGTAGTTAAACAATGGATTTTTTTTTACATGAAAAAGGTTCGCAATGCTCTATCTAGTGATTTTATCACATAAAAAAAAGACATAAAATCACATGGACAAAGTACAGGACCCAATACTAAGAGACTGTGTTTACCTATTGCCTTCAAATCGTGTTGCGACAAGAATATTTGTATGAAATAATCTATCAAAAAATAACAAACAACCTTTTTGTCCACAAAAAAAATCCCAATTGCTGCGACAGAAAAACATTCAATATCCAATGTTTATATTTACGCTCAAAGAAAAGCTCTCATGATATGCGTATATAGTGCGAATGGTCTCAACTGGATGTTACCTCATTCTCAACTGCTGAGTTCGGGGAGTTAAAGCCTATAAAGGCAGTAAACCCATCCATGTCTAAGCAGTTTACAGTCCCCCCCCCCGAAACTGGGCCAACTGGGAGGTTGCAATACCTGTTATGTGTACGTATATTGCAGTGTGTGCATGTGTACATGAGTATATGTCTGTGTGTGTGAATTTAGCAATGCCCAGGTATTTAAACAAGGTAACGGTGCAGCCAGTGGTGGTAATCTCCTATTCAAAACATGAAAGGCCGTATGATAGACAAGGAGCAATTAGCATTCTGGCTTTTATAAAGGACGACTTTAGGAGCATAAATAAGCTTCTTAACATCCAGCTTCTGTATAGCCGAGTACATTCGCACCAACATTGTCAAGTGATTGTACTCCAATAAAAGGATGAATAGCTACTGTAAGTACATTGCATGCCAGCACACATGATTCTGCAGATTAGGTGTAATCTTCCGCGCTGAGCTATTATGGCAACGTGTTTGTGTGTGGAATCTACTGTTTCCAACGGCCACTTCATCAGTCATGCTCAACATGAGCAGCTAGCTTTCATAAAGTGCCAATGTGCAGCCGGGGCCGAAAGAGAGCGCGTGATCATGTTCCCACTTAACATGCATTAAGGAGGTTTCACTTTTTTTTTTTTTTTTTCATTTTCACAGATAGGAACTGCTGAGGAGTGAGTCATGTCTCTGTCTCATGCTCCATTTTAGAAATTAAACATTCTTAATTAATCTAATGGGTCTAATGTAGCAACACTTCCTGTCTGAGATCCTCTGCCGGGAACCCTTCTGTAAACTGAGAGGCACCTCGCAAAACCTGAGAGCTGCTGGAGGCTTCAGTGCTACAAGCCACCACAGGAATTTTGACATCACCCAGGTTGAGAGGGCGGTGTCAGTAGCTGATGGAGCATAGAAATGAACAAGTTGGTATCATTAGCTGCTATAGTATTAATCACTAAATCACAGAATGTAGTGCAGTTCACTGAAAAACCTCAAGAGAAACACATTTCTGTCCAAGAACAATATTGGCTGGCTAGACAGTATCCAATGACTCCCAAAACTTTTTTTTTTTTCGGTGAATAATTTAAGGAGTTGTATTTTTTAATTATTCAAATGACTCAATAGTATGTACTCAGAGTTTCTTTTTTTCTTCTTTCTTCTTTTTCTCTGCCCCGTGCTACCATCTCTCAGTTCTTCTCAACTCCGGGTCACACATTTTCTTCGAGCACTCAGGGCCAAAATGAGTTTCAGTCATGGATCATGGCAAGTAATGAAATAATCCCAAAATGACACTGTGAAATTGCTAGATGGGAGAAGGTGCCGCTTGTCAGGCAGCTGATCCTATTCCCCCATCTATCTCTGATCTGTTGAAGTCACATACCATCAAGGAGAACTGCCGCTGCTGTATATATTTGTTTGAGATGTGCCGGCTAGTGACAGGGGGTGAAATCAGCCGTGCGGGAGTTATCGGATGTTCCACTTTGTGCCCCCATAAAATCGACATGAGACACCCCTTTGCTTCTCCCACCTCTGGTTACTACAGGGTGGTGGATGGTTAAAGGTGGTGAGTTGAAAGAGCAAACAAGAAGGCAGTGGCCACTCACTGACTTAACCTCTGTCATCGGAGTGCTCCCGTGTCAGCGCACGAATCAAATCAAGATGAATGGGGCCTATCCTGGCTACTGGAGGCTCGCCTCATTGGGCCCAATTTCATCAACGGCAGTAACTGTTCATATAGAAAGATTAATAGAGCGTCCGAGCATGCCACTGTGTGAGGAGGAAACACAGAGGCATACAAATAGGTTCCCGGTCGTCAGATGAGGGGAGTTATTTGGGCATCGCGCGACAGGCAGAATAGGTGTAAGCACCTCAGAGGGGGCCGTCACTTTGATGCCTAACTGATAGGGTTCCACAGTGACATGTTCATTTGTGAGACTTTATTGTTTTAATTGTGTTATACCGTGTCTCTGAGCGACACTGTCTGCTTTTTCCGATCTCTTTCATCCCTGCTGTAATCGCACCGAGCTTATTTGTGTGGCTCTGAGGACCGGGACGCTTTACGAGGGCCCGGGCTGGCTCGGTGCCTGCCTGCGGCCAATATACTGGCATATCCTATGAAAGATAAGTGTACAGTCATATGCTCAGCGTCTGGATCTAGATTTGCATCCAAGGTGATCTTCGTATATCATCCGCTAGTATATAATAATCTCCATATTTTGATTCTTTTTGAAAAACGTGTCTTAATAAATGGAATATAACAAAAATTCAAAGCAACAAACACTAATTACAAAGCAGCCAGCTTATGGTTCCGGTTTTATAAAGGTTAAACCAGAGCTTTCCCTCCAGCTATTATCCTGCCAAGGCTATGTCGACAAGATTATGTTTATGCTGTTACAACATCCCTTTATGGTTGAGGATGTAATCTTGTTAATGGCGTGAGCTGTTCTGTGTTTTTTTTTTTTTTCCTTTTCTTTTCCAGCATGTGACTGTGTGTGTGTGTGTGTGTGTGTGTGTGTCCCCTCTCCCAATCTCTCTCCGCTCTGTCCCTTGATAAGTGTCCTCTTTTTTGGGACCACTTTTGGGCCAGCCACAACACTGTGTCTGTATTCACAACTGAGGTTGTTTTTCTCATTTGCTTTGTTAAAGTTCTTCTTCTCTACTTTTCTCCCGTTCATTTCTAGATTAAAAAAAAAAAAAAAAAAAAAAAAAAGCAGGCTGAACATGTAACTTCTCTCAGCTTGTGGTTGAAAAATAATCTATTTTCTGGCCAGGTGAGGTGAGCAAGTGAAAAACACTTGATTAAGTTTATTAACAAATTAATATGTGCCGATTTATAACATTAGGGCCAACATTATCACCCATTCACAATGATATTATGATATTTTGATAGCATTGTGTAAGTAATAAGTAAGTAATAAGTATACTGTATTGTGCATTGCTCATGGCTGACCCCATGACAAATCTTTGAACAAGAAAAAAAATCCAACTCCTCTTTTTTGTTTTTTTGGGGTTTTTCTGTTGTAAACAAAGAAAAATATTTAAGGATATCTTGTTTCATCATTAGGTTTTCAGTTATTGAAAATTTTAAGGAACAAATAATCTTGGCCTTTCTAATGTCACAATAAGTATAATTTTATACTAATTGTGCTTAATGCTACTATTCAGTTCTCTAAACAGGCATTTGTTTGAGATTGAGCACACTTTGGAGCCTCTATGGGGATGCAAGTGTTTCAGTCTGAAAACTGACAAATTATATTAAGAGCCTGAAACCAATGGTCTTTGACAGAGAAACAAACAGTGAGGGTTCAGCTAAATAATTAACTGAAATTCAATATGAAGCTCTTATAGAAGCTGCAAAGTCTAGTGATAACAGTGTAGGTTCATTACTCTGAACACAAGTAAATATTATCATAATACTAATTATAAGCATAGCTTAGTAACACCCCTTTGCTTCCCAGACCTCAGTGATATAATATTGTTAAACTAATACCACATGTGAGGATTGCTGTGTTCTTCTCTGATGTGCCCCTGGTGTTTTCCATATTAAGGTACTTCATCTCAGTCACTGCAGCCAATACACTATTCTGCATGGCTAATTACAGACAGGTAAATAGTGAATATACACTTTTCAGCCACCGGGGGTTTGTGTCCACTAAACGTTCTCTAGTGCCATCATATGGATGTCTGCAAAGAGATTGTGTGAAATGAATCTTGATCCATATAAAATGCACATAAAGGAATTGGATGTTTCTTCCATGCACTAACTTTACTTGATCCTCGATCAATTTGGAAACACAAATATTCACTTTAAGAGCTCCCTCTCTCTCTTTCGCTCTCCATGTCAGAGAGATGCTCTTGGAATCACTCATGTCCTGATGCTCTCATTAATGAATGCAATAAACAAAACAACACACCTGCTTCTCCTCCTCTATGTGTTTTAATTTTAGAAGCAAACGTGAATCAATTGGAATTTCTTATGACAATAAATGAAAATATAGCATGCTGACCCATCAATTAATGTTCCCGTCAGACATGCTGGCACTGCTGTCAGCTCGCTCCTGCTTCTATTTCTCTCTCCCCGACTTTCATGCATCCATGCAAGCACACTCAAGAGAGATCAGAAGCTTATGCGGACAAGGATCAATTCATATCAATTATACATGCTTAGCCAGATGTGTTCATTCACATGCTTAATTATACTTTTCCATATTCATGGGTGATCGGAGGAAGTGTGGACTGAGCAATATATGTATCTGCGTCAACTCCTATCATTATAAAGGCACCTTCTTTCCATCAAGCATATTTTCAGAAATCAATAACATTTCAGTCCCTCCTTTCACCTCAATGTAATTGCTTATGAGAACAAAAAGCCTCCAAAACTGAAGGAATTATGATTGTAGAATTAAAATAAGACATGTTGGCTCTGTATTTTAATACACATTTAACCATGTAATATATGAACTGCAAAACATGTTCCCATCCCTTGGTCACATGCAAGGGTTACGAATGCTCATTTTCATAGCGTCAAATGAACATCATTATTCTTTTATGTGCAGATTTTCTTGGTTCTCCTTAGCTGCATCTAAATTCCAACATTCCCAATTCTCCAGCAGCGGGCCGTGGCAGCACCCCCAGGTCTCGCTCCCATGTCAGAGGCAGCATGTTGATACCAGAGTTCACCCTAAAACATGTCTGCCTGCATAATTAGAGAAGCCCAGCCACTCTGTTCACGGGAACAAGCTTGCCGCCCCCCCCCCAATCTACCTGCTTGCTGTACACGTCTTAACACAAGCGTGTCATGACTATAGCAAAGGTGAGCGGAAGATGGTAATTAAAAATTAAAGTAGACAAGGGCTGGCTGGATGCACACTCTTACCAGCAGGCAGTCGAAGTGGAGAAAAAAGAAAAGGCATGCTGGTGGCAGACCACTCCAGCCTGCTCCTTTCTTCTGCTGCCTTTCAGCTCCTCACTGGCTTGCCTATTATTCCAGATAAAGACCGCACACTAATGTATATGCTCTTCTTTTTAACATTTTGGCTATTTATTTTGCACAAAACATGAGGTTGACGATGTGAATAATAATAAAATGGCTTGAACCTCATTTTGACTGAACATCATCGGTGATTCTATTTTTTCGAAATAAATTGATTAATAAAACAAAATCTCTAGACAGAAAGAAATCCACTAAAAGTACAGATAGGATATCTATTGTCATACTATGTGCAACAGCACAACAAAATTCAATTGGCATTCCCTGAGTTGCTAAACAGCAGCAGTATAGTTAATAAAGAAAAGGTGCCGCAGTTTTCCTGAAAATCAAGTGAAATTCCATTGCAGTGAATATTAGATAGGAAAATACGGTGCGTTGGTGAGTTATCATTGGCTCCCTTGTGTAATGGAAATTGTATTGTACAATCATCTTTACAAGAAACAGACTCATTCAGTGGGAATCATTGTTCTCGTGTAGTCATTTTCTCATTCTTGGAGCGAGGACTGCTATTTCAGCTCATCTTTGGCCACCGCTTCAGTTTCAAAATGTGTCTGTATACGAATACAAAGTATTCACATTTTTGCCTGGTGAGACCAAAATGTGGATTGAACTGTTGAAGTGAATTAACGGAAATGTTGCAGGAGTGAATACCAAAATAATTACAGCGAGCTCCACAGTTGGGTAACAAATCTCTCCGGACTCATCACCACGATCAGCTCTTTAAACATTACTCAGGTTGACTATAATCACTTGAAAGTTGAATTAAACTCGGTATGTTTTCTATGATTTCTTTTAAGCTCTTCTGTTTTACCTTCGCTAAAATAATGATCATCTTAACTGAGCAAGCTAAATGGCTGATATTAGGCAAAATAGAGAGAAAAAAAAAAAAACATGCTGTCACAAAGTTTGACAGATAAATCCCACATTCTCTATCCCTAGCCAGACATCTCCAGATGACTCCTAGTAAGAGAAAGAACTCCAAAAGCACATCTAATTTTGTCTTTCTCCAAGTGCCTCCTGTTATGTCTGTGTACAAATGCAGCAGGAAGGAGCAGGGAAAGCTGTAACCTGGAAGTCTGTGCCAGCACACTGGAGTCTATTAAAGTGATTGCTGCAAGTAGTCCTAAATCATTCAAATGATGTAAACACTTTGTTGTTATTTGCTCCCACCGTTTGGCCACCAGTGCAGTGTTTTAAAGAATTACCTGAACCATTTACATAGCAGCAGGTCACAGTTGGACTATTGGATTTTATGTGGCTTAAATATAATCTAGGTCTCCAAAGAGTGAAAAAGGTGCACAGTGTTAGAAGTGATAACAACCTCTTGCATTTACATATACATTTACTTTGTCTCTTGTCACAATGTCTTAACCTCTCTGTCCCTGTTCCAGCCATAAATGAACCTGTCTTGGAAGCCTCTCTTGCCCTCTACACACACTACACACACACACACACTACACACACACACACACATACACACACACACACACACACACACACACACACACACACACACACACTGTCTCTCTCTGACTGTTTCTTTTCTTATTCTCGTCTTCTTCCTCTTCTTCTCATCCTACTTCTAAATTGCAATCCTATATTTCAGGACCTCTGATGCAATTATGCCACCTCAATTGCTCTGATGTGGAAGAAGGATAAAACACACACACACACACTCACACACACACACACACAAAGCTTGCCTTTTGTGTATCAAGAAAATAAAGGCTTGAAATTGCCTCAGACCACTGCCCTGTCTCTGGTATTCTCTCCTCCTCATGCACACAAACACACGCTCAGCTCCCTGTCTCAGTTACATACAAAAACGCATTCAGAAGACAGCTAGGCTTCCCTGAGATGCGACAGGATAAAACTCGACAGTTTCTATTATCAATAACAAGATAAAATACAGAGGTCTTTTATCTCTTAAAATGTAAATTTATACAAGGCTCCATACCTCCATGTTGTAAATATCTAACATCTCTTAAGACCACAGAACTAGACTCAATTGATTTTTCTCCCCTCCTCCTGGCTGCAGCCATCTGCAAAATCTACAAGTCTGGCATAATATCAATGATGAAATTAAAAATCCTCCATTTGTCCAAATCATGAGGGAGATCACCCCGGTTCAAGCCTTTTACTCTTTAAATTATATGATTGATTTCCTTTAAGGTTATTTGTTTATTTCAATGTTCATATCTGCTCTATCTAAATCATTTCTCAAGTTTATTCTATTGATTTCTCAGGAACCAGGCCTTTCTCTTTCTCTCTTTCTCACTCTCTCTCTCTCTCTTTTTTCTGTAATTTTGCCTTGACCATATCACTTTCATTCAGAGCTAATTTGCATTAAATAAGCTTGGAAAATGCAATGCTCTGAAATGGAATTGCATTTCCTCCTTTACTCTTTGGTGCCTACTCCCTGGTTATTCATATTGAATTTCTGCAAAAATTCATGGTAAATATGAAGAATAATCACCTCAGGGCGCAAGAGTTTATTTATTTACCTTTATTTCTACACATATTACCCAAAACCATTGAGCTCAGCAGCCCTGTAACAGTGGTTGTTTACATGTCTTTTCAGGTAATTGCTTTTTGTGATCATTTTGTGCAATTTTATTTGATGCAGCAATGCAGGGCTACGATACACAGTGCATTTTGCAAAACCACATACAGAAGACAACTATAAAAGCTTGCTAGGTTACTCTTTTTCAATAATGTCTGATCACTGAGATGCATGATGATTTTGTCGCAACTGTTTTGTTTTATTGTACGGTAAGCAATATGGTTTGTATAGTTTGAAGCTTTTTAAAAAATTTGAACAATCTGGTGGTGAATTTAATTTCAGATTGTATTCAATTTTTTAGCAAAGATAAAAAGCAAAATACCAAACAAAATGTTGTATGACTGCAATTGTGCACTGAATGATAAGTACATTTTCAAGAATTTCATTTTTTTTTTTTATTTCTGTCATTTTCTTTCGATCTAAAGGACTGTATTCATTAAATGTTATTAACTAAAGAAATATAAGGAAATTTTACTATTGGGGGGTATTTGAGATTTTTGCATGCAGATGAATGAAACAATTTTGTAATTTTATGAATATTTGTAGCAAGAGGTTGTTATGCATCAGTAGGAAAATAAAGCAATCCGCACTTTTTAGTCAAGGACTAGTTAAATCATTCGAATTACAGTTTCTTCTTGTGAACTGTAAACTGTCTAATCATTAACATTTACTAAATACAGGACATCACGCATACATTAAGTCTCGTATCTTTTAGCATATGTTTTAATCGGCACTCAAGCTAACTAAACTTGGACTTTTCCAGGGCAGCTATATGAAGTCTCCCCCCTCGGACAAATCCACAGTCACACTTACTAAACACCACTTTCCCTGCATTCAATACAATCAACCTGAATTTATGCAATGACACAAAAGGCCACACAATATCATGTGAAATCCTACCCATATAACCAGTGACCCAAGAACGAGGCCGATCAAACTCACCCTGTTTATGTCCCTTTGATTTTTTTTTTTTTTTTTTTTTTTTTTTTTTTTTAGCCTTGTCGTTGATCCTGTTGCAGCTTTTAGATAATGCTAATAGATCACAGGCCAACAGGACGGAGCAGGATAATGGAGCTTTCATTGCAGCCTGATTAACTTGGCTGTAGGGTTCCACCTCACCCCTTTCGGCATGATGGCTCTAATTAATAACGATTGCTCCCCAAAATGTGCAAATGGAACGATAAACGAAAGACCAACTAATTAACTGCAACCATTTCTACTAATCATTAGTTAACATCCCGTTTTGTCATCATTACACTGATGTGTGTGCAAGGGCAGATAAAACAGGTCAGCCCTTTTTTCTGCCCCACCATAAACCCTGACAGCCATATTTTCTTTCCCTATAAAAACACTAACAAGTAATTAAAGTGAGGGCTGAAGTAGGGTTTGGAAAGTTTTATCTCCTAAATATTCCACTGTAGGCCAGACAACACCGTCTTTCAAAAGAAATCATCCTGTCCGGCAGGTTCAGATTTTTGTTTCTCCCCGGTCAACAGCTGATAGGAACTACTTTCAGAAACACTGTCAACATCTTTTGTGCCGCAGCCTATTCCATTCATTTCAGTGATTTCTGCTTTTTTTTTTTTTTTTTTGCAAGCAAGGAGATGATAGATGCAGTGAAATGGTGCTGTTTTTTTTTTTTTCTTTTGTGGCTGTGTGCAGCCCTTTCAGAGGATGCTGAGATTCACTGTTCATACCTGGGCTTTTGAATTTATGTGCTGCTTCCAGATGCTGAGAAATCGACAGGACTCAATGATGAACAAGCAGCGTCAGCCCTGCTGCCAATCAAAAAGTTAATAGTCTGTCCATCGAAGAAGGGAAATGACCCCATGGGCCTCAGCTTGCACATCTCTCTCAGATTCAACTGCTTTTGACTTTGACTGCATGCATACAAAAAACTATCTGTTTCGTCTGAGCCGGTTCCTTGTGTATCTGCCAATTCTAATGCTCTAAAACAGTACATTGCCTCCTCTGTCGGACCCACGCATAATTTCCTCAAAGAACTTTTGTAGCCATTTTTGATTCATCCAATGATACTTTGCACAGCAGACAGTATATTATGTTTCAAAACTTTTTTTCTTTTCTGGCCAATAGCACTTTTTCCCCACTGTTACTGTCATAGGCACCCCTCATATGTTTCTTAGTTAACAGCTCAAGGCAGTCTTTGTCACTGTTAAATTGGAAAGTAATCCTGTTCAAACCTCTCTGAGGTTTTGTGTGTTACTGGGTAATTAAAATCACGTCCAAAAATTCCTCAGGAGTCATTATTTATCGGAGCTCTCTTATTGCTAATAATCAAGAACACTTTGGAGAACACTGTGTGGGGGAATGAAAAAACTGTCAATACCCTTTTCAAATGGCCTGATATATACTAAAAGTTTTATGACGACAGTAAATTTCATGTCTTATTTTCGTGATCCTTCCAAAGAAGGTACATGGGGAAATCAATAGTTCTCCAACCTGGCCCTGAGTTTTGTCAGCTTCTAATTATTATCTGGCTTGTGGCAATGATCAGCCTGTAATTGCAGCTACTGGGCTTCTGATGCCAGCGACAGGTGGAACAGAGAATGTCTACGTGCAGACTGCCACCATGGCTTAGTTAAAACTATGAAAAAGAAGTCATAGTCATAGCCTGAACCTGCTATTTTGTTTATGGTTCAGATGCCTCTCATAAATGTGAGAAATAATTCTTAGTAGCATTTTTTTTTTTTTTTTTGCACCTCAGTGTCATATATTTTGTGTCCTCTGGCTCAATGCTTGTGAGAATGTTTGTGCAAACTTACCTCTTCCATCATGTCTATTATTAATGCTGTCTGAATTTCATGATAGCAATTTCAAACCAAACAAAACAAAAAGCAGTTTGCAAAAAAAAAAAAAAAAGCATGCCCAACAACCCCATCCAGTATTATTGATATTTCACTGTCTGCCTCATAAACCTCAATAATCTCTTTTGACTGGAAGTTAAGTGATTATTTTCGACGGCGCCATTTCGATCATAAACAAAATGATGTTTATGCATTTTCAAAGTGCCTCCTGACAGATATGAATGTTACCAGTGAACGAAAAGTGCTCCCGTCGGATGTTATATACTGTGATTTATTGCATGATATCTTCATGCTCCAGTGAGCTGTGCTTTGATTACACTGAAAGGCCTGTCAGTGCAGAAAACGGTCTCATCAGTGATTTTTTATTTGTCAATAAATGGTACCAGATTGTAATTCATGACCATATTGTTTACCGTTAACATCATGAATCCAAAGTTGTTGATTTTTCATAACATTTGGTTATATTTAGCATTGGCTCTGACTCAGCAAGTCAAGCCAGAGCAGCAACTACAGCCACAGAAGTCCAAGCAACTATTTGTTGCGGAAGATGGAAAATTATTAAAAAACTCAAGAAGCTTTAACGTTTAAGCTTATCATTTATCGTGTGTCTATGTAGTCGTATATAAGTATCTTCTGTTAGCAGTGCAAAACAGGAGGTGATGCCCAATAAGCTGTCATATTTTGTGCAGTTTGATAATAATTGCTTTACTGATATTAAAGACATATATGGCAAATATGCAACACCGATTTCTGCCAACTAACGACAAAAGTTAGGACAATCAGAGGATAATAAATTATTTGTAGTCAGTATGAACTTATACTCCATCTACCATATGCCTGATGTTAAAATCCTACAAAAACAAGGTACTTGCAATTACTCATGAGGGAGAGTTGAGAAAGTAAGCCAAATTTGCTGGAATATGAGCGTTTACTTTTCTTATCCATTGGTGATCAGACTTTCCATCAGAATTAACACTGATTTTGTTACAAAAGCATAGTAAATATGAGTTAGGGGATATATAATGATCCATTGGAATTCCTTTGCTGGAATGACACTGTCAGACCCTGACATTGACACAATGAATCAGATAAAATGAGGGTGGAGGGATGTGGGTTGACAAATAATAGGGGAATTAGAAATTAATGATTCCGCCAGTATGTAAATGGCAATTAAAGGACGGGCAGTGCTCCAGGCTCTCTGGCCCAAACCGCCTCCATTTGTTTGGATAGGGACACGAACACACATACACACGCAAGAACATGCTTGTGATGCATATTGAGGCCGTGACACACATCCATATGGGCATAAAAGGAAATAAATCCACGGCGCCCTGGACCAGATCAAATCAATCGGACATAATGGCAGGGCTGATCATTATGTGCTGCTTTTGTTTGTTTAAATGAAGAGTGAGTGTGTCTGCCATATTGAGTTGGATTAGGCAGTGGAAAACTGTTGCCTGCAGCTTCAAATGTTGTATGTGAGTCGACACATCTGGCTCTACAGTAAAACACAACAATAGCCTCTTTAGAAATCAATGTCAAAGTTTCATTAGTAAAATCAACAATGTAGATATATTGTCTTATTGCTGTTAGTCAACGAGGCGTGAGAAGAGGTAAAAGCAGAGATCTGGCTTTCCTGGCGTTTCAGAGCAATGGGAAGGATTTAAAGCTACGGATCCTAAATCTAATTTTCTGTCTTGGCCCTGGGTTGAGGGGAATGCAAACGCTTCTATCAAAACTCTGGAGCATTCTGCAATTGTGTTGTTTTTGAGGTGGTGTAAGTAAAAGGCCTGACCTCACAAAAATCCAGCTGGCAGGCTCATTGACAAGCTGAGCAAAAGGCCCATTTCCTGTCTTCAGATGATGGATGCTCAGCTACAAAGACTGATGGAGGGCCTCACTCAAAGAGATGGTCAGTGCTGACCTACACTGTCATGGACTAAATCTGTCTGCCTCTGCTGCTCTGGCTAAAAAAAAACTTAAATGACAGACCTCGGAGCGGCGGTACAACATGTTACCTACAGGTGAAACACTTTGCTCAATTACTTCTATTGACCTTTAAACAATGCCAATATGAAAAGTGAAAAGGGTTCTTTCAACTGATCGCTGGGAAATGGGCGATGTATATGTCAAAAATATTGTGAAGCCTGTCCGGTCTTGAATTGTTACAGCTACTGTATATCCTTGATTTGGAAAAAGTGAAGAGTGATCGTTTTGTGAGGAGTTCACACACAGAGAAGATTAATTGTGTCAAATTATTTGGTTGTTCATATGATTTGTGATTGTAAATTTGAGGGATGAAGACCAGATGACGTTTAACACATGTACAGTGAGTGCCTTTTTAGGCCTTGACTGTCTCCACGCATAGGTGGAATCCTGATGTGATGCCACACACCCACAGTATTTCATCTAGCCAGTAAAAATGATTGGCAGAGAAATATTAAAATATTAAAACCAAAGACTGTAGCAATCAATGAAAAGAGAAAAGAAAGGCAACAGAAATCTTTTCAAAGTTTATGGCACGGATTGGAATAATGAGGGGATGGAAATAAAAAAAAAAAAAAAAAACCTGTCCACAGGCATAATTGATTTGATTTGATGTTTTTTTTTTATTTCATTATGTGACTGAAATATATGAAATCGCCAATAATATATTGAATAAGAAAAGGAGAGAATAAATTTACCAATTCAAGTGAATTGCAGTTCTTTCTAAACCACCACTTGGATGGGTTTCACTGGATTACTGAAATTCAAATCCTTCCCCAATCATCCCACATCATAACCGACCACCCAGGGCATTAAAATGACAAAGTGTTAATTAATCCATCACGATGGTTAATTGAAATGATGCATGATAGTCATTTGTTTTCGTTGATCCCTCAGCTATTAGCGCTGTGTAACTGTATGACTAATTAGTATGAGAGCACTTCTGAAATAATTGGCTGTAATTAATCTGTCAGTAGCAAAGAAAAATGAGCATGTCTGACAGTTATGACAAATAATAGTGTTGATATAATTATGTAATGATCAAGACCAGTCACTCTTAACAAACCCCCACAGCTTGGATGCTGTGTAAATATACATTGTATCTGTTCCGCCTAGAGCTGAGACATTTCCTTCACCTTGTCCTGCCAGACAGATTTTATTTATTTTATTTTTTTTTGCACAATGGGGTGAATCTCTGCGCGTATTGAAGGAGCAGCAAAAATGATGCTATCTGAGTCATTTTCCTTTTCAATGGTTTCTATGGAAACTGTGTCAAGTGATTGAGGTCAGAGGTCAAACTGACCAATAGTGAGTAAATTGTATTTCTGTGAATGAGTCCCCCTGAGCTGCTATTGAAATTGAGCCCCAGCCCTCTAATAGATACATCTTGTCATTCACAGTTTAGAAAGCGAGAGGGAAAAGTACAAACACGACACTGGGGGGGGCTTGCCACGCTCAGACAAAGGGACGACTGGAAAGATGAACACATAAACACATTTGCACATTAAGTGCATACTACTTTGCATCACTCTCTTGGTTTTATGAACCGTAGTCACCAGAATGTACACTTGAAGAAGTGAAAGTCCTCAAAGGTTGTTAAGGCAATGTCCCCTACAGCGGGCGGTTTCTATCGCCCACGCAGAGACTTCTAAATCACACAAAAAAAAAAAAAAAATCTCGGTTTCGTTCTCCACACATACCAGGCCTGAAGGTCATTGGTTTGTCTGAACCAAATCTCTCCCAATCCCTCAGCAAGAGTTCAAGCGCTGATATTGTCCCTCCCTTCCCTCCTTCCTCCACCGTTCCTCGGAGACCATCTCAACTCCAGGGTGTCAGCCGAACAACAAAGAGGGAGAAAAGGAGATAAAAAACACAAACAATTGTGATTTATTGCTTATTGTGTACCAGAGAGCAAAGAAAAAAAAACAACAAAGAAATCCATTGCAAATTGAGTTGTCTTTGTTTGAACCTTGCTCGCTTCAAAAAAAAAAATTACAAATTCTCTGGGAGGGACAATAAATGACAACGGGGCAATAATCTACAGCAACCTGTCTGAGAGGCCGATAAGGCATCACTGAGAGGGCTGATCGATACTAACTATTCATTTCAAAAATTATCTCCACATTGATCCAGGGACAAGTGCCAGTGAGGCCGGGGCACACTGGCCTTAATATAATAATTATATAAAGGGTTACAAGCTCATCCTGCTAACCAATAAAGCCTGTCAGCAGGACCAGGCACAGCAAAACCCCATAATCCATCAGCTCACTGGCCCCTGACCTCTGGGCTTGGATGCTTTTTGTGATCAGCTGTGAAAGTTGCTTACGAAAGGATACGATTGCCGGATAAACCTCAATGAGCCAAGGTGAGAAACCAAATCTGCGAAGCTGATGTAATGATGTGGTGTCAGTTCACCTTTATTTATCCCGGTTATTGCGCAGACCTCAGGTTGTTACACAGAAAAAAAGGGAAACTCATTTTCCGCTCTTCACTCACTGCTCTGCTCGTGTATCAACAGTTTGCTGGCACTGCTGCAAGACTTACAGCCAAAGTTGCTAATCTTGCATTCGGCACATTCATATAATTAAGGTATTGCAAGGGAATAATCATGACATCACACACACACACACACACACACACACACTCTGGGTTGGGATTTTACACATCTTCTCCTTCGCCATGCCCAATTTGTGATTTAAGCTGCATCGACCTGAATGTTTTTTTATATGAAATCTTGCCGGGTACAGATTTAAGACTGCCTGTAGTAATCTGTGGAATTATCAAAATGAAATGAATATTCGAGCCACCTGCCATGGCTCAAGATGAATCAGTCACATACAAACTGATAAGAGCCGTGCCATCTGTCTGTGTCACACAGCATTAATGCACGATTACAGAGCTATGTGCCACTTAAGATAAAAATGTATATTTATTCGATTGCACGTTTTTTCTTTTTTTGTCTATTTGTTTTTTAATGAGCCTAAATGTAGAGGACAAAGCAAATCTGTTGGATTCGATTTCAATTTTTTTTTTTTTTTTGCACGAAAATGCCGGGTAAAACCCTAATGGTGAATCCAATATAAAACCTGAGCTCTTTTCGAAGAATGCCCCTCTTTCAAAAAGGAGCAGGGAAGAGGACCTATGTCCCTGGTTATCTTAATAGACTAATTGATCCGCTATTGAAGAGGCACGTTCCTCTGAGCATCACAGAGACAACCCGGCTCCAATCAGACAGGCATGTGTTATCAAACTGGGAAGTCAATTAAGAGAGGAGGAAAGAGGGAGGGGACGGGGGTGGGAGGGTGAAGGAACTGGCTCCAAGCTGTCAGCGGACTAGTTCTCACAGCAGGAAGTAGGTTTCAGGGACTCAGTTCCAGCTACAGACTTACAGGAGTCAATCTCTCAGTGCTGGACGATGGGATATGGACAATCATGTAACCCTATCTCTGTGAAACACCAACCAACATCAGCAGACTGAGAGTCTCACTGCGCATAAATACGCATCTTTCAAATAATGTTTTATCCACTGAGTCAATTCAAGAGAGGATATGAATATGTCATGTGGGGAAAATTGTAAATATGTCAAATAAAGAGTCTGCAGATTTAGAAGCGCAGGAATGCTTTCAGCATAATGCTAATGTTGATGAGCTGGTGTTAACAGGTTTCCCATGTGAGTTTAACATTCTGTCATGCAAACATTTGTTGATTAGAATAAAATAAAAAAAGAGAAAAGTATAATTAAAAAATAACATTAAGTACAATAAACAAATGCAAACATTCAATGACAAGTTCAACAACAAACAATGAAATGATGAAGGGAAATGCTACAATACAATACAATACAATATGAACATATCAAAATATTCTTTTCTAAAAAAGGGAATCAATCAATAAAACACAGAATTTGTTTGCAAAGGGCTTCATTCATAAAATGTAACGGATGGACCTAAAATTTACCCATTTCAAGCTAAACTGTAGGTATTGCAGATATTCATGAGCCTAATGTAAATTCTGTACTTCCTGTACTTTCTCAGTAAGTCTGTATTTCCTCTGTACTCATTAAACCATGTGTATTTCCCTTCTTGATCAAATGGATGTGAGAAGAAGCTTTCCTGTGCCAAAGTGCACGTCCATCATAAATGTAATAACGCAAAACACATTTATGTCTAGAAGAGATATTAATTATCAAAAATTTATCATGAAGAATTCTTCATCAGATTTCATGACTGTCCATCAAAACATTAAATGCGAATCTCGGGAATCACAGCAATCATTGGTATTCATCCTCTGCGGGCCATATACTTCTTGTTTCATATTTTGAAAACATTTTTGAAGCAAACTAGTTTGAACTCCAGAGATGTTCAATGTCCAAAGGTCTTTTTTTGTAAAGAAAATGTTTTTGCACACAAATTCTGATAATAGTACATTTAATTTAAAAGTGTTTGTTTGTAATTGTAGCTTGAAGAAAAAAAAAAAAAAAAAATTATTACAACAATTGAAGACAAATAACAAAAATTTGTGTTGGAGTTAAGTTGACTCCATTCTCAGAATTTGCAATAAAGAGCCATTAGGTTTCTGCATTAACACGCGGGACCCTCTACCGAAAAGTGGATCACCATCGGCTTTACATTATTTGAGATACTACAAATAATCAGTCAGATTTTAGCGAGGACATTTAGTTTCATCAATTAATGTGAAAATTGCCTTCTGGTGACAGGCTCATGCAAACATCACATCCCGATGCTAATAATGAGAAAATCACTTGAGCACTTGAATTAATTGTTTTATATTGCATACTTTTTCGTGATTAAACCGAAACGTTAAAGTCATAAAAAAAAAAATCCTAATTTTGTCAAGAATACAGAACGCTTCCAGTGTATGGTTTGTAATTAAGTCCTCTTTGACTGCTTTAGGCCAACATGCTGTCTAGTTATCTACATCTGTGCTGCCAAAGGCTGATTATTACGCCTGCCGACTATAATACTTTCCTGTTTGACTCACCACTTCTATTTTCAGTTTCACTTTCATGAGGCCTGGGTTTAAAAATTTCAAACTCAGACTGCATCATCCCAACCCCAAATTCACGACAGTAAACCGACCACATACATTAAAGCTATGGTTTGTTTCCCTCATTTGTTTGACATTCACATAAGAAATGAAGGAGTTACAGCCGGCATTACTTTGGTCGGCAAGAAATTAACCACGTAGAATGCAAACTCAGTATTTTTTTAATTTGATTTGTATAAGATAATGTGATTTTATGCTTACGCAGTTCAAGTTGTTTGAGGAACAATTTGTGCAAGAGTGAAAAAATAAACACGCCAGAATGTGGTATCAATCCAGAGATAAAAAGGAACCAGCTTCAACTTGAGCTTTTCACATCATTGGTGGGGTTTTCTTGGTAATTTACAGATATGTAGAATCCTTTATAACTTACATGTGCTATCGTCTCTTATTGAAGCACTAGGTTGCTCTCTCATGGGGTGAAGATTACCCTTAATGTGTATTCTAAATGCAGTTGTAATTGCATTAGTGATCATTTTAGATACAGGGACTAAATAGCTCTTTTCACAAAGAGGATGTAATAAATATTGAAAGGACGCACCGAGGCTTTATCCACCATTTTACTTAATTGCCTCAGACGGTGTGACAATGGCGGGTTACTGGACTGTGGCGGACGAGCATTTCACCACAAGACAAACAGAGGATGTATCTATTATCTGAGCCGCGAGGAGGTCGTCGACCTACGACAAGTAGAGGGCCGGAGACGTTAGAGATCATGTGCAATTTAATGTTCGAACAAAATAAAAGGCAGAGGATGGACAGGGAGGCAGCACCACAAAGGGGCCAGAAGAATGGACGGTCATCTCGGACGGACCGGTCCCCAAAGGATCCCAGGCATTTTCTCCTCAAGCCACTCAAAGCCATCTCACTGTGCCTGATTCCACTCACTCCTCTGACACTTGTATTAATGGTATTTTAGCCCGGGACTGTAGATGCTGAAAAGCGATTGTGCAGAGGCAGCTGTGTCTCTCTTCGTCGTTCTCTCTCTCTTATACCGCACCAGTGTCTCTTTTACTGACCCCTCTATTTTTTTTTTTTTTTTTTTTTTTTTTGCACACTCCAACCCCCACAAACCCACAAACACTTTCACTATTCTCCATCCATTCATTCAGTCATTACTGGTCAGCGTCAGCACTTGAAAACTGTTGTGCTTGCCGAGCCGGTGTCATCACAAGTGGAATTAACCGTTTTCCCTGTGCCTGATTGCGAAGAGCGAGACTCATTCCACCACTCCTACACTCCATCAAGATCCAATGACAGAAAGAAAGTGTTGCAGCTTCTATTAAAAGCATGCAATAGCAGTAAATGTTTAGCGATCTTTTCAAACCTCGACAGTTCTTTATAAATGGGGAAAAAAATAAATAAATAAAAATCACACGTTAAAACATCCAGGGCAGAAACAGCAATAGCTTCATCCGGCAGGAAAAAATAAAATAAAATTTGCTCAGATCGCCCATAATGCCCTTAGCAATCATTTCTTTTGATAAGTTATGGCTAAGGAGCAAAGCCGTGCTATTAATCCCACTTGGGCACGGAATAACATCCAATCCTCCTCAGGTACTGGACAGATAGGTCAGATACAGAGATGCACAGGGCCAATGATAGCATCTCCCTGATTTGTCTTGATCTCAAAGGATAACATGCAAAACTGTCCATGGACCACCTTAAATAAATACAGCTTACTGTGTGAGATGATGAATGTAATTCCTTGCAGAAAGAAAAAAAAAATCATAATCGCCAGGGATTACATCGAAAATCTTAATATCTTGTATTTAGGCCCTCATTGGCAGTAAGCTCTGCTGTCTGATCTGCCGGGTACATTTCTTGGGACATTCACTGACGATCGTGAAATTGCATGAGTCATACAATACAAATCTGCTTTTATATATTAATTTGTTCCCAGCAGATTACAAGATTTGCAGAGATGTTATCTGACCCTTCTGTACCCTCCTAGGTGGCCTCCAGATTTACATCAAAATGAGAACTTAAAAAAACTATTATATCAGCATTATTTTTTTTTTTCTAACACCTTCGGAATAGACGCACTGCTCGTATTGCCCGATACGAGGAAGGAAAAAAAAATAGAAATACAAGCATCCCAGTTAATGTATCATCATCTGAGTAGGTTTAGATTGGAGTTATTAGAGTATTTCACTTCATTGCATGACCTCCTGTTCCTCCTCAGATCATGAATCCTATTCATTACCCAGTCCTTCTGGAGTGCCCGCCTTTATAATATTACTCAATTTATATTCTGAAGCGGGCTCCTGGGAGAGCGATCAGCGCTCCGAAACAGCGACCCCCCTATAACCCAATCACAATATTTAAAGGGCAGCAAAGAGCTTTTTAATGCACGTCGTAGATAACCATTTAAAGTGGATTGCTTTGGTTTAATATGACCTTAACAGGCCGGCAGTCACATGTGAAGAATGAATAAGCTAATAGGAGAGACGACAGGGAAAAAGAATGAAATCAAAAAGCTGAATATGAGAGATTTGTTTCAATGCTAGCCGGCCTCTTGACGGCTGCTAAGAGGAGCATGATAGAGAATCACAAGCGTGTGAATGAAACAGGACAGGCGATGAATGAAGCTACTGCTTGCATTTCTCTTTTCCCTTTTCACAGGGTATGGACTGCTTTATCATGATAAGAGACAAGACAGGTATAAATGACACATTTACATTCTCCCATCAAAGGAAAGCTTGTCTCAGTCTGAATGAAAGCAACCGTGAATCTGGGTTTTCTACAAGTCACAGGCAGTTACATGACACTATAGCAGCAACATTCAGTGATAGTATGAACAGATCTTGAAAAACATCAACGCCAGGATTTTCTTTGCGGTTCGATATTACGCCGATGATGGTTTCTCATCATGTCCGTGTCAATCAAACACTTCACAACTTAATTCTATTCTCTTGTTTATTGATTGATTTATTTTCTTATGAATTTAATTGACAGGGCAGCTGGAATTTGCATTCTCTGCATCATATGACATTATTTGCTAATGTATGTGCAAAATGTGCAACGCTGATTTGTTTGCAGTGGAGTGAATGAGGTAGCACAGTCAAGTTCAAAATGATCTCAAACACCAGCTGAGTACTGCTATTTTCCACTACTTTATCTGCTGTGTGAACTATAGATATCAAAATCAGACAAACCATTCATATTACAACATTTATAGAAATGGAAGAAGTTTAACGACTGTTTCTGTTGTATAACCACTAAATCCAGATAATTAGTATTCTTTATTTTTCACATTTTAACAAAATAATAACTTAAATCCATGCCAAGGTTTCAGGAAATGACCAAAATACTAGACGTTTCCATGTAATGCGGTATTCAAACAGAATTTTTACACAGCATCTCTAAATCTTTTGTGACACATTATAACTCTAACAAAGTAAATAAGCCATGACTGATGGAAAACAATAAAGAGAGGAAAAAAAAGCATGTGAAAATGAATAGTCAAATCATTGTCAAATAAAATTTTTGAATACATTTAATTTCAGTAGAGTTTAGTAGAGCTATAGTCATGGCAAGTCAAGGGCTGATGCATGAGGGTTCACCATCAACAGATCGCCCCGGGCCCTGTGTTGGTTTGTTTCCCTTCAGCAAAGCAGCAGGAGATTATCAGTGTTTGAAGTCAAAATATGAAAAGGGTTGATCAAGGAGATTTCCACTTTTTAACTGCATTAACCAACTTGTAATATAATGATACAGCAAATCAGTTCAAAGAAGCTACAGCTGTTGTATTTCTATCCTATCAGTCAGAGAAAACTGCTTGACTTTTTCCATCTTATTGTTGACTTTAGTATATTTTTATCTGCACGTGATTTGCGCATGGTGCATAGCTGCTGAAGGCAGGTGCAGATAACTTATATTTAAAGCCACTCCAGTGTCCTTGACTTTAACTTTACTCAGATTACAAAGGCATCATTTCAACTTTAACGACACCGACATTGACGGGTAAATCGAAATAATCTTGCATGTAATATTGCATAGAAGTCTAATCTGATGTGAAGATTGCCCTATGTGTTGTGCTTTGTCATCATGAGAGAGAGCAAGAGCAAGAGCGTGTGTGTGTGTGTGCGCGTGTGTGTTTGTGTGTGTGTGTGGGTGTGTTTGTGTGTGTTTGTGTGTGAGCGAGAGAGCGAGAGAGCGAGAGAGACTCATCCACTGCACAATACAATCTAAATGATTGAATACATTCTGCTGAGAGGGGAATTAAAGACAAAATAAATGACTATGGTAATAGGACAAAATAGGCCGGTTCATAAAACCTATTTGCATCACCTTGATTGATATCTCACCATAGATCGCATTGTCAGTTGGTGGTCAAAACTTGTGATTAAGAATTTAGTGCTGAGTCAATTTCACTCTGTTTTTTAAGATTTTAATTAGTAAATGAACCTCTCTTATGGACAAATGATTGATGCGCCACACTAACCGTCTGCCTTCAGCATGAGTGACTGAGTGCAGACTCTGTGTGTATGTAAGCATGTGAATGATGCAGATGATATATAACAATCGTCTGAAAAAGAGCGGCCAAATGAGAAACCAGCATTACATTAATGTTTCCCAGCGTGATATACAGGAAAGGGTCACTGCGTCTAACCAGTATTAAATTCTAATTTGAGTTATTAGGTACTGGTAGCTTGTCAAAATAAAGGCATTTGATTTAAGTGATTGCAAAGGGCCCTTTAGTTCATGTCAAAATGTCTGTTACGGCTTATAAATGTGTTTATTTCCTGATAATGGCTTGTTTTAAATTCACCATTAAATCCCGAGGGACTGAGATATGAAGGTGTGAAATATCAAAACATGCGATCAAATAACTTTTTTTTTTTCCCAAGTGATTTACGGTTAAAAAAAGAGGACAAACAGGTTTTGTTTCCTCCTCTTAGCTCATTTTGGAACATTGAGCTTACCACACAGCTTTCCCAGACGCTGATTGTCGTTTGGATCATTGCTTATAGGGATTAATACCCTCAAAGTGGAATCCTATTGGTTTGTCAAAGAGCCCGTATAAATCATCCACCACCCGTTGATATGTAAACTGCCCACGAATCGCTTCGTGTTCAACTTTTTCTATTTACGTGCAAAAAAATGGTGCCATTTTGGGGGCTAAAATGGTGACAAATAACAGTAAAAGACTGCGAAACGCCGCTCTTCACACTTTTCAAGATTAATGTCATTTGTATCAGTTTAACACCCGTGGGGTTAAACTGCGTGATGAAGGAGATGTGAATTGTCCAAAACTGGAGAGAAACTGTGAAGGTTGGGGAAAGAGAGAGAAAGTGGAACGCAGGGGATATAATATATTTGTCGTTTGGGCCGGGGAGGGGAGGGACGATTCCAGGGTCAGAGGTGGATCGAAAGCAACAGAAACAGGAGAGCGTTACATTTCTCTGGCCACCCTTAAATAATGTCCGTAAGCCCAAGTTATTAACCTCTTTATAGCCCACAGAGCAGAGTACCGCAAGCCTGCAGTCAGGCCTGGTTGTGGTCAGGGGACAGATAGCCAAGATAATAGAAGTGCACATGGAGGAACAATGCACTGCGTATCAAGGGATGCAAGAAAGAGAAGCACAAGTAGGAGAACAGGAGCAAATATATAAGGTATAATCCCAGTCACAGATAATCAATGTAGAGATGAGGTGAGGTGAATGAGAAATGCACTTGAATGTTCCGCCTTACTTTTCAGATTCTATTTGTAATAGAGTTTATGATGTGTTATTTCTGCCCTGGGTAGAGGCTGGGGCGGTGTGAGACGCTGTGCTGTTCTGAGGGCTGTTATGGAGGCTAAAGATGCTGGTTCACAGAGGGTTCACCCATTACCCAGGCCCTGCAGCCAGCTGGGGGGCTAACCAGGATGATCAGCACGAGCCACAGCCTGCACAGGCCCCAATGATTTTCACATCAAGCTGCCTGATGTACAGCTCCACCATCTACCAATCGCTCTCCCATATCGATCCCCTCTTAAATGAGCCTTCCCCGCTTTGTACCATGAGCAATAATTAAAAAAGCAGCACATTGATTTTAGCTAATATTATGAGAGATCAGGATGTGCACATGCTTACAAAACAGCAAAGGCGCTTCAACTACCATCGGCAACGGAAAAACAAAGAAGAGAGGAAAAGGCGGAGTGAAACATTGATTCATTTCAAAAGGATACTAAACCATAGAAAACTCGAGAATTTCAAAGTAGTTTGTCTTGAAAAAAAATGCAAAAAAGGGACGCAGATGTCAGTCAGAGGGGAAATTCCTTCATGCAAAGTGTGTCGAACTGTTAGTGCTTTTAAAAGGGAAACAAATATCCAGTGGGTCTAGAATGGAACTATGAAGAATGAAGTGCAGGCGCTTGAGACGGTAAACACTGCCGCGTAGGAACCTGCATATTTCAAACACCATTTTTTCAGCTTCAGCCCGTTACTTTTTTGCGAGACGATATAGATTGACTTATGTCCAGCACACAGCAGACAGTCGGGCGACCATCAGCGGAAGCCCACCATGGAGGGAATATTTGTTTTCAAATCCTCAAGATAAATTATTCTCTCCACAATTCCCATGTACTTATTCATAAATAGTTTGGCATCACATTATCATAACATTTGTAAAGAGGATAATGGTAATCTGAATGTAGTCTTAGTATATGGAATATGATAATGTCATAACGTTGGATGACACACCGCTTAATTTATAAAGTTTTGATGACGCATCAGATGACTTGAAAATACGATATACATAGTGACACATCACATATTTATGAGGTCGCATCACAGGAGATGCGGCATTGTTCTCGGGGTCTTTTCTATCTTCGCAGCAGCAGAAGACTCCGGCTATTACATCGTGGTCGGGCATTTGTGTGCCCCTTTCCGTGTGGAATGAAACTTTGAGGGAAATAAAACAAGCAGACTTGAAAAAAATGCCCTCACCAGAGCACTTGCTCCCCCCCCGACGCCGTTTCACTGGGCTTTTGTGAATAGGTTACCTTTGAAAATGGAAATGAGAGATGTATGACTTTACAGCCTCGGACACAGACGTTCAACATATGCCGGGACAATGTGGACACTTTAACGTGATAAGGTTGTGTCACGCATGGGAGGGGGGAGGGAGTCCCTGGTCGCTCTGGCGCTGAGGTTGATAGAAGCCCCCAATAGACAATCTGCTCTGCTTGGCTATCGTGACTCTAACGTTGGCAGTGAGGGCCATTAAGGTTCCCATAAAGTGACCAAGGCCCAGGCGCCACACAGCGCTGAAGTGCCTCACACTTATGCGGCGCACAGACATCCCATAATCCTTAGCATATGGCCTTTGAGTGTCGACAGGCATGAAATTACATCAAGGGCATTTTTTGATAACTGTCGATACTCTCACAAAGCCGGTCAGTCTTATTGACGCCAAAGTCAAGGGCTGCAGTTGTGTGTGTGTGTGTGTGTGTGTGTGTGTGTGTGTGTGTGTGTGTGTGTGTGTGTGTGTGTGTGTGTGTGTGTGTGTGATGGGGGAGTTGTCTGGGTGTGATGAGGGACCTGCAATGTCAGACAGATGCCAGTGAGAGCTGATCCAAAGGGAGCCTGATCTTTAT
The DNA here is from genome assembly GCF_037954325.1 of Fistularia commersonii. NCBI lineage: Eukaryota > Metazoa > Chordata > Actinopteri > Syngnathiformes > Fistulariidae > Fistularia > Fistularia commersonii. The sequence continues at coordinate 4,929,463 of NC_141294.1, read as the reverse complement.
TGATATGAGTAAATTGATATTGATAAGGATTTGGATTGCTATGGATTGTTTTAAGCAGGAGTATAATAGAGAAGTCCTCAAAAAGGATTGCGGTCACAAAGTCACTTTATTAGAGAATAGTGGACTCCGCTATTTTAACCATTACTCAATTTAGTAAATTCATCATTGTGAATGTTCTCATCTTTCTCAAAATGTGATGAAAAATATAATGACTTGCCATCAAAGTGTGCCAGCATTATTTTCAGAATTTATCTTGATTTCATCATCATAGTGTCCATCCTTATGACATGCTTACATTTAAAAGGTACACTTTTCAAACTTACAAGCAAAATTATGTAACAAAGCACAGACTTTTCTTTCATGACTATCACATTAGCGATATTTGCTCGATCTTGACAAGTACAGATGATGGATGTCTCCGTTTCTGGGAAAAATCACGAAAGTGTTTGGGTCAGATAACATCCAAAACCTCTGCAAATAAAGGACAAGTGTTTCGAGTTGACTTTTTCACAGACGAATATGCACATATGCAATTACAGTGTACTATAGTGCCACCTAGTGATTATTAAATGTATAGATATTTCTCTCCTGTGCATCTTGTTTTCCAGCAACATGCATGTTTAATTGATGACTTGAAAATACAGGATGAATTTGTACAAACACAACATTTAGAAAGGTCTACTCTGAGATCATGAAAATCCTCGGGATCATATGTTTCTAATTTCCAATGGCAAATTCTTATGATGCTCCAGGCATCCTGCTAAGCGGAGGCAATGTGAGCATTCAAGTCCAACTCCCACAGCGACTCCTTTCAAAGTGTAAAGAGGATGGATGCTTTTAAGCTTGGACATAATCACATTATTGTCTGTAAAAGTAAGATCAGACCCCAAATGATGCTCTGGGGGACTTAATTCTAATGTCTCTTTTTATTCCTTAAATCAGATTAAATCAATCTGGCTCCTTTTTTTTTAAGTGAGATATCGACCAAAAAATAGAATTTCCCTCATGAATAATTTATGAAATGACAACCTACAAAAAAGTTTGAATTGGAGTTAACGGATGGAATTAGTGAAGCAAGGACTTTTCTTTTACCGGAGTCATCAATGAGTTGGTTGATCATAAACACACTGCACAACAGGAGGAAGGAGAAAAATATAGGTAAAATAAGAAACTTCATGTAACAAGTAAATAGTAAACCATTTGGTTTCCTTCAGGGTTCAAGATGAAATGATATAAAATGTAAATAATATAGTAAGTGTATCTGTTTATCTGTATACAAACACATTCTTGTTGTCCTATGGGAGTCCAGCCTATTTTGAGAATGAACAGCAGCTACGTCACTGGGATAGAACGGCTCATTGTTTGTGAATGAGCTCCTTCCTGTCCATACTGAAGCACTTAATGCCAACCAACACTAAATTAGGAAAGGTATTAAGAAGTATTATTTCCTTTGGTGCTGCAGGAAAATGAAGGCAATGAAAACATGAATTTTTGTTATTTAAAGTTATATTTAGACCCCTTCATTTTATTGAGGCGTGGAAGATGGAACATCTCACATCCTGAGAGAGAATGTGATCACCTGATCACAGATTCACACACACACGCACACACACACACACACACACATGCACGCACGCATGCACACAAAAGGCCACTGCGACACACTTAGCAGTGTGTCTAACTGCTTCCTGGTCCAATTAGCCTCCATTAACAGCCGCTAGCATCCCTCTTACAATGTTGACAAACACTTTCACACGCGCTCACCCTCGCTTGTTCAGACGTTCACATACGGACACAAACCGGCTGCCTTTTTTTTTTTCTTTCTTTTTTTAACCCACACACATGCACAGCCTGTACTTTACAGATATCAGCTGTTATCCCGTCTAGCATCAGTCCCCAGGCACTATGCTAACAGCCTCCTCTACAAGCCAATTTACAAGGATTCTGGTCATGTTTACATTAGCCCTCTCTCAGTGCATGAAAAGAGCAGGGCCGCGCCGCAGAATAGAAATGAGCAAATATGAATAATTCAATCTTCCTCCTGGCCATTAACACATTTCCCTTGAATAAAGTGATAATAGGTTATCATCTGTGAAATGGAAATTTCATAACAGAGTCGGTGAGAGGAGCGTCTCCGGTTACACCAGAGGAAATTAATTTCACAGCACATCTGCTCCACAAAGCCCCGGCCCTCCAATGCTAAGTATGAGAAAATGTAGTCGTTCAGCTCTGCTAGCTTTCTAATTAGATTAGCATGCTTATTTGAAGGTGGGAATCTTTAGTCTAGTCAAAGGAATTAGTGTTCCCCATTACATATACCTAATATTTATAATAATGAAATGACTTGGCCAATTAGGGAGGGTTAAAAATGCATTACTTTAACTTATTATATTAGACAGATGGCACGCTGAATAGCCCACGTTGCGCCGTGCATCCGGATTACGACGGAGGCCGGCTCAAATGTTTACATTCTCTTATAAAAGCTGTCGAAGGGGCAGTTCAGACGTCACCTTGCTGTCACTCCGCCTTTCTTAGGGAGCAGCTTTAGTGTGAGGAGCAATAAAAAGTTTAATGAAAAAAAAAAAAGAAAAAGAAAAAATACGACACTTCACTCTGCCCCTTTGTTGAAAAGATAAATGGCCGAGAAACAAATCAATCTCGAAATTGAAAACTTAACGGCGTGAGGATAAGAAACTGACAGCAGTTATGATTTCGATGCCTATCGTCACACGGAGGGCAGGGTGGATTTGGAGGGAGTGAAACCTCTGAGGGTGCAAAAGACTCCCTCCCTCCCCCCCCCCCTTTCATTTTGTTTCTATCATTTTTTTTTGTTTTGTTTTGTTTCGTTTTGTTGTTTACTGGTGGACAGCTGTAAATGATAAGAAATTGAGGGCTGTTATCTGAAATGGGGATCAGCAATCCCATGGCACGGTGCTATGAGACTCAAAGCAGCAGACTTAAGAGTCTGCAGACTGTGGAGGAGGAAGAGGAGGCAAACGCTGGCTCATACCTGAAGACCATTGTTTCCTCTCTTGAGCACCGAATGTGAAAACCTTTTGGCATTTTAGTCCAGGTTTTTGAATCCTATCTATTGACTTCTACACTTCGCAATTCACTTTGAGCAGGCAAGCCTGTTGAGGTGAGGATGGCGTTCGAGTATGAGAGATCCAAAACATCGGACCCGGTGATTTATGGACAACTTACAGACCTGACTCGCAGAAATAAATTTGGTAAAGTTCACTCAAATAGGACCAAATACAAAGGTATGAATCAAACCTAAAGAAAGTTTTTATCTCTACGTTTTTTAGCTTGTCTTATGATTTAAATCCTTGCACGGCATTGCATTTAGCAGAACTTCATCAACCAACACGAATGATAGTCAAATGAACACAAAAATTGCCCTTCATATTTTCCAAAATGACAAAATGTGAGACAACATATTTTGTACATTTATTGAAATCATAATCATATTGAGTAAAGTATAAAAGTCAAGTTTCCTCATTATGCAATTGGATATGAGGTGTATCGTTCGGGTTCTCACAGCAGGTCAAAGTATCCCTCTAAATCTTGAGTTGCGTGTCATGCTGGGGACCAGAGCTGATGAGCGTAGGTTAATGTTCACCTTCTCCGAGACCTTAACCCCAGCCGAGTTTCATTGAACTTGAACGTTGCTGATTTTTTTTTCCTAATATTGACATTTGTGTGTGGAGACAGGGACTGCCCTTCACCGCCAGAGGTTAGTACAACAAACCTCTGCAGCTACAACCCTCCACCCATGACGGGATGTCTGTATTTTATGACCGATTCAACATACTATAATCCAACACTACTCTACCTTCACACGCACAATTTTTGAACAAGTTCTGACGCCGTTTTTGTTGAATTTCTCCACTCCTCCTCTATCTTGTTCCACTCTTTTACAGCTTCCCATTGCTGTGTTTTAAAGCACAGAATCACAACTGCGGTGTTCCAGAGATATAGTCCAATTCACTGGTCTTAATTTTGCAATTCCATCACTCTGTTGCCGCAAAGCCCTGCTTCTCCATCAAAACCATTAAAGACTGCGAAGCTTGGAGTATCATCAACAATGACGGGTAAATATTTAGGCTGCCTTACGAGTGCAAATAAGCCACCCAAGGTCAAATGGCTCTGTTAGTCCATTGCGGCTTTAGCTGTAATGGTCTTTAGATCTCAGCACAAATTACCTGTATGTACACTATCCAGAATTAGACAGTTCTATGCATCAGCTCGCGGTGGGAAAATACAGGCTACACAAAGTCTACACTGCATTATAAAATGTGAGATAATGCAGCCTTCAGAATATTAAGATAAAGAAAATCTCAAGAGATTCACTTCTTCGCACCATCATTTTATATCATTTTCTGCATCAAAACAGTCAGTACATCTCCAAATAACTGCTGCTCGAGAAATAAAGGTTAAGTCAGCCTATTTACCACTCAGGAAATCATCGCATCTTCAGCAACAGACTTTCAAAGGTGTCATTTATCATACAATCTGTCACACGGAAGCAATGCTGGGGAAAAAAAAAAAAATCATAAATGGTCTTTTTATCTTTTCCATTATTTCCTTCCTCAACTTCTGTCAACAAAATCAAAATACCCTTTTGAGTCAAGCAAGGAGGTGCAGCTTTGGGGCGGTCGTGGTGGTCTCAGAGATAGGCTTCACAGGATAAGAAGTAAGTGAGTTCTTTGCCTCTGTGTCAACAAGAGACTTTATGGCTTTAAAGTAATAAATCATAAAAAAAAACTCCTCTAAACATTTATAGATAAGGGAGTTAGGAATCAAATCAATTTAAGTTTCTGTACACAAGGTCCCAGTGTGACCTGCAAACAGTTTGAGTATCAAACAATCTCAACGTGAAGTCACTGTAAATGGATTAGTGTGTGGAGAGTTGGAGGTCCCGTCCTCTCGATGCAACTACAGTACGAGGGGTATAAATCATAGATGGTCAAGATATCTTCAATTTGACTAGAAATACACAATTTTATATATTCTTGAGTTATTCAAAATGCATTAAATTAATTTGTAAAAATAGCAAACATTTTAAGAGAAACCAGAGGTGTGTTTGTTGCATGCTCTGAAGAAACTAGCAGGGAAATCAACAAAATAGCAAAAAAGGAAAAAGAAAAGGTATTCATTGTACAAAATGTCCCAATACAGTTCTAATTTGTCACTGTGCCTTTTAACAATGTTGACTAATTTGATTCAGTTAAATGAAATAATAATAAAAAAAAATGACATCACATAATGCTGCTGTGAATTTCGTATTAAAACCTCTTGAATATCAGAGAGATACAGACAGAGTCTATTGTCGGTCTATTTTTACTTACAAATTAAAACACTTTTTACATAGAAACCCAAACGTTAGGTCTGATTTTTAACTCATTTAACCCAGATATCAAGAAGGAGTCAAATAAATAAAGATTTGGATTTTTAGAAGACTTTTAGAAGACAGTTGGGTGCATTTTATACAATGTGATTGCATATCTTGTGTATAAAATATATGTCTATAAGTTATATAAAAGTCTCATAATCCGTTCTTATCCACTGCACCAATATTTACTTTAACTAAATTAAACTTAAACTAAAAAATCCCATCCTGTCTTTATCACTTATTTACTTTTCTTAATTGTGTATTTATGCAGATGTGCAAAACTAACCTTAATCAAAAATCAAAAGAAAACAGGCAGACTTTTTCTCCCATCATACAGTAAAGGTGTAACCAAGACTACATGCAACTTCTTTTCCTTTATCTGTTCTCAGGATCAGGCTGGTGTATGATCAGTGCAGTCTCAACAGATTACCCAGTGGTGTCTCGGGTGGTGGATTTTGACAAAAACTCAAATGAAAATTGGATTGCTGGGAAGTAACAGCAGAGGTTTCTTTATTCTATCTGCTAGGAGGCAACACTTTATTGTTTTTTTTTCTATTCAATTTTATTTTTCCCTGAAAGACGTAATGAATTTTGACACAGAGCTTATAATCAAATGCACAGATGTCAGCTTAATTCAATATTAAGACCACATGTTTAATGCTTAATGTGCATATTCAACTATAAAATTGCATCCCAGGGCAAGCGTTTCACTGACTTATGGCTACAAAAGAGCAAGTCAGTAAGAACTGTGTCAGCACTTACTTCTCTTATTATAAAATGACTGGATGAAATATAACTTTATTTATGTTATTTGCATAAAATGAAAAAAGGCAAGCCAAGGGCAAATAGCCTTTTTGAAATATAAAATAAAGAAAGGCCCCCTAAATGAGTCCTGGCAGGACAGAAAAAGTGGGTAACTCTGTTAAGCTCCCAATAAATTGTTTTATTCTCTTTTTAATAAGGCAACGCCTCGATCTGTGAGATCTTCCTGGGGTAAATGTGCCTAAGGTAGCTAAATCCCATGAATAGAAAGGTATAAAACTATTTATTGGACTCTCAATAGTGCTCAGACCTGTCCCATTTGAAAACATTTTCAACCCCCCAAAACATCTTTTTTTTTGTTTCCTCAAAGATGTCTCAAATTCAGTGAAGACTTTTTAATCTTGTTTATTCCATCACCAGCAATATACATATACATATTTCCATATATATGCATCGTCTTTCATTGGTGCGGCCGATCATTTCGGAATTTGCCTCATTTCTACACCACGTCGAATTTGAGATGACACAAATATCTCATACCTCGCAGCAGGCAGTGGGCATGCGTAAGCAAAGGCCATTCATCAAAGAGTTAAGTGTCAGCATGAAATCATCCCCTCTATTATGACAGCAACATTACTCATCAGGATTAGGCCAAGCCAAACAGAGCCTCCTGAGCCGCAGCCATCTCCTGCTCCCTATCGATCGCTGTTCCCTCCATTACCAACACAGAGGCTATCTGCATGACACCGGCACACTGCGCATGTTGATGATGCTCTTGTCTGCTACCAGGATGCTTGTATCATGAGGTAGAGAGGGAGCGAAGGAGGAAGCAAAACACGGGAGAAAAGAGGAGATAAAAAGAGACTGTACGTAGAGACTCTCCAGAGAGTGAAGGTATAATGAAGTGCTGGATAGGTTTAATACGAACAACAGAAGGGGCCACTGCTGTAGTCAAGTGCTGTTAATATCTCCACCGTTCCTTAAGCAAATCAAGTTATCTGGCAGTGGCTGTGTTTCGATAAGGAGCGGATGAGGTCCGTTGAGAACAGCTTGATTTAGATGTTGTTTAAAGTGAATATCCAGATAACTCAAACATACTCTTTATGATCTGAATCTGCTTGTATGTCTGCTTGTTGTTTTACTCCGCCGACCGTGCACTCGCGCTGAAAAGGAGAGATAAAGCTGCATTGGTGTCTGCATAAATCCCTCATTTCTATTCTCTTGCTTCCAATGCCTCAAATGTGCCAAAAGACATTACTTAAATAATGCCTGAAGGTGCAACGCCACTGACGGTGTCCCCTTTCGTTCAATTTGAAACGCATCAAATCCTCTCTAATTCCGCATTTCAGGCTTTTTAAATTGCCCTGTGCTCTGAAACGTAACCGAAGGCTTCAACTTTGTTTCAAGACTTTTCCCTTTTTATTTTCTATTAATGTCAACTTTGTGTTACTCTGAGAAGAGATAAGAGAGAGAATAAGGCCATTTTCTGTTTGTTATAAATGTCCTTTCTGCCGTAACACCGGAGCAACCTAGTTGATGCCAGACCTGGGAATTTAAGAAGCAGACCGGTTTTACCAAGTAAAAGCTGAACTCGTGAGGAATTTAACACAGTTTTTGTCAGACACACTAAAATCACACAAGACACTGTTCTTAAGGAGGACCGCACAGACATCAGTATATTGATTTTTCACCAAAATTCACCATTCAACCAAACCTATGGACTTGAATAACAGAAAAACTTATCATTATTTGGAATAAACAAGGGAATACTTGAAAAGATGACTTCATGGAACTGTGATTGATGTTGTTGCTGCAGTTTTCCTCTCCAAGCTACACCGTAAAAACGTAAAGAATAAGCTCAAAAACGATTGCGTTCCTTAACCATTTGACTACTTTTACAAAATAAGAGGGATTCAAGCGATACATCAATGCCACTCGTAACTTTCGATGTAAAATTATTCATCAAATATCAATTTACCACAGTCTTTAAATGATATTAATCGGGTAAGCTACTGGATGCAAGATCTCGGATCCACACTTTGCTGTGTCTCTTGGTTCATCGGTGGGTTTTTTAGTTGGAGGCGAAACACGTTGAATAATGGAAGACTTTCCAATCACCGACACCAAAGTTCAAAAATATATTGAATGTTTTTGTTTTTTAGTTTACTAACTGTACCTTTCCTCCAGAGGACCACATATCAGGTTTAACAACCCTTTTGTCTTGTCTCATTCCATCAAAAATGAAAGCAAGAGGGCAGTCTGTGTTTAAGTCGTGCACTTTAGCTTTAGCTTACTAAGTCACAGTGTTTTGCCGAGAAAAAAAATCCCATTTTCAAAGAAAAACTTATCATTGGACACTTGTATAACATAAACCTGTATGCTTCATGTGTTGTGAAAGTGGAACAAAATTAATCTACATACAATTCTTTTGAAGAGAGTAAGAAAAAAATATGGATGGTTTTTTGGTCATGTTTTAAAATGAACATCATGATTTAAAAAAGCTAACGGGTTACCTTCCAAGTAAATGATTATTTAAGGCTTGTTGTTTTCCTCTCTGCTTGTTTTGATTTATTTGTTTACTTAGTTCTGAAACACAAGACTCGTTCTCTACCCAAATTCCCTTCGTTTTTACAAGGCGATTGTTTCGTTGTACTTTACAGGCCGTATTCTAACACGGTGAAACTGCATGTGTTATGTATCAATGACATTAAAAAGCAACCTGTACTTGGATGCTGTAACTCAATCCTTGCGTGAATCAATGTATGGATCCTGCGGTATAGAGCTCAGAGCAGATCAGATAAGTTTCAAGTGGTTGAATGGTTGCTCTAAGCTGTTTTGAAAAGCTGAAAATGGAGAGGCAGAGAGACCCCCGAGAGGGCAAAACCGTTTGAAATTATGATCGGAATTCAAAGTGATAAAGCCGACCTTGGATGTATAAACGTCTCACCCTCTCAAAAGATATCAATACAGAGATAAAGGTGACTATTGGTCTAGGCTTTGTTCTTGATAATCTTGTTTTTCTTTTAAGAAGTAGACCAACTTTCCCCATACAGATTTAAAGATTTCTCAAATCAAAATCAGACACTTATCAAAGACTCCGAGGGACGTCTAGAGCCTTCACTCTTTGTTTCCCTGCCTTTAGTTCATCTTATCACTTTATTACAAATCTCACTGCTTGGACTAACGTCATTTTTCTCCCATGTAGCTATCAAATGCCCCTTCCCCCCATGTGTATCGACCACCTTCCTCCTGGAGATCAATAATGAGCCTTCGGAGGCAGAAACAAAAACTGTAATTACTCACAATGCTACAAATTCCTTGGCGATAAAAGCTTATTTCATTCATTATTGCAAGTAAGACAAATACTCACGGGCATGCGCGCGCACACGCATATACACACATATACATTCCATAAACCACGGCAAAAAAAAAAAACACACAAACAAACTTGCATGCAACGTAAAGAACACGGATCATTTTTGATCTCAAAAGGTTGATCTCATACGACGACTCGCGGGAACAAATGTAAATTCCCGCTTACTCTCAACGCCGTGACGACAAATCAAGTTTTTGTGAAGGGCTGTGTCATTCTATTAGCGAAATATAACTTTCGTTGTGAGTTTCATGATTCATCCGGTCAATATGTGCTCATTCATTTCCCCTTATCTCCACCATCCACATGACAATAAGTGAAATAACATTCGATCGAAGGGGGGGGGAATGAAAATCCATTGTGAAGCACATCTGGAAAAGATGAATTATTTTCCACCATGAGAAATAAGGTGAGCAATAAAACCCTTCATGATACAAAAGGGTGAGAAAGGATAACAAACAAGTGGGTGAGATTTGCTGCCTTTCAGCAACCCTCTTAAGTGGTAATGGGATAACCCTGGACACGTCAAGAGCCTATCAAACTGCCCCTCACATTCGACCCCTGGGTGAGACAGGAAGGGCCTGCTTTGTTTGTAGCAATTGGGTCCTGTGTGCAGGGCCGTAATGAAGTGACCTGAAATAATGGAAAGCCCTGGGCCCCACATGGATGATTTTTGCTGGGATAAGAGCAGGGATCCTGATTCGGAGTCACAGTTCATTTCATTTTTCGCCTCTGATGAGATCTCCTCTGTTATCTGATAAAATTGAACAGCCATTACCGGCAGGGGCTCAGGCCGGCCAAGCGGTAAAGCGCTGCCGACTGCTCCTAACAGAAATCCTATACACTCCACTTTGTCAGCAGTTTTGAATTTATTGGTGCTGGAGGTTGAGCCAGATGATAGGAATAATCTTGGCCCAAGCAAGATTGACACTTTATTTCAGAAATCAATATTTACAATTTACTTCTTTCAAAGTTCATTCTGGGAGAAGATTTCATATTATCCTTTCCAAATAAGCTGATCATATCTCTCTCTAGTTCCAGAATGGTTTCTCCAAAATGTGAATTTTTTTGGTTTGGGAAAAAAAAAAAAAAAAAGAAAAAAAATCAATGTCACCATTGTGGGTTTTAATCTGCCCTTTGATGACAGTAAATCTTTATCTTTTTATAGGCAAACGGTTGTGGGCCGCTGACACCATTTCCTCCCAGAACAAAGCCCCTCGCCCCGTGTGGACGTTGGTAGATACATGGAGCCCTAATGTGGCTGGACACACCACCGACGGGTCATTAATCAGACAGTGTGACAGCCACCTCTTCCCAATCCGGCCTGACTTCAGCTCTGAGACAAGCCCACTCAACTCCAAACCCACAGGAGGCCACGCAGGAACCGAAGAGACAGAGGGAGAGGAGGACTGAACGGCTGTTGGGAAAACAGGATAGAAAGGGATGAGGAGGAATGCCACAAAGCCAAGATATAAAAGGACATGATGGGTAGGACTAAGAGATAAGGGATGTACGAATCAGAGATGCTTGAGATATACCGGTGTGGGCTAAATCTGAGCAAAGAGGATTATTTTTTTTTTTTTTCACAGTTAATCATGGATGAACCGCGAAACTCACAGTATATAACCTAAGTACCTGCAAAAATCCACCCAAATGGTGTGCTTCAACACCAGATTTTGACTTGTCAGCCACTCTATGAAATGCAACCTCCGATCCCCAACAAAGTCATCCAACCTAATCTCATAGATAGGTGGAAGATGGTTGGGATGCTTTCAGATTGGTGGCTGCTGCCTCGAAATTCATACCTATTGCAGGTGCCAGGTCACAATTACCAGTTATGACCTTTGGCTATTTTTTTCCAAACATAGAATTCTACACGAGGACTATCTATTTGTGAGGGCTGCCATACTTTTCCATCAGTATTTGTATGCATGACTAGGCACATGACACATTTGGGTTTTCGGGGGCAAATAAGAAAAGCAAACGGCATAAGAAAGCATGAAACTCATAGACCTGTAGACTGCAATGTCTGACGCCTTCCTGTCTTCAAACCCAAGTCTCTCTCAATCAGTTCAAGAACCGCTGTGCTCCTGGCTTTAGTAAGGTTAAGCCTGGACAGCTAGCTGCAAAACACGATTGGCAAGCAGCTAAAACAGCAAAGGATGGAATCTCAATAACAGAAGAACCAATATTCCTCACACACTTGTATTGTTTCAGTAGGTTTCCCACAAGGAAAATGTACAAGCAGTTCAAAACAGTTTTATCCGTACATGGTTCAATCACCTGGACAATCTTCTATCTTAGGGAAGACGAGGGGAAAGGAATACCCATTGCAATTTACAACTATTGATAGAGCATCAGTTTCAAGGACAACAGAAACATGTCTTTGGCTCATCATATGCAAATAAAAAACAGTTAACATGTCTGATAAGGCTCCACCAGGACTGGGTAGGTTTTCGTTTGTCATTTTGTCAGGTAAACTACAATTTCCAAGTAGTTTTTTTGATTGAAATTCTTGAAAGAGGTTGATGTTATTTGCTTTTTAAAAAGTGAATTCATAAAGGATATTTAGCTTTGCATCTCAATGTATTCATAAATAGTTGGAACCAAAACCTGAAATCAAGAAGAACTTGACATTCAACATTCTGAAACTACATTGGTAACAGCGCAAGCACCTACGTCATGTTGTTACCACTGAGAATCCTCCATGACTCTGTGGTAATGCCCACTAACAATACTCCAAAGCTCTTAAAAAAGTGACATTGTCCACATTATCAGCCATTAAGAATATAACGAATAGGTCTAAGGAGTTTGCAGTTGAAAAGGGTATCATCTCGCACCCAAAGTTCCTGGTTCGATTTCCAAGATCATCCTATCGTACCAAAGCGGTATTGAGCAAGAAGCTGAACCCCAAATTGCCCTCTGCACAATGCTGAAGTGACTGGCCACTACTCGGGGTTCATCCATGACGGCTACAAATTCGGAGAATAATTTCCCGTGTGGGATTAATAAAGAAGTCAAAATAAAAATTGAAATGAAGAAGTGAGAATTTCCTTGTTTCCATATTTTGATTTTAACACCACAATGTTCAGTTTAGGCATTCAGTGATCAAAAGGCTTTCCATTTAGAGGAGGTCTGGGATAAGCAGAAATTAACACAAGGTAGCAAAGATATTAATTGAAACAGATATTACACCTCCATTACCAACTTCTGTGCTTTATTTGTAATAGTTTACTACAAGGTGCCAGTAAAATGTGGCAAATATGTTTCTGTACATTTCTGTGGCAGAAACATTTCACTAAGGTAAGTGATTTTGTGATATTTCGCTACAAATCCCAAACCATGATCCGTCCAGGGAGACTACATTTCTGAACTTGACATCAGTGATGTTGAAATCAATGGCTACTAAATAAATACATTTGTCTCTCAATCACGATAGTCCGATTAGAATTTAGCCCTGACCATCCAGCTACCACTCCTGTCATTAACCCCTGCCTTTCTATGTCGAGTTCGCGTGTCTCCCCCTGTGCCGCATACTGGATGCCGGTTCCCTGGCTTCTGCCCGCAGCAATTCCCTCACTAAAAACCAAAGACAAAAAGCTGTCCGTGTGTGTGGACGTGACAGCGAATGACCTTCGTCTCTACATGTGGCCCTTTGATGGACTGGAAACTCGTTCATGGTGGACCAAACACCTCACCCACAGCTTAGATTGGCTGCAGCCACCACCCTGTGTGAAAGATAAGAATTAATTGAAAGAAAAATGCTGTCTGCCCCAAATTGAGGTTATAGGGAAAGTGTGATATATGCGGAAAAAAATACAAAATATCCTCCTTATCTTTTGAATGGTTGGCTTAAACAGCTGCAGAGCTATAGAGCACAACAGTACACAAATTACAGTTCAACTTCCCTATGAGTATATGCACAGCTCAGTGATCCGAGACACACAAGTGGGAGCTAAACCAGGCTAAAATGATTCTTTACAAAATATTACCTTTGAGAATATTGTTAACAATTTGAGTTTAGTGTCTAAGCACGCCCTACAATCAACTGGTGACTGGTCCAGGGTGAACCCCACCCCTTGCCCAATGACAGCTGGGATAGTCTCCAGCATCCCTGTTACCCTAAATGGAGGAAAAGCGGTAGATAATGGATGGATGAATGGATGGACGGATGGATGGATGGATGGATGGACGGGTAGACGGATGGACGGATGGACGGATGGACGGATGGACGAATGGACGGATGGACGGATGGACGGATGGACGGATGGACGGATGGATGGATGGATGGATGGATAAGCGTGCTAATATCATCAATTGCCATTAAAATACAAATGTGTCCAATCTGTATTTGAATATTTTACTAAAAACCCAGAGATCGTGATCCCATGACTGTTCAAACCAGTTGAGACCTAAGGCAAGCCACAACCATGGCTGGGGACCATGATATATATTTCATTTCTCTATATAGGGAATTAATGACAAGAAATATCTGACCTGTGTTTAAAACATTATTACATTCAACTCATGAGGCCATACTGTATTGCATAGACTCTCCACAGCTCAATTATCTATTGCATGAAAGGACAAAAGTAGTCCAGACAGGTCACACGGGAGAAGTAAAGAGACTACTCTCACTAACTCTTCACTCTTAAGATAAAGACATAGCTAATGCCATTCTCATTTATAAACTGTCGCTTAAAGCATCTCGCTTTGCATTCTAAACGTGGTTCACTTGCAATCACCCAGCATTTCAGATATAAGTTGGAAACTGTTGGAAACTGCTGTGGAGTTTAGGTCATGGTGCCAAACAAAGATAAGCTTTTTTTAATGTATTTTCCTTTTTATTTTCATTCCTGGTATCTCCCCTTTGTGTGATATTCATTTCCTGTGCGTTTTTCAGTCACAGAAAGGCCATAAGAACACATATTAACACAGATCATCACAAGTAAAGCCTCAAAGGTACGACCTGATGCAGTTAAAGAAAAGATAACCAATCACAACTTTGGCTTTACTGAAAACCTTAACATGATTTGCAGCTAAGTTAGAGCCCAGTGAGCATGTGTGTTATCCAATTTTCAGTGTTCTTTGGGATTGAAGTGATGTTCCAAATCATCTTATGGGCAGAGCTAATGCAGTTTCAATTGATCACAGGTTTGAAGGAGAACCATTTTCTCATCTGCCTGAGGTGCCCAAGGATAGCAAGGAGAAAATGTATATATTGCCCTTAAACTTAAATATATGAGCATTAATATATACATCCACATTTTTGTTATTGCATCCCTGCTGGTAGTACGGTTTTCTCTCCTTATACAGAAACCCCCCTCTTCTTGTGCCTGGGATAGTCCATTAAAACCCCACTTCACTGTAAGCCCCAGCGGATAAAATAAAATACTGCACTTCTCCGTATTGACTGAATAAAATGAAATAATCTATGATGCATGAACAAGCTCTTAATGAAATAATAATGTCCTTTGCGGTGAAAAACGGATTGGTGGTACAGTAATTGAGCAGATTTATTTCTACCCGCTGGAAAATGGGAGGAGAGGGAGGCAGTGGTAGTCTACTGAAAACTGCCCTGCTATTTTATTTAATCTCATATTGGAGGAATTATTGGCTGGTAATCTATTGTTAAACATCATTTAGGGTGATGGATTGAGACTGTCAAGCTTTTCCCCACATAATCAATTCATATCTCATTAGCACGTATTATTTATGATTCTCATAATGTCCCTGTAGGGACAAGGCTGTGGGAGAGCTGGCTCCATTGGAGGCCTCAGCTGTTGCTAAAATGAAGTGAGACATACTGTAGCTTATGACCTAATAACTGCATATATAAAAATGCTTTTGCTCACACTATTGATTTGTTCGAGACCATTCCATAAAAGAATAGAGAAGATTGAGAATTGAGGACTTCTGGCCCTTTAGCAAAAAAAAAAAAAAAAAAAAGAAAAATAGCCAGGGTGTACAATAGGTTTCCCATATTACAGAAACTGAATGATAATAGGAAAGTTTGATATACGTACAGGATATAATCTCATATGACGTATATGTGATCATATTGATAAGGACATATGATATTCTTTTTTTATCTTACCAAGAAATGTTAGGGGTCCTGAAAATGTGACTGGGTCTACAAAACTAAATATTCACAACGTTTAGCTGGGTGTGATTGTACACAAAGGCCGACTAAAACCGTTGTTCAGATAGTGATAATGAAAACAGAAATGCAGAAAAGTAAAATCCAGGCGATCGTTTCAGTAAAGTGCAAAATATAATTGATTAACTGTCAATGGATTCAGGAAAGCCGATAATGCGAGGATGAAGCCAGCTATAGTTGACCTCTCTGAACCACAAATACAAAATTAGTTTTCAACAAATATATGAGAGCTTGATAGTTTATTCTGAGTTTCTCCCCTCTACTTTAAATACTTCTGTGCCAAACTGGCAAAAATTCAGCATTTACGCTAGATAGAGATAGAGAATTGCAGAGTCGGTTAATGTATGTATATATATGCACATGTGCATATATATACAGCATGTGAATCTACAACCACATACAAACACACACACACACACACACAAGAACAGATAAAATAAATAAATAAATATGGCGCTTAACCCATACTCAGCCCTAGATAACATTCTGATAGATTTGTGCTTCCTAAAATGAGGTATAGTAAGAGACTTTGAAAATAAAAGGGACCGAGAGATTTTCCACTAACAGACTTGAGAGGTCTTAAGTCTGAGATCAGTGATCAATATCCTGGACAGGAGCATGCTGAGCTGCAGGAGCTTTCTCTCTGTTCACTGAGCCAGCACAGAAAAGGAAAAGTGTCATATTGTGATCTTTATCCAGTAATCGTCCTGACACGCAGTCAAGTGATATATATGTCTACTCGTTTGCCCGAGGGTTCGGCGACTGTCCACAGAGTGTGGCGCTGCAGACATCTCTGCTGAGCTCTGGCAACACTTTGCAATAGAAAGCTAAAAGCCAGAGGAGAATGAAGAAAAAAAAAAAAAAAAAAAAAGCAATTATGGACAAGTTATGTTCAATTGGACTTTGTTACAACAAAACAGTCTTAGAATGGATGTATACTGATAATAAGTTTCTGGATCAGTCAATGTTTATTTTCTGCAACCACACCAAACAAGCTGTTCAACTAAGTAGATGCACAACCTGTTAGAAGAAAAAACATCCCTGTTATGGAAAAGAGTCGAAGCCAGTTCTTGCAAACTGACAGCTGTCTTATCTCGAGCCAAATAAAGGTCTTTAAAAGAGTCAGTTTTTTACTGTCCTGACAATTAGTGTCAGTACAGTGATTGTTGCATTTTATCCAGATTCATCCAGAAAACCTGAGGCCCATTTCGTTGTTGCTTAGCCATAATACAGTTTAACAAACATATTTTGTCGACGCTTAATGATGTATCTATATTTTTATATTTTTTCCGAAAGTTAAGGAATCTTGCTTTGAGGCAGCTTAAGAGCAACAGCGTGGCATTGCAACAAAACCCATGTAGTGCTTCACATTGCTTTTATTCACAGACACGACTGTGCCATGGCTGGGCGATGGTATATTGCGCAGTCAGCAGACGGCAAAAACAAATCAGGTTTGCAATCATCTGCTCTTAAATTTTTACCCAAATTTCCAAAGGGATTTTTACCATTGTGACCAAGGAAATAGTCACCGCCAAGTTGGCAGAAAACAGATCGTTGCTTTGCTGTGTTGCATTCGAATCAGTATTTCCCACTTGACCATCTAGAAAGAAGGAGGCTGACTAACATTAATTTCATGATTAACTTGTTATAATTTTATGTAAATATATCCCGCCATTTAATGTACAAGTTAAATTTATGTGATTCATTTTACTTATGAGAAAATAAGCTTGCAAGGTAGTAAGTCCATATATTTTCCTTGTTGGTTTCCTGCTGCTTACTTTTACTAAGTTAGAAAATATGTAATTGAGTATGTAAAGATGTAAATGACAATACAAGTAAATAAGTAAGTTTGTTCAATTGGTTTCCTCCTTTAATTCAAGTAACCATAGAAAAGGATTGGGTTTAATTTTTTCTAACTAGGATAGCTCAACATCGCGGATAAAAAAAATCCCTAGAACCCTTAAGAATTCCTTTTTTTGTTTTCAAATGTAAGTAGGAGTTTCCATTAGAACAGTGTGCCATTCGTACACGACAGCTGAGTGTCCTGAAAATAAACAAATGTCCGTCAAAAGAAGTATCCTTGTCAAAATAAAACTTCTCTTGTTTTTCAGCACCAAGCAATATATACCAATGGACCTCTTAAAACTGCTGCACCCAGAGAGAGAAATGGTTGTGATTGTCAAAATAGTTAGACATAAACTTAAATTTCCCAAAGTCGTGAAAATAATATACCCTCTAAACTAGACTTCTTTTTCAATTGATTCAATGAAAAAAGTTACAATAGTTACTTTTGATAGTCTATTTCTTTATTTTCTCTATCCTTGATCTGTGAGTTCGTACTTTCCTTATTTTTTTCACCGTGACGACAGTGCATGAAAAGAGTTGAAAGCTGAGAACGCTCCACTGAGGACACTTCCACGACACACTTTCAAGCAGCAAGAAGCTTCCCAATGCCCTCAGCTGTGAATAGTGCCTCTCTATCCATTAAAAATCATTTCACTGAAATATGTTGTTTAGCATAAAAAAATTAAAAAAAACGCAAGTTGAAATGTATTTTTTATAACACAATAATATCTATATTTTGTTTTTGTAAGCAACTGCTGTCATCACAATATCATGTACCTTTTCTGAATTCATCCAGCAAATGGAGAATTTTGCAACAACATTCGTGGATCGAGTAACTCCTAATGTTCAAAAATGTGCATTAGACAGTTGTTATATATCTTTTGTGCAAGAATGTATTTTGTGCACAACACTGCTATTCAGGAAATGCTCTGTACTTCTTTGCTTGAGACATCACAAACTGTACATTTATGTTTTTGCATCTTGTACCACGGATTCATTCATTCATTCCTTTGCATACTTGAACTGTGCAATGCTGTTCTTTTGTCATTTTCTACATTTCTACCAAGAGGCAATTTGACATATTTTGAATTAGTGATCTCTGTCTATCTTAACCATTTCCACAATGGTATGCTGATACGTTCAAGATTCAAACATGCTTTCCAACTTCATCTTTAACACCTATGAATCCTTTTAACTCCTATTTTCATCTTATGATTTTAAAACCCTTTGGTCTTTGCCTGTTTGCCTAGTTAAAAAAAAAAGTGTAATTAAGTTCAAGAACGAGGTGGTTGAACATAAAAAAATTTCTTATACAAACCTGACACCTACTGGGCATCCAGGGAAAACGTTGAAAACTACTCATGAAAACACAGCATCACAGCCAGAGTAATTAGGTTTTATCCGATAATTGCAATACAATTGAAATATTTTAAAGAATTTGATCTAATTCAATGCAACATTACCTTCTGCATATAATAGAAAATATGTTCATAATCCAAAGAACACATCCTGTGAATGTTAGACTGTCAAGAATGTATTTTCCAAAAATAAAAACACAAAAAATAAAAAAAACAATGAAAGATATTACTCGTGGTTCATGTTTACTTGAAACAACAAATATTTACATTCTTAGATTTGTCTACCTAATGCACTTTACTTTTACTGTTCAGTAAAAACATGTATTCCACTGCACAGTTACATTTCAATACGTTTGTCTGACATTCAATTCATTGAGAGGAATCTGCTAAGTTATTCATAAAGCCCCATTACTCCTAATGCATTTTTTATCAGTTAGACATTGCCTTTATGTGATGATATGGAGGCTTGTAATGAATATTTACTGTCCAATTATTAATGACCTGGACGATTATTAATAACCCAAAAGGATGGCATGTTAAATTCCAACACACAATCCATGCTACTGCATCATACATGTATGCATTTAACTATCATACTACTATCTTTGTTGATCTTATTCAACATATTTTGACCTTCATTTATGTAATGAAATATTCTTATTGTATCATTTATATCATTATTCAAACTAAATCACAGATTGAGGCTTGAACTTCATGTGCACCAGTGAAAAAGATCAAGTGGCTATGCATAAGGTCTCACTTCATTTGTCCCACATTTGGTTGCTGAGTAGAATATTATTGATTTTTTTTTTTTTCCTGACCATATCTCTTTACCTTGAATGTCGGAGATGTACATCAACCTTTTCCACTATTTACTCACCTATCGTGCTTATCACATCACTCACAGACTTCCAATGTTTGTTAAAATGCACCTTCAGCAATTCAGCTAGAACTGCAAGCTTTTCTTTTAAAAAAAAACATGGGCAGGAAAAATAGAGGGGAGGCTCTTAGTTACTTGCAAAGCTCGAGACAAGGGAATTCTTAATATCAAATATGGCCCTATTCTACAGTGCAAAGAGACACATGAAGCATTACGCAATTACTTGACATATTGTGATACTGCAAGCGTCTTTACTTAGAAGCGTAGATGCACACACACAGAGTTAGATTTTACAGGAGCTGATATGCCTGCGGACTCATTCTAGCATTTGTTTAATCACATTTGCTTAGTTATACCTGTTGTGGTGACAACGGACAGGTGATACAGCAGTGAGAACAGGACGGGAATGGAAATATCAGCTGCTGTGTTCAGAGGATGGTAAAACATGAAGTAATACACATCCACTTCCGTCAGATCAGATTATAGCTGTTTTATAAAAGCAACATTACATGTCACCCATGTGTGTTCAAATGCAAATAATATGTGTTTATTGATAGCGGGAAATACTGCTATCCACAAATAAAAGACGGTATTGATATCAATAGGTTTTTCATTGAAACATTTTCGATGGAAGTTGGGCGATTGAATTTCTGGATGGATGTCCTCTATTCTACAAGACACCTGTCTCTTATCTCCCTCTTATCTGTGAGGATCGAAGCATGCAGACTCTTGAATTACCTATCCATACAATGTCATCTGTTTGTCCCCCAAGTTGGTGTAACCTGACCTTGAAATCAGAGCCCCCTAAAATAAATAAATGAAACCCTAATCAAAAATGCTACTCTCCTTTGGACGGGTGTCAAAGGGAAAGGATGATCCGTCCTGATTTGATTTTGTTTCCAAACCACATGATGCATTCGGACAATTAAAATTTCAGCAAGTCATTCGCTGATAGCCTGTGAGTGAGTGCTGCTGGGCTGGGTTTTGGTTTTGAATTTCTTGCGGTTCTGCCGACACTCTGAGGGCAGGTTATTTATTTTGGCCTGCCGCCATGTCTGAGAAAACCATGTTTCTCTGGGTTTGTGTCTGGAGTCAGAAAGCAAGGTCAAAAGTGTAGAGAGGTCCAGTGAAGAGACACAGCTGACTGTTACAGAGATTAAGTCACTGAAGGTTCAGTCTTCAGAGGTTGACACTTAAAATGCATTTGTTATTGCATATTGACCATATTATGATTGTGCAAAAAAAAAAATCTTAAAAAATTGAAAAATAAATAAGAAATAAAGAATGTCACTTCTTTTAATCCTTGCATGGGAAAAAATAAAATAAAAATAAATTCACATGTAAATGCCGATTACAGCAGATACTTATCAGCTATGAATATTGTTCACCATGTGATATAATAGCAGAAAGTTTTACTTCAAACAAAATCAGACTTATATGTATTGTGGCAGTTGGTTTGTCACATACACAAAATCATTCCCCCCCTCCCCCCGCACACACACACACAAGCAGACACACACACAAACACACACATGCCCATGCATGCAAATGAGTATTCAGTAAGAGGCTTGTGCGCAGCCACTTGTAGAATGTTTCGCAGGCAATCTGGCACAGAGGTTCGCAGATAAATGAAAATGAAGCAGAATGTGATTAAAATGAAGTCGTCAAGTATAATCTGCTGCCACCGAGCGACACTACGGGGACTTCTGATAGGGGATACTGCTATGTTGGGCAACGGACAACTAGATACAGAGGTGCAGCAGTCCATGAAACTCTTTTACCCAGAGGGGTAAATGATGATGTCATCAAAATGGGCCTAGAAAATGTGCTTGAGAACAATGCCCAGCTAAGGGGGAATTGCAGATTTAGTAGTCAGTGAAGCGTGGCAACTCCTCTACAGGCAGTGCATAATTTCCAGCAAGGCAGGATGAGAACATGACTTGGAAAATATAAATGTATAGTTTCACTATAAATAATGAAACACAAATGGCATTCTATACCTTCTGGCTGGCTACGCAGGGCTATTTTTGTTTTTCTTATTACACTCCATTGGGTTTTTTTTCCTCATTGAATTTTTAATCTTGAAGAAACAAAGACCACTCTCCAAAAACAAGTCAACAGGAAATAACAAACTGAGCACTCCTTGAGGATTAAAGACTGTGTAAGAACTTTCTTTATATGGTTTGAGTTATTGTGCGATTTACTCAGAGTTGTTACAATGGTTTTTTTGTTGTCGCTTTTCTGGTGGGGCATGAAGCACCACTGCGTCTTTATGCTTATTTCCGAAGGGGGTAAAAGTGAACTCAAATAACATAATGAAGTAAGACTTTCTTTAAACTTTCCCAAAACCATCTCAGGTATATGATGGCCTCAGTAGGCAAAGTGCCAGACTGACAAACAAATAACAAAATATCTCTACCATGAGGAAACTGGTGGAAACTTGTTCGGGGCTGTTACATGGTACAATGAAACTCAATTAATCATTGAAATGTATCTGACCTGGGGCAAATGTGTGTGGTAAGCGATCTTGTATTCAGATGTTAAAAAGCAGGGTACAAAAAAAAATAAGAGTAGAGGAGACATACTTTTTTTTTCCAACTCCAGTCTTAACTGCTGCAATGCTTCAATAGTTTCCACATTTTTCAAAGACCAACAGACGTCACAGTTTTACTCTCACAAAAAATTGAGCTGGTTCGGTAGCTCTTAAATGATAGGCCGGATGTTTCTAAGTCCCCCCATAACTATTTACATCTTATTACATGAAAGGATGACATTCTTGTCAGCTTGAAAGATGATAACAGCAACAACAATAATAATAATGATAATAGTAATAATAACAATACATATGTTATGTATATGTATTAATGTTTTTTCATAGCTGCTGTGTCGAGAGCTGCATTTTCAACAGGATTATGAATATCGAACAATAGGAAGTAGGCTCTCAACCTAAATTAATACGATTTGAGGAGTAAAAAGTTACAATCATGTAAGCATTAATAGCGATTTTGGTATCAGTGGGATCCCAGCAAGTGTGCGAGGCTTTTCAAAACTCTCAAAAATTGAAGTCAATTTGGACAATTTTGTCGCGTTATGCTGTATCATTGGTGGTAAGTGTGGTTACGCACAGGTGACATTCACAAACCTTGGTTGACTTGCTCTGGGCCCGACGACCAGTGCTTTCTATGGCAGGCCCGTCACTACGGGTGTGTGTTTATCATCAGAATATTCTTGTTTAGGCCGCAGTTCAAAATAAGTTGAATTTCTACAGTCACAATGCTGCCATCAAGTGTGGAGGCCCACACATTACATTTGTTTCAAATGAAAAATCTATGCATGTTGAATTTGGATAAATTAAGATTAATGTGTGTTTACTGTTATGAATACAGATATGCCTTTTTTGCTTTGATTTGCTTTCCACTTTAATAGCTAAAGAAATAAGCTTAATATTTTTGTTTGTTTGTGTGTTTGTTTGTTTGCCTGCTTTTTCACACATTAGTTTACATGCATGTTTGTTTGCTTCCATTTGTTGGCTTGCATGTTTGGTGACCTGCATGTTGGTTTGTATTGCTTTGTAGTTTGTTATTATTGTTGTTTATGTTTTTTAACTCCCTTTTTTTCTTCTACTAATTCAAATGGAAAAAATAATGTCAACATTTTTGATGGAGTCAGTCATGCTTGTTATATTTTTAGCCATCTCAAAATGCATACTTAATCTAGTACATAATCAATGAATAAAGACCATATTGAACCTGCAGAGGTCACCAAAAGACTGTGTATAAAGTACCTAGCCAGTAATCCTTTTGGTGAAGTAAAGAAATATTCTCTTCTGAACAGAACGGTGGATACTATCCTCCACTGAACTTCACCACAACAATTTATTATATATAAATAATGCACATATTCATGGTAATATCAAACTTAGTCAAACAGACTAAGTTATTCCATTCTTAACAACAAATAGAGAGAATTCAATGCATTGTGGTCATGGACTCCATTAACTAAATCCTGATCCTAATTCTCAAAAAAGACTTGTGTTGCTTGCTTGCTGCAGAGAGAAAAAGGAAATGGACTTGCAGTCTGACAAAGACACAGTCAGTCGGATTACATCTAATTCATCCCTGAAACAGATGTTTATCGCTCTGTCTCCATGACAACAGCCATCAACACGAAGGAAGATGGGATTTCAATTAGGATGGGCCCAAACCTAGGTAATGGATTTAATAGGGCTGAAATGTGGGAGGAAATGGCACATAAACATGGCCTCATAGATGTTGTTTTGCTTTATACAGAATGGCATTTGTAGAGGATTTAAAATTCATGTTCTTTTCAAGTCACATAATGTCACTGATTTCCTGGACCGCACGACCTCTTCCGGCATTCTATAACCTACGCTGATCAGAAAGTCTGCATTCTGTAGCATCCTGTGCTCCGAAAATGTCATATAACACTTGAGTGAACACAAAAAGAGCATTGGTCATTGATAAATAGTGACTATGACAATGGTGCTGAAAGTATTATGTACACTTTAGAATATATTACCTTTGTAAAAAATTAGAGAAAAGCCTCTTTCTTCTCTATCATTATGCCCTGAGGATGAACCGCATAGGATCTATTTAGTGTAGCTGCTGTAAACACGCCTGGATTTGGCAAGAAAACACAGCAGGGTTTGCTTTCAGTGTGTCATTCAACAAATATACTAATCTGCTTTTTCATGGAATCATACAGGATGTGTATATTTCAAAATTTTAAAGTCGGCTATTTTTTATTAGCTTAAAAGAAGGGATTTCATACTTAAATTGGCTTGATGTGTTTTTTAAAAGCAAATATTGAGGCAGAACATTGTCAGCTAATTCCAATGCAGGACAATTAACAGCTGACCAATTATGAAACGTGACAATTAGACAATTTTAATGCGGATTTATTAAAATGTTGTAGTGACATGTTAACAAGAGAGTTACGCAAGGCTAGTATGCTTTTCTTCCATAGTGTGTCCATTTTCCCTCCAGTGATGTGGATATCTTTACAACCACATATTGATTTCATACACGCACGGCTGATGCAACTACGTCTGAGAAAAAATGTAAGTAAACACATAGAGTACAAATAAACAACAGTATGTAATTTTTCTTTGTGTAAATGAAAAGAGGTTTGATACCTTCTCAGATATCTTCCAAGATAATGGCCATTTGGTATTCTAGTATATTTTTTCAGTGCAGTTCAGTCTTCATTACTTTATTTTATTTGCAACTTGTGGTTTTAGAGAGTTAAAAATACAGCATCCACTGTGGAGTGGATTTAAAGAGCTGACCTATTAAGGAAATCTGCGAGGCCACAAATGGTTTGGCTTATAGTTTTATGCCAATGTCCCCAGTATCCTCTGTTTCCCAGCTGAATATTCAGTTCACAATAATTCGCTTTCGTCAGGATTTTACAGGTTAAGGGTGCCAAAGCCAGCTGATATTGGACCTAATGAGACCACCCTGGGAAAAAACACTATGTGCTCCTGTCAAAAGTGCATAGTGGAGACCTTTTCGTTTCATCTTACTGGATATGGTGGAGAAATAATTGCATTTTATTCATACAGCCAAATCATGAGATGAGTCACCATAATTGAGCTCAAGGGTCAATCTGTACACCACTTTGTTTTCAAAAACGAGGATCACAAATCTCTGAACACCAATGCTGGACCAGATTGTGACCACTTAGGTCTTGGGATCCTCACCATGGTTTGGGAAAGCTCCAACCTTTTCATTATTCTGTCTGAAGAACACTGGCAGTGTTGAAGTTACTTGTTCTCCTGTATTTTTTTGACTGAAATTACTTTTCTTAGTTGATCCAGGTCATGACACTACAACACTGGACACTGACTAGATTTGGTTAGTAAGTCCAACTCAACTGGTCGACCTACTCAAACAGATATGTATGAATTATCTTATAGGTTTCACAGATTGTGGTCAAACAATTACGAGCACAGAACCAGCAAGAAAGTGAGTAATTATGTTACCATCCATCCATCCAGCCATCGTTTGCCGCTTATCCAGACTCCTTCGTGCGGTGAGACCGAAGCGCTAACCGCTGCGCCAACGTGCCGCCGAATTATGTGATCTTAAACGCTAACTTTGACTTGCTGTATTTAGAGTATTCAATTGATTTAAGGTGTGATTAGTTATTTCTCATTGTACTGTTTGTTATGGGCAAAACCTATGGGATTATGTAATATTTATGTAATTCCTTCTTACTTCAAGTAAATGTTGCAATCAACCAAACTTGGGAACGCCCTGCTAAGTGGATAAAAATCTACTGCTTGGTCAAACAATCACTGAGCCACCGCTAAGCCACTATGTGCAGCTGCTGAAGACGTGTTTCAAGACAATAAACAGCATGAGATTTTTCTGCCCTGCAGAGCTTCATCTATGACTTTGAGCTGAACATGTAGCTTGAAAGTTGCACAAGCATTGGACTAAGGGCTAAACTGAACCCGTGATAGCCTGCTAGAGACTGTGTCCTGCTCTGTGGCTGCGCTGAAAATGGATGAAAATCAGCTTTTGGCATTATGAGGCACCACAAATGTTTCCCTGCTGCTACATTTATCAAATAATTGCATCGCAACGTCTGGGAGGATTCTCGATCATCCAGGTCATGGTAGTCTATGTACAAGTACATGTGGATATGAAACAGCTCAGACATTCGGTGTTGGTGTTTGCCAATGGGAATCTGCTGCCACAAATGAACGACAATCAGTGAGCACTCACAAGTGGGAGCCAGAGTCTCACCGGTTGCCAGGTCATTCGTCACTCAATCTCCATGTCTTCTGAACGTGCTCCTATCCATCCGGTGACCAGTGATTGGAGACTGGTGACCACAGACCAGCCACCGCTGACCAGAAATCACAATGTGAACCTCCGTCAGGTTTAGGCCTCATGTATCCTCATTTGCCCCCACACATCCGGAGACCACGGACCGAAGTTCTAACCCGTCAGGTTCAGTCCCTTCATAGCCTCGCCTGTTCGTTACGCATTCAAAGACCGCAGACCAGAGACGAAATGGTGAACCTCCTTCAAGCTTAGTCCTTCATACAGTGTCCATGTTTTTTTCCCTACACATCCAGAGACCACAGATCGGAAAATCAAATCAAATCTTTGCACTTAAGACCTTAAATCACTTTATAGCCTTGACTTTGACACTTTATAGTTTTATTTGTATTTCTTATTCTCCCCCCCTTTGTTTTTACTGTTCATACAATTTCCTACTATTATTTATTATTGTTACGTTTTACTTGAAACTCTGGCACAACAATTTCCTTCGGGATAAATAAAGTTGTTCTTATTTTTATTCTTATTCTTATTCTTAAAAACCGAAGGGTAAAACCCCATAAGGCATGGTCCCTACATATCCATTTTGTTTTTCTACGTTAGGTTCAGTCCCTAGCTAACCTCAATCATCCCTATGCATCTGGAGACCACAGACTGGAGCCCGGAATCTGGATATTTAAGACCAGAGACAGGACTGTAGAATGGAGTGTGATGCCCATCAGGTCAGCAGCACGCAAGACACTGCCATGCCCTCCCATTCAGACTGGAGACCAGGAACCAGAGACCTGAGACCCAAGACCGAGACTCAAGTCCGAAACCCCATGCTGTCCAGATATATCAAGCATCTGAAGCAGTCCCTTTAACTGAAATGTAACATTTTTCAGGCCCATTAAAATGATTAACATGTCTGTTATCAGAGGAAAACTTTATCTTTTGGTGTATTTTGTAGATAATGCGATTTCCTTCCATGGGAAGTGCCTGGAACATTTTTAATGAGAGTAATTTTACAGATGTTTTATTGAAAGTTATATTATACAACAGAGTGCAGAGTGCAAGTACACTGATCAGATTTTGACCAAAGTGAGGGAGGAAACGGTCACTGAATCTAAGTGCTATGCAGAATAAGTAAAATATTAATGATTTAATGGTATTGCTATTTTCATTTTGACTTTAAATATTAACAGCTTTTCTGATTAAATTTCCAGAGAGAAGTAATACTCTTTTCACCTTACATGTTGTCAACAGACCTTGGGAGCTTGAAAGATGGACAACATTGGTCTTTTTGAAAAAGGATGGTGAACCTGTTACATGACAGCGGATTACTGAATAATGGTTGTTTACACACGGAATATGAATTAAAACTTTTGAAAAAACTGTCACCTACCCTTTGTAAAAGAATAACATTCGGATGCAATCAAGAAGTAATGGACATAATATAAAAGATAACATAATTTAAGTTGCCTTGTTCATGGTCATTTGGAAGACTCACTCTCATTATTTTGCAACATAGAGATTTGATATAACTTAAATTTCTCTATGTGTCTTAGGAGAGACTGCTGCTGCAAGCAATTAATGAATTTTAATGTGGTAATTTTTACATAAAACTCTGTGAGAATTGCAAACAATAATAACCACATTTGTGGTTTCTGGACACATTGTGACAGGGATGGTGCTGGTATAAAAACAGACACAGCTGCAAGTAATTAATTACCATGCATCTTGAATCTTATCATGAAGCAAATAGAAGAACATATTCATCATGACAAGATGAACCTCCAGGGAATGACAAAACCCTAAACCTTGTGGAACTTAATTGGATGTATTTGTATTTCGGTGAAATCGGCTCAAGTGGTCCATTTCACCTCATGCCCACATGCAATCAGTCTCCCAGTTGAGACAGCAGGATACACTTACTAGTTGAGGCTCTTGCTTGCTTGTGTGTGTGTGTATTGATGGAAAATACTCACATGTCAGCAGGCAGCTTTCGAAGGAGGCGAATGAAATCACTTTCTGTTCCATTCTGGAGTTAAGATGTTCTTTTTGTCAATCAGGTGCTGCTGGAGTGAAGACCAACTCATCAAGCCATGATTTCTACATACAAACAAGGAAAACAGTAACATTTACAATGAGTCCATATAAGAGCATAGTGCTTTCTTCATTATTTTACAGCCCCCTGAATTACTATGTCTATGTTATTTCGCTTAAAATGAGACTTTTGGTTGATAATGGTAAAAGTAATATGGCATTTGACAGTTTCAATGTGCTATGTAAATCATAAGACATTTGCTACTTTCACTGTTTTGTTGTCTGAGGTATTTTATTAAAGTATTATCATTCTCTGCGGGGAGCATGATGTGGCTCCGGATCCCCAGACAACAGGGTCATCCCATTGAGGTAACTGTATGAAATAATCTTTGGTATCAAGAAAGAAAATTCACAAAGCAAAATGATGTCTGCTTGATGGCAAACAAATATATCTTTTCACATCTCAACACTCAACTATTCCAAGTCATTACCCAGTTTTACCCTCATATAAAAATTGCTCCTTTTACATCATGTAAGGGGAAATCATCACTAATAAGAAAGCTAGTGGTCGTCCTGCATCTGAGTATGATCCTCTGTGGACAAGGCAAAAATAACAATATTCATAACATCAAATATGCTATTTAACAAGCCAAAACAAATCAACAGAAAGATAAAAATGTTTTATTTTCAATTATTCAATCTAATTTAAGTTAATATTCATAAAAATTGACCTCTTCTGTTTCAGAAAAATTATGCCTGCTGACAATGAAAATGAAAAAAAGACCAAAAAATTCTGACAGAGAAATATTTGATAATATCGTCTAATATGAGCATGCATTTTCTGTGTGACTTTACAACTACCTCCATGTTAAAGTGTCAAATTGAATAATGCGTCTTTTGGTCTTATCTACAATTGCCATGTCCTGGGATGAACAAATAACTATTTTGCCTTATCTTATTTGCTTATAACAAACCTTAAATAAAACTGATGCTTAGACAAAGTGATTTATTATGCTGCCTATAAATGACAAACTCAATAACTCCCATTAATGAAAGGTTGACAATATCTCAGTGCCTCATGACAAAATCATTTCTTTCCCAAGCTTCTTGAGCTTATAAGCTGTGTGTAGGAAGAATTAGTTTCAATGACATTATACTTGAAGGGGAAGATGTGATTGTATTTCTTGTATGTTTAGATTAGATGTTTCCCTAATGGTTTACCTAATTAAAAAGTCCAGGCAAAATACAATTGAATCAAACGCACCAGAATCGTCTGTTTAATTGAAGTCATCCAGAATTCAAATAAGTCCTAATGCATGATGTTTTCATCAATATTGTTGCTGTAAATGTTATATGTTTTTTGTTATTGGCACTACTGCACAACACTGTCATTGTCATCAATAATTAAAGTTTATTTTTTTTATTGTATTCATTCACATTTAGACAAAAATACAATTTCAAAAGAGCTTACGCATACATGGAATAGCACTTGTACAAATACATCACAGGTTTACAAAAAATAAAGATCAAGCACAGGATGACGAAAAAAAAACTTGCCTGAAATCAAGCTACGAATCATCAAAATATGGAGAATTTCATATACTTGCTTGATGGCATGTTAGATGTCTGTGGACCTCTTGACTAATATGTAATGAATATATGGGCTAAACCTAGAGTCAATGCAAATGAAGACCAGTACAATTTTGAACATTTACAATTCTGTCTCCTTGCAGTGCATTTGTGTCTACCTTTGACACCATAAGAAATGTAAACACAGACATCTGTATATTAATTCTTGTACATTATTCAATAGGATAGTCATCTCACAACATAATGCAGTATCACATGAGGAAGATTATGAATGGATGAATATAAAAAAATTAAAAAAAAAAACAGTTCTGACTCAACTCTAAATCTGCTGATTTCAGTAAAGCTGTGTTAGTTTCAAGCCTGGATAAATTGGCTCTGTCTCAATTTCTCATCACTCAAAGACTCAAGGATACTTGAAAATAAATGAACTGAAGACTATGTATGATGACTGACTCTCCCAAAGTACTTGTCTCTTCAAAGAAAGCACAAGCCCTTTGCCAAGTGGAGCAGTGTGTATTACACTGTAGAGTGTGACCAAGACAATAGGTCCTCAGCCTCCAGCAGAACAGTGTTGCTCTTAAAATCAAGAGATCTCGAGCAGATGTCTTTGGTTTTCCAGAACTTAGTCCATAGCGTGACGTAAAAAGATGTCAGGGGCCCGTCGTAAGCAAACAGGAAATGTTCTGTCGTGAAATCATAACAGTAATTTGACAAATATGGTCAAATTTAAAATGGCTTTACTAATCTTTCCCTTCTTAAATGATTTTCATTAATGTGTTTAGTACTGAAATGGAACATCATTTGTGCTTTTCAGTTTGTTTTGATATCAAAGAATCCCCTCAGTGCAATACATGACACTTGCTACCTTCTTGAGGTATGCAATCTCTCCCCTTGGGAACACTCATGACAAGTACACACTGTGACAGAGAGACACTGCTTTGTGTTCCGTGACATCTCAGCATGGTTGCCAATTACCTCTTGTCATCCAAAACAACAGTCCCTGAGTAAACTGGCAGGCCCATATGAGAGATTTGGTTGATGTCCAGTATTGGGTTGAATTACATTCCCAATACAGTTCCATGGATCATTGTGTCATTTTCTTTTTGAATTGTTTTATTATATACCATGCCATCAATGTTATTTGAGATTTTTGCGACAGAGAAAGCTGATTGGACAGACATGACAAAAATGTTTTTAAACATCTTTAGGGACATGTTGGTAAAATGTCAGGCACATTCTTTCTGAGAGTTAGAAAAGATTAATACCAAGCTCATACATATATGTGTACAACAAATAAAAAAGGTGATCATCGAAATAAATACAGGGACAAAGGGAGAACTAGACACTCTTGACAGCTTTCGGCAGACGCGTGATATAATGTATCGTCAGATGCGTGTGGAGTAAAAAAATAAACAGGTGTAACTTATATAACCCACTTAAAACCTGATCTGACATTGCTACAACATTTTGAATGAACTCATGTGGAATACTTCAAACTCATCAGTGTTTTGATTTGCAAAAGATGATCAAAAGTATTAACTGTTTTGTAGTGTATTTCATTGTATTGTACTGTGTTGTATTGTATTGTATTGCACTGTATTTTATTGTATTGCATCAACTGTACTGAATAATGCATCTTCACTTCTGACACTGAGCTGCGGAATACTGACAAACACATGGTCTCCAATGGTCTTTTTTGAAAACACATTTCTCAAATTTCTCATTTGTCAAAACCATGGGCACAAATACCTTCTATTTGTGCCCCTCTCTGAATAGCAAAATCCCTGCCAGTTGTGACTATAGTTTCCCTTTTATTCCTCCCTTTGGGGGACCTTCAGTATCTTCACATGTGTCCTCTTCACTCCTCTCCTGCTCTGATCACTAACCAATGACTCAAGAACAAGACGGCAGGTAAGAATATGTATCAGATTAGAGAGACCTGTTTTAAAGTGGCCAACGTGTGAAAATGTCAGACTGAAGCTCATAGCACACTGAGATGGCATAGGCGTCTTTTCTGTCAGCTGCACAGACAGATAAAACTGCCAGGCTAGAGGAACCCTGCCTCTCACGCTTATGTAACTTCAAAATTCTTACTTATATTTGAGCTTGGCAAGGGCAGCTGCCAGAAAAGCCTTTAATACCACAACGATTATTTGTCAAACTTTTGGAATGTGTGTACCCGTGGAAGTTCTTCGCATTAAAAATAATCCACCCCCGTGTTCAATGTTGAAATATCTAATTATGCATTATGCATTATCCATGTGGAGGTAACGATAATAAATAAATAGTGTTGTAAGAATAGATTTTCAAACATTGTCTTTCCAGTATCTTGATTGATAAAACCTAGCCTGATTTCAAAATAGTCTCAGCATTTCATAATATAAGCCTATCTCTCAAATTTATAATTTGTAGACAACACTTGGCAGAAATTCAGATGTATAATAACTTTATAATTTAAATGATAAAACCATTATACAGTATAATTTTAACTGATAATTCATAATAGAATAGCAGAGAATATTCCTTGAATCATCCCACAGTGGGAAATGTCAACCACTCACAGCAGAAAGTGGACAAGTTGCACCTAAATATAATTTAA
This sequence comes from Fistularia commersonii, assembly GCF_037954325.1. Lineage (NCBI taxonomy): Eukaryota > Metazoa > Chordata > Actinopteri > Syngnathiformes > Fistulariidae > Fistularia > Fistularia commersonii. The sequence continues at coordinate 4,896,664 of NC_141294.1, read as the reverse complement.
GATACTGTGTTGCTGTCAAATCGTTCTAAAATTTAGCTTTGACATTCTTTTTTAATGCATGTAAGGATCTTTAATTATCAAGGGCATATTGATATTGGCAGAAAAAAATTGTGATAGCAGGATTTGCCTCTTTTCTTGAAGATATTTCACCTCTCACAAAGAGGCTTCTTAAGCTCGGCATTAAAGAACCTGCTTCCATAACAAATCAGGAAAATTAGTTCAGTCAACACTTATCTTTCCGGATATTGTTACTTCCTCCATGTTTGCAAGCATTGCGTCCAATCACACTTCCGACTAAACTCTGTGAATCTAATATGCCTTTTCTTTTGATAAGTTACATTAAACCACATTTGATTATTGTGCATTGAGTAAAACGTTTTTTTTTTTTCCAATAATTTATAAACCCTGGCAGACACCAAATGTTTATTTTCGCTGTGACTCACGGTGCACTTGTCTGCGTCTGCCGGTTGAGAAGGCGCATTCCTGGCTGTGACGTAGCGGCTCGTCGTCCAATCAGAAACCTCAGCGACTATTACGCAAGAGATTCAAAGTTGGCCGCAACGTATCAACCCAAAGCCTGGACTTCTCCTCTTAAATACGGTGTTGAGCCTTAATGTATAGATATAAGTTTAATTAACTCATATAAATGCTTCCTTAAGACCATAAGAGTGAAGTGGGTCGACGGTATCAGGATGGGAGGCAGTGTTATTGGACCGGGTCCGTACAGGGCAACGAAGCTGGTGAGTCGCGTTGAGTTGAATTCATTTGAATTCATTTACATCGGCGAAATTCCACCACATCACTATTTCTTCTTTTTCCTTTTCACCCCATACGCTTTGTATCTTCGTGAAATAAGTGTAGTTCATAAGTTTAATCCGATACTTTATGTTTAAACACAAATAAAAAGAGCATCGTACGTTATAACGTACCGTCATGACTGTAATTAGCCAGTTCGCAGTCAACTCAGACCAAGCTCCGTTCAAGTTCCCAACTTTAAATTTGCTAAATAGAGCGCCAACTAAAAATGCTGAGAATAAAATCATATAGTCGAACGCACCTCAACGAAAAACAATGCGATTGGTAGTCCTGCTTGTGTCGCTCCTGTCAAATAAATCTGAATAAAACAAATATGCCCAAGCTTTGCAAACTTTGAGATTTGCTTTCAGCATAGCCCTTATTCTCTTGTGTAAACCCTTATTATTGTTAGAAAGTGCATTAAGGTATTACACATTGAGTATTATGTAAATCTTCTGGATCCATATTCAACACTGATTTGTTGTTGTCAGCTGTGTTCATCTTTCTGAAGGAGACAGGGGCATTTAAACTCCTGCAACCGGATTATTATTAATCCAACATTAATATTATACAACATTAATGTTGTCACTAATATGTTACATGAACATTTAGTTCATGTAACACTTTTCGCTCATACACATTAAGTATGAAAAATAGAGAAAATGAAATCAGTGTTTGATGCAAAAGGGAGAAGTCATTTCTATATCTTTTATATCATTTATTCTTGTTTTTCACTGTTATTTCAATATTTATTATGATCGGTTTCAATCACTGAGGGCAAATATTCTTCAAGATTCCAGACATTTATTGTCATTAAATTTAGAGATAGCAGCTCTCAAAACAGACAAAGAACAGCCTTAAAAAGCAGGACAGCGCTGCAATACAACAAAGAGCAGCATCTCTGGGTTAGAGATTTAAGACCAACAATATAAAACTATATAAATAACAACTAGAAGAATGAAAAGATAGATATGTAGAAAGAAAAAAGTAAAGAAGTAAAAAGGTGAATAGTGTAAAAACATGTTTTTTTGCACCGTACTATATTTGTTCAGGGTTGTATCAAAATTTAGTGTGATGGCTGCTCTGGGGTAAAAACTGTTTTTCAATCTGTTTTTGCATTAATTGTCCTAAACCGCTTTCTTGATGGCATCAGTTGAAGTAGGTGGTGGAATTGATCTCTGAGGATGCAGTGGGCTCTCCTGAGGCAGCGTGTGTTATAGATGTCATCAAGTGATGGGACAGGATGACCAGTCATATTTTTTGGACGGTGTTTATGCACCTCTGCAGTGGACTTAAGTGCATTTAATAAATAATGTGAAAAGCTCTTCCTTGTCTTAACCAAAAAAACAATATAATGAAGAAAACTCACACTGCCCCTACTGCCCTTTAAGAAACATGATGGAGAGTTACAACCAATGTTATCTCACCATCTTTTTTCTAAAACAGAACATTGTTTGCATTATTCCATGAAAAGGCCATTTCTATCTCATCTACCACTGGTCTTTGCCCCCTCTCTGTTTAGCCCATTTAGACCTGTCTGGTCATTTATTCAGTTTGATTGTGGGATCTTATGTTGTTGTGTTTAGTAAAGTTTTTATCTATGCTTTTACCTGCTTGTCTAATTTTTCTCTTGTCACTGGAAGACTTCACTCAGAAGGTGTAGATAGAAAGCTTGAGACTAATGATCTGGTTTGCACCATGACAGCCTCCATTCTGTGTGTGTTTGTTGATTGCCGATATATTTACGTAATTAGTAACAAATGAGGCCAGAACAAGGGGTATTAAAGTAATCCTTACATGGTTTCAGATATTTTTATGGTCTCCTTTAGGATATACACTGAGGAACAAACTGCTGAGGGGATGAAGTGTGTGCCGACTTGTCTTCCCTTCATTAGTTGTCAGGATTCAACTTGTGCAATGGTTGTTGAACACTGTTCATAGTTCAAGTTTTAAATGTCCTTGTGCAGTTTGTAGAAACATGTTGCTTAATGTTCAATTAGTTGAGACCTGTCCTCATGTGTTCCTGAAATAGGAAGTTCTCAAATGTCTTTAAACAAACAATGGCTATTACAAAATACAAATAAAAGGTTAAAAAAATGAGGCGTTTCTCAACAATTGAATGGTGTTCACAAGTATTGGATGCATTTCTTATATGCAGAAACTTGAACCTTGCATTAAAGTAATTCATTCATGCAACTGGAAACAGATTGTCTGATTTCATATTCATCAAATAGTTATCAAAGCTCTTATACAGGCTTTATCAAGCAGTTGATAGGGTGAATAGGTGAACTGTGTATATGTAACTGAGGAGCCTGATTTACATTAGTTTTAGTATATTATTAGCCTATAGAGCAAATAGACCCACTAAAGACACGTTACATCATGATGTACAGACGTCTATATGTACCGATGGAAAACTTCTTTTTTACACAACACTTTATGCTAAACTGTGCTTTGATTGATGTAGGTACACCATGTTTGGTCAGTTGCGCTCTAACTAAATTGTTTGCATGGTTATCAATTGCTTGGCATTACTATGCAGCTTCTGATAGGTACTGAGTACAGGTAATACATTTCTAGTATATTTGTCAGGGGAAGAGGTGCAGAAGTTAATTCTTTTTCCTTATTGCAATTCAGTGTCTAAGATAAATCATATATTGGCATTTCTTAACCCATTCCCATTTTTTGTTTGTTTTTGCAGTGGAATGAAATGATTAAACTCTTCCGCGGTGGCATGCCATTGAGACGACACTGGGCACACTTCCGCTACTATGAAAGCAGTTTCTCTGGCTCTGAGGCTGTAGATTATCTTCATGAATTGCTGAGGCACAATGGCAACTTTGGTCCAGAGGTAACTCGCTTCCAGACTTTGCAGCTTCTAAAAAAGTTTCTCAAGGCTCATGTCATCGAAGATATCAAAGGACGCCATGGGACAGAGGACTTTGAAGACAACGGTCAGCTGTACAGGTATTGTCTGCATGTTTCTTCTTGAATAAATTTTCATCCAAAAAAATATTTCATTGGTCTTGATTTCTCAAAGAGCACTGTAGACAGCTACATCATGAACATCGGTGTCAGAAAACGGGTGCATTTTGAATCAGGAAAGTTCAGATACAATCAAAAAAAGTTTAGACTTCAATTTATTTGAGAGATTGCTAATTCGTGATCCAAAAGAAAAATGGAAAAAATATACTTTAAATTAATTGGGCTATACCTTTTAAGTGAAATACATAACTTACCATATGAATTGTGTTTTAACAGTGTCTTACAACAAATGCAAAAGGTTTAAAACCCTCTGGCTTTTTGCACTCTAGCTGCTCTGAGGAGTGGAATGAATGTTCAATACCCAGTTTGTATAAAGTGTGCATCTAAAATATATGTGTTCCAATTTTTATTAACTTGTAGTATTGTGCACTTGTAAGTGGTTCTCGTACTGACTGACAGATCCAACCTAAACCTCAGCGTTAACAAGGCAGTCCCATTAGCTGGCCTAACATCTGTGAAGGTACTTTATGGATAAAAATCTCCTGTTTTTGTCATTATCCAAAATGAAAGGGAGTGGTTCCAGAACAAATTTTCCTTTTTAAACGTGTTTTATTCTCCTGTGAATTTCTGTGTGATTAAAAGATATTTAAAATGAAGTTTATAATCTCTCGATGTTGTTTTGATTTGCCACCATAGATCGATATGATTACAGATAAATGTCTTGGAAATTGATCAAAAATAAGGACATATGGTCAGCAAACCATACCTTTAACTAATTTCAACTACTTGTAATTTTCTGATGTATCAGGAAAAAAACCTCAACCTTGAATTCTATTTGCTATCAAATTGAAGGTGATATATGTGTTGCTAAGATTCTCAACATGTGTTGATATGACGCAACCTTGAACAGTCCACAATTGGATGTGGATTCCTTTGATGAGTTGATGGAGATTCATTTTTTAAGTAATACAAAACCACTTATCCATGTCCATTGCCATGAGGTAAAATGCAGTACAGACAGAAACATGCAAAGACAAGCAAGACATTTGCGGTATGACACGGAAAATGAAATCCAGCATCCAGCAATGAAATATTTTCATACCCACCTTAGCATGCTAGCATGCAGTATGTAGAGGTTGTCCACAGGGTTGTATGATTCAGTCCTGGTCAATGTATTTCCCAATTTGAACTCCCAGGATTGTTCCTTGCATCTAGATGGTTTACAGCCAGCACATTAATCAAAGAGCTCCTAAACAGGGACATAGACCAATGTTTAGAAAAAATTAATAATACAATTTTGGCCTGACTAGAATGAACAGTATGTGTGTCCCAAGAATAAAAAAGATACAGTGACTCATATCTTAACCACTGAGGGTTGTTAGGAGACTCAAGAAAATTGTCTCTACTTGTTTACTACTCAGATCTTAAGTTTGTGACTAAGCCTTCATCTCAACTTTCTCCCCAGGTTCCCCACATTGTCTCCCCTTAAATCTTTTCCAAGCAGGCCTCTGTTTAAGGAAACTGACTTGCCGAGACTCATTCGCTGGGATGACTATGAAGAATTACCAGAGCGGGAAAACATTGCGCCCATCAAATCAGCTGTCATGGTGAGAGAGAATTGTGTCGTCTTTTCATGCTTGCTTTGACTCATGATGTGCTCAAATTTTGCAAAAACGTACAAACTTGGCAGGGCACACATTTATTCGCGTCAAGTTAAGATTGAGAAATATAATTTGGTGAACTTGGAAGTCATAACTTGCATTTGATGTGCAAGGCATCCGACTTCTCCGCTCAAAGTTAAAGTTAAAAGAAGTTCAACGTTAAAAGACGTCAAAGGTAAAATAAATGTGTCCTCAATCTTTCCTGAGCAGACCTCAGATTTCTGGAATAAAAGGCACAGTGTCGCGATTGGAGATGTGCATGAATGCAAACTCATACGCAGGAAAGAGATTACTTCCCAACAAGTGGACCATATCTGGAAATCAATGACACTTTCACAGTATGTGACACTCAACATATTGAAAATTATTGTTCATTTCTGTAGCGTTTCCCTTTCATTCATTTATCCTGCTTTAGTTTACAGAGAGTGCTGGGCCTAACAACACTGGATGGGGTGTTAGACCCAACACATGTGAAAGGCAAACACATTGTACACAATGTGTTCAGTGTTAATAAGTCGGGAATCGTCGTCCTGGAGAGCAGTGCTGGTAAGGTTCATCACTTGAAATAAATATTGCTTATTTTTAAAGATTAGAATGTAATGACTAATACTTTTGTCCTTCCTTTTCCAGAGGACATGCCTTACTGGGTGGTATCAGCAATGAAATGCCTTGCCAACTGTAAGTGTTCATTTTCTGCGTTTAATGTCAAAATAGAAAATCCCATTCTGTTTTTTATGACTGGTTTGGCGCCTTTGTTTCGGCCAGTGAGGTTGTTTTTTTCAGCACTATTTTTATTAGTGGAAACCAGGAGAGTCATCAATGAAGCACCACACAGTGTCTTGATTATTTTCTGCAACTAATTCCCAAAAATATCGTAAACTTGCACTTTTCTGTCTGAAGCCAATTGAGCTCTGTCGTCAAGCCTGCCCCACTCACAGTGAGCTCTCTCTTCAAGACTCACAACAACTGTTCTCAATTCAGGGCTCAGCAAAGTTTGGGAGTTGCAACATTCCTCTTGGGCATGGCTCTTGGTTCTGCAGCCAAAACGGTTGCATGGACTTGTTGGCGTACAAGTTTTCTACTGACATACCAACACCACTTTATTATTGCATCCTTCTTGATGCTCTCTTAATCAAAAGACTACCAGTTTACTTTCTTTCACTGTGGTTCAGGGAGCTACTGTAGCAATCACTAAGATTCTGCCCTCTGTACTTGACAAGGCACTCAAGGTTGATGCTGTCCATTTCATTATATGGAACTACTTGTGGCGTGAACCATGAATGTCTACTTTTTTGAGTTTCTATTCACAAAATGAATTGAATAAGGCCAGTATCGATTGCATCTATAGATATGGTTTTTAAGTATACAGACGGCCTCTGAATTCAGGTCCATCTATGAATCAGTGTTAATCTTCCGTTATGGAGGATAGTTAGTTCCCATTTTATCCACTCAGATTATCAGCATATTTTCTGTAAGGTTGAGGAGTTGCGACAGACTGCTATAGAGTCAGCAGGGCCTTAAAGAATTCACTAGATTAGAGCCTGGTGTTCATATTTGTTGGACCAACAGGGGGTTTTGGCATATAGGTTTAATTTGAGTGATATGCTGATCATACCAAGCCCAATTAAGATGCTATATTTATATATGTCTCCTTGATAATTGGCTTTAGCAGATCTTCAGGGACAATGGGTTGTCATGGTATTCTCACACTTCTCCACCTACCATGGTTTAACTACATGATAGCTGCTTTTTAAGACGTGCCCAATCCAATACTTTGTGGGAAGCTTGCATGCCTTTTTTCCTGGTAGAAGTAATAATGGCCAAGAGCCTTGTCTCTTGTGTCATTTTGCAACATGACTAAAACAAGTGGTAGGCGTGAGCTACATTTAAGCAAAGGCTGTACCTGGCAGCTTAAGATAAGATAAAGTAATACTTTGTTCATCTCTGTAGGGGAAATTCATTTGATTCAAATTCATTTTGATTCATATTCATTTCATCACAGCAGTGCATCAATAACAATATTAATAAATATAAATAGAAGAGACAATTGAAAGGACAAAGATGATAACAAGGATGAGAACAGATAACAGAGTGACAACAAGGATAAAAATAAACAGGATGAGAATAGAATACCAACAGCAAGGGTAAAAAAAAAACAGATAACTGAATATCAACAACAACAATAATAAAAATAGTTAACAGAATGACAACTAGGACAAAAATACTTGCATAAGACTTACATGGGCTGACTATGAATAGATAAGTCCTTCTTGGTGCACTAGTGTGTTGACCTGAAGTTTAAAAATGTGCATTTATTTGACGTGTGACCATCTGATAGCCATGTTTGAGGACTATCACTGCGTTCTTCTTCTCTCTTAGGGCCTAACGGCAATGAAACCAAACAGCCAGTTTATCCAGGTTTCGAGAGGGATGTGCTCCGAACGGTGGCAGATTACTTTCAGAGACTCAAAGAGCCCCTGCTAACTTTCCACCTATATGAAGTCTTTGTCAATATTCTCAGTAAGTGCACCCCTTGGATGTTGATCCACTACTTAAATGTGTGTCCTACTCTCTGCTCACCTGTGTCTTTTGTGCATTTTGTCCAGCTTGTATTGGCCTCAGAGAAAAGGTTTCTCCTCTGCTTATCTCTGTAGGTCTGCTGCAAGAACAAGGCACTGCTGCTGAGGCTCTGCAAGTTAGCTCTTTGTTACTGCCACCGCCCAATCGAAGACGCCTCCAGCTGTTACTTAGACTCATGGCCCGTGTTTGCCAGAATCCTCACCTCCCACCACTTAATGATGCCATTGCTACCCGCACATTGGTACACATGTCTAACAATTATGCTCCAGATTTGTTTCATCTGCTTAGTTTGTTTCGGTCATTTTCAGATGTTTTCTTAGTCAGTGTTTTTTTTTTTTTTTTTTTCTTAAGTTTTTGTCATATCTAAAGTAGCACCTTATCTTATAGGATGATTACTGCATGGAGACTGGGTTCATGTAACTGTTCTATGATAGATAAACAAGTTACAAGTTAGCAGCAAAAGAATTTATGACAAATGAAAAATCTTGAATATTCAATTTTAATACTGATTTGCAAAGTTTTGAATGTTATATATTGGTGTGTACTAAAACTATTGTGAAACACTCTTTACACAACAGAATGGAAAGATGTTAGCGTAATTCTTCAGTGACTGGTTTGCCCTATTCCTACTTTTTTTTTTCCCAGCACACAGCCTTTCAACTAAAAGAGCTGCATGTTTCATGATAATGAGCCTATTTGGATGTACATTGTTAGCTTGTCAGTTTTCAGTCTTGAGGCATGTTACTGGCTGCTATTGTTTCTTCCCCGTAGCAGGAAAAAAATACAGCAACTTGTAATACCGAGTTCATATTGATCAATAACACCTTGCGGTAAGAAGATACTTGCCTGCACTGAAGCTTATGACCAAATCAATGATTGGTTTTGTATACTTCATATTTAAACAATGTCTGACCTAGGCAATGCAATAAGGCAATTATATCCGTGTTTGTTTGTAAGCAAATAATGATGCCTGCACTGTGCTTTACACAGTAAGCGAGAAGTCCCCTGTGTCCTCCTTTGTAGCCTTTAGAATAATGGCTTCTGAAATGCTGTCAAACATAATTACACGTGTATCAGGAATTCTTGTCAAGTCAACATGCATTTGTGTAGACTGGCAAGTGAGGCAAAGTGCTCATTATGTTGTGTGCTAAATCACCACTTAAAAAACTCACAGGCATTATGAAGGAAAATAATAACATCCTTGGTTCTTCTTATCAAAAAGTCATCTAAGTAGAATAAATGAGGCATCGCCCTATGCTGCACAATTGCAGATCATAGTTTATCTTGGGTTCAGGTTGGAATGGGTGGGGAAAAGTGTCAGCGGTGCTGTGCAATAGGAGACGATCAGCCAGAATGAAAGGAAAGGTGAACAAGACAGTGGTGAGTCCAATGATGCTTTATGGTTTAGAAACAGTGACAGTGACGAAAAGACAGGAGGCAGAGCCGGAGATCGCAGAGATGAAGATGTTGAGGTTTTCTTTGGGAGGCACGAGGATGGATAGGATCAGGAATGAGTCCATCAGAGGGACGGAACATTAGACGTTTGAAGAGAAGGTCAGAGAAGCCAGACATGTACAGAGGAGGGAGAGTGAATGTATTGGTAGACAGGTGCTGGAATTGGAGCTGCCAGGCAGGAGGTCTAGAGGAAGACCAAAGAGAAGAGTGAACAAAGAGTATACAGAGAATAGGGTTAGATGGAGAAAGTTGATTTGCTGTGGTGACCCCTGAAGGGAAAAATCAAAAGGAAAAGAAGTTTATCTTTTTAGTCAATAATCATTATTATTAGACACCCTTTTATGTTAGTCACAGGATCCTCGTCTTCTTCACTTAAATCAAGGCTATCGTGATACCAGCATATTTTCTGCCTGTCCTCTTCTCAGGATTTAATCAATGCAAGCACACCTTATAATATACCTTGATCATTCAGTATATTCAAAGTTCCTCAAATTTCCAGAGATGCTGGATTTTTTTTTTTAACCACGTTTTTGTTGTCTTTTCTCTGTCAAGATGGTGCAGACATTCTCTCACTGTGTACTGGGTTCAGCTGATGAGATGGACTTGGATGAGCTGCTTTCCACAAAACTGGTGACATTCATGATGGAGCACCACAATACCATCTTCCAAGTGCCTCCTAAGTTACGATGTCAAGTTGAGGAACACCTGTCACATCTCAGAAGAGCCCAGGTCAGTATTTCAAGTATGTTTCTTGACTGAGAAATTAAAATGTTATTTGTAGATAATGTGGGATAATGTTCCTAGCAGGTGATCCTCCCTTCTTTTATTGGTCAAGATCATAAAAAAAATAAACTATGATGAGCTCTTGGCTTTTGAAATGCATAAAACCATTTTTTTTTTTTAAATATGCTTACAACAGGTAGTTTGCAGACTTTTCCTGAAAATGTAATGCTAGTTATCTGCCACCTACGGTCTTAAATTTTAGGAATCTTTTTAAATGTATTGCAAATATTAAGGAACAAAGGGGGGGGGTTAGATCTCTGATCAAGGAGGATTTACTTGTGTGACATTTCTAAATCTCTTAATTATTGGAGTCATAGGGACACAGCTTGCATTCTTGATCTGCATTGTCGGGGAAGGCAAAGTTTTTCCTGAAGTCTTTTTGCAATGCATTTCTCAGCAGCTTTGTTATTGATGTGTGTCTTCCCATCTGGCAGACGCATCAGAGAAAGAAGCGAACAGACTGTACTGACTGTGACAAACACTGTTTGACCAACAAATGAGAGCTTGATAGGGTTGTTTTTTATTACTTATTTAACATTGGCTTGTGATCATGCCTGTTTTGAATCAAAATAGAACAGAGCTTTATCTTAATTTTGCTGTAAATTAGGTTTATACACGCAAACCACCGTGCACACACCATATGACTTTGTCTTCATTAACTGTTCTTAAGTTTCAAACTCATTTGTTACAAAACTTACATGTACAGGCATGATCATCTGAATATGGTGAATGTTAACTTCATATTACCAAAATTGGGTGCCAACATATTCAAAAATTTCACATAGCAGCTTCTCTATAATTGTTTGCTATATCAATTCACAGAATATATTAACTTGGGATGGCTACGCTTTTCTGACAAGCAGCAAAGAGCATTTGATATTGTTCACAGGACAGATGAAGAATTAAGATTTAACTGCTTGAGAATGTCCTCAATTGTGAAATCTTTTGTTGCACTTTGACATTTTACGTCATATTATTATGATGGAAAGGTATGGTATTTAACCACAACACTTTATTGTTGTTGTTCTTCATCTTGTGTTTATTATAACTGTAGCTGAGACCCTTTTGGATGTCTTTTTATATTTATGTGAGAAGTCCAAGACTATATAGATAGACAGGGAATTGGTCAAGGCTATATGACTAACAACGCTAGTTATCTCTTCCTTTTATTATTGAATACCATCAGAGAAACCCCCAAATGATGTTGGGGATTTTTTTTTGAATACCTTTGTGCTTTGCTTGTTTCTTCAGATAAAATATGCAGGATCAGATACAGACTTCAGTGCATCTCCAGCTTTCTGCAAACAGATCAGCAGGCTGGACTCAGAGGAACAGAAGGTGATTGGCACACAGACGCCCCTGCAGCAGCTGCTGGAAGGCCTGATAGCAGACAAGGAACTGCCTGCCAAGGACAAGAGGAAAAGACTTAAACAGGTTCGCCTTCAAGTGAATGAAGAAACTTGAAAAAGGAATGATCTATGTTGCAATAGTAAACCATAATGTTTGGTTGTTTTTTGGAATTTTTGACCCAAATTGATGCTTCGAGTTTTAATTGGCATCTTTGTGTAGGAGCCTGATATGTCTAATGTTTTGTATTTTAAGTACCTGTTAAGCTATAAGGCTTAAATCACAAGCTAAGAGATTCCTTTCTGGTTGTAAAAAGAAGCTTATTACCTCTGACAATTGTTTCCTCCATATCTATGACAAGGTTTAAACATCCCAGATAATGTGCCTCTCCCTTTCAGTTCCAAAAGTCATACCCAGAAGTGTACCGCAATCGATTTCCCACTGAAGAGAGTAAAGCTGCTATCCTGCCTGAGAGACCTCCCCGTCTCAAACCTCAACTCATTTTCTTCAACCTCAAGAAACCATTCCAACCCTTTCAAAGGAGTTGGAGTTTTAGGGCATAATCTGCCACTACTGATGCATCGACCCTTCAGGCTGAATACATATCACAACCAGGGACATGAGGCCAGAGCTGGTTTTCCACTGCAAGACTCAGGGCTCGGCAGGTGATAGAAACATCTGCAGGAGCCACAGGAGCAGATACTGCATTACACATCATTATGTTGTATTCAATTAATACTGTTTAGTAGACATTTTTCAGAATTAATAATCAATTACTTCTACTGTAGGAGAAGTTGCTGCGTTACAACATTCACAAAATCACCCGCGAGGTCCTCTGGTGAAAGACCCCATGAAGACAAAATGAGGCTGCTGATGATGATACACGTGCCACATATCTTGTCGCTCACGGTTATTGCACCAGTTTGTGAAACTACTCACATGAGCACAAGCAAAAACTTCTGGTGAATCACCCGTTCAAAAATAGATTTGTACTAATGTTCCTCAAAACTTGAAAAAAATATTCAAGCTTTATTCACTGGCAGAAGGCAAACCACTAATGTGTTGTTATTTTTATATATATATATACATTGAAATAGCTGGTCTAATATTGAGTAATTGTATTGTTGCTAGAAAGATTTTAATAGGAATAAATCCCAGAGATAAATAAGGAAACATTTCAGAAAAACAAAAGGGATACTAGCTGATGATATAGCTTGTGAATATATAGGTTGATCTACTTATATATTGTAACAAGAACGAAGTTGTATTTCTCGGCAGATTTGAGAGGCAGATACGGTACTAAAACATTTTACTCTAGTAATGCTTTTTTTTTTTTTTTTTATCCCAACGTGATCCTACATATCAGAATTTGTTTCCGTTTTTCAGAAAACAGTCACTTGCTATACAATCACATGAAATATACCTTACAAATGTGTATTTGAGAAAGCATGGTGATGATTGTTCTGAATAAACCCCAGCTACATATAATATTATCCCACAGGGTTCAAGAAGATGCACTAAACTGTCCACCCTTTTCCATCCATACCTTCCCTGTAATTAACTCAGCGGGTCCTATTGAACGTGCACTTAGAACACTTCATTTCATGTTTTAACTTTTTAGTCTAATTGTGTTCCCAAGAACAATGTCTTTGTTGGTACATATTTCAGTGTCTTAGATCTGTAACCATTTTCAATGTTTTTTTTTCTGATTATCAGTTATGTGTCGTCAATCAAGTTCACTTACCTTGAGTCTTAAATGTTATTTTATAAATAATCAAGTTGTGGTATTTTTGTAAGAATCTCGAAAGATATGCTGAACAAATACGATAATGCTGGAATGACTGTTACACTTGAATATCTGACTTGTGCTGGATTAATTTTTACTGGATTAAAAGTTTTCCACTGATACATACGTTTCTCTAAAATAAGCCAAAAAAAGGCCTGGTTTTTCATAAGATAAGTTGTATTTTGCCTCCTTCAATGATATCCATATGAAAAATTTTACAATGTACTTCAAAAATAAAAATCTGTAGTTGAATAAATAGCGCTGCAAGAACCAGAACAAGCTATGTCCTAACTCCTTAATGTACATGTTGAATGAATTGATTTTTTCTTGCACTGACCCCACCAGCACACACTTGGCTGTTAACAGATTTTTCGATTTGGGAGCTTTCTAAGTACCCGATGTTAAAGCAAAGAAAAATACATATGCTATTTCATTACTCGTTTCTATACCTCTTTTTGAGCAGTTCCCTTCAGGTACTCTGCCCATTGACAGCTGGGGTAGGCTCCGGTCCCTTTGCGACCCTCATGTGCTTGATATCTTAACCCCAGGATAAGCAGTATGGATAACCAGCATCCCTTTTGCTGCACTAAGTATCAATTTGCATCTGAAATAATACAGACAGGAAATTGGACAACGCAGGAGAGTGAATATTTTCTAGAAAAAATGAAACACGACAACCATTAACTGCCCTGCACACACAGTACCAAGTAAAAACGAGAGGGTACTAAGATGAGGAGATTAGGTACTATGAAGGTGAGGCTAATGACCCTCCAAACTGGTTATTCATTTATTGTGTAATATGAAAATCGCTGCAAGTTATTAGATAACTAATGAATGATGCTGTAGGGCTAGTAAGTGGTCATTATGTTTTAGGTAGTGTATGATCAGTGCATTGACATTCAAGAAAATGTGGCTTCTGATAATATAGTCGCTGTCCCATATAAGATGATAACAAGGCTTTATTGTGAAGGATGCAGAACTCTTGTGACTTTGCAACCACAAGTGCAAAACCTGACCTGAATACAAAGCAGCCAATTCATGGACTGATACTCTACTAAGATATCTGACAGCTTCCCTCTGGCAAAATGACCCGGAAAATAACTTTCCAGGTCCCAGTTATAGTCATTAATTTATTTTTGCCTATAATTCGGTCTCAAATGGAACTGAAACAGGTGTCGCGATGGTCTTTTGTTCATTGTTCTGGGATTATTGATGGATTTCAATTCCTCCTATTGCTCACTTGGTTTCTCTTTGTTCACAGTAGTTTCCACTAACAGATGTGCTGAAGTGGAGAATTTATTCATTCTATGAGGGTTGAAAATTAACAGGTACTTATAATATTTTACCAAAGGTCTAATGCTATCAAAGCTGCAAGCTTTACACGGTTTTGTGCATTATGTGTCAGTGATTCAGTGTGTTCCCTGGTTGGGAGACCTCATACTGGTTCCTTTATGCTTTTCTGGGAATAAACACCTAACTACAGTCATTGGGTTTTTTCTTGTATTTTGAAGGGGTTTGAGAGGAGAGGTGCAGGGTATGTGTGTTGGAGGACATTTTCATTGGCCTGGAAGCATGAAAAATACTTATTGCTTACTGTACAAAGTATGTAAATTCGCAGAATGTTTATATATACCGGATGCCATTTGTTTTCTTCCTGCCAGGCTATACAGAGAGGTATTTTCTTTTATCAAAAAAATATATACTTGTATACTTTTAGCCAGTTGCCGGGGGAGAGCTGTCACAGTATTAAATTCAACCCCAACCCAAAAGTTAAATGAAACCAAAGTTTACTATTACTCACTTACAAGACGTAAACTTCAGCTATCCTTTTCGTGCAGCTCCACAATGGTGCCCTTTTAACAATGACAACAAGTAATTTCAGTTATTACCAACACTGACAAAAACAAATTAATCCACAAAGAACAGAAATTGCTGAAGAAATAAAAGACATTTACCACATCGTCATCATAAGCTGAATGATCTGGGTGGGGCTATTTGTTGCTGACACAATACAAAGTGTTCTCTCAGGTGATAAACAAATTGTGGTGGAAAAGCCATCTTTTCGTCTTCAGGTCCCTACACAGCATCTCAGAATGCACAATATGTTTCAAAGTGTTTATTGTCACCTGCACAGTAAAGAAACATGTTTCAATTTACAGTGAAATTCTTACTTTGCTGTCCACTGTGAATCCAGATAGTTTGACAAGGTGTTAGTACAAAGTACTAAAAAAGTACAAGAGTAATAGGTAAATTAGTAAGGACAAAACCAGGACAGAGACTGAAAGGTGCATTGGGGAAAAAAAAATCAAAAGGTGCAACTAGAGAGATTGTCAGATAAACTGTGAGATTCAGGCTGTTGGACATGTTTTGAGCCTTCTGGTGTGACATTGGTGTCTCCTCTTTCTCCCTTTTCAAATAAGCTCTCCAGTCAAATTTGTTTATAGGCCATTGTCATGAGGGTTGGCTTGGCCAAATATTATGTATGCAAAGAAGAACCCTATGACTGAGACAATCGCAAGAGTGAAGCCTGGGTGGGAGTGCAAATTTTTCAAAACAAAATACCCGGAAGACTAATGAAATACATATAATTTTTAACCACTGTTTTTTCTGTCTGTCAGCCAGAGTTAGATCTGGTTCCACTGCCAATCTGTCAAGATGTACAAACAACGAATGAAAGAAAAATATAGGGAGCATTAAATATGAAATGGGGCATTTATGTTCAGTGAAACATTATATGACAAGTTATCTAACACGGTTATATTTCCTTATCTTTATTGATGAATTTATTTCTATTCATCTTATTTTTTTCCATACTTCTTTACTGTATGGAGTAACTCAGATAACTCGATTTCCTCCAGGATCTATAAAATATTTTTGATACTTATCCTAAAACAAAACATGTTCATAATGCACTCAGCCTCTTTCCAAATAGATTACACTCTATCTAGACCATTTAGGTATTCAGATATGTGGATAAAACAGGTTGGAATGGATTGTATGGGCGAATGGCGGCAAAACAGAAAAAAAGGTTTTATTTTTGATGTGAAAGGATAATAGGTAAGAAAGAGTGCTCTTAGCCCTTACTTCCTCAGTTGTGAAAAGTTTCTTTTAATCATCCTTGACATAAGGGCCTTGATCTGACATTGGCAGAAAAGTTATTTTATGATAAGATTCACACTTTGAAATTTGGGTATATAGCATTATATTTACATGATTGCTCAAAAATGCTTCTCAGACCTGGATGGGTGATTGTGAAAAAAGGAAATAGTTGAGTATCACCAAAAAGAATCCTTGTTTATCTTGATGCAAACAAAAGCCGGACACAAACTTTAAGCATTGACTGTATTGTGTGTTTGAAGAGCCACCACCGGGAACACCAATAACACCAGTTCATTTCAATTTAAATGATAGATCTATCAAAGCTCAAAATCCCAACAGAATCTTCGGTTCTCTTTTAAAATTGCACCTCTCCTTCTCGCTGACTTCATCTGAGTTTCCATCTTGCATCACTCCCCAGTGAGCCTGGTTGTCAACCCGTTTGAACTCCATCAACATCAATTAGATAACAACCGATTCAGAGCTAATGATGCTGCAAAGTCAGAGCGTGGGTGCAGTGAGAAGGCACTGTTTTTGTGAGTGGGTTTCTGAGTGGGTGATCTTTAACTCTAGATGTTGATTACAGCCTCAGTGCAGCTTGTAGCGAGTGCTTTTCCTCCCATTTGCTCTTGCCGTATTAAAAAAAAAGAAGTTGAATTAAAGCTTTTGCAAACTAGCTGACAGAATAGTGGAAATGTTTTTTTTTTTTTTTTCCTCAGAAGGAAATAAAGACCACAGAGAATGGGGAGCGTTCTGCTCACATTTTTTGTAATTGTGTCGGTTTAATGAAAGGATAGGGAGTTATTTGGTATCAAATAAAAGAATAGCAATTATGTGTCATTATTACTCTGCAGTAATTGTAACTATGGCTGTGATACCTTAAAGTGAAATCAAAGAAAGATGCTAGTTAACCCTAATTGTGGAGTGGCAATTTTGTTCATCTCTCCATATTTTCTTCGTCTGAGACAATTACCCCTGGAGTTTGTCTAAATGATTGACCCAAATAAACTTTTGTTAATTTATTTATTTTTTCTATCCCAAATAAAAATCAGACGAATCAGAATATCAAAAAATGCATTGAAAACTCCACATACTAATTTATTATTAAATTAAATTAAATTATTCAATTAAAATTATTCAATTGAAAATTAAATTCCCCCAGTTTCACAAATGGCTGGGTAATTTTAACCACTCGTGTTGGTAAGGGTGATTTACAAACAAAACCTGGAAAATAGTTACTACAGACCAGGAATTCCTAACACTCCTGAATAAAGATGACCCGTCCTTTAGGAGTGCTGGATATTCATGCTGCTATACAGCTGAAAAATTGAGTTAATAAAAAACACATTGTAGTCTGGCAGACACTTTGCTGTCACTCAGATGATGAAATGCACATCATTGGTATATAAAAAAAATATTTGCAAATACTGTATATGATGATGCAAATGTATTGTTGTATTCATTCCCGGTCTTTCAGTGCAAGATTTTTGAAATGGGTATGTTGGTTACTTTTAAAAGAAAGTGAACATACAAGCATTTCATATTTCTCACAGCAACCTGTGCGGATGGAATTTAAATGGCAACTTGGGATTCCCAAACCCATTTAAAGATATAATGCAATTTAGGCATTTTAGACTTCCTAAACCTGAGTTTAGGGTCAAACTGTCATCTTGGGTTAACACTTGCCAAAAGTGTGATGACATACGTTGCTTTCCAATGGAGATCTGGGTTGAGCTAAGATCAATGATCTAATATTGCCTCCTCAGAAATGAGGGGATATTGGAGGGTAAAGTGGACTGGAATTGGATTGTGAGGGGATACTGAATCTTTCTGTGATGGGTTTTTTGCAGGGACGTCTATGTCGGGGTGTGGGGGTCT
The DNA here is from genome assembly GCF_037954325.1 of Fistularia commersonii. Taxonomy (NCBI): domain Eukaryota; kingdom Metazoa; phylum Chordata; class Actinopteri; order Syngnathiformes; family Fistulariidae; genus Fistularia; species Fistularia commersonii. The sequence goes on along the minus strand of NC_141294.1, from coordinate 4,878,298 downwards.
CTCAAAGAAACTGGAGATCACACACGAATAGGTCCTTTCCATAAATTCTCTATGGAGCCAAGATCTGCTTTGTGTACTGCTCAGTCTTTGCACACATGATACACCGTTCACCCTGATGTTGAACCCTGGTTCAAAGAGGAAAGGGAAAGAAAAGTACCGTGCGCAATGAACAGCAGAAAGAAGACAAGTTAGTTTACCATCTGGTTGTTAAAATAGAACAAAATGAAATTCTAAAAAATCTGCCAAAACTCAAGAGTTCCATAGAATGTTAAAAATACAAACCACGGAGGACAGATAATTCCCCTTGTGTAAATTAATCAAAACAATATTCCTGTAAATAGATTTTCTCTTTAAATACCTCCTTGAGATATTTACCAAAAAAAGCACAAATAGTTTGTTCCCAATTGTCTTTTGTATCACTGGTTTGATTTAATGCGGGGAAACGCACTGCTCTCCAGTGTACTCAACAAATTCTTGAGGGAAACCAAAGGTTGGGAATAGCAACTACATTTTTGTTTATTTATTTATTCAATTTATTTATCTTTTCATTTTTATTCATTTCCAGAACGTGACTACACAGGGTGAATGTTTTTTGAACAGTAGGTTCTGAGAAAACATAAGAATTATAAAGAATACAAAACAGTCCTCGGTGATACAAAAGAAATTTATTTCTTCAAGGAAATGCCAGCATTTAATATAGTAAAATAGAAGCAGGACAGCATCGAAACACAATCAGCTTTTTTTTTTTTTATTATTCTTTGTTTGGTGAATTTAACAAATTCAACAGCAATGTTGAATCATTCAGTGTTGAATTCTGGTAAAACATGGTGAAACAGATGTATATTCAAGAACAGGGTTCAGAATGTGAATGAGTTTTATACTTTTAATTTACACAAGACTGTCAGATAAATCCTACATTAGATCACAGAACAACATTTGAAAAGATAGAACAATTCGTACCCCATTTTTTTTTTCCTTTCTTTTTGTTATTGTGACTAAATAATAAACATCGAATATGAAAGCGTTACGAATTATGGCACATACATGTGTCTTAAGAGTTTCATACTGCTGAAATTCAGGTTCAATTTCTCTCATTCATTTCTGTGTGACGACATAACACTTATTTCAAAGTGTCCTTTTGATTATCCTGCCTCCCAGAGAGTCCCTGTCTATTCATACACTTTGGATTCAAATCTGGATCTCACAGGTATAAACTCTGATACAGCTGCCAGAGAACGTTGTGGTCGACTGAGCGCTATATTTACTGATTAAAAAGTGTGTTGTTAATAATGAGTCAAACAGCACTGGAAGACACACCACCATCATTCTTAAATTCTTATAGGCTCATTTCAGACAAACTATCCAGTGTCACATTTCCATTCCGCGGTTAAGACTACCAGTTCTGTTGTCGGATCACTTCTTTTATTTTATTTTGTTAGCATTCTTCATCTTTGCACAGTGTTCCTATTGAATTTTGAGTGTTTATGTTCCACAGTAACTTGCTATCATTTGTCTTCAGGCAAATGTTTCCATCAATGTCATCGCCGTTTCTTTTTTTATCCATCCATCTCTTCAGTAAACGCCCGAAGTGTATCTTTGCATGCTGTACATTCTGTCTCCTATCATAGTTCTCAACAATTCAAATGTTTTCTTTATGTTTTACTTATTTATTTTGTGATGGTATCTTTTTGTACCATTGTTTATTTCAAACACTGTGTCCTGTTGTCTATTTGTCTCAATGTGTGAGCTCTTGTATGTTAATCCTGAATGACACATTTGTAGGACAATATAACTCACTGACAGTACATAGAAATTTTACAAATTTATTTTAAAGTTGTAAATTTATTTTTTTCTGCTTTCACTGCTAGAAGAAACATCCACACATTTCTGAAAGGGTATATTTCATCATTAAATCAAAGTTAGCAGTAAACTCACTATTCTGTCACCTTCAGTTCTGTATAAAATCCAGGATAAAATATGATGCTCACACCTGAAAGGAAAACCCTGCAAGTTTCTGGACACTTGGCATATGTATTGAGCGGTAATGTAATTTAAAAGAAATTCACATTAGAATTACATTTTCATTAAAGGGGGGGGTTCTACTTAACACGTTTTAACATGTCATCCTATGGTGCAGCACCTGCATCCAAATCTTATTTCCGTCTAGTTCCATGGCAGCTGTTTGTCTTGGGTGGAGTGACCACTGTTATATTTTCGCAGCTTTTAATCTACACTATGACATGATTTAGCATATGCACACCCTACCACACCCACACAAACACACACAGACACGCACACACAGACACACACAGACACACACACACACACACACACACACACAACATACGCAACATGACTATGTGATCTTAAAATTAAATCTAAGACACAACGTTTTTTTTAATCTAACGGTGAGTTCTAGCGTGTGAAACTCAATGATACAGCACATTTCAACTGCAATACATTCACCAGATAATGGATAAACAATCACACAGTCTAATCTATAGTGTTACAAAAAAAAGTTCTTAAAAAAAAAAAATTTGTGTCATCTTTATAGGTGCTTTGAAAGAAGACATACTCTTAATTGAGTTTCACCTCTCTAACATTGTCCAGAGGAATTGGACGCCATCATGTCCATCATACTGTCACCACTGAAAAGCCACATGGCACAGACATCTTGAGTCGAGTCTGTGTCCCATGTGTCCCATTTTAAACATTTTCCCGGATACCAATCAGTTTGAACGTCTGTGTAGTCACTGTGACTGAAGTCCCTTTTTCCCTGCTGTCCAGAAAAAAAATCCTTGACTGTCACATCTGGGGTTCGCACTGATAGGGAGTACGGTGAAGCATACCAACTGCACTGATAAACTCCTCCCTTCAGGTTGTGTTGTTTGTAAGTCTTGCCACTGCAGTAAAAAATATCCATATCATATGGTCCCTCGGCCACAGTAAGCTTGCACAGGGAAACTTTTTTTTACATTTGAATAACATATTAACATTTTTCAAAGTTATACATCCAACGTTTGACAGCGATGGTCCAAGGTAATGGTCTCACTGAGTCGAGTTTCATTCGTTTTCTCCTTTTTGGGGTGTGTGGTACACATCATAAATATGGCATTGAGCCTACATATCGATACTATTGTTCACAGTGAGAGTAAATTGTAACTAAAAAGGCTGAAAAAGTGGCAACATCAACAAGGCAGCTGTGCACACCAGCATGGATGGGACAGAAAATCAAACAACCCGAGCAAATGACACAGTACAGAGCCAAGTACACAGTGAGATATTTTACATTATCGTGTTAATTACATCTGTGATATTTACAAGTGGATATATATGGTATAAAAGCTGGTTTCATTGGTGTAATGACAATGTGGATTTTTTTTGTCTTCTATAAACCTTTCACAGTAGCACAATTCTGTCTGCAGTTTTAGGTAATTACTTGAAAAGTGAGGCACACCTCAGAATATCTGTGTATGTACATATATTAGACAATTCTGTTGTAAGCAGGATGAAAATTGATCTTTTGTGATTGATAATGCCCACCTGCTCCAATGTTGTTGTTAACCATAAGTCTACATAAGTCCGTCCTTATATGTAGAAAAAAGAAATGAGTAGCTTTATTACTATTTTAAGGGAATAATTCCCAATATAATCAATTTCACATGGGGTCTTATTTACAAGCATATAGTGCGGTGTTCATTTTATACAGGTGGCATAGCAAGTGGCATGGCGCACACACACACACACACACACACACACACACACACACACCCACACACACACACACACACACACTCACACACACACACACTCACACACACACACACACACACACTCACACACACACACACACTCGTTGTTTTGAGCTTATTTTTCAAATTCAATGTTTCATTTAAATAGAAGAGGACTAAATGTTGATCTTTAGAAGTTGTAAAAACCCTCAAAAAAAGGAGAATGTCAAACAACAGCCAGCACAATCTTGCAACTGAACATGCAGAAGCTAGAAATAGCGCAGATAATACTAAGTTAAAACCACTAAATGCTGTCAGTTTGTTTGGCTACATTTGTTTGTCATAAATGAAATTGTAAAAGCCAGACGATCTGGATTAACTTTTCTTGTTAATGAATTTTGAATTAAAATTATTTTACAAAAATGGTTATTCTAGGAATAATAATAATAATAATAGTGGTTAGTTAGTTAGTCCTCTTGCAGGAAATGCGTAGAGCCAACCGTGGCTACCAGGTTTCTCCATTGGGGTCTGTCGTTGGCAAGTTGCCGTGCCTGTGCCAGGCTCACACCGCAGGCCCTGAGGTCTTGGGCCACAACATCAAGCCAGCGGGTGCGGGGGGCACCTCTGGGTCTTCTCCATCCGGCTAGCTGGGGATTAAAGGCCAAGATGGAGCTTGTGGGGTGTTCGGCAGGCAAGCGGATGATGTGGCCATACCAACGAACTCGCCGCATTGCTGCGAGGCGAGATGCTGGGGGCTGCTGGGTTCGATCCCTTAGGGTCTTGTTTGTGACATGCTGGGTCCAGCTGATGCCTTCTAATGTCCTCAGGGCCCTGGAGTCAAATCCATCAAGCCTGGCTGCCAGCGTGTTGTTCAGCGGCCAGGTTTCGGAGCCATAGAGGAGGACAGAGATGACTGAGGCATTGTAGACCCGGAGCTTTGTCACCCGGGATATGTGCCGGTGTCGCCACAATGGTCTCCACAGGGACTGCATGACTGACGCCGCAAGGGCACGGCGCCGGTCAATCTCAACTTTGAGATCTCCGGTGTTTGATAGGGTTGAGCCGAGGTACTTGAAGGAGGCGACAAAGTGGACAGGGGTGCCGTCGAAGAGGAGTGGTGGTGGATCAGGTCCCTCTCCTATATGCATAAGCTTGGTTTTTGGCCAGCTTATCTTCAGGCCGAGTTTCCTGGACTCCTCATCAAAAACATGGAGGGCTTCGCGAAGCTGGTCAGCGGTCTCGCTGAACAGCGTGGTGTCGTCTGCGTACTCGAGATCCCTGAGGGTGTAGCTGCCTATGGGGACCCCAGGGATCCGCTCAGAGACTTTTGTCATCAGATGGTCGATGACACAATTAAAAAGTTCTGGCGCAGCGACGCAGCCCTGCCTCACCCCGCTGTTGATGGGGAACCACTCAGAGTTCCGGCCATTCACACGCACACAGCTTTCGGCTCCTTGGTAGAGCTGCCTAAACAGTGTGGTTATTTTGGCCGGGACTCCGAGGGATGTCAGGATGTTCCAGAGAGAGCCGAGGTCCACCGTGTCGAAGGCTGCTTTCAGGTCGATGAAGGCGATGTAAAGGTGCCGATCCTTCCTGAACTCCCGGGCCTTTTCAATTATGAGCCGGAGGGCAGAGATGTGATCTGTGGTAGACCGATTGGTCATGAAACCGGCTTGCTGTTGGCGGCGTCTGCTTTGGGTTGCAGGTAGAGCACGGGTTAGTAGGACGCGGGTGAATAGTTTTCCGGGGATGGAGAGGAGGGTGATTCCTCTGTGGTTGCTGCAGGTCAGCTGGTCGCCCTTGTGCTTCCAGAAGGGAAGTATAATGCCCCGCCTCCAGTCATCAGGCAGCGACTCAGTGACCCACACATGGTTGATGATTTGTGTGAGCCAAAGGATGATGTTGTTACCTCCGGCCTTCAGCATCTCAGCTGTGATGGAACATAGGCCAGGGGCTTTGCCGTTTTTGAGCTTTGACAGGGCTGCCTTCACTTCGGCTGGGGTGACCGGGGAGATGAGACAGTCCGGGTTATTGTTGGGGTGGGTGGTGGAGGTGGGGGTTTCTGGTAGGGGAGGATGGTTTAGGAGCTCACTGAAGTGCTCCTTCCAGCGACTGAGGCAGTCAGCTTCAGTGGATAGGACGTTTCCGGTCGTATCCTTAACCAGGAAGCAGCGCTTGCGGGGGCCTGCTTTCCCTTGGCGGAGCAGATTGAAAAGCTGCCGCAGGTTGTTGTTTTTGGAGGCTGACTCCATGGCTGTCGCCTGGTTTCTCCAGTATGTTTCCCTGTCTTGGCGGATGGAGATGTTCCGTTGGCCGTTGAGGCGCCGGTACAGGACCATGTCCCCACGCAGTCGAGCAGCTCGTCGGCTGTTGACGATGTCCAACGTGGCTTGGGAAATCCAGGGCTTCTTGGGGGCTGGTCTTGTTCGCCCGGCGGCTCCCTTCGAAGCCATGGTCACCTCGCTTTTAAAGTGGGGCCAGTCCTGGGACATCCCGCTGGTGAGGGCGCTAAAACGGTTTGCGATGGAGCAGCTGTAGCGCTCCATAATGGCAGGGTCTAAGAGGCGGGAGGAGTCCAGCTTGGGGGAGGCATTGGCTGAGGCCCCCGCCTTGAGCTTTAGCCGCAGGTCGGCTATCAGCATGCGATGGTCGGTGTTGCCAAGCTGTGCACCTCTGAAGACACGGCAGTTGGTAACCGATGTCTTCCAGCGGCGGGAGATGAGGATGTGGTCTATGGCTTTTTTTGTCTTCCCGTCCGGGCTGTACCAGGTCCAGTGGTGGATTCTCTTTCGGGGGAACCAAGAGTCAGCGATGCAGAGGTTGGTGGCTCTGCAGAGGTTAAGTAACCGTTGGCCGTTGTCGTTGGTGGTGGTATCGACGGAGACTGGGCCAGTTACAGCCGGGAGGGTCGGATCCTGAATCGAGATTGTGGCATTGGCGTCGGTGAGGACGATGACAATGTCATGGGGGGGTGCGGCCTGGATGGTATCTTGCAGTTGGTCATAGAATGTGTCCTTGGCATGGTCTGGGGTGACGTCAGTTGGGCTGTAGGCGACAATGACTGTCAGCTTCCCATGTTGGTGTTGGAGGCGAGCAGACAGCAGTCGATCGCTAACTGGTTTCCAACTGATGACGGTGTTCCTCCGGTATAGCGGGATGGCTAGGGCTACTCCATAAAGGCCTCTGCCATCATTTGGGCCGCTCCAGAGGAAAAGATGGTCGCCAGCAGTGGTCTCTCCAGTTCCGCGCCAGCGTGATTCACACAGGCCAGCAAGGGTGATGTTATACCTTGAGAGTTCACGGGATAGCAATGTGGCATAGCCGGGGCGCAGGAGTGTCTGGACATTCCAGCAGGCAATGCGGGTTTTGTGACGGAGATCCAGTTGGCGTAGTCCGGGGGCAGGCAGGGGTCTGTTACCGAGAAGATCCGTCCGGTTTATTCTGGTTGCTTCGGTTGGTTTCGTAACTGGTTTATTTCACCATGCCGGGTAGTTGGCCCTGCGATGGCTATTCAGCTGGTGGGGCTGCCACCTCACAGCACACTGACATGCTGCTGGAGGCTGGCGGGTTCACGGTTTGTTGTGACCCACCTGCGTGTGCCCCCAACACGTGCTTTTCTCTCAGGGTCTGCTCCCCTAGCCTTTTGTCTTCCCAGACTAACCCACAAGGCAGTGGGACTGAGCCACACTTTGTCTGGTCCCTCACCTGGGACCTGTTTGCCTTGGGTGACCCTTCCAGGGGCATGAAGCCCCCGACAACATAGCTCCCAGGATCACTGGGGCACGCAAACCCTCCACCACGGTAAGGTGGCAGCTCACGGAGGGTATAATAATACCCTCCGTGGGAGGGTCAATAATAGTGGGATATCACAAAATCTTATCCTCCCAACATTGTCAACTTCACTGAAAAAAAATATACATTCAAAGAACAATGTTCACAATAATCACACTGATAATATTTCTTCTTCTTCATCCCCTTCAGGGGTCGCCACAGCGATTCAACCTTTTCCATCTAACCATATTCTTTGTATCCTCCTCTCTCACACCAACTAACTTCATATTTTCTTTCGCTATGTGTATAAATCATCTCTTTGGCCTTCCTCTAGATCTCCTGCCTGGCAAATCCAATTCCAGCATCCGTCTAGCGATATATTTACTATAATCACGCTAATAATACATTCTTATCCTATTTCAGCAAAAACGTAGTAAGAGTATTTATTACTAAGCTTTGATATTTTAATGTATCAGCAAGTAGATAGACCAGGATGTAAGAATGTCCATGATGTGACAATTAGAAAACCAAAGTTTAACTTCAGCCAGAGTCATTCTACACAAGCTGTCACCAAAAGCAAAGAAACACTGAAAACACATTATTTCCTTTAAACCAGCTTGAATGAAGAGCACTTTTATGGAAAATGTAATTGGGTCGACCTTCATCCAAGCAGTATCTACACTGGAAATGTGAATAATATCACCGTGCCTTAATATTGTTTTGCACTGCTAAAATTCAGATTTAAATCAAATATTGGTGCAGTAAGTCGAGGGTGGAGTGTCCGCTTTGCTCCGGATCTCCTTGATGTCATTAAGTGGCGTGTCACTCGAACTGATCTGGCATTTAAATACTTGCTTGTAGGCCTTCCTGAAGTTCTCGGAGAGGAAGGCATAGATGACTGGGTTGATGGATGAGTTACTGTATGCCAGGCAGTGGGCCACTATCCTCAACACAAAAGAGGCCTGGTTCAGTGGAAAGGTCCCAAACTCCGCCCACAGATGGACAACGTGATGAGGAAGCCAAGACAGACAGAACACCACCACCACCACCAGCACGGTTTGAGCTGTCTAGAATCCACAAAAGATAAAGAAAAAAACAGCGGGAGTGAAAAGGAGAGATTCAGTTAGTGCCCTCCAGGGCCGTAGTGACATTAACCTGCCGCTGCGCTGAGATTTACGCTTTTTTAGATAAAGCGGGGAAGTAAAGTTTTAAAGCCTTCTTCTGAAGAATGTTATTTTTCATTATTCCGCTAGGATTCATGTACAACGACTGCTGCTGAAATGCTACTGGTGACACGATTTGCATCGATGCCGTTCCTATGGGTCAGACGAATCCCAGGTTTACAGAAAACAAACACTCTGAGCTCTTGCGGTTGACATAACTTATAAACAGAATTTGTAAAAGAAAGACATTAAAGAATAGTTATAGGATTTGCATTATATTATATAGAAATACTTCAACAAATCAATGTAAGAATAAGAGTAAGAACAACTTTATTCATCCCGAAGGAAATTGTTGTGCCAGAGTTTCAAGTAAAACATAACAATAATAGATAATGATAGGAAGGAGGGAGAATAAGAAATACAAATAAAATATAAAGTGTCAAAGTTAAGGCTATAAAGTGTTTTAAGGTCTTAAAAAGTACAAAGATTTGAATATTCCCATTGGCTGAAGGAAGAGGAATTAAAAAGTCTGATAGCCTGATAACACCAAGGTGCTATGATGTGGAGCTGTTACAATGTGTTAAAAGTATGCCAATTACATTAAATATTTATCTATCTATTTATTTACCAAGCTTTGTCACAAATAATATTTGATGAGCCAGTTTTGGTACACGAGGCAGACCTGGGTGAGATGCTAGTAGTTGAGGCAAGACTATCAGCAATGACATAGAAGTGGTTGCATAAAAAAATAAAAATAAAAATGCTTAAAATGGTGTCTGATCTGAAGCATTCGAGTAAGCAGGGATATTTTCAAAAAATATATAACAGGCAGAATGAGCCGAAGGAAAATAATTTAAAAATACTATTCGCTATAGTTGTTTTGAAGCTTCCCCGAGTAAAGTACTGCTCTACATATATGCAGTCAAATTATATGTTTAAATATCCGTCCTCAGAGTAGAAGAGGCAATATTTGCTTAATATAAATCAATATCAGGCCTATCTGATAAACACAGCGACACACATATGAACACACACAGAGTCCGACTGAGAACAGTTCCCACAGTTTTGGTGGAGCACTATCAGTGCTTTGTTTATAACCTCGTAATAACATTGCCAATAATAGCGTCACCTCAAACCCCTAAGCACCCATCAGACCAGCGAATATAAACGAACCCTTTATGCAGAAGAAATATCTATAAATGTTCACATATAAAAACATCTTGTTAAATTATTTTAGCTACCCAATAATACACTACAAGCGATTTCTGTTTAACATTTATATTGATCGATGGGTTAAGAGTATGACAGCCTGATAGTATATTTGTGTGTATTCATTCATTATTTTATCAATATATTATCTATACCGCTTATCCTGCACTCAGGGTTACAAAGTAGGATCATTCTGCATGTTTTTGGACTGTTGGACAAAATCGGAGAACCTGGAGGAAATCAGGTTCTCGGTTTTGTGTGTGTGTGCGTGTGTGTGTGTGTGTGTGTGTGTGTGTGTGTGTGTGGAGGGAGAGGGAGAGCTGAGTCACGAGTCACACGCATAGTGCTACTGAGACTGAAATAATATAAATACACAGATGGCATAGCAGCAGCTTCTTATTCCATAATGATACAATCTGAGCGTTGCCACTTAGAAAATGTCTCTTGAGGCGCATTGGTATTCATGATGGTGATGAAAAACAGTGATCACAGTTCACACACTTGAAAAGGAAATGCATTAATGATTCTAATGTGAATCTGTTTATGACTGACTCGTTCGTCTCATCCTGACTATGGTAGAAATCTAGCATTCCATCTCCATGCCAACCACTAAAAGTAAGCTTCTTCTTCCATCAGCCTTGCATGAAACTTATATTAACATACTGTTTTTTCTTTCAAAACTGGGAACTCTCATCCCTCAAAAAAGGTTGGGCAGTTCCTCTGGAGCATTTTTTTCCCGGTTCTCTAGTTAAATTATTTCAAACTGGCTTCCCTAAAAATTAATTTTCATAACTCTCAGTTACCAAATTCCAGCTGCTTGCATGACTGACTCATTTTACCGAGAAAGGCTTTTTAACTGATACCGCACATTTTTGTCCCTTTACTCCTGCCTAAGTCTAAAAATTAATTCAAAACATGAATACTTCCCAAGTAAAACACACTCCCACATTGTCACAGCCCGGGGAATACTCAGGAGAAGCCGCAGTCGATAATACTTTTTGGCATTAGAAAGAGTCAAAACAAAAATAAGCACATTTTTCCTCTTCATAAAACAAGAAGGAATTATATATATATTTTCAAAGGGGAAGCTCACACTTAGCCATTGAGATTTAGCTTTTGATCATTTCATATTTGACTTTCAAAACTGTGGGTTTGTTGATAAGAAGTTCAGCTGTGAGAATAACCTTGCTCTTTCCAGCTGTTGGTAAGACAACGGGGCCTGGTGCCGAGCAGCTTGTTCCCCAGAGAACCACACAAGCTATTGACTTTTCACTTATTTAAACAAATCTTTGCACCCTCCATCAAGAACACCACCGCCCATTGCAATTATTCATTAGTCTCCTTTGATTTTCTTTTTTTTTTACTCCCACTATTGATGTGAATATATTGGAACAGCTAACAAAAGCTGTTTCCCCGCAGACTAATAGCTTTAAAATTGCCAGCGATATTTCAAATTCAGTATGAATTTCTGTCAAGGTTTACGATGAAAGAATGGAAAATCTATGAATCCACTTTCATGCAAATTGCTGAACAAGAATGTTGAATTATCTGTTAACTCTTTCAACAATATTGATGATAATATCGAAGCGACTTAGGAAATGTGATGATCTGCACAGAGGGATCAGTGCCGAGCTGGCATCGGCTCCAGTCCCGTTCAGGCCTGAGTGCCCGATAAGCACTTAAACAATGAGCAAATTAATGAAAAAACAGTCCAGGCATTGCAACTAATTTTCCAAGTGGCCAACTAATGAAATTACAAGCGTTTTTCAACCAGTGTACACTGATTGTTTTCTCCCCCGCTGAGTTAAAATGAGAAAGAAATAGCAGCAGATGGTCTGTACTTATTTTTCAATCCAGTCAACCGATCCATTTGGCCCAAAACTATTTTGGATGTCCAAACCAGAGCCATTAAGCTATCTTATCCCCACTCATATTAACCAAATTCAGCCAACAGAGGTCCCCGGTGAGCTTGCTCTGTGGGATCTACGATCCGTAAAACTATATCCAGATATACTCTTCTATTTTTTATTTTTCTTAAATACTGTGCCGCTGGGTAAAATTTATTCAAATCAGTGGGGAACCTTCCTCCAACATAATCTATGATCCTCCAAAGCTCATACTGCTACAGGGGCCACATCCTCCAAACAAACCAAAGATACACTACTTAAGACACTAGATGAAAAAGAAAAGATATGTGAAGGCAGTTTTCTAAATGAAATATCTAAGAAAAAACAAGACAAAAAGACTATTAGCACAAGCACCATGTTCTCAGCCTTCTGGTCGACACGTAGATATTCGACCAAAAAAGGGAAGAACGTTCGAATGTTTTTAAAATACGAATAACGACACAATTATTTTATTGTTATCCAATTACACAAAAATTACCCTTGACTTTTGGGGTTAAGATGCATATAAAACTGATTTTTTTTTAATTTATTCATTCAATTTTTCTTTTCTTGAACATTCGTTTTTTCAGTGAATTAGGAAATATGCGAGGGAAATAATACTAGATTCAAAAGACAACTGGCTTCTCAAGGGAACCCAAAAAAGGGAAAGTGATAGCCTGGCTTTCTCCATTCAAAGCTTTAGAAAGGATTCAAAAAATAAGATATGATTTGTTACCTATAAAGGCTTTGCAGGTGCTATAACGTGGATTTTTGTAATGACATGGACATGAAAACCAAAGATTGGTTTCCTGCAAAAGAAGGACTAGAATCATCTTGGATTTTTTTTTTTTTTGGTTGGTTTTGATTGTTTTTTATTTTTAAGGGAGGACATATGCAATCATATTTTAAGGATTTCATCGCAGCTGCAAAACTCATAATAATTCTACAGTGTTGTTATACCTTAATAAGTGTACCGACAGGCTTTAGGACAAAGGTGACCTGAGAAATGACATGTTGTCCCTGTGTCTGTTTTATGCAGGTTCTCATGTTTCCTCCCACAGTCCAAAACCGTCCAATAGTTAAATGAAATACTCTTAATTTCCCAGACCTGTGAATGAAAGAGTAAATTATAGTACATCTCCCAGTGGCCCAGTGATGTTTGGTGTCTGCCTGTCACCCAGTGTGAGCTTGGGTTGGCTCCACCCACACTGTAACCCCAAATGCAAGATAAGCAGTACAGATTATGAAGGAATTCTTTCTCATAGGCCAATGGCTTTACAAAAACAAAAAGGAGCTTTACGTAGAAATCTTGAAACTGAACATACTCTACACATCTTTACCAAAGGCAGACAGTAGAGTCAACACAAATTTTGGCAAGAGACAAGAGGCCCCGGCTGTTAATGTGACATAATGCATCTTTGGCACCAGATTGTCTGTTATTTATTGTCGGGAGTGGGTTGATTCCTCACCCACATTTAATATTTGTATGCAAATTGCTTCCTTTGGAGGAGGTTAGAGTTTAACACTGGCTACTAGGGTAATTTATGTATTACAGTCTGTGTGCCAACTAGCAAATCTGTCAGGGTAGCTTTCTCTCTGAGCATTGGCTAAACCAACACGCACGATGACATCAACCCAATAAATCATCTGCGTAGCTGAGATTCTCGTTTGTCTTTCCACTCATGTAATAAGAGGAATTAATTCGGTGGTCATTCTTCATTTCATGGAAGACTGCAGATAGTGCTGCCGAGCTGACCAACTGTGAAAAGAACGATGACCGCGCCTTTAGGAAGTGGAAGGACCGTCCGAGGGTCGAATGGCGAATTGATGGCACATTTTGGGCCACATTAGTGGAGAACGTCAAATAAGTCGTTAATAAACGATGGCATTCTGCACAGCCGAACATATACTGTGTATCTCCCTGGAGGCAGCAAATAAATAAAAACAAATGAATATTTTTTCTCATCTTCTTTATTTAGGGATGTAGTACTCAACTATGGGTGATAAAAACACATAAGGTCTTCAGAGTTTAAATTATGTGATTAGAATGATTCAAGGAATATATATATGTGTTCATGTATACATAAATACACATGTGTATTTATATATTTCAACGGCATATTTATATGATTTAATGAGATGGAAACAACACTTTAATACATACCTTTTTCTTCGACGCCTCTGACTTTTTGGACATATTTCTGAGTTTTTTGTGCAGGTGATTTAAAACCTGCAAGCAAGGAGACACGGGTGAGCGGTCGGATGATTGAGTTCCCCCTTAAGTTAATGATAATTTAGTGACTTACTTTTGCATAACAAAAGGAAATGAGCAGCAGGGGCAGCACGTAGCCGAAAACAAACGTGCAAACAACATAGATTTTCTTCTGGTTTTGATCCGGCCACACTTCCCAGCAGAAGGTTTCGTTGTCCGCGTTGAGGAAGATGCCCTGGTAGTACATGATCGGCGCCGCCATGGCGAGTGACAGAATCCAAATCACGAACACTCCGATCAGTGCGTGTTTCGCCACCCGGACGGAGGAGGACTTTCTGGAGTGCACGATGGCAACGTATCGGTCCACGGACATGGCAGACAGGGTGAAAATACTGACGAGCATGGACACGGTGAAAAAATAGTGAATGAATTTGCAAATGAAAGCGCCCAGGTTCCACATCGGCATTATGTAGATGGTCGCCTGGAACGGGATGCAGAAGAGCAGGTAGGAGAGATCTGCGATACTCAGGTTAAGGATGAATATGTTGGTGGTGCTCCGTGGTTTCCCGGGTTTGCTCCTGGCCAGGACGGTGATGACCATGGAGTTTCCCAACACGCCGATGGTAAAGATGAGTCCGAACAGCAGCAGCGTGATGAAATTATCCGTGCCGATGCCAAATAAAAGTTTCTGCTGTTTCTTCTCCGTCTCAGCATTGTCCCACTGATCCTCCGAGGGCCACAAAGACTCCGAGAAGTTCATGATATATCTTTCCCTGCACTTTTTTTTTTGACTAAACCTTAGAGAGGTCTGATTCCCGATGGTGCGTCGGAGTTTTTGCGCAGGGAAACGTGCTTGAACGCGTTTTCATTTGCGCTCCCGATCTGAATGTATCGTGTTAAGGGGAAGGAGGGTGGAACTGCAATAGGATACTTAAAATCAACGATACCCAACGTGAAACAGCGCAATCTATCCCAAAATTCATCCGGTTAACCGCCTCCAAGCCGTGCGCCCTGGCGCGTCTGCTTGTGCGGACCTCTCATCCGTGCGCACCGAGCGCGCTGATCCGCTGTGAAGGCGATTCATCTGCAGCCGGACTTTCCACCCCCCCCACCCGCCCCCGCACCATGAGAGGGGTTGGCCGGTTGGCACACACGTCAGAAACTGGTACGGACGCCCCAAGAAAAATAAAATCGTTTCCCACCTCCTCCCCGTGTCATTTCCAGTCCAGGAAGACAGTATATCACGATGCAGAAAATCCTACTCCTTCCTCTGATATGACCTTTTTTAGCTCTTTCTCGTGGTTAATCAGCTTTAAACCAACAGTGTTGAGTATCTCTTCCAATATTTGAAGCCAAGTTTGAACCATCCTCCTC
This sequence comes from Fistularia commersonii, assembly GCF_037954325.1. Lineage (NCBI taxonomy): Eukaryota > Metazoa > Chordata > Actinopteri > Syngnathiformes > Fistulariidae > Fistularia > Fistularia commersonii. Next base: position 4,862,952 of record NC_141294.1, on the reverse strand, counting down.
ACACTTGCTTTGTTGCAATGTTATTTCTATGAAGATCCAAAGTTATACTTAAACTTTCCATGATAAGAAAAATAAGCCTCTCAGGGTGTTATTTAGATGAAGAACTCAATTTCCTCCAGGATCAATATGGTATTGTTGATTTTGATTGTGATTCTAATACAGAAAATAAATAACTACAAGGCCAGAGTTTGTTGACTTTGCCCCTCAGCATGAAGGGTTCCTAATATGATTCTGACAGGTGTCTTTTTCTGCCTGGAGTTTGGATGCTGTCCCGTGTCTGCGTGGGTTTCCTCCCACTATCCAAAAACTTACAGTTGGTTGATTGGAGAACCTGAATTGCCAAGATGTGTGAATGAGAGTGTTAATGGTTGTTTGTCTCTATATGCGCCTTTGTGATGAACTGGCGGCCGGTCCAGGGTGAAGTTGGGAAACACTCCAGCCCCAACCGAGTGCACGATAAAAACATGATCTCATTCACTGCAAATCAGTTTCATTTCTATTTAGTGCAATATTTCACCAACCAGTTACCAAACAGTTAAATAGCTAAAGAACTTACATTTAAACAAAGCAAATGATGCTCAATGTCACTAAGACTAAGATAGCAAGCACCCAAATATCAATTAAGAGGAGGACAAAATGTTTTATAACTGATTTATTACATTTTCAAATGTTTTTTTTTTTCTAATAATAAAATAATTGTGCTGTCCCTTTTTTGGTCGAAATTGACTACGTTAATTGTTTACTATATAGATAAAGAATGGGAGGCTCTTAAAACTCTCGAAAATGTGTTGTGTGGCGTTAAAAAATGATCAAACCGAATATTTTAAGTTAAAACTTAAGGGATTAGATGTCAGATGAAAATGACTATTCCCAGCGAATGGAAGCCGTGCACACCTTTATAGTATTTTAGAGTGGATTACATGCCATAGTCGTTCCCCGGAGTCAAACATTCAAATATTTGTATTCTGTGGCTTCTGATGATTGTAAACTGTATTCACTGTATTGTGATGTGTTTTAAATAAGCGGAACTGAAGGATTAGTGCTTCACAGCAGGCACAGACTAGATGAATTTCAGGTGAAATGATAGATATCTATGCATTCATACGGTCAAATTATTGTATATCGTTGGTCTTTTGGCTTTGTCGATCATACGGATGGTACTAATACAAAAAAGAAAACATATCCTACATCTTAAAAAGCTGCCAAGCAAATCCGCGGTATGACTGATGTTCACCTGGGAGCCATTTTTGCTCTGTAATATATCAGTTATACACTCACATCAAATAATAACCACAAGTAAAGAGCGTATAGTATGACGACTGCCAACAACATTCTAGTGATGGGTTTCTGTTCATAAAGGTAATGTTGTTGGGTTTTTATCCATTCCCTCCTTCCTTCTATGTTAATATATTATGCCTACTTTTGTTTATCTCCTACTTCCTCTATGCTTGCTTAAAAACATGCTATACAAATAATCTATGATTTTGTTGAATAGTTATTTTTAGGACCACTTTCCAGCAATTTATCTTAATACTTGATGCTTTTTTGAGATTGCTTTTAACTGACACCATTGGACATTCTCATCTTTCATCAGCAAGACTGGTTGATATTCCTTTCAAAAAAGAACATTTAATGTCCATTGCTTTTCTTATTGTTCCCTAATTCCAATCCAGTGATTATGAGCGTGACCAAATGGACTGAGGTGTGTTCAAGAATGAAACAGATGCAGGTTTGCGCAGCTCGGCTGGCAGCAGTGATGAAAGAGCTGCAATGCATAGGTAGAAATGGGTTTGGGAGGAATAAATCTGCGGTTTCTGCTCCCGGCACTTTGGGAGCCCCGAGGTTCGGCTCCTTGCTCGCTGCTCCTCCCAACAAATGGACATCCCAACCACAATCCGTCAGGCAAAAAGACAAATCCATTAAGTACTACCTCCCAACAATGATATAATTTCTTCTTTAAAGGTCAGACATACAAATCCAATAGATAAAAGGTTATACTGACATTATATAAAATATATACAATACATTGCTTTTTCAAAAATCTGTATAGCCTAGACCCATTTTTCTAATGTCTCATAATTGTGATATGTTTTGATAGTCTGTCTGTTAATTCATATATTATTAAATTCGTCCCAAGGATGCTGTTATGGTTATACTTCCACTTCAATTTCCACATTTAGGGATGCAAGATGGGATGTTGTTTTTATGCTATGGACTTAATGGCAGAATGAAAACAAATCGATTTTCACTCTCCAACCACACTGGACAATGCAGAGCTACGGTACGTTGTGATAAGTGGTTACTGAATTGAAGTTACTGAGTTTAGCAATCAAATGCAAACATTCCTCTCATTCAACTTAAAAAAGACAGGAAAAAAAAAATCATCCAAAATCTATGCGAATTGAAGCAGTTTGACATTTAGTTCGAACTCTGGATCAAACGGGAGAAACTAGACGAAACCTGTGCTTCCCAAATGGTTATGCGGGTTGTTTTGTTTTGTTGCTTCATCACAAGAGCATCAACATTGCTGTCTATATGTGGATGACATTAAACAATCCTGCGAGATCTGTGAGATTTTGTTGTTTATGTTTTCGAGTTGTGTTAATGCGTACACATTATCATGGCAGCAATAACATAACATTGCCTGCGCCTGACTCTCCCCGTGCAAACCAACCCCAAACAACCGGACTTAAGAGTTATTTAATATTTGATGCTTCTTTGTGAATGCCATCCACTAGATGGAGATGTTGTCAGTTAGAGGGTTGCTTTAAATACATTTTAGACCCATCTGAAGCTGGAGTCTCTAGATTAATGGTCATGTTAATGCTTCCTGTGGATTTGAGCGTTTAGGGAGGCCTGAATGACAGCAGGTCTAATTGGTAACATTAATTCCCCTTGTGCTGTGTGTTTGAAGTGGATGTGAATCTGTGCCACTTTTTTATCTGATTGCCAGCAATTGCAAAAGATTTACATGTCCCAAGACGTACTGAGATTATTCCAATGTTCTCATTTTGGACCTGTTTTATTGTCATATAAAATAAACTGGTGAATTTTAACAACCAATAACCTGCTATGTTAATAGTGAATGGATGATATGGCTGCCATTGCTATTGCAATTATAACAATAAAAGTAAGAAAGCCGTTCTGATTTGATGTCAGCGTTACCCTTTGTGAGCAGGTGATATTTGTCACAGCTTAAGCAGAATTTTGGATTATCTGTGAATTCTTGGTGTTTAGTTGGGCTAAGTAATATATTATCAGCCTAATACAATAATGAATGCATGCAGAAGAAACAAGATCTACTCATTTACTTTTCTTCTGAAATGCAAAATCTCTTTTGATGGGAATTTTAAGGTTCAGGTTTATAGGATTTTACCACAAAACTCCAGCTATATTTGAGAGCCTTAAGTGTAAATCCCTGAGTGAGATTGGAGTGTTTGTCAAAAGATTCATATTACATGCCATCCTTGGTAGTGCCAGTGACTCTGCTATTTTGTTGAGATCTTATCCTTGCTTTTTCCCCTTTCTATGTGATTAAATAGAAAGAGGGGAGACAAGGACATTCTCAATAACCATAAGATACACTGGAGGGATTAGCTACTTGTGTGGCTAAAAGGTTCAGCTGTTTGTTGAACGCCAAAACGTGCCCTTATTTTGGAGTCTCCATATTCATTCACAATTTCCGTAACTTGTCTTAGTCAGTTCTACTGGATATACAGTTTGTCAGCAATAGTGAGGTAAATGTATTTGCTATTTAAAAGTATCATGTGGCTCCTTTAGTCATGGGCGGAATTGGCATTATGCTTCACACAAATGAATGCAGAAAGACGTAGCTATATTTGTTTTGTAAGACTTCATCTGTTCATTGTGTACAGTGTACCCTCATTTTTCGCGGGAGTTACGTTCCAAGACCCCCTGTGACAAGTAAATTTCCGCAAAGTCGAGACATGATAATTTTGATGGTGTTTACAGAAATATTTACCCTCAACGAATCTCCCTGTGCATACACCTGTGCCTTCGGCTGTAGGTGCAGGCATATGCTTTACTGGTGTTTTTTTCTTCAGAAACATCCTTATAGGCCACTCATTTTGGTAATTTTGATGTCAAGGGGGCAGGGCCGGTAAAAGTATTGCATAATTACCCAGAGGTAATACTAAGTCCAAATTTTTCTTTTGTTTTAGTGTAAAGGAGAACAGGTAAATTATAAAAATCTTTATAAGTAATGAACTGTTCCTGTAAAAAAAAGTACATGATGAACAACCTGAGATTCTTTAAGAAAACTAAGTGCAATTTCAACAACATTATGTTCCGTTTCTTTCTTCTCCGTACATTTTGTTGTATTTTTTTCTATAGCGAGTCACATAGTGGCACCGAAACTTGCCGCATCCACACCAAGCATACAGATTTCTTATTAACCTCAACGAACAAATAAGCCACTCGATGTCCACTTTTCTCTTTTCTGACAACGACATCTTGCTGATGAGGATGTCGGGGCCAAAAGAAAAGCAGGTACATTTCTAACAATAAGACAAAATGCTATTTACAGACCTGAAAGCTGCATTGCTGCCAGCTGTTGAAAGTTCTGAGTCACAAAGTGTTGTGCCATGTTGCTAACACCGACGAAAATAGTGCGCCCCTAGCAGATAATATAGGAACTGTGTTTTTATTTTTATAGATTAGTTCCTGATTGTAATGTTTTTTTTCAAATTGTAGATTTATTTCATGGGCCGGATTGAACCCCCTGGCGTGCCGGTACCAGCCCGCGGGCCGTACATTTGACATCCCTGACTTAGGCAGTTGCTGCCGCTGCTTTTTTTACTGGTTGAAAATGCTTTTATAAAATGCTACGGCCAAGTCAATCAAGTTGCGGAAGTGGACCGACCGAACATTGTTGTCGTCTCAATCTTGCGACACATTCTCTCCGATTTCTTCCTTTTCTGTCGCTTCTCTTTCTCTTCCTCTATTTCCTCTTCCTTCTAAGTTTAGTTTAATTTTCCTATATTTTTTTTACTGTTTTTTTTTCTTCTTAGGCTTATTTCATCATGAAAAAAGAACAATAAATCGTGAGAACAGAGTTACAAAAAAAATAAAAAATAGCAAGGGCGCAAAAGTAGCAAGGGGTCCACTGTGTACCGCTAATTCTGCAGTCAGGGTCACAACGTGGCTGAGCCTATCCTAGCAGGCCAGAGGCGGAGCACATCCTGGATCAGTTGCCAATCTATCACAGGGCTACATTCTGAGACGTCCAATTCTCTCACTCATTCACGCAATTTTGTGGAACCAGTTGCATGTTTTGGGACTGTGGGAGAAAACACGAGAATCAGCAGAAAACCCACAAAATGAACATGCAAACCTAGACAGAAAGCTCCCAGCAAATCCAGCAAATCAAACCAGGGACCTTCTTGCTGTGAGGCGGGATCTTCTTGCTTTAAGGTGCAGGCCACATCTGCGCTATCGTTTTGCAAGTCATATGAATTTATTTATAAATTCATATGACTTGAAAGCCACTTAATGCCACGGTGAGAATGGCCTCCTGCTACATTTTTTTATCCAGATAAGATTGCCCGAATGGGGGAACATATCACTCTGCAACTGAGTCGCCAGTGGAGGTGGCAGTAGTCTTGGAAACAGGAAGGCAAAGCACAGCTTGCTTGAGAGGCGGACGCAAAGCAAACATTAATCACTGGCCCAGTGGGCAACTGACCTCTAGAGGCTTCAACAAGTCATACAGCTTCAATCTCAATATGTTCCTTCTACTTCACTGAAAAAACAGGCCATAGCTCATGAGTAGGTGCCTAAAACTTTTGATTCTATATATTCTGATAGCAAATATTTGTCAGTCAAATGGATTGCTCAACATAGATTTTTTTTTTTTACATTTCTTTAAAAGTGTCATTCGCTGGTCACCTACTCTTATTATATCATGTTATTTCTTTCTGTCTGGTAACATCTTTCTTAATCCTTGGTTTTGGTTTTGTTGCTTAATCCAAGTGTTAATTTTTTTTTGCAACATTTCATTTGATTTTATATATTCTGATAGCAAATATTTGTCATTCAAATAGATTCCTCAACATATATATATTTTTTTAATTTCTTTCAAGGTGTCATTTGCTGGTCACCTTCTCTTATTTGTATCATGTTATTTCTTTCTGTCTGGCAACATCTCTCTTAAACTTTGGTTTTGTTGCTTAATCCAAATGTAAAGTTTTTGTTTTGCGACATTTCAACTGATGTTTTGCATGAATATGTATTAGCATTTTGAACAAAGTACACTGATTTGTATTTTCCTCAGACGTTTTAGCTATTTTCATGTTGATTTATTTGCCACATTTCACTGATTTCTCTTGATTTTTTTTTTCCACGTTCTAAAAAGCATCACTTTTGAAAGAGGATATAATTGAAAGTATTAGATTTGTCTATTTGTGTGCTAAAATGTCCCTTAGCAAGACTCTCGATGCCTCGATGTCCCATCAGGAGGAGGCCCGAGGACACGCAGGATGGACTATGTCTCTCGACTGGTCTGCAAACATCTTGGGATTCCTCTGGAAGAGCTGAACCAAGTGGCCGGGGGAGAAGGAAATCTGGGCGTATCTGCTTCAGCTGCCTCTCCCAAAAACCTACACTGAACAATAATAATAATAATAATAATTTATTTGAATTTAATTTATTTATCAGTGGAGTGTTGCAGACTCTGCACGGGTCTGTCGTGGTGAAAATTTACCAGTCAATCTACATTCCCGCCCTAACTTATGGTCATGAGCTGTGGGTAGTGGCAAAAGAACGAGATCGCGGATACAACCAGCCAAAATGAGTTTTGTCCTCAGGGCAGCCGGACTTTTCCCAAGGGATAGGGTGAGAAGTTTGGTGTGGGAGGAGCTCGGAGTCGAGTCGCTGTTGCTCCGCCAAGAGAAGAGCCAGGTGAGGTGGCTGGGGCATCTGGTCAGGATGCCTCCTGGACGCCTCCCGGGGGAGGTATTCCAGGCATGTCCATCTGGGAGGAGACCACAGGGAAGACCCAGGGCAGACTGGAGAGACTACGTCTCCAGTCTGGCCTGGGAACGCCTTGGGTTCCCCAACCAGAAGAGCTGGACCATGTGGCAGGGGAGAGGGATTTCTGGGCCTCACTGCTCTGACTGCTAATTTGTCGATAGTTAATTTGCAAAAGACAAAATCAAAAACTGAATCGTACAAAAATGAGCAAAATGGAATTGATTTATATAAAGAAAGCAATTTATGCCGCGTAAAACACAAGATCATTTGAGATTTAGATCTTCATCGAGTTTACATTTTGTCTGAAGTACTTTTAATTCTTTTGACGTGAGGTGCCTCCTGCTTTCAGTACAGCGAACATATTTTTTAAAAAGTAATCATTCACAAAGCTGCTTACTTTCCCCCCCTCTGCAATAACGTCTCTGAACAAAACAAAAAGGCTGCCATAGGCTTCTAAAATGTATCTGAATGATGCATTTTGGAAGCCCTGCAGTTAATCCAAAAGAAAATGTATCTTCCTGCTGCATGGATGAGGTTTTTCAATCAGGCTAATTACATTCTAGACAAGTGCAGATGAGTGGAAGCCACCTGGATTTCTTTCCAGCTAATATTTAAAAAAAACACTGAGTGACACGTAAAAACACTGCATTTTGGGGAAAGCGTGTGTTTTATACCTTTTAATAACAATCTGCATTGTCAACACACTAGCATAAGCAAATACCCACAGTTTTGTCACATTTGAATGGATCAATAAGGAACTAAGGATATTATAAATGCTTTGGTTTGCATAGCATAAAGTTGATCCCATACATTTTGCAGAACAGCAACACAGATACAAAAAAAAATAATCTCCTTTTTCTTCCGAAATTGCAGGGAAGGATAATTCATGCCATTTAGATCCAGTTTCTGGGCCAATACGTCATCACAAAATGACTGCTAACGTGGAATCATTTTCTCTGCATTTTGGTGATCTCCTGAGCATGCATTAAAAATGAAGATTCCCCCCTCCAGTCACCCACCCACCCCACGTTTACTGAAAAGCCCAATCCTCTGTTGACACGAATGCAACCAAAAGCTCTAAGTCACGGTAACACGGACCTGAACCACCCAAGGCAATTTGATTCCCATTTCCTCTGCTACATCCTTGTGTGATGCAATCAGATCCGATCATGTATATTCAATATTGCAAAAGCTTTAGTTGAGGTTCACTTGAGGGCAAGCTTAGTTTTTGACATTAGGATTTGAGCTTTAGCTGACAGCAAGAAATAGTGCATGAGATGTAGCTCTGTGCTCTATTAAACCCAATAAAATATTTCAAGCAGATTCAAAACACTCCAACAAACTATTTGGTAATCAACAAGGTTCCGATATAAACAAAGAATAAATGGGTGTAGAGAATGTAACAATACACATGATTTCACAGTTGTATCCATTCCTGACAGGACTTGACAAAACAAAGTTCAAAATATACAGTGCTGGGAATTGATTAAAGAGTACCGGATATAAAACAGATGGGTATAGAAACTACATAAATTACTGTGTTGTAAACAACTCCCTCAGAACAGAAATAAAATTTGCACAAATATGTGTTTTCTGAGGCAGTATTTAAGAATCTACACCATTCATCTTCACAACAGAGACAGCACGCTCCATTGCAACTCATTTCTCATATTCTATTATAATTTTTTTTTATATTAATGACACTGGAAATTGTAACGCAGTCATTTTTTGGTGTATTTTATATAGAATTTTTCCATATGACTAATCTTTACATGACTACATGTGAAATAACCTCAAATGTTTTGGTTTGTCAGGATTTTGCCTCAAAAGACAGCTGTTCATACATTTTTTGAAATAATTTATTTTGTAAGTTTCATCTGAAGTGTCTTCTCTTAAGTCAGCTTTGTGTCATTCTTTCATGCTTTTGAAGATATTGGGAGGTTTTACAGCTTTTATTTGTTATTTATTTCCAGGGGGAGAGTGAGGAAAAAAAGCAGCTAAAAAGAGTGTGATTTTAAAAGTAAACTGCAACAGCAAATATTTCCCATAGCTCAGAGGGACAGGGGGATTGTGCTGGAATTACTAAACTATTCGAACACTAACACAGTAAAGAATATAATTGTTGTAACTTGTTTTTTTCATCATGTTTTTTCATCATAAAAGGTAAATGTACTTTGTTTTTTTGGAGTCTGGCAGTTTTTCCTTAAACTTTTGAGTTTTAGTGGCTACTCACAAAAAAAAAAAATATATATATATATATAACATCTCACAGTAGTCACAATTAAATGTTTTGGTAAAAACATTATGTGTGCACATGTTTATCTACCCTGATGCTGGGCTTAGACCTAAAGGCTTAAGACTGATGATTTTGAAAAGATTCTTTCAGTGATGTTTTGCCACCATGCTATGTTTTCGACAGGTATACACAGAGCATCTGCTATTTCACTCCAATAATCAGAATCAAAATTAGAGAAACGTTATTTGTTACTTATTTCTACAATTTCCTTACAAGTCTGAGACTCAATAATAGCTTACTCATAACTTTCTCTCAACCCCATCCATGTTTCTGATATCCCCGACCCGGAGAGGGAACTCCACCCTTTTCCTGCCGGGGACCACGGCATCTGATTTACAGGTGATGATTTTCATCCCGGCTACTTCACACTTGGCTGCGAACTAATCCAGTGAGAGTTGGAGATTACGCTCGGGTGAAGCCGCATCATCTGCCAAAATGACGCAATCTTGAGGTGGCCCACCTGGCTGCACCTAGATATCCTGTTCATAAATGTTATGATTAGAATCGGTGAAAAGGGGCAGCCGTGGCAGAGTGCAAACCCTCACTGGTAAAAGGAATCCGACTGACTGCCGGCGGTGCGGCCCAAGCTCTGACACCAGCAGGACAGGGACTGAACGGTGGGCCGTATCAGGTGTACCTGGACCCCATACTCCCCGGAGAACCCTCCACAGGACTCCCCGAGGAACAACGGTCGAATGCCTTCTCAAAGTCTACGAAGCACATGCAGACTGATGAGGCAAACATGCATCCTGCAGGACCCTGCTGAGGCTGCAGAGCTGACGGACGTGTAGTGACGAAAACAAATCCATCTATCCATTACTGTATCTACTGCTTATCCTACATTTAGGGTCACAAGGGATGCTGGAGCCTATCCCAGCTGTCACTAGGCAAGAGGGCAACCCTGCATGGGTCGCTGGTCAATTGCAGGGCCACATATAGAGACAATCATTCACACACGAGGGCAATTTTCCCATTTTTTTCCAACTTTCCATCCAGGTTTCCATGTTTTGGGAGGAAAAGCACCGCTTCAAACTCATTTCCCCATTGTCGGACTAATAAAAGACTATCTTATCTTATCCAACTTTATCTTAATAGCACTTGGATGGGAATTACACGCTTTTCAAGACAACGTCTTCAACAAAGCTGGACTGAAAATAATACACAAAAGCAGCTTTTCCATTACACTGTCTTATATCAGTTCTTCTCAAAAAGAGAATACTGTTCAATGAAGTATAAAACCGAAGGAAATTAAATCTGCATGATCTTGAACCTGAAGTACTTCCTCAAGAAAACCCTTGCCAGAGGGTTCTGCCATTTCCTGCATGTGTTGGCTTCCTTCTCAAGTACCATGAGTAGGTTAACAACCTACAAAGGTTATTCTAACAACCACTCCAACAACCTTTTAAGCATCTACTCCTTTTAGCTAAATGTCTAAACAGACATCTCATGACTGAGCCTTCTTATCCAAAACAAATCCCAAATCTATTTTTACCACACAGTCTACTGTTTATACTGAACTGAACCATTCAGGCTTTCAGGCACCTTGAATTGTCACTTTGACTGCGGAGCTTAAGCCATCTTGTGATCATTTGCAAAATGGTAGTTTAATAAGTGAATGAATTGTCCCTGAGTTCTCAACAAACTTTTTTAACATCCATGCTTTGTAGACACCCAAGCATGATAAAAAGAAAAAAAAAATGTCTTTACCAAATAATTAGATGATCTCAGGATAAAGATTACTTGTAGCCCTGTTACTGTGACATTCATCTCGAGAGTTATGAAAGCACTCCTCTGGGGTGCATTTTTTAAAATAGAGACTGTTGTGACACATTTCACTCAGTCTGTCTGTCACACAATTTGTCACCCACTGTCTGGCACAGAACTTAATAAAACCCACTTGCTATATTACTTTACAATGATACCACCAAGGATTTTGTTTTGTTTTACGAACGCCATATTTCAATGAAAACAGGTTGCAACCCTGATAATAGTAGCATGAATAAAGATCCGTGCATGAATGTTATTTTTTTAAGCAAATTATTAAACAGGCTTCAGGATATTTCTGAAATTATACATCTGTATCAAATTTAGCGATACAGGGCTTAGGTAATGAGCCAAAAGGCCAGACACAGCAACATGAGGAGAGTGCTATTTGGAAAAAAGGAATTAAATTGCAAGCTTGAGCTGAAGGCTGATTATACAAAGCACAGAAGGATGATTGAGTTTAGCCAATAGATGAATTTAAGGAAAAAACTGAGCTTGGTTGAACTCCAGTGCTCATGAGACGTAGGGTCGATATGAGTCAAAAGATGAGCAGGCAGACATGCAGGGAGAAAATAAAAAATAATAGGATTGACTAGATGACTAAAAAAATGATAATGTGTGTGAGAATCTGTATTGACTGAGCTGGTTCAATGATCCTGCAAGATGGATGTGACAGAATAGAATTCGAAGGTTCCAATAATAGCCTATGTTTCTGTGCCCCGGCACCCGTGCACATGCAAACACACACACACACAAAGAGAAGTGGGTAGAGGCACTAGGGGAGTATCAACTGGAGAACATTATATAAAATAATTATCATTACATTTTCTACATTTATTCCTAATAACTTGCAACGTCCTTTCTCACTTAGTCAAAGGATATATGATGAAACGTGGATCATTGGCTGCTATGTGCTCTTGTATTTTTGTACTCATATGAAGTCACAAATGATCACATCAAAAATATAATAATAATAATAATAATAATAAGGGTTAGGTATTATTATTATTATTATTATTATTATTATCATTATTATTATTATTATAACAGAGGTGCCTCAGGAAACAAAAAACATTTGGCTTTCTTAGTTGTCCTCTTAAATGACCAATATAACCCATTCAAATCCAAAAATTTCAGCAGTGAATATCTTATCTAAATTAAGAGTGCATTTCTGAACCAATATAATGCTTCACTGTAACATAGCCAGGTGCGAGTACGGCAGTTTTAAGAACTCCGTCAAATTTTATTTATTTTTCCTCAAAAACAATTATCTTTTGTGGTGAATAGGTACAAATCTCAATAGCCTTATTTGGTACGGGTAAATAAGGAGATAATGGTTGTCCGGGCTGAGGTCATTGCCCTCTGCAAACCACATGGGTTGGTGGATTCACAACCTGTCTGGAAGCATTGACATCATTACCGTTTCTATTCACTTCAGGTCTCACATGGACATAGTGATATCTATTGTCAGAAAAAAAAATGTATATATACTTATATATATATATATATATGAAGTGTATTTCTGTGTTTTCCAAAGTAAACAATACATGTGCCTTCCTCTGCTGACTGGCCAACCATAGGCAATTTGCAGTAATGGGTGACAGACTGGCAGATCATAATGGGATTCGAGTATTGGCCAGACTGCCGAGAAAGTGTGATTGGAGTGAAATGACAGAGAGTAACATCTGCCCAATATATAATGCATCCACATACAGGTTATTCTACTAAAAGGTATAGTTTGTACTTGAGGAGAAAATACTGACACGCTGCATTTAAAACAGATATTCTAAAATTCACTGTTCAGTTTTGTTCACAAAGTACCTTAAACCCACTGCCATGTCTGCACCTGAGAACCTCAAGGTTGTGTCCTGCCCTTTTCTACAGTCCTGCAACCAAACACATTAAATGCAGCATAAGTACACAAGACCAACAAAGAAATCGTGCTTTGTGCTACATGTCTGAACATGAACTTGACAGTGGCTTGCCAATAATAAGAAGTGACCTAAAACACAATGTGTTACATCAGTGGCTTGGCTGAGGAAAACAGAGGTGTGTTTGAAAAGCCAAAAGCACTGCTGTATGACCACTTTTGGCTGGGACCACTACTTGAATGATGAAAGCTACAATAGGGCATAAGCACATGGGTCCTGAGGCACCAAACAGCTTGCAGGCGAAAGGCAGAATGCATCCTCTTTATCTTTCACATCTATACCAAGAGTATACCTTAGAGCAGGGGTGTCAAACTCAAATACACAGTGGGGCAAAATTCAAAACTGGGACAAAGTCGCAGACCAACTTTGATATTTATTGAAAAAAAATCTTCCTCCAGATGTAACAATGAACCTTTTCATATGGACCCAAACAATTTTTGCTTAAAACTAAGTATAGAACAAGCATAGCTTAATACTATACAATATATAACTTAATATTGCACACATGCAAAATCCTGTTTTCTGCCTAAGTAGCAGGGTGCCAGTATTAGCATAAGGTCACTACTACTCTCAACAGAGGAGAGGGCATTTATGGGTCCTGTTGTGATTTTTGCGCCAAAACACCAGCAGAAAATTCTGGGATTTGTAGAATTAGTGGCACATGCACTGTAGACTATCCCGGTGGGCCGGCTCTAATAGTCATTTGGTATGGCTTTGCGGGCCAAATATAATTACAGTGCCAAATTTGGCTTGCGGGCAAGAGATTGACACCTATGCCTTAGAGTATATACTATTTGTCTGAAGTATAGCTGTTAAAGTGCTAAATATCATTACATGGGAGCTGCATTTTATTTGTGTCATTTATTGTTAGCTTCTTCAAAGTACAGAAAGTAAACATCAAGTAAGTTAGCAAGCACCCATGATAAAACCTGCTTTTGTAGAGATAAAAATCAGGGTTTAGGGGGACACTTAACTAGTATGTCAGCTATTGTATATTGGGGGCTTCTTTTATTTCAGGTTTGCCCTATTTCTTGTCAGTCTTTGTAATAGTCCTGCTTTAAAATGAAATAAATAGGTACCCTGATCTTGTCTTCACAGAAGTCGATCAGTAGGGACCTTGTCTAAAAACAAAGATCCTATTTAGATGCGAATGATACTTTTATGCAACACATTTATTTCCCAGGCAAAAACTGAAGGTTAACCTTGGCAAATGGGATGTTATGCAACAGTGTCCTGGCAGGGTTCTGAGCCAAAGATATAGCCAGTAGAAAGGGTGCATCACCCAGGGTTTACAGGGGGTCACCATGACTCCTTGTCCACCAGCCCCAAAACACATTATCATGTCAGAATAAGTATTACTAATGACACCGGCCATGCCGGTAACCTGGGGTCTATTTCACCTTGCTGGTTTGTTTCATTCCTGAGGAGATTCTATCAAGAACCCACTGCAGATTCTGAGCGTCTGGTGCAGCACACATAAACACAAATACGGGCAGAGACGCAGACCAACACAAACACACGCTCATGCAAAATTTCCACATCTATTCTACAGGCTGCAGAAAGCACTCTCCAGAAACCTTAACACACTGAGGAAACTAATCTGTAGGTTAAGTACAGCTAGTCCCCTCTGGCTTTGGTTGGTGCCAACACCTGCACACTTACAATTTACCGAAGACCATTAAAAATCTTAATAGCGCCAGCTGCAAATTGGATTTTTTGACGGAAACCTAAAGCCATGTTCTGCCAAATATTCTAAAGTCACTAATATTCACCATATAGATGCTAAAAGCCTTTGGGTTGCATCAGATGGTAATTGTCTCATATTGTTTTCACAAGTTCTGACTGTCCTGAGAAAAACAATTGCAAATCCATGTCTTCAGTAGAAAAAAAAACATTTGAACCAAACATTAGATTTCTTATCACTCTTTGGTAGATGAGTGGAGGTGGTCTTGCATACATATTTCTAATATTTCAGTGAGGGGATATGTGATGAGTGCGGGTGCTAGAATTGTGATTTATTTCATAAATTCTGAAAAAAAATATAGCGTGGCGTTTTAGTCAGGGAAAATGTGACGCTAAAATGTCCGTTTAATGAGCAATAGCTGTATTGGTCACAGCCACGCCACACAAGCCTGCAATGCAATGAACTGTTCCTCCTCAATTTCAGGTAAAAACAAAACAAAACAAAACAAAAAAAAAAAACAGAATTCATTGCTCCCCAAACCACACCCACATCATTCCTAGAAACTCCAAAATCACACAGAAAACAAGCATCAACATAAACCCCTACATTCATGACTCGCTACAATATAAATATAGCGTCTAATATACAGTGTGGGGCCAGTTAGAAAATCGTACTTAGCACGGCACATACCTAGATAGTCTTTGTCTTATTTTCCCTTTGGCTTTTCCCTTCAGGGGTCGCCACAGCGAACCAACTTTCTCTATCTAACCTTATACTCCGTATCCCCCTCTCACATCAACCACCTTCATATCTATTCTCACTACATCCATAAATCTTCTCAAGACCTCCAATTCCAGCATCCGTCAACCAATATATTCACTATTCCTCCTCTGTACATGACCCAACCATCATAATAACAACAATGTATAATTTGCAGTAGATTAATTAATCATAAATTAGGTATTATTATTAATAATAATAACACTGATAATGATCGGTATTATCATTACTGTGACAAATAAAGGAGACTGTGTATAAAACTCTTTTAATACCCCACATGACAAAGTGCGTCCACAACCATTGTTCACGCAAAGTCAGGTGTGTGAATACGGCCTCCTATTTGGCAACACCAAGAAAAACGCACAAATAACTGCGTGAATTACTGATGAGTTACTTTCCCTGAGACTATGAGCAAGGCACCCTTATAAGGAAAACAAAACACAAGAAATCCCTGCAGGTGGGATTTGTGCGCTTGAGTAACTATCATTTAAAAAAAAAAAAAAAAAAAGAGTCATATAAGAAAATGTTTCTCCAAGCCTTCCCGGCGATGAACCACGACAAAGCGCTCTTCCACGGACGTGCACGGACGTGTTCTGAGCGCTCAGTGTGTGTGTGTGTGTGTGTGAACCAAAAGGCTGCATTCCGCCCCACCCCTTACAAACATCATCATCACCGCCGTACCTAAATCAGGAAGCATCGACACGCGTTTTTTCTCCTTCCCCCCCCCCCCACCCATCTACCGTTCTTTTATTTCTGTCATTTTACATTTCATTTTTGTTTTTATTCTTCGCACCGACCCCTAAAAGTGTGTGTGTGGTGGGGGAGAGAAGCTCCCGTCAGTCCGTCGATGTTGACGACCACCGTCGGCCGCGGTTGAGAGAAGATTGACAGTTTGGTCCATCCAGTCCGAAGCTCAACTGTGGATGCGGTTGACACAGTCAAACCGGAGAAGGGTATGTGCACAGTCAAGCCGGTGGAATTGTCAAACACACACACAAATCCAATCGCACACATGTTCTGTATTTGTGAAGAGTATTTTGTGAACGATCCCCCCCCCTTCAAGAACCATGTCGACTTGTTTACTACGCGTAGCGACGGCCGTTTCGCAACCTGCAGGAGGGGCGAGGGGAGGTGGGGGGGGCGTTATGTTTTTGAGCGATTTGCGTTTTATTCATAATAATGTCAATATTCGATGTCATTGTGTTGTCACAGAGCTTCGGTCGGATTCCCCCCCCCCTTCCCTCCTCTTCCCCACCACCCCGCCACAGCTACTACTACAAGCAACACCACCACCCGCCCCACCGCGTCTCCCTCTCGAGCAACCAATCGTAGTTCTATTTTCATGCGATTCGACACGTCTTTGACAAAGCCAACATTATTCTAAAGTGCAGAATAAAATCTGAGGCTATTTTATTTCAATTACGGGTCGATTTCAAATTCGGCGTCCGTCAAACATCCCAAAGACACTTCAAAATAAGTGAAAACATTGAAAACAGTTTAACCGACCTTCGGTGTTTCCTGCAGGAAACGTCGGCGTGTTTCGGTAGAAGAGGAGTGACGGAACAGCTGTTTAGTTTAGACGTGAGTACGTGTGCTTTGATGAAGGTGGATTGAATGTGTGCCGAATTCATCGGAAGGTCCTAATGATTCTTTTGTTGCCGTGCACTTGTTACGTGAAGCATGTTAGTCACGCACAAGACCACGTCAACGTTAAAACTGCGAAATGTATTCGAAATACGATGCCTATATTATAGAGGATCTCCACTCCCTCTGTGATTCCTGAAATGCTAATGTTATTTTTTTTAAGTTTTTAATCGTGTGTTGGTTTGATGTTTTAAATGGTTCCAACACACCTGCTTGCGAAGCATATTAAATTATTTTTACAAATAAATTCAACTTCACAATTGGCCTCAACTTTCACACAGTCAAATAAATGTCATTACAGTTATGGTCACATTTGATTTAATTTGTTTTCTGTCGTAACATATCGGTGCTTTTAGTCTGTGCTCGTTCTCCCCCGTGACTTGTTTCCCACCTACTATCACTTTGCCCTACAGAGAATTACAGTAAGGCGCGATTTCTCAGTTTTGCTTTTATTTTGATTTTCTCAGATATACTGGTGTATTGGCCAGGGAACTGACATGGGGAAATGAAATGCGGCGTTCATTTCAAAGCTTGGATGGAATGAAACAGATCACTTAAATAACTGTAAGGTGACTATCAGCCAGCGGCTATGTCTCCTTGTCACTCAGTATACAAGTGGCATCGGCCTGTAGTGAAGGCATAGAGCGTGTATTTGCAGGACTGAGCAGCTGTTTAGCATTACACTGCTGAGAACAGAGCTGGCAAGCAACAGCAGCAAAAGACCCCATGCTAAGCTTTTCGCTTTCTTATTTAGCAAACAGTCTTCCAGCGGTGACTGCGTGCTTCCGTGATCTATAAATACCATTCACACATGAGCACATGTGTCCAAACAGTGCTGATTTATTTTCTTCCGATGCTCAGAATGGCCTCTAGACAGGGTTTAGTCAGTGAGGAAACCTGCTTTTGTTCAAGTCTAGGTAGGTCAAATCATCATATTTTAAGAGGAACATGACAGAATACAAAACATGTTTTCAGAAGCCCTAAATATTTTTATATAAACAATCGCTTTTCCCCGATCATAGTCAGAGCGATTGGTACATGTCCCGACCGCCCCCTTTGAAAAATGTCTGTGCTATTGTGATTATATTGCAAGGATTTTCTTAATAGGTGGGAAAAAAAAAAACCCAAACTGGCACGTACATGATGGGATGCAAGGAGTTGTTCAACCTTCACATAGTTTGACGGGAAGACTGTTTGACTACCTGGGCTGAGAAGGCTTCAGGAATGCATTCCTTTGCATTTGATGGGATTGGCCCGGGCTCAGCTAAGGGAAAAATTACACAGCTGTCACGTGTCCCTGTTGGCATTCCATCGTCTTATAAACAAAGACTCATTTATTAAAATTGGATTTAAGTATTCTCCAGAGTTGACTGAAACCGATCGTATTTTTCTACAATTTTCTCACAATTTTAAGTGTGTTATCAGCCATCTAACACGCGTCCCGCTCATCCACGCAAGTTTTGCTGGTTATTCATTGAGGTTATTTGACTTCCGTCTCCACGTGTTTGCAGACTTCCTCTCTTCTCCTTCTTCCACCCTGTTTGCGTCTGTTCTTGGCAGACAGGTTGAGCCACATTACTTCCTATTTGAACGCCTCCAGTGCAACGGCAGAACTCTTTTTTAGGCTTTGTCTGTGGAACAGTGCTGCTATACTTTGCTGAATGGGCAGATCAGTAAGGGAAAGTATTTGCCCCCAGAACTATGGTGAGAGGTCGAAGCTTTTGCGGGGCTTATGTCAAAGGTTTTTCACGGTTGCAGACTAAAAACTGAAAGTCAGGTACATTTTTGGAGTTTGTGTTTTCTGTCATCTTGATCATCAAGGATAGGTGGTATGTTTCAAATCAGTCTTTTACTCGTCTTGGGCTTATGACAATGCCAATTGCGTTTGATATTATCGCAAGTCTTTCAGTCTTTAGGTGGCATAACACAATCAGCAACTAATAGATGACCTTCAAAAAAGAGGGAATAGGAAAACATGATAACAAACAATCACCAGAGTGGTATAGGCAGCAGGTGATATTTGTTGGCGGCATGAATGAAAGGGAATGGCGAAGGACGTACTGATCATTAGAGGAGCGGATGATGGTGCCCTGAAAAGCCCTGCTTGTACGGCCTCAACCCTTCAATATATCACGACCGAGTGGAGACTGAAAGTGATGGACTGACAAAGCAGAAGCTCTGCAAATTCCCAATGAAAACATTGCATGTCAGGAAAAAAACATGACTGAAAGAATGTAGTTATAGTCTTGTAGATAGTGACCATTACATTACATTACTTTACCGTCATTTGGCAGACGCTTTTATCCAAAGAGACTTACAAGAAGTGCAATTCAGTCTCCGAAGATCCAAAGTACCAACAGTCGGATGTCAGAAGTGACCACTCAACCGGATAGCAATCTGAGAACCGTATACATATTTACATTCATTTCCATCCTTTTTGTTTTTTTTTGGCGGGGGGGTTCGGGGCTAAGTGTGATTAGTAATGTAGTGCTTGGTGAAGAGGTATGTTTTCAGCTTACGGCGAAAGATGGGCAGCGACCCTGCTGTTCTGACCTTTTTCGGTAGTTCCTTCCACCACTGAGGAGGCGAGACCGAGAAGAGCCGAGACCGGTTCGATCGGGGGCTCTGAGCGATGGGGTGGACGGTCGCCCGGAGGGAGGTGGCAGATCGAGGGGACGGGTAGGGACGTGTGGCTTGACCATATCCTGGAGATGAGACGGGGCTGTCCCATTCACCGCCCGGTAGGCGAGCACCGGGGACTTGAACTTGATGCGGGCGGCTACCGGGAGCCGGTGTAGGGACATAAGAAGGGGAGTTGTGTGGGAGACATTGGGACGGTTGAACTGCAGGCGGGCTGCCGCTTTCTGAAAAAGCTCCAGAGGTCTGATGGTCGCCGCCGGGGCACCGGCAAGAAGGGAGTTGCAGGAGTCCACAAACGCGAGATGACTAGAGCCCGGATGAGTATCTGCGCCGTATCCTCTGTGAGGAATCCGCGGAACGCCACAGGTCTTTCCTACCTGAGGCTATCAGACTTTTTAATTCCTCTTCCTTCAGCCGAAGGGAACATTCAAATCTTTGTACTTTTTAAGACCTTAAAACACTTTATAGCCTCGACTTTGACACTTTATATTTTTATTAGTATTTCTTATTCTCCCTCCTTCTTACTATTATCTATTATTGTTATGTTTTACTTGAAACTCTGGCACAACAATTTCCTTCGAGATAAATAAAGTTGTTCTTATTCTTATCCTGATGTTGTAGAGGAGGAATCTTCAGCAACGTGCGACTGCTGCCAGTTGGTTGTCTAGGACCATACCCAAATTTCTCGCAGTGGGGTTGGCCTTACCACGGTGTTATTGATGGTGATGGCCAGGTCTCTGTGCGCTTACTGTGATCCAGTAAGATTCACAGTCTTTGTAAAATTTCAGGCTGATGATAGAGTGCGATTAAAAACTGTGAAAACTTGTCTTGTGATGTGAGCAGGTGTGAGATGATGGTTTTCAGGGAGTCTTTTCAAAGTCTTCTGATGTATAGGTAGCATCGGTCATGAAACCCCCAAGTGGCTGTGCGTCTTCACTGAAGAGTATTACATTTCGAGCCACTGAGTTCACCAGGCCACCCTTTGGAGTGCAGGCGGCATGAAGCAAAATAAATAAATACTTGACTTTACCATGCAAGTGTCGGCTCCCAGGAGCAATGCTTTTCTTTTATAATATTCCCGGAGAAGCTTGTGTGTTCTTTCAAGATGACGGAGCCTCTATATTTTCATCTTTTTTCTCAGAAATTGAAAAAAAACATAGAAGGAGAGAGTAGCCTGATGCTTTAGTCCGGCATTTTTGATTCCTTTTTAACTTCTTTTTTAAAGAGACATAGATTAAACGAAAAATTTATGTGAGTGTCTTGAAATATGAATAGTTGCAGTTGACGGTATTTTCAACCTTAGTTATTTTCATGGATGTATTTGTGCCATGTTAATTAGTAAGTGGATTTTGTAGATATCAGATTTGCGAGACATAAGTGATATGAGGTAATTGCACAGTTTAAACAGCATTTTTTTAATGAGTAACATGAGATTGATATTTGGTCTGATAAACATTGCAATGTCAGAGATGAAAAGTAATATATTTTAGAACTATCAGTCATATAGATGGTTTCTTTTCTTTCTTTTCCCTAACTGACTGGAATTTAGCTTGAAGTGGCAAAAGTGCTAAGAAAATTACATTGGGGAGGGAAAAAAAAAATCATAGAGTACTTTTCTGAAGTCATAACCCGGTCCCATGTGAAAATCCACAGACTTTAAACTGAAGTCAGACGCTTTTTTTGAGGAACTATTTCCTCTCCATATCACATATTTACCGGAAGCGACCATAAAGACGTCTCATGGTTGCCTTGAGAAGCTGGGCCACAAGTTTATGGAGAAATATCTGCAGTCTCAAAATTTTTATTTTTTTTTGGTTGATTTGCACCTCAAAAGAAAATTCCTTTATAGTATTGAATATATGGCATATTTTAATACGTACTACATAATACGTACTAAGTCCTGATATCTCTACAGTTCAGGAACTCACAGCAAAACAATGAAGATGAAAAAAAAAAAAAAAAAAAAAAAAAGCAAAAATACAATTATCGTGAGTTGAACTTCCCCATTTTAAGACTAGCCTAGTTTTAAGAAGCCAAATTCTCAAATTATTGAAAGAGCCGGTAAGAGCAGGTAGTCAGGTAGCATTTATAGTTTTAAACACATGTTCGACGTCTCAGTTGTGAGAGCGTGCTGTTTTGTTTTTTAAGAATACGATACTAAGAAGGTATCAGGTCCATGTAGCTCACAAACACATGCAACTGCTCTTGATGGTGGACTTGCTACGTGTCCGAGCAACAGTTGCAGCTGGTCACTGAGCTGACAAAACAGCGCTGGCTGGCTTCTTTCCCTCCCTGCATCCATGCACTAATACCCTCACTGGTACGACATTCAAAACAAACTTGACATTGTTATCCAGCCCAAGAGTAATAACGTAATCGTGGCAAGTCATGAATGTGACTGCGTATCGTATTAACTGTTATCCACTAACAAAGTATTGCTCTATTGCTCACTGAGATTGTTAACATTCTTAAAGGGAACATTTCGAATCAGTTCCAAAGGCATTGGCAGCTCTAGAGACACAGATGGTGATGGGTTAGGATGCATGAGTGTAACAGCTGTCTGTTAGTTGAGGGGATGTGAGACATTTTACCCTCTACAGATACACCTGGAGCCAGTTATCTGTGTGTGACAGCAACGTGCACCTAAGGGAGGAATGTTGAAATAACAGGCCACCATTCAGGGAAAGCAATGTGCATAAAAGCAGTTAAATTAAAAGCAGTTCTCAGAACAAATAGAATTCATAGTGCGTTCTATAAACGCTGAATATAGTGGGAGGTTGTATTTGTTTTTGTTGGATTTGAATTAAGAGCTTGCAATTAAGAGCATTATTAAACCAACAAAACAACCCACTTATTTATGATTTGTTCTGTAGCCCATTTGCAAAAAAGAAACAAAAAAATGTGTTCTTTAACCCAAAAAATAATTAAAAAAAAAACTCTATGTATAATGTATTCAGTTAATTCTAATATATGGAATTTAATAATCCCCTGCTGACATATGCATGCAATTCAGACATGTGTGTCTATCATGGTTTCTCAATGTCATCGACTGCCGCCATAGAATCCTTCAAATTCCATCAACTCCACTCTTACTGAAACAAAAAAAAATCTGGGGGTAACCTACATAATCGAAATATATCAGATCTCAAACTGAATATTCTCTGTTTTTGTGTTACAAATGATTTAACTTTAAACATCATAATCAGTTAACTAAGTTATACACTGTATAGACTGATTGTATCAACTGCTTTTTAATTTAAGATAATTTAAAGATAACCTAGTTTCCCTTTGCTGTAGGTAATCTGTAAAGAAAATAGACAATTTTAGTTCACAGAGGACTGGTCATTCAAGTAGGGAGAGGCTTGGTAGAAAAGGACTGTGGTGAAAATAGAAAGAAGCACAAGCACAAGATACAGTAATGGATTTATTATAAACAGCTTGCTCAGCAGCATTACTGCTCATGTTTCACACTATATCCGGACCATTTTCACTGCTCGGAACCAGCTACAATTTGACTTTCGGTGTTGTTGTAGACTGCATAACAAATCTCCCGTGACATTTAACAATTTTCCACTATTATGAGGGTTTTTATCCAGCTA
Organism: Fistularia commersonii; assembly: GCF_037954325.1. Taxonomy (NCBI): domain Eukaryota; kingdom Metazoa; phylum Chordata; class Actinopteri; order Syngnathiformes; family Fistulariidae; genus Fistularia; species Fistularia commersonii. The sequence continues at coordinate 4,839,624 of NC_141294.1, read as the reverse complement.
ATTTATCTTCCAAAATGAAATTGAATCCACTGTATATGACATCAGATGACCAGTATTTTTCCTCTTTATTCATACTATCTTCACAATCACCGCATCACTATCATCATCATCATCATCTTGTTTTCTTCCCTGTCTTTGGAAAGCAGCATGTAGCTAGGCAACCTTCTCACTAACTTATTCACTTGTTTGACAAACATTGGTCTGCAGGGGAGTAAGAAGGCTGGAACACTGGAAAAAAAGAAAAAAAATAACGTCTCCTTCAGCAAGCAATATAGAGAGTGGGTAGGGAAGGGAAATGAGATGACCATTACCGGATAGGCCAGATTCTTGGACGCTATGCTGTGTACCAGGCATAACCAGATACCTTCTCTTTGAGACAAATATTGACCATGACCTACATACAGGACTGTCTCAGAAAATTCGAATGTTGTGATAAAGTTCTTTATCTTCTGTAACGCAATTAAAAAAAACAAAAATTACTTTTTCATGATATTCTAATATTTTGAGATAGGATTATTGAGTTTTCTTAAGGTGTAAGCCATAATCAGCAATATTAAAATAATAAAAGGCTTGCAATATTTCAGTTGATTTGTAATGAATCCAGAATGTATGACATTTTTGTTTTTGTAATTGCATTACAGAAGATAAAGAACTTTATCACAATATTCTAATTTTCTCAGACAGTCCTGTACATTGGTGAATTCACTTGAAACAAAAACCATATACATTTTTTGACCTGGAATATTGACGGATGGCAACTACAATGGATATGTCGTATCCGCCGTAAGCGAACCAATTATCAGTTTTGCCACTTATTACAATGTGTACACAAAGAGAAACGCAAGTCACTTTCTTCACACAACAGTACGGAAACTATGTCTTACCGGTACCGGTCCGGAAATTATCGATGCAAGAATTATTTCCGGACCGGCCAAAGCAGGGCATGTGAGTGATTTCTTTTTTGACAGTGTTGCAGCCTGGTTGAGACATTTTAAGTTGCTGAGGTTTCTGTGTTAAAACCTTTTGAGAGAATGAAAAGCAGAGGCTCGCTAAATGGAAACAGATCATGACTCTGGGGGCTTCACAGGGTGCGTCTAATGCATTTGGGCAGCTCAGATGAAGCAGAGCAGGAAACTAGAAAAAAAATATATAGATAAAAAGAGAATAAAAACAAGCGCCACATGTTTGCCACCTCACTACATAGCTATTGTAGTGTAAAACAGCAATTTAGACCAGTAGGCAAGGAACATTCAAATAAAACACTCTTAGGTCATTGAAAATGAGAAAAAGCTGAATGACGGTCATGCCAAATTGTAGTGAATATTAGAATGCATCACAAGATTTCAGAGTCACATTTGATGGAGTCAAGAATTCCAGACAAAACAAAACATACATGTGAAATCCTTTTGGCTAATTGCTAAGTAGATTCCTGCATCTGGACTTAAGTGTGTGTTAAGTGTTTGTCATTTTTTTAGGGTGTAATTTTATGTATCTGTCACTCACTTTTTAAAATCGGTTCAGTCCAAATTTGTTTCGTTTGTATTTATTTTCAGATTTTTATTCATCGATTAACTTCTTCCTTTCTTTTTCATTATGAATATTTTTTTAACCAAGCATGCATGTTGTTTTCTTTTTATTTGGATTTTTTTTTTTTTTTTTTTTAATTAGTCATTTACAGTTCCACATTGCAGTTGGCATAGTGTGCAGTGGCAAGCAGCTGGTTGGTTGGAAGAAATCCATTCAACCATTATTTAATCTGGTTTATTTTAAATAATAACAATAATAACAACAACAACAGCAATAATAATAATAATAATATAATAGTTATAATAATCCAGATTGTGATAATAATAAGCATTTTTCATTTAGGTGCTGTACAAAAAAGAAGAAAAATAAGACACAGCGAAATGAATCATCTTCATGTGAGAGAGTGAATATTTTCATCTTGACACTTTGCCCTGTGGTCTGACTTCCAAATGGTTAAGGTTAAATCCCACCTCTCACCCAGGTCCTGCTGGGACTGACTCCTGCCCCTAAGAGGCCCTCTCTGCATAACAAGACTGATAAATGATGAATGATTCCCACCTTGCAGTTTTGCTATATTATATCTCAGAGGGGATTTCAAACTTTTTGTGGCTGACACGGAGGAGGCGCTGGTTTTAAAAGAAACTATTTGATCTCACTTTTCCGAGCAATATGCTGAATACAAGCTGATGCTTTGGGGGAAAAAAGTTTGAGGAAGGTGTTGGGAGCTTTGAGACCTCAAACCTAATTAGATTTTAAGAGTTTGCTAATGTGTATTTCTGAAGTTAAGTACACCTTCCCCCAATCTATAGCTGGAGGCAGTGGAATAATTAAGCATAAACGGCCACGCTGCAGTGACAGACTCCACTTAGGGCAGAACCTATAGAGTCAACCTGCAATAAAAGACCATATGGGCTTTTTCTATTCATTTTCCACAGAAATAGAATGCTGTGTGTTTACAAAGATATAAGCCAGGGGGGTTGAAAACATCTTGCAGTGACTTGTCATCCAAATAAAAAGTTCCAGTTGGAATATTTGACCTTTTCATCATCTGTTGAACCAAATTGAGGGACTTTACAGCAAACTTAATGCATCTTCTTGTGGTTTTATTTTTGTTTCATAAATAATTTGGTGCCTTGGCCTCTTGCGTGACAGGTTTCACGTGTGACTACAGAATACAGATATAAAAGGAAGCTGGAAGAAACCCAACATCCTCTTGTAGGACTTAAATAACCCTAAATTAAGAGATTTAACCCCCCTAAATCTCCCGAAAGTCTCCTGTGATCTGATTGGTTGTGGTTAGAAAAAATGTTTACTGACAAACATATTCCTTCAAGCATTGTGCATTTGTGGGAAAATGGATCTCAAAGGATTGCACTTAACCTAGTGAAAACTATTCATAGTGGTAAAATCCTGCACTGAAAGATAAAAAAAACACTCGACTATTTACTTGACCTCTCACATAAATCTCTGAGTGGAAGTCATATAAAAGTCAGTTTCGTACTTTCCGACCCTTTGTTTGAGGAAGTTGCCATCAGACAGATCTCATCCTAGTGGTTTAAAATATGCCTGCTTTTTTGTTATTTTAATTGTTTCTACAAAATGAAACCTCAGTGATACTTAGGGAGGGTTAAGCAAGCAAGCGAAGATACCGGTTTCGATACCCAGTACATCTCAGTTTAATTACTGAAGTTGTTGTAGTGTGGCTCAAATCCACTGGAAATATTATCAGTTTTTCAAAACACACTGACATAAAGAGATATATATGCTTCCTGCAAGCTAAAACCCACTTCGTCTCCCCAAGCTAAGACAGTAAAACAAATAACTGTCCTCTGAGTAGCCTCTGTGAAAAAAGGAAGTTGGCCTTGTGTAAGGGTTGATTGTTGCAGTTTGCACCTGATGTGATGCAGGTGGTCTTAAATAAGATTTACATGACAATATATGTTTACGTCCGTCCCTTTTGGTGTCTCATCTTTAACAGATTGTAGAAACCCCTCGATAACCTTTAGAAATACAAGCATCTCCGTTTGGTAGGCTGCGAGATGTGCCCTGATATTAACTCACATGAAATGCAAAGTTGTTTTTTTTTTATTTTAAAGAGATAAGGGATTCTCCCTGTTGCCTGCATGTAGGCTGTAAGTGCTTTTACTTTTCTAATGACTGAATACAAAGGCATACGGAAATGATTCAAAAGATGTACTCAGACACACCGCAAAATCTAAAATGAATGAGATGTTCATGCAACTTTAACGGAACAACCATAAAAAAAAGCATTCCAGTCTGGTGCCATCAGACAGTGCAATGGTTGAATCTGCCTGCAGAGAAATGCACTGAGGCGCCTCCAATATCTCATGCCCTCCATGGCAGCATTCTGAATCATGTATATACCTCATATCTATATTTCACAATTGTCAGCTTATTCATAATAACTCTATCTATCTATCTATCTATCTATCTATCTATCTGTCTATCTGTCTATCTGTCTGTCTGTCTGTCTGTCTGTCTGTCTGTCTGTCTGTCTGTCTGTCTGTCCGTCCGTCCGTCCGTCTGTCTATCTATAAAAACCTATCTTTAACCTAAAAAAAAACAACTGCAATATTTAATTTCTCTGTGCAATATTCAGAACTGTGCAATATTTAATTTCATAACAGCTACACTACAATTTTTCCTTTTATCATACTATTGTGCACTCCTTATCTCACTTGTTACTAAGACACTTATAGTTTTATCACTTGTTTACTAAGACACTTTATAGTTTCACTGAGACACTTTATAGTTCATAGTTTTTTTTTTATTTCTAATCCTGCCTTTTTCTTTTTATTTTTTATTACTGTTATATTTTCTGTAACTCTGGCACAACAATTTCCTTCGGGATTAATAAAGTTGTTCTTATCTTATCTTATCTTATCTATCTATCTATCTATCTATCTATCTATCTATCTGTCTATCTATCTATCTGTCTATCTGTCTATCTGTCTGTCTGTCTGTCTGTCTGTCTGTCTGTCTGTCTGTCTGTCTGTCTGTCTGTCTGTCTGTCTGTCTGTCTATCTATCTATCTATCTATCTATCTATCTATCTATCTATCTATCTATCTATCTATCTATCTATCTATCTATCTATCTATCTATCTATCTATCTATCTATTTTCCTTTGCAGTTTGGAAGAGGTGACATTTAGCTTTATCTTACTGCTTCATTTCACGCCTTCCCACTGTTTCCCAAAATGACAGGTCAGTATGTAAGGGGCGGTCTTCTCTCTGAGTCGAAACGTACTAGTAATTGCCACCTTTTATCCAAGCCACCCCTTCAAATCTTGGTTTCTTTCTCACTCTATTGTGCAACTGTCTTTTCCTGCAAGTACTTGCAAGATCGCAGCTATGATTCTAGAGTGAACATTTGAGAGTGAAAACTGGCTGTAATATTTCACATCCAGTCACTCAGAATCCTCCGGTGCAGCACAGTCAATCTACTAATCTTTTCAAATGTTGACATTTCCACTGAATGTTAGTTCAATGATGGGGATATCTAGAATACCAAATAGTGAATATATTAGTAGACGATGCTGGAATTGGAGCTGCTAGGCAGGACTTCTAGAGGAAGACCAAAGAAAAGAGTTTTGGACGTTGTGAGAGAGGATAAGAAGTTAGTTAGTGTGAGAGAGGAGGATACAGAGAATGGAGTTGGATGGAGAAGGTTGATTCGATGTGGCGACGCCTGAGGGGAAAAGCTGAAAGGAAAAGAAGAACATATCTATCAGTAATATACATTAGGCTTCAGTGCATTAACAAAATTTCATACTACTACAAATTTGTATTTTCCTGTGTCGTTTCTAATGGAGTTTGATTTCTATCATAATGTTCATTTGGGAGCAGTCCACATACTGTACATGCTGATTAAATATAGTTTGAACCTTCAAAAAAAACAGTTGCTCATCCTTTTAAAATATCAAGCACTGAAAGTGAGTTTCTGGATCTTTCTCAAATACTTTAGACAAGAAGTTTGGTTTTGATTGCCTGGAGTTGTAACTAAGGAACACTTGACCAAAGACTAGGTTACCTACCTTCACATCCAAGCTAAATACACACGTTCAACTGGCTTGTGTGTGTTGTTGCTTCAATCCTGTGCATTTTAACTTTCACCTGCCTCAGTTAAGATAAACTTGCCTTGTCTTCAATCGCGATTCAAAGACTTGGCGGAGGGTTTTTGCTGAGAATCAGTCTGAAAGGGCTCAGATGCGTTTAGTTTTCACCTCAGATGGATAGCATTGCCTTACTCCTCTTTCCCTGTTTCCACATCTCTCCCTCCATCAACCATCTGTGGCACATGTTATTACATGATGTGAGTGCATCATCATGAATCCCAGAGCAAAAAAATGCATCCCATCCCTTTTATTAAATGACTTCACGTGTATTATATGATCGGTATTTATTTGTAATGAATTAATATTTAATCATTGATCGGATATTAATGTGTCATTTCATTTCATTTTCTTCTTTTCCTTTCGGCTTTTCCCTTCAGTGGTCGCCACCTTCTCCATTGAACCCTATTCTCTGTATTTTACTTACTCACACCAACTAACTTCATATCCTCTCTCACTACATCCATAAATCTTCTCTTTGGTCTTCCTCGAGACCTCCTGCCTGATTATATCCGTCTTCCGATATATTCACTATCCCTCCTCTGTACATCACCAAGCCATCTCAGTCTGGCTTCTTTGACCTTCTCTCCAAAACATCTAACATGCTGTCCTTCTGATGAACTCATTCCTGATCCTTTCCATCCTCGTCACTCCCAAAGACAATATCAACATCTTCATCTCTGCAACCTCCAGTTCTGCCTCCTGTCTATACAGCATCGCCGGTCTCACCGCTGTCTTGTCCACCTTTCCTTTCTTGACATAATACCGCTGACGCTTTTCTCCACCCATTCCAACCTGCTTTAATCTGTTTCTTTAGCTCTTTTCCAAACTGAGTTCCTCTCATTTACACACATATATTGTGTCTTGCTGCGACTGATTCCTCATTCCTAATTCCGACTAATTCATTTCTCTCCTCTCCAGTTCATTTCACTATCTTGCTTTAATTTCGACTTTTGCTGCTGAAGTGAATTAAATCTAAATTTTGTTCAAAATAATTATTTCTGATACCACTGTGCCCCCAACTACTGGTTGCTTATTTTACAATTTAGTTATCCTCCATTAAAACAAATGTGAATAAAACCCCGGTATTGAAAAAAAAATACACACCAAAATAATTAAACCACATATCTGATCAGCTAAATATTTGGGTTCAGCTCTACTTACAAAGTATTAGCTTGAAGAATGATACCACTAGTCTGATTTCAGAAATGACAGGTAATAGTGTGATAATACATATTTGAAGTTCTTTGGAATTGGTTTGAATACAGTCATTAAAATAGATGTTTCAGTGGGTGGCATGGGATTTTTAATCAAACTGTCACAAGCTCATACTATTTTCTCATATTTCTAATTTGCTGATGGATTGAGAGCTTAACAGTCGGGGTTTTACTCAGTCATCTTTTTGCCATTTATTTGTTGGGTCCTTAATTTGATTCCATTGTTCCGGTTTGGTTTAAGCTGCTTTAAGCTCTTTTGATGTAGCCTTTGTTAAATATTGAAGTACCCTGTAACTGCAGTGATGCTGTTTTGGGATATTTTTTTTCATTTTACTGTATAAAAAGAGCAGCCCGGCTGGCAAATACTTGAAATAATTATTTCCAGAAATAATTGTTATCTTATTCATGCATCCCATCACTGTTTAAACCTACGCTGTAACATCGATAATTATTGCTTAAATTAAAATGTTAGGTGCAAAAGGAAAATATTTTACAGCGGGCGGAGTCAGGTGATGTGGTAGGTCATTCCCCTGAAGGTTGAGGAAATGGAATAAAAGGACAGGAAAGGAAGCAGCTAAGGCCACTATGTTGAAAGTCCTCTCAAAATAACTTCTAAACTGATCGCAAGGCCATAAATTCCTTGTGCGATTGCAGGAAAGTGTTGGAAATTGGTCCTGCAAAGAACCAATGCATGCTGAGATGTGATTCATACAGTATTCAACAGTGATTGTGTCTAGGAGGAAAACAGATCGAGGGACTTGAGATCACTCTCTTGACCTTCAAGAATAGATTAATAAATCATACATTGAATTGTCAAAAGTCTGATAAGCCCCAAAGAAAGTATTGTCCCTAATATAGTTGTATGATTTATTTCTACTGATCAAGACAATCACTTACCTCCTGGCAAAGACAAATAGATAATGCTTTTATTGTAAGCATTGTAAAAGAAAAAGAGAATAGAATTGAATATTCTTTTAATCGTTCCGCAGTCGGGAAATGTCACAAAACAGAAACAGACTGCTTCATTTGAAAAATTCAGTCTGACTTCAATCTTTGTAGCTTTTGAAATGTCAAATGTATTTTCAGACAAAGGTTCTTGGATGTGTTTTTGTTGGACGTGAGTTTCAAGGACACGAATCCAAGACGTTTCGTCGCGTCTCAGATTTTTCTCACTTATTGCAAATGGTGTGAATTGATGTTTACTCCCCATGAAAATATCTCTTAGGATGTTTTCTTTTCATTTTTTTGCCAGTCTTCTGCATTTATTGCAGGAATACATGCATTTCCCGAAATATATTCCTCAGAAGCATATGTAATGATGCAATAAGCTTATGATTGCATTTAATAGATGTTACATAACTCACCATGCCATACAAATAGTAAAACAACAGTACTCTGGTCCTGCATCTACTGAATTACTTGGATCCTAAATAATAAAGTAATTTCAAGCTTTGGATAATGGCTATTTTTTTTTCAGTTTTACACAAATTTTGCAACACAATTATAAACTCTCAATGAATGACTTGACCATTTATTGACAGTTATTGTGACCACGAGTGAATAGAACAGAACTACGGTAGAAGTATATGATGACAACAATGATAAAACATGGTGAAATAAAAAATGCTTCACCGATGTTGTTTGCAAATCCCTGAGCTGAACTTCTAAGAGTTTGCAGTTGTATTTGTCTCTGTGAAATCCTAATGTTCCACCCACTTGCTTAGATAAGAAGTATGCCATCTCAACATGTCTTGCTGTTTCCTATCATCTCCTGATGTTCGTGCATTTTCTGTTTTTCCCCTACAGTCAGCAGCATGGGCCAGCATCTAGGAAAGAGGGATTCGCCCATAAACAGCAAGGTGAGAAACGTGTATCCGTGCTTTTTTTTTTTTTTTTTAAAAAACACCTGCTTTTCTCTGAGGGAATGATCTTGAAAATTGTGGAAAGTCACTTTGTAAGGCGTGACATGGAGGTGAGGCGTATGCGTGACATTTTTTTTTTTTTTTCATGATTGCAACTGGTGGCGTTTATCAGTTGGACTTTGGACCTTACTGTGGAAATGTGGTCAGGCTTCTTGAGTTAGACTTATGTATTGCCTTTTGTCAGCTCTTAAACAACCTGTTAACCCCTTCACGTGGCTCAGGAAAAAATCAAGTTAAATATAATTAAATCACATAAATCAAGGGGTAGTAAGAATCAGTGCAGTAGGAAGCCTTTTATATTAACTGACCGTATAGATTAAATTACCGAGAATCTAAATTAAAAGAAATACTGTGCACTTTATATCGTTTTTTTCTGCATTTATATGAGCTAAATGTCAGTGACAACTATATTTGCTAGTCCCGCATGATGAATTTGCTTATGAAGAATGGAGGAAAAATGTAAGTATGGCACCTTTTGTGATCTTTTTTTATTATTTTTAATCCTCTACAAATTAAACATCAACTGCAGCATTTTTTGACCACAATTTAAATAGCACTGAAACCGTCTGCAACCTGCTCTTAGTTGTGCTCTGTTGCCATGACAATATGAGATGCATGATGGGTTACCATGGCTCTTGTGGGTTGCTCTATAGTAACCCCACAGAACCACAAGCATTGGTGCAATAATGCAACATGAGGAAATCCATTTGAACTTAAGAGAGTAAATAGATTTTGTGCATTAAGGCTGATACCGAACGCTCTTTAGGTACTCGTATCTTTTTGCCATTAGCTTTGGCCTGTTGATCAGGACTTTGTTCCGACACACTTACGAAGCTCAACTATCCAACACTGATAACTGATTGTCCATATCCTTCTGTATTTTGTTTCCATATGAGGATATTGCCTTATCTTTAAGAACACCCTTCTTCAGTGTGAGGCTAGTGAGGTCTAGTGAGTGGCAATGTAATTAACCCAAGCCTTGCTCAAGTCTTTCCCATCAGAGATTTTCCAAATTACAGTTGATGTGAGTCTCAGCCATGATGAGTAGTGCTGTATTCTGATTTGAAAAGCTGACAAGTTTCTTCGCAACGCTTACGTCTTATGACAAGAAAGGAAAGAGGGAAAGAAAAGAAGAAAAATATGGAGACAAAAAGTATTTTCGAGCACCAGCATGTACAATAGCCTGAGGGATGTACTTACGGTCGGCTACCTGGCTGGTGCCAGTAATGGACAGAATGATTGTGTCAGCATACTGGGTAAGAGGGGCGCCCAAACCAGCAGGGAGGCTGATGGCTCACCTACTGATGATCAGGTTCCTTTGCTCGTAAAGAACATGATGGAAAAGGGAAGGAAAATGGCATTTGAGTGCCCTGCCAGCAGAGGCATCAGTGCAGAATATCACCGTAAAAATCATCGGCTTCTGAGATCAGCGGTTATTTGGCAAATCTCGATTCCCTCCATTTGTTTTCCTCTTTCTTTCGGCTTGATTACGGCGATATCAGACTAAATGTAAGCATCTTGCAAAACAGCCAGTTGTCATAGTGACAATCAGACAGGAACGGAGCGTGACAAAGTCAAGGCAGGTTGTGTTTAGGCGCTGTTGTCTGAGTCGTGATCCATCTCCAAATCCTCTATCATCACAGGAAGGGTCTAATGTACCCATGGCTCCTTTGTCCCATCTCACCAGTGGCTCTGATAAAATGTTTCTCATTCACCGGTTTGTCAAATAATCACACAGATGACATTCATAAGAATGAAATCTCTCACCGAATTATGGGATTATGACACTATTACTGTGACTGAATGCTTACAGAGGAGGCAGAGGTGCAAAGTTTGCTTATATCTTTCATAACACAAATGTGCTTCTGCTGGGATGTACAATCAAAGATGATGGAAAAAGTAGTGTGGAACTTCAGGACTGTATTCAATATATCTCTATTTGTTACAGCCCAGAATGACAGTTGTAAAAAGGAATCCTGATTCTGATATTACATGGTATTTTTCTCAATATGGTTTGTAGTAAACATGCACGTAGTCTTATTTTTCCATATGAGAGAGGTTTGCCATCACAGATTCCTCCCTTTTTAAAATGACTTTCTAAATGTAGTGCCACTCACCTTTTGTGGAGGGACTAGTGTGTAGGTTCAAGCGACATCTGTCACTAGAGTCAGTTCAGGTCCAGTTATTTTAGCTCAGGTCAAACTGGAAGAATTATAAATTAAAAAATGTCACTGCTGAGGGAAGTTCAGAGGCCAACGCCTCATAGTTTCTACAATTTTATGTTGTTTTGGACCAACTAATAGTATTACGATTATTGGTAATCCAGCAATATTTGGGTGATGTTCATGATTATTATTATTATCATTATTATTATTATTATTAGCAGTAGTAGTAGTAGTAGTAGTAGTATCAACATTATTAGCATTATTAACATTCTAAACATTATTATTATCATTATTGTTAGTATTTTTATTATTATGACCAACAACAGTAATAATAAGTAACTTGGAAGTATATTGTTAACATGCCAGAGAAATAAGTGGAATATAATTAGGTTTGTTGATATCGCCGGTCTAATTTTGACATATACAGTAGGGGTCACATTATACGCACTATCAAGGCTTAGGTATTATGCATTTTCTCTTAATTTTCATATCCATTTTAGCCAAAGAGCCAGCGTTTACTGTTATTGCAATTTCAAAAGGCTGCTTGGAAACAATTTGCCTTTGCAAGGTTCCTATTACCTTATTCATCATATTTGTACTCTGCACCTTTAGGCATAACCTTTGATGCAACTGCTGTCATACTCAACTGAATTACTATGCTTAAATTAGATAAATGTAAGAAGCCAGTGATAGAAAAGAAAATGTATTGCTGTGTATTGTAATGCATTATCTCCACTCGTTTGTGGAGATAAAGAAATTCATTGATTGATGGCAAATAAAATATTTTGCATGAACATAAATAATCTGCTATGGATAACCATTAATGTGGTCTGTACCCTTTGAGCGGGCCTTTTCCTTCATTTTGAGCATGTTCTCCTATTTATCCGTCAACACAGAGTGTAGAAAGGGTTCTGCTAAATAAATGCCCTCTGTGCACGTGGGCTCCATATAAAATAGTATTTTCATTCTGCTGAGTAACATTACTGCCACGTGTTAAAGATAATGAACACGAAATGTTTTGAAAGTGAAAAGGGGAGTCAGGCTTGCCACAGATGGTATGAAGGAAAGCACGTGGATCAGGTTGGAAAAAGCAGACTTGCCTCATTGAATCTTGCTAAAAATAGGACAGTGATTATACACAACCAAAAACCAAATGTATGAATAAAATATAAGAATAGATATATATAAATAAATGTATAAAAATGATTTAATTACATCAGCATCTGTCAGCCCTTGATTCATGTCTTACTTTCCTTTGAATTTTTGAAGCAACCCTACAACAGCTTGTGAATTAAAGTCTGACGCTTCTTTTTTACAGATAAAAAAGCTCGAGAGGCAGCTCTAGTATTATTCTCAAAAAGAGCCCTAAGTACATTTTTCCTGACCTTTTATGTGAGATCAGTATTGAAAGCTGAAATGTAACAATAACTTCCGCCTTTAGTCAGTCTCGATCTGTGCTCTTTTGGGTTTTATAAGGGGTACGTACGCAGGTGTATTTTGGAAAAGTGTCGATTTTTCCACAAGTTAAGATAGAAGACGCCTCCTGTGATGGGGCATGATTATACTCTATGAATATATTGATGTGTTGCATTCTCTAATGTGCTCCAAAAAAAGGCAAAACTAAAAGGCACAGGCATCACTGGCAGGCAAGAGGAACTTAAAACACATTTTAAAGTTTCAAGTTAACCAGGCTCTGAAAGATGTTGACGTCCATGCGCACTTGGCATGTGACATTACACATTACACTAGTTGAGATAACTGGGTCATAGAAAAGAGGAAACACATCCCTCACACAGGAATAGAGCTGTCATTCTGGATATATGTATTTATTGAATTAAACCCAAGCTTACATGTTATCATTTTATTTATCTGCAGATACAAATACAAGCAGTATTCCTACATTTTTTTTCAAAGATGGTATGTCTTGTACAGTCCTAAAAGAGGATGTAGGAGTACAGTTTTGTCCACTTGGCAGTCAACTTAAAACATAATGGCATGGGTATAAATCAAACTGTATCAAGTGCCTCGTACAAGCGGAGGAAATGAAAACGAGAATACAAGATTTGACATGAAATATAAATATAATTGTTGTTTCGACGTGTTGCAGCCGCACGCCTAATATGCATTTACATGCAGTGTGCACCTGTTTTTATGAGATGCATTTCCTCCTAGTTTGGACGCGGGGAAAAAAGAATCACTCTTTCCTTGTACATCTCTTGTCTTTTTTTTCCCTTGAACTCCCATTTTCCCCTTGACCTCCTTATAAATACAAAAGTATAAAAAAGCACAACTTGGCACTGAGATTCACAGCTCGAAAAATCGATAGGAGATGTGTTTGTTGATAGTTGTGCACATTATGAAGACATTACAGATCAAACCGATGCTAATATATTAGTATACCTAAGCCCGCATGTTTGGCGAGATTATAAACATGTTCATAGATTTATTGTATAATACAGCTAAATAATAGTATAATCAGTGTAAAGTTCATAGGGTGAGTGCGGGTAAAGGCTCCAATATCATGCATAAGTGGTGAATATGACTGTTATTGCACTGCTTTCCTTATCTGCCTTGCATACCAAAGGTGACACTTCACTGTCCGCAGTAGCGAGCTTTTGTGAAACTCTGCTCAACAGAGCTGTATTAAATGCATCACCGATAACAAGTAGGTGTGAAGTCACGCTGACAACCACTGTCCAGGGATGGCATTAAGCTGCAGCTCCCCGCTTAGGGAAAATGGCTCATGGGTTTTCCTATCCACAACCCAATGTGTTCATAAACAGGGCTTAATAGAGCTGAGAATCAAAGAGTGGTCATTTTTACTAACTTTTGGGAATTTTGTTTTTCTTTTCAGATTTGTAACGTTATTTCTGAAATGTATTGAGTCCCAGTTTCAAGTGGATTATATACACATTCACCTGTATTATGAAAATACTGTAGATTTGATCAAATATTATGTTGTTTCCCATTTATAGGCAGAGTCCCTAGACATTGTCGTCATTGTTTTACTTCATTTTATTTGTTCAGTTCCTATTTAATCCAATGTTACATCAGACTTTTCAGTATTCTTTAGTGTCAAAAACAAAGGGATTTAAAAAATGTATTCTTAGTACTGGAAACAAAGTTTGGTTTACTATACTCAAAAAATGAATGTGGTTTAATCAAGAAACAAAATACCACTGTCTAGTCATGTAATTGTGAATGTTCAGGATACATCCAGCTCTTCCATGGTGAAACAATGTTGTCAGCTTCTTGGAATGAAGAGATAATCAAAGCTTCATGTACTTGTTTGGTGCTGATAATCTTGATCAGCCTTGCCGCCTCTTCCTGCGTGACATTTTAACCCTTCATTGCCTCAGACACGTGCATTTACCAGATGAGAAGAACATTGAATGGACTCATGGAAAGAATCTCCTGGATTGACGTTACAACAGATTGTTATCTACAGCTTGGCTTAAAAATAATTGTAAAAATATAGATTTTTTTTGTCCAGAGCATGTTCATGTGGCTGTTGAACCGTGATTTTCAGACTATTGAGTGCACCTGAATAGAGACCACACCTGCTGCAAATAACCAAAAATATATATATATATATGTGTTCATTTATAGGCCGCATTTGTCTATAAGCTGCAGGGGTCCAAGTTGTAACGTGAGATATTTACACAGAAACATTTTTTTTTTTTACTTTTAATTAAATAAATACCGGATAAAAATATTTATTTCCGATCAGTGCCTATAACATGGCTGATGAAAACGATTGATAATAAATAACACAATGAAAAAATCCATCTATTTTCTATCCCCACTCTGTCCTACTCCAGCTTATCTTCGTTTTCCTCCTGCGCACGAAATCCATTAAAGTCGTCATCTTCAGTGTCAAAATTTAATAGCCTCAGAATTTCACTGTAATTTCATCTGTTCAATGTGACGAGGTTAAATATTTCGGCGGCATGAAGCTTGTTAGCCCTAAAAAAAATCCATGTATTAGTCGCATCGTTGTTTAAGCCTCAGTTTTCAAAGCATGCGAAAAAAGTAGAGGCTTATAGTCCGCAAGTTATGGTTAATATAATGAACTGTTTATATCCTTTGCATGAATGAATGAATGAATGAATGAACATCCAAACAAATGCATGTTTTCAGATAGACTGAAAAAAAACAGATCTGACAGGTGGCTTTTCTTTTTTAAGTGACACCTTGCACTGGTTTCCACCAAATTAACTTGTTGGAGTTTACCATCACACCTCACTGCTGTTTTGTCAATATACAAAACCAATCTGACACACATTTGCGTCTATTGATCCACTGGGACCCTTTTTTATTATTTTTAATGCAGTTTTCAAATAACAATCATAGACATTCTGCTGGTATTGATTTTTCGCTATCCCACTGATTTGACAGAACTCAAAGGCTTTTATTTATCATATTTATCACATGGTTGCATGTACATATACATGTGGGCAGCATCCTAAAAAGTCAAGGAAGAATATTTCACCAGATCATACCATGTGTTCGTGTCTCAATATAATCTAGGGACTCAGAAATTGATCACACATAATATTTCACTAATTCTTTATCAGAATACTAGCATAAACCTTTCCTGATGGTCAGTGTTATTGCACTTTGAATGACTCATGAGGGCCCCAAAACTACCTAATTCATTTTCATTTTGTCCAAGACATAGCTGTAAAACAATACTTTATTTTTATTTCATATTTTCATATGACTCACTTGATTCCTTTATAACGGTCTTTTGTACGGAGCTGCATGTGTTAAATGAAAAAATGGCACTCATCATAATGAAAACAAAAGATCTATTGTGGGTTTTTTTGTCAGCTTTGAGTTCATTTGCATCTGTGCTTTTTTGTAAAATGTTGCACAGACATTATGACCATTTCAAAACATTTTAGTGCTTGGCACAATAGCTGCCTGCTTCATAAACTCACAGTATGTTTATGTATTACCAATGTAGTACCACGTATGAATGTATCACCAATTGAAAATAAAAGAAGGCCAACAGTTTTAACTTCTATTATATGCAATGTTTATATTGTACAAGGCATCCTGCTTTTCTGATCAAATAAAGTTCAAAGAAATATGTCTTCAATCTTTCCTGAGCAGACCTAAGATTTTTAGAAGAAAAGATGCAGTGTAGCTGTTGGTGTGCATGCATGCAAATGAACACGCAGGATGGAAATTATTTCCCAACAGGTGAACCACATCTTCAAATCAATGGAAATTCCACAGTAGACAACACTTATAACATTACAGGAAAAGAAAAAAAGAAGAAGGGGGAAAAACACTGCTCATTTCCATTTGTTTTTCATTGTTTTTGATTGAAGCTATTTTGACTTCAAGATTGTTCTGGGTGTTGGTGCCATACAAGTTCATGATCATTTTAGTACATGCTTAATTGCATACTCTTATTTGAAATGGATTCCCTAATTGATTGACATTCTAATTTATTTCACCCAATGATAATAAATACTGATTTATTATTTTCATTACTGTTGTTTGCAATATTATTGGTGTCTCTGTTTTCACAGTATTTTATATTGTTGATTTTTGTTTTACCGAGTGATCCACACATTTGGAGCCTGTAGGGTTTTAAGGACGTTTGGCCAGAACGCACACAGGAGATTGTTGTTCTGATCATAACCCAAGCATGATCATAATATTATCAGTGGAATCAGAATGTGACCAGTCCATGTCTGAAACGTGTTGGACCTGAGGCAGCATGTGAGGACAGACAGGACAGGTCTGTGCAAACGCTTGTTTGCATATGCAGGACTGTCTCAGAAAATTAGATTATTGTGATAGAGTTCTTCTGTAATGCAATTAAAAAAACAAAAATTACTTTTTCATGATATTCCAATATTTTGAGATAGGATTTCTGAGTTTTCTTAAGATGTAAGCCATAATCTTCATAAAGGGCTTGCAATCTTTCGGATGATTTGTGATGAATCCAGAATGTATGGCATTTTTGTTTTTGTAATTGCATTACAGAAGATAAAGACCTTTATCACAATATTCTAATTTTCTGAGACAGCCATGTATATATATAGGGTTTCCAGAGTATTTGAGATGAATTGGGAGTTTTTAGTGCATCATTGTGCGTTTTGTTCAAGACATTTTTTAAGTTAAATACCATGGAAAACACGTGTCATGCATCAGCTACATACTGTCTCAGATGTAGATGGACTTTATTGGAAATCCAACACTGGGTGTAATGAGATGTAAAGCTCTTACTTTACAAAGAAAAGCTATTTTTTATGAAAAAAAAAAAAACTTTTACGTAAACCTATCATTGATTAAAAAAAAAACATCTAGCATATGATTGGATCCGTCTATATTGCCAAGCACCTGACAACTCTCCTACTCTCAAAATTGAATGAAACCAGTGAAGAAATAATTTTATTGTCCTTTTTCTAATCCCTTGAAAGATAACATGTCGAATAACTTCAATAATTTAATACTTGTTATCATTACATCCAGCAAAATGACAATTTGAAGTGGTTTTTCTGAGTAACTCCAGTAGGCTAGTCTCAGCCCTTCAAGATATCTCACAATTTGCTTTTTTGGAAGTAGATTGTGCAATATTTTTTTATGCTCCATGTAATCTGCAGCTGTCTAAGAAAAGCAAACGAATAAATAAATGAAATAACTGTCTGGCTGCTAAGTAGTCGTGCTGTTGTTGTTATTGTGAGAAATGTATTCATTGTCAAGAAGCGTAACACTATTGTCACTTGGGATTTAGACTTTGTTTTGTTTTGTTATGACATTAATTAGTCAGGCTTGATAATAAGGTATCTCGATTTGTACTGAGGAGTTAATTGGGGAATTCATGATGAATGGAAGAGGAGATCTGTGTAATTCTAATTAAGACCCCCAAAAAGGATTTGTCAAGCCTCACAAAATATCATAGAGAAAAAGATTAATTAAACTTGAAAAATGAAAAGTTAAATTGTTTTGAAGAAGGCTCAGTCAAGTCTTGTCCTCATTAGGAGGGTTGTCAGCTTTTAATGCTTCGTTTCTAATGGAACAACGGCATCTTTGCCGCTGATTAAAAAGTCATTAAGATGATGATAAGGGTTCGATCAGTGCCTCAACCCCAAAATTTGATCTTTCTATCCGTCCGTCTGTCTGTCTGTCTGTCTGTCTCACGTATGACTCACACTTTAGAACTGGCGTCACATTGGTCACGTCTTAATGTGAATTATCCAAAAATTGAAGCTCTTTTTGTATCACATAATGGCGCGGATAATAATCCAACTGTAGTCAAAAAGATGAGCTCAAGTGTAAAGAACAGCTTCTTTTCAGTTGATCTCCGTCTTTGCGCCGTTGCCATGGTGCCTCAGCGCCTCACCTCTTCAACATCTTTTTGTGTTCCTATTAAAGGCTTCATCACCAGATCCCACAGCGGAGCAGAGAATCACAGCCTCTGATGAAGCAGCGGAACCCGAATCACAAGATGAAGTATTTGGTAAGCGGTTAAACATATATTTTGCATTTGCATGTGAATTCATATCAACACTTTTTATTTTATTCATTCATTTATTTATTGTTTTCTGAAATCCTAAAGAAGTGAGTTCCTCTTTTAAAACCACTTGGGCAATGCTTTAAAACTGGCATGTTTATTATAATAGCGTTGTAAAAGAAAAAAAAAAACTTGATGAATAACACCACAGATGATCAGAGCTACGGTTTGTTATTTATTCCGCTAAATCACAGTACAGGTTGTTTGCACTAATCCACGGGCTCTTGATTATTGTGGTATCTTAAAGGCTCAAATCACAACTATTATTTTATTTATTTATTTGTTATTTTCTGAATCCCTCTGTTTCACTGAAAAGCTTCTAGAAGTGAGCGGTTTGACGAGTTTAAAATTAGCTGTTACCAGGTAGGAATGACACTCGGTGACTTCTTGAAACTCGAGTGCTCCTCATGTAAATTGAACATCTTCACTTTGTCTCGTCGCGCCCTCTGCCTTCCCTGGGATGTTGACCTTCAGTCCCTCCCCGCGTGACGTTCTAGGTACATCCGTGTGAAGAAAGGCCTTTTGTAATTCTGCAGTTCAGCAGACGAGGGCAGAGTTTGTTGCATAACAAACTCTGGAGGGGGGGGGGCATCTCCAGATTTTGCGTTAAACAAATTGACACATTACAGTTATCACACATCAGTTATATTTGGCACAAAATAATTACAAATAAGACCAGGAAATAATCAGTTATTTGCAGAAATTTACAAAAAAACACTTTCTGGTTGGAAAAAAGAAATATAGAACATCCCCAAAAGCAATTTTTTTTTCTTAGCTGTGATTTAAATTGTTAGTGTCCCTGATGCCTCCAGATGGTTCATGTCAACTCCGCTGATATAAATTGAGTATGGATAAAGCCTCAGGCACCTCTCAGGACTTGGGAAATTGTGTTTTCTTTCTGTGTATACAGTTTGCACCGTGGCCAGTCTCTCAGAACAAAACACCACATGAATCATCATCATGATTTCATGTCGCTCCCCACGATGAGGGACGGGAAAAAGCTGGTTCAAGACAGAACCCCCCACCTGGCTACACAAAAAAAAAAAAAAAATCCTCTTTGGGCGCATTAGGATCGGAAAGATGTGAATTGTAAGGCAACAGAGGACAGGTAAAGCCTGTTTCCCCCCTGTGTGTCTGTTTTATTGTTTGTTGGATGAGTTCAGATGAAAGAAAGGATAAGGTTTCATGTACTGAGTTAAGTAGAATCTTTATTTCAGTACTAGAAGTACAAAGTAAGTCCAGTTACTTTGTGCTAGTATGAATATACTTTAATATATATATTTGTACACAGTGCACACAGCATTTATCGCCATGCTTGTTATATAAGCAGTGTAGGTCCCTTGGTCAAATTAATATAGTGTGTCCTAAAACATTTAAATTCAAAGGTGGCCAGCAGGGGTGAGCAGTGTTGGGAAAAAAACAAAACAAATGTTATCTCAATTTACGAGTTATATAAGTGACACTTGTTATTTAAGAAATTCAGCTTGTTTTATTATTGACTTGATTCCAGTAAAGCACTAATTGTGAATATAACTAGATTTGAATGTGACAAGTATGTAGTAAAATGTGACAATAGAAAGAAAGTGACACCAATGCTCACCTTAAACTGGAAGACGTCATCGATTAAATGGTAATAAACATGATACAAAAGTTATCAGTACTAGAAAACAACGCGCACTATGTTGTAGCAATGTCATCTCCGTTACAGTTTGTATGACCACTATTATTTTTTTAAATTATTTATAACTTAAAGAACATACGTGGAAATATACGGGAAATTCATTTCTGATCGTCTATGATTAGGATTTCCAGCATATACATGTTATGTCATACAAAACAAATATAGCATTGATATGCTGATAAAATTACAGCTGTGGGGCTAACCATACAATTTCAATGAAAGGTCAATAATCAAATAACTAGTATTACGTAAAAGCAATTTGTATGACTCCAGGGTGTTTGTGTGCCTGTGCATGCATGCATGTGTTTGTGTGTGTGCATGATTGAATTTATGGGTCTCTACGCAGACAGCTTTTTGCGGCACCTTGTTTTTGTATGCAACCTTTCCACGCCGTCCAGCGCAGCAAGAAATGAGGCCGCATCACATCACCGTCCTCTGCTGTTCTTACCAATCCTTTTTCTTTAATAGTTGAAAAAATACAAGCTGTCATTGATGGATTGGTTTGTCAGCCACTTGTTACAGTTCTCCTTTTCCAGTTATTTAATGTCCCGTGTGTTACGCACCTACCATTGATCATCATGGAGCAGATGAAGCAGACACAACACTGTCACAAGTAATATTTCAGAGCACTCCCTCGCATCAGTTATAGTACATCCGTCTTCTCGGGATGCTTGTCTGCACTAGTTATCAGACCTGCTTATGTCATTGGTAATGTGAGGAGGCGATTTCTAATCTTTCATCCGGAGTGAGATATTTCACATTGTTGCCTCACACAAGTATGAAATTGGAACTCTCTTCAGTTCAAGATCAGTTCAAAAGGAACATTTTTGATGATTTAGTAGTAGCAATGAAAAAAACCTTCTAAGAATGGTGTTTTCTGTGATCTAAAAAAAAAAAGGGAAACACGAGTGAATTAAAACGCTGTTCCAGGGCACATCGGTATCCAGTTGATAATTAATGTTTAACCGAGTCCTCTCTAGATTCGTAGCGTATAAATTATAATTTTCTTAT
The DNA here is from genome assembly GCF_037954325.1 of Fistularia commersonii. Taxonomy (NCBI): domain Eukaryota; kingdom Metazoa; phylum Chordata; class Actinopteri; order Syngnathiformes; family Fistulariidae; genus Fistularia; species Fistularia commersonii. Next base: position 4,818,433 of record NC_141294.1, on the reverse strand, counting down.
CAGCTTGTAACGGATTTCAGCAGAACATTGCTGTTTAAAATACTTTTAAAACCCTCTGCTGATCTGCGCCCCAGTGCTGAACTAATTAGGCGCCATTGTTGATTCAAGATCAGGGCGAAAGAAAATAGAAGGAACTTCAACCAAACTGACACGGTATTAGCGGTTTATAACCGGCGGGTTAGCTGTGCTTTATCGGAGCCTGTTTTCGTCCACTCCTCATCAGCGGGCGTCACGACTCATCTCAGCCGGTCCAGTGTCTGGGGATGTCTCTGTGCTGCACTTCCTGTTTGCACTGCTTTTCCACTGAAGGGCAAACAGCACCATCAGCTCTGCAGCTGTTAAAAGCCCATTATGTCTCCATTACCTGGTCCGGGCTACAGTAGGACCCCACTCAGGAAAAAAAAAAACAAAAACCCCAGACTCCTTCCAAACTGTCTGTTCTGTCCTGACTCTGTCTGGGTCACTGTTTCTTCCTCATGCCAGGGTGAACTGAGGAGAAATGAACGGCGTCGGTTCACAGAAACTCACGAGAGACAGAGAAAAAAAAAAAAAGAAGGGAGATCCAAGGAGTGGTTCTTCAAACAGCTGTACTGATGTCATTTGTGAGCAAGCCAAAAATGAGGGCACAAGCTATGCGCCTCAGACACTGTCTTTTGTGTTTCTTTGACAGTTTGGCCTTTGATAACATCCAGCTCGGCTAAGACAATCCAGGGTGCAAAAAAAATGCGTAATTGTCTTTCGCAATACATCCCCCCCCCCATCCATCGGATTTACCTGCCTCACTATATGGATTACCAGAAAGCCAGTGAGTCAGGATGAGCAAACGTATTTGCCATTCTATTCATCTGCAGGGAGGAAGAGTGGTGCCGTAGGACACTGGGCAGGGCTGAGCATGAATGATGACGGGAGTGACACCGGTTTGCAAAGCGACTGAAAGCTGAAACAGAAGAATAAGTCAGCTTAAGCATTTAAAGTCAATCATTTTTGGGGAGGTGGGGGATGTTTTCCATTGGAATGCTGGAAGGAGAATAAGCCGTAATAGAAAGCATAGAAGTAAATTACTGGGTGATGTTGGCCGTCATGGATCAGACGTAAGAGCTGCACTTGTGGCCTCCCTGAAGTAATGCTATGGTTAACTTCTTTCTTATTTCCAATTACCTGCTCATACGAGTCGCTTAGTGTCCATCGCTGGTTAATCTTCAGCCCTCAGGCAACATATAAATGATGAGATTTTGTGTAATTGTGCTGACAGAGTAATCCATGTCAATGAAAAGAAATTTTCATTTTTATAAAACAAAACTAGTCAGTTACTCGAGTTTTTCTGAGCAGAGAAATAATAATTGTAAAATGTTCACGAAATGAAAACCGTTACCAGAACTGACAAATTAGGCATTTCAGGGGGTCTATTTTACCAGTGAGAATATCACAAACAGATGTAATGAATATTTTTTCATTGTCTTTTACTACCTTGTCAAATTCAAACAAAAAAAAATTGTTATTCATTATACAATCTAACATGTGGGGAGGAGATATCAATATCAATATTCTAACTATTTTATTCACACAATGAATATTCAACATATCAGCACCCCTGTCTGTGAGAGGCTTTATGAGACTGCCTGCTTTGCAATCCATTAGTCTTTGTATCTTTTTAACCTGTTTTCACTGAGGGGCCTTGACGTGGGAGTTGGATGTAAAAGAATTGGATATTGCACCTTAAGTTAACTATTTTAATAAAAACCATAAATGGTTGTCAATTCAGTGAGTACAGCAGACGGATAAATTGCAGTCATTTAACTTGAGAAATGCGTCTCCTATTACAAGTTATCAGTTTAATTCTGCTATTAGACTCATAGAATCGTCACTGAATTTTTCCCCAAAAGCGGCAGGGGACCCATTTTGTAAACTATATTCTCAATTAAAGAACTCATTTTAATCAACGAAACACACGGCAAACCTGAAACTCCATTTAGGCATGGCTGCTTGGCAATCAACAGGTTTCATCCAGACGCATAATATTGCATATCAGTTTTCCGTGCTTAACAGCTCCACCTTTTCATTCATAGGCTCGTAGGTTTCATTTGGGCTCAAGTTGCATAATCAACCGCAGCTGAAGTGGCAGATTCTGCTCCTTGCATTGTGATCCCCATAAATATGTATTGAAAAAGACTGTGATTTGCTGTGCAGTCCCTAAAGGTTTTTTTTTTTTAAATTTCTGTTTAATGAAGCTTGAAATGTATACCCTTGAGAGAGTGCGGGAGAAATATTACATGAAGGAAGTGTGAAGTACGCGTTTGACTGCTTAAACACTGGAACGGCTCATTCAAAATGAGTTTATTTAATGATGTTGCCTTTCAACTGGACGACTGACACGTTTGAGCAAAGACAAATCAATGACGCACTTGATGTAAAAGAAAATGCACTTTCTTTGTAATTAGTTTGTTTTTGTGCTTCAGTCTCCTGCAAAAGGCACACTCGTGAGAAGTGTGGGTTTGGGTGAATCAATATGAGTGTACCTAAGCTGTTACACTGCAGACAGGTCAGTCTGTTCTTGTGCACGAAGAGAAGGCAGCGTTGAAACCAAAATCATTTTCAATATTAGAGTGCGGGGTATTAGAAGAGTTGTGGAATAATTGAAAATTTTACATTTATTTCTTTTAGTGACTTTAAGCACACAAAAGACATTATGGTCAGATTTGCAATCGAAATTGTTGAACAAGTGTGGCATCGGCACAAAAGGGGACTTTTCAGGGCTGGAAAGAAACAGTGAGCTTGGATGCTTTCTTTTTTTTATTAGCATCATACCAGAAAACTGCTCAGAGTCTATGAATATGAAATGTAACACACGGTTTAAAAAATCAAAACGTAGTAAGGTGTTACAATTTTACTCACTGGCAAAACAGCAACGAGTTATTCTCCTTTAAATGTAGATGATATCATCGAAAAGCAGCGTTCCAAATTGCAGTATTTGCAGTACTCGCGAAACCTCTAACAACAATAACATTTCTCACCGAAAACTGGAAAAAAAAATAATATCAATAATAAATGTTATGAATTCCAAAACATAATATCATTTGATGGAAAACCTGACTAAGGTAGAAAGAAGTAAATCCATTGTGGTAACAAGATGAAAACTTAAAATCTCCTTAATCCTTTTCTCAGGGCTGCTAAAAACGCTGACTTAATTAACACAGACTATACGTAGAGTAATTGCATGTGGGACTTCTCAGGGGGGAAGAAGGTTGGAACAGGCAGCCAGATTTGACCGGAGCCTGGCGGGTCAGTCAGAGTCGTCCTCTTCATTGGCTGACAAGGAGCAGGAGGAGGATCCGACCTACCTCCCTTCTCTGCTAGTCTGTTGCTAAATCTGCCAAGACACCTCTGAAAGCTCCGATTAATCTCTAATGAAATCCAAGTCGGAGAACTCCGGATATCAGATATGTCTCCTGATTATTTCACGGCTTATGTTATATCTAAGGATGAACATCTTGAAATAGATGTTCACCCTAATCCATTCGCTCACATGCTCTTTATTAGCCACGTACAAAGCTCCCTGCACATTTCCTTTCCTTTCCTTTCCTTTCCTTTCCTTTCCTTTCCTTTCCTTTCCTTTCCTTTCCTTTCCTTTCCTTTCCTTTCCTTTCCTTTCCTTTCCTTTCCTTTCCTTTCCTTTCCTTTCCTGAAGTTGTCATTTTCTTTATCCTAATTTTTAATCGTCTACTTGCTCCAATGTAAAATATGACCACAATATGGTTATTTTTATTGCAGCTGACTTTTTTACATTTGAACATATCAATACCTATAGAGTTACTCATACCTTAAGAAAAAAGTAATGATTTAAATGGTGCTGGTCTATTATTTTCAGAGAGGACTTTTTTCTACTTTTACAGCCTTTTTGATCGATATTGTTTATTCTCGAAAGAACAAAGTACTGGAGTACTTCCTCCATTTTTTTTTTCCTGTCTACTTTGTGACATTTTCCCTTCGGTTTCCTGGAACTGTAGTAATGTACTTGTGGCATGGCGGCCGCGCTCATGCACATCATTGTCCAATGCGATGTGCATCCTCACACCAGTCGTGTCAGTACTGCTGAGTGTGCACGTAACATAGAATTGAGATGCAAGGCGTTTGTTCCCCTGCCATGCATTCATGTGTTGTAAGTGCAGTAGCTCAGTCATTTGTCTCAGTAGCAGAGGATGATACGGGTTGGTACCGGGCCTAGCACTGCCAACATGAAGCACCTCCTTCCCTCTCAAAAGCTCTGATTGTTAAAGGGCAGCGTCCATCACTGGACTAGTGTTCTTTAATTTGACACCATTGTTCAGATTCCCCCTCTTTCTCTTTCTCTCTCGCACTCTCCTTTCCTTGTCGCTGATCTTTCCCTTTCTTTAAGGTTTCTCTCTTGCGTATCCTGAAGTGAAACTGATGAAGTGGTCCTGTAACCCCTCCTTCGTGCTTTTTTTTTTATCTTCGTTTTTTTCCTTCACTCAAATGCATCTCTTATTATACAGGCGTGTTCATTTCCTTCTGCCACCAGCTTTTCATGATGACATTTGAAGTGGCTTCACAAAGCCGTAGTGCAGTGTGTCGTCTCTGTTCGTGCACCGCATTGTAACAGTTTGTGCAACGGTGCAGCCATGAGTTCAAGAGACCACGTCATCTGGTTTCGACCATCTGGCAGGACAATCACCGAGTGTGCGCGTGTTACAGGCAGCTGCGGCCGTAGCTCCGAGAGTCCACGGGGGAGGGAAGGATGGATCAACACGAAAGAAGCAAAGTGCTAGTCCAGCTAACACATCCCATATGTCTGACAAGATGAACTACAGCCTTTTTCACACTATGGGGAACAATCTACACTGCGGAAGTGCAGCTGTGGAAGAGTGTGTGTCATGTGTGTCGTTGATATAAAAACATCCCGAGGGAATGTAGATCGCCCGTCAATGATCCAAACACGTCATGTTTTTCCACTTGTCATTACTCATGTTAATTTGCTTGCTTTTTGCATATTTAATATATATTGGCCGTGTTGTCTGATTGATCCGTTGCACCCGATTTATTTTGGTAAGACCAGGCCGTCTGATAAAATCAGAGAGCCAGATCTTTCATTTGTGTTCCTGCTTTATTTTCAGATTTGATGTCAAAAGATTGGGGTCCTTTTTTCATAAAAGAAAAGTAATCAAAAAGCCTACGGTAGTATTATATAATTAACCAAATATGAACGTTTTTTTTAATCTGATCAAAATCCAAATATGCTGGCCAGGCATTAAAAATATTATAAAATGGTGCAAATAATATTTATGCAATTATCACATTTCTCCTTTTAGCCTACATTTATAGCACTTTCTGGATTTGACAGAACCATTTATATTAAGTTGAAACATCAGGCAAAACTAGTAAAACAATATACAATATTACTCTGCTTGCAGTCTGATTCATATTGGCTCACATGCTCTTGAGCATGTCTGATATATATATATATATATATATATATATATTTTTTTTAATTTCTTGATATAATTAAAAGCCACATGTGAATGCTTGATGAATCGGTGCCTTCAAGAGAGAAAGTCCTATGGATCAGGATTGTTTACCTATTGGATCAGACCCCACACACTCCATAATCCAGGTTTCTTATAACAACTCAATATTAACCCTAATCATCTACCTTGAATGATGTCTTAGTGCAACAAACGGCAGGTCATTGGAAATGATTAAATATTGCGATAGTTGGTTTGCAATGGGTTATCCTTGTGGACTTTCAAACTTTACCTAAAAGGCCTCATGAATAATTACAAAACAGCAGTTAATCACGAAATGACAGAGTTTGTCTGTTGCACTAGTTTAGGAGTGTAATGGTACTTTTACCTTCCCATCTTATGAAGGTGTTATTAAAATTGCTCACTTGTAAATGTAGATCCTCATTTTTTAAAGCCGTCACTGTGTTGCAGCAGTTATTGTTATTAAAAAAAATTAAGGTTTTCCAGATGCCTTTCAGAAAGTCTAAACTTGCAGTTTCATCAGATAACTTAAGTTTTTAGCACATCTGTATTAAAAATCTTCCTACTTATGATGAGATTAACCAAGATTCCTATCTCTGCCACTGTCAGCAGGGTCTTGAGCATGGCAATCCATCTTCGACTACAAAATGATGCTGTCCCGTAGTTTAGGCCCGTTGGAGCAGAGGCAAAGTTTTGTGTGTAATATGGATTGACTGCCTAGTCCTTGTGTATTTAATTGATATTACTGCTGAAAAAAACAGACATTAGGAACAGAATGTTTTTTTTTTTTTTTTTTGGTAGATGATTATTTTCACATTCTCGAAAATGACTCATGAAGTGTTTGCAGTTTTGATTCCAAAAATCTTTGCCGTAACATTTTTTTTGGGTTGTAACTCATAGATGCTTGACAGAGAGAAGTTTCTCTGACAGTCACGATGACGGATTTCTTGTGCATTCACATTTTCTATCCTTGTCTGTGATACTTTGACAACTGCAGCGAATGCCTGCGAGCTTCATCGTTGCTTCAAGGTTAATATTTTTTGAAGTCAAATACACTGAATCATGCCCCCCCCCCCCTCCCAGATTTAAAAAGATGCTCAGAGTAAAGGTCAAGGGTGTATAAATGGGCTATTAAATCTCAACTTGAATTTCATTACGGAGAACTTTATGTAAAATGCATTTCTTCCCTTTTAACCACGGCGGTGCCGTTTTAAAAATGGTTGATCATCACGGGTCAAGGGTCAAGGGTCAGCGACATGGCCTGAGTTAGCATAAGAGTGTGGTTCTGCTGAAGGTCTTATCTTGTCCAGAAAAAATCTCCAGAGGGCCCCAGTCCTGAATGTCATTTGGGTTTTCAGAGACAGAGAGGGTCTCTTTTCTCCAGGCTGGTGGGTGCTTCAGATCTACCATGAATGCAGAGGCAAAATGGTTTTCGCCTCTGGGTAGGAGGTTGGTCTGGAGCCACATAGCTTTGAGTGTTTTTTCAGAAGCATACTTTCCGTTCTTCAGTCCCACCACAATCCTTGTTGTTCTCCCCGATGCGAGGCTCCGCATCCTCTTCACAACAACGATTGGTGGAAAATAAGGAGATTCAAGCCCACCCCCTGCATACCTTTGTCCTTCTTAATCTCTCTCCTTTTGTTCAACGCTGAATTTGTCTGTTGAATAGATCAGAAGAATACTTTCCCTGACTTCCACCGCATCCCACCAGAGAAAGGGAAGGGTGCCGGTAACTGTTAAAGGCCAAATCATCAAGGCCGAATATCATCTGAATTATCCGAGACAAATGCACGCCTAAGACGTCTTCGCGAGAGTCTTGGAGCTTTTATGTTGAGTTAATCATGCAAATGTTGAAGGCTAGTTGTTGAAGGCTGGTTTCCCTCAGACGTTAATTATGTCTGTAACTTGCTAAAATCTCTTTCCAATGAGTCCAGCACCCCTGGCACCAGTGAAAGCGGGTCTCAATCAATAATCCAAGTCTTAGCTGCAGACACTGACCTTGGCTTTCCCTCGCGGGTAGCTCTTAGACTTGATGCTGCTGCATCATAAATATTCAGGTGTGAGAAACACTCACTGTGGAATTCAACACATGAATACATCCAGTATTTATTTATAGAGCTCACAAAGTCAAGCTGATATTCTCAGTAGGTCTTCGGTGGTAATGGCTTCCATTCCTTGATAATTGGCCCTGAGTTTTGTTTACATGTGTCATCATGTCCACATGTATGTTTATGTGCATGTAACCAATATGTCTTGCTATCCAACTGGCCTCCTTACATGACACAAAAAGCCAACAGCCATTGACAGAAACACTGCTTTAAGATAGTATGATCAACTTATCTGCATCCATCCTTAAAAAGTTTATTTAAGGACTTACAGTGGCCGGGAATTTAAAGCCTCCGGATTCATATGAGCTGCATCCGTCTCCCAATCACATAGAAAACAATTAAGAAAAGATTAGACTTGGTTTTCGAGGTGAGCAGCAGAGACAATCCAAGCGAGTTAGGAATTGGCCGCTTACGCCGAGGGTCTTATTCAGCCTCTGCTTGGAGCTCATTGATTGTCTGGCTCGGGCAGTCACTTTTAAACGAAAGGAATGATTGAGCCGTGAAGGAAACAAGTCAGTGTTTAATTTACTATAATTTGGACATCAAGCCTCAGCCTAAATAAAAGGTAAGCAAACTAATGTGGTTTAAAAGACCTACCTCTGTATCACTGTTGTCCTGCTCGAATTACAGACAGCATAAAACAGCTGAAGACTATAAAACAGTTAACCAGACATGGGATTGCTTTTAAATATAGGGGATCTAAGTTGTTTTCTTTGCAACAATTAACGTCAACGTCTCGTCTTGCCGGCATCATTACACAACCTGCACCCATGTCTGTAAACTCGAGACTATAATTGGTATCATCGTTGGTCCTTCCCTAAAGCCGCTGATTTATTTTGCTGTATAATTAATTGTATATACTCCGAACAAACAGGCAATTATAAAACCCCTATAAAAGTTTCATGCATCTTTAATGGAAAACAATCGATCATAATAGCAAGTGGCAATTAAGTGATCGTGACCGGAAACTGAACAATATTTATTTTGCAAGGAATACCATCGACATTCATAAATGTCTTTTAAAGTAAATGATAGTTTATGCTAGAAGCGGCATTCTCGTCACTAAATGTATATATCTTATAGATACATTTTTAAGAAGAATGATCTGCATTTAAGTTGAGGCTTGAGCTAGTGCTACGACCAAAATTTCTGTCAAAATTGCAAAGGCTAGAGAGTATATATAGATTAACCAGAAATGTCAGTGGTCGGTCCGGTAATTGGTGTGTAATCTGTACTGATGAAAAATTCATTCACTCTGTGCCAACAAATGCATTTTTTTTTTTCCCCAGTTTGAGGGATGATGTGAAAGCTCCTGAATTAGTGCTCTAAATGTTCACAGAGAAAACCAAGGGAGCTGCTCATCAGCAGCTTTGTGTTTTTTGGGAGCGCCATTGTTCATAAAATAAATGGAGCTAAACATAATGTTGATCGAAGTCGACCGATGGGAAAGTCACAGGAGGTTATTAGCCTCAGATGAGTGTTGCAGGAGGCTAACTGATTTCCTGACAAAAACTATTTCCCTTTTTGCTGGATACAAATGCATTTTAGTTCAGAGATGATGTGTGCTGGATAACCAAGTAGTAAAATGGCCATTAGATTGCAGGTGGACTGTCACTGTGTTCCAACTCTTGCTTTTCCATTAATTAGTAATTCCCATTAAAAGTGCTATTTGGAAAGCATCAGTAGTACAATTTAAAATGGTCAACTTTTACATGATATGCTTGAGCATTTGATAAAAACTCTTTAAAACTTCAGCATCAAAATATATTCAATCATGTGCTGTTTGAACAATAACATTTTAACACTTTTGTTGATGAAATCTGTATCCTGGTATCAATAAGTGATGCTGCCCTGGTGCCCACAAATTCATTAATGTATTTCACATTTAAAATATTAATTTCCAAAATGTGAAGGTCCAACATTGGCCTCGAGGATGTTAATATAACTCTGACACTTTTGCTTTGAAGGACACACTCTCACTGGAAAATAAGTGAGAAGCACACAGACACCGCCAGCCTCTGAATCATGTTCCTTTGTATCTTTACTTTGTTTCAGTGCGTCGTATTGGTTTCCTCCGCCTAGTCTTTCTTTCCCATTACACATTCAATCCCTCAGCCAGCACAGCATTTTATTGTGAGAAAAAGAAGAAAAAAAAATGTTTCACAAGGTACTTATTTCTGGTATAGGAGAAAATTTGATGCTAGAAATTCCTAGTCATCTTCAGGATCTCCCAGCAGAGTGTGTTGGAATATTTTCGAGAAAATTCAATATGTGTTGAAACTGGGTGACTGGTGATACTGCAGTCTAGTTCATTTTGTCGCTTTGACTTTTAATCAGTTATTTCAGCATTATAATTTTCCAAATCATACTGGGATGATATAGCATGACAATAGCATACATGATAGCAGCTCCTCTAGATTCGTGCCTCAAGTCAAGATTTTGCTTGACGCATTGATGGATTTTCAGTGTTCCCACTAGGATTGTAATTGCCAGATGCAGGGGCTGTTTCATCACGTGATGATTTAAAAAGTTTTATTGTTCGGGAATTGCAATTTGTCAGAGATGACAAGAAAATATTGTATTTGGGTAAACATAGAATGAAAAAAAATAATTTTGCAGCCCATTAAGAGGTGTTCTCGCCATCAGTTCCCTAATATCGTCTTTGACACGCAGCACGCTGTTCTTCCCAAATGTGATAAATCACAGCAGAGCACACGCAAGGGGATTTTATATCTTGACGGATGATTTTGTTTCACAACAATTCCATCCGCATCAGCAGTGCGATACATTTCTTGATAGCTTTCACAACCACCGCCCTGCATCCTCATAGCTCTGGGATCCCAAATCAGATAAGTGTCGCCATGCCTTGGCTTAGAAATTCATACTTATAGGAGTTATTTTAGTGACACGGGGCCCTTTGTTTGTCTTTGATAGCTATGCAGACTTCACAACGGGCCACTGTTCCAGCCAATATTAGCATACAGATTCTCTGGTGTAGTGCTACACCATTTTGCCCGATACAGTGTTTATATTGTTTTGTGACAAGAATGCACTGGATGTCCTCTGCTGTGGGAGCTGGCTGGCATAGCTGTCAAAGTGGACGTTAAGGGAACACTTTCATTTCCATCTCATTGGAAGTAATGTAGCTGAAGAGAAAAAATGACAATGTGAGGCGATGGAACCAATTGTTACAAAGTTTCTGCAGCCTCAGTGAGGCGGGCGGATATTCGGGGTAATTTAACGAGAAAACGATCTACGTCCGTGTTAAATAAAAGTCCTAATGTAATATAATAAGGAAAGTGTTCCGTTATAACCATTCTGCACCGAGTTCCGGTCGATTAGGCAAAAATCTGTGAGCGCGCCCGCCGTGTTATTGCTCTGGCCTCGGAAAGGTGTGAAAATGAGATCTGGGACTCTGAAATCAGAGATAAAGACAAAGGCGTCGTAGTCTCTGGTCTCCAAATGATGCTCAGGTGAAGATCGCTGCCGTTCAGATTTAAAAAGTTAGCTCTGCCGCGGCAGGAAGGTCACCAGCCAGTCAAAGGGATCTATTGTACTCCTGCAGTTTACTGTGTGCCATCCAGGCCCGAACCCATGCATGACCTCTGTTGTTTCTGAAACAGGAATGGGTGAGACAGATGCGAACCAGAACAATGGCTGCATCTCGGAGAAGCCGGCGGTGACTGACTCCACGGGCGCTGAGGGCCCCCGCCAGCCCTGGACCCAGGCCAACATTGCTGACCCTGACGCCGCCACGCCACGCCCCCACCTGGCCCGCCTCTTCTCCCGAGATGCCCCGGGCAGAGAGGACAACACCTTCAAAGACCGACCCTCCGAATCGGACGAGCTGCAGACCATCCAGGAGCACAGCGGAGCCGCTTCAGAGTGCGGGTCGGAAACACCGGAACAGGACCTAGACTAGGCTCGCTTTTTTTTTCCTTCCCTCTCCTCTCTCTTTTCTCGTTTCACCCTTCTTTCCTTCGGTCTCTCATTTAAGAGAGAGACAAGAAGCCCACATTTCACGACTTTACCGCCAATCCCTACAACTACCAACCATGGCATCCGCAAGCAGCTCTGCACAGGCCGCCTTCGGGCTGGGCCGGAGGAAGAAGAACCCCGGCCTCCTGGATCAGATTGGGAAATTCTTTGGAGGGGACAAGAAGAGGAAGAGCAAGGTGAGGAAGCACAGAGTCGAAATACAAACTCGACTCCTTTCAAGCGTCTAATTCTCAGCCAGAACCACTTTTTACTTCAAATACTTTAACAGACCTTGAGCTTCTTTCCAAAACATTCGCTTTGAATCTCAGTCGAGTTTCAGTGTTAGTCGAAAATTCTAATCTGACATCGTCTTATTAACCGATTATGTATTGACAGTGGATAATATGTTGGTTGGGGTTTGTTTTTTTTCTAGTTTTTCATTCCAAAAATTGCTTGTGATTTTGACTCGTTCATGGACACCATTATATATTGTCTTTTTCTTTTATGTGAACGGTACTGATTTGGTAGCATCGTTACGTTTCGTTGAATATACATGTTGTAGGTGTGATATCGTCAAAAGTGAATTGTGAGATTGTTCTGTTGCTGGCAGGTTGTTTATTGGAATATTTGTCGGACTGGAATAACAAACAACCTGCCGTCTATCAGTTTGGTACCTAGACGGTGACGATATGAAATATGGGTATTTTACGTTTGTATCATCAAGATGAATTATGGCTCCATTTCTACATTTTTGTTTCTCTCTGTTCAGTTTCTTTGATGTTGAGATAATTTTAATATCTGTGAGCCAGGGACAGGAGGTACTTTGTCACTATACTGTGCTCGGCACAAACGTAATGATGATGCTATGGTATGTATGATCAAAGAGAAATAATTGCGCACGTGTTATATTCGAATCGGTGTAAAATCTTATCTGCTGTTAACGGAACAGGTTCTGGCAGAAAAAGGATTTTTCTGCATTTTTCAGCCTGCATTGCTTTCTGGTGACCCCGCACTCCAGATCGTGTTCTCAGGATACCAGAGTTTTTCTGCGTCGCTGACCTCGATAACTTTCCTTTCCCAAATTCTGCTCTCGGTCAGGCCCACTTTGTAAATCTCTGCTGCCGTAAACGTTAATAATTCTTCCAGTGTGTATATTTACTGCGGGCTGGCGTCCAGGTCCACGGGTAATGGACTGCCTGGCATTGCCACAGCTATCAACAGACTCCCAACACGCCTCGATCCAGGTTTTTTTGTCGGTGACTTACGCGCTCAGTGATGCCCCCTTGAGGTGTTGAAATGTGATTTCAATTAAATGAGGGGGATTGGCCAGACTTGCAGAAGTCCTGGAAGCGCTACTGTAATTCTCTAAAGCCCAAAGCAAATTTCTACTCGGAGAGAGGTTTTTTTTTTAATTTTCCGTGTGTAGCTTCCAGTTTAATCGTGTATCTCATATTATGGTACCTGCAAAAGAGAATACGTTGAACTAAGCTGACTATTTTCAATAAGTAATACCGAGCTATGGTTTATCGAGCTAACCAATCAGATACCTTTGCACATTGATAACAAAGAAATAACCAAACAGTTTAAAATATGCATGCCCCTGAGCCTTATAGAAATTACGAAAATGTGCCAAGTAAGATACCCAGAATGAGGGTGATTTACTCGCATATCCGCCACAGATCGATGCTCGAATCTATCTGCCTCGAAACTGTTTGGCTTTGGTGGAAAAAAAAATAAAAGAGTCTCTCAGTACTCTAGGAAAATGTCAACAGAACAAATTGCAACGTTCCATTTACCTAGAGGCAAGTCGATGCAGTATTTGTGGGCTTTTCTTATTAAGTATGCCATGGAATTGTAAATGATCTCTATACTGATGATAATTTCACAGAAAGAAAATGCACAAATTTATATTTATTACTCACCAAGGGTTTGCCTTTACATCTCAAGTCAATTGCAGACAGGTTCGCCCCACCTCAGTTGCCTCTAGTGAAAAACAACCAGCACTTTCTGCTTCCAACACTTTGTTTCCATAAAGAAATGACTATCAATTCTGCCTTCTGTTTGTAAAGATTGTCCTCGGACACTTTTATTGAAAAACAGACTTTATGGCTTTAGTAGAAGTGGGTTTTTTCTTCTTGCTTTTTTGGGTGGGTTCTTCAACAGGAACGCTCATTCAGTCCTGATCAATTGTTTTAATATTTGGCAGGAGCGAAGCATTTTTCCAGACTTAGTATTCTTGTACTGCTTGTCTTACTTACAAAATGTTTTACCTGAGCCTGGATATCTGCTGTGAGAGGATATTAGTTATTTCTTCATTTCAGAGATAGCACCAAAGATAACCTTGAACATTGACTAGCCGCAGGAGATTCGCATTCAATTGCAAAGAAATTTTACTATTATTATTATTGTTATTATTATGGCTTTTTAACAAAAAAAAAAAACAGCAGGAGAGATTTGGAGTTAGAATAACAAAACAATTAGTCCAATGGCAGTGAGAATCGGTCACATGATGCAGGGTGGTGGTGTTTAATCATGTTAATAAAATCTGCTCACAGTTACAACCAAAATTTGTTTGAGACTGAACTCTAACCCCAGTGTCTTGACGATGGAGGGAGAGTTCCTCCCTCACATCAGTTTGCTCACCTCAGGTTCATATGTACTTTGACCCCTGTTAGTTTGCTGAAAGCAGTAGTGGATATCTACTCAGCTGCCGTCTTGTCACACCTCCCGCTTCGCAGTCAATACCTGTATCTTATGCCGTTACCTGCTTCTAACCTGACCCTGTACTCATCCTCAATAATTGCTTGATTAAAACTCTTAAACAACACCTCACTTTGTTTTTGCTTTTATGCGTGTCGATCATCATGTCTTTCTTTGGTAACTCCTCTGCTGAGCTACAGGTAAGGAATAAAATGCCTTGACTAAGTCCCTTTGTTAAGTATTTGTTGTTGTTTTTTTTAAATGGATCGGTTTATTTACTTCAGAGCTATATCTAAAAGGATCAATCCTCTAGCAAAAGTTGAAGGTAGAAAATAAATAGTTCTGAAATAAATACAGCACAATATAGCACTCAATAAAAAAAGTGAAAACATTTCACCATTGCTTTCACTCCACTTCTATATCCTGTCTTTGGACTGAGGGCTGAAGGTGTGTAGGTTTATCAGCAATCAAAATCTCAAATTCGATCTCTAAATAATCAATGTCAGCGCTTGGTCGATCAGTCATACGGAGTGCAATATTTCACCGCAAACTTATCTGGAAGTTTTAATGGAGAAGCTGCTTACTTTTCACGGGATAGTGGCAGGTAGAAAAAGGACAGTTTGATTTGTTTCTCTTGGCCTCAGATTAAATTGCAGGAAAGAGAAAAACCCCTGCGGTGGCTAATCGGAGACAATCAGCTTCGACGGACGGGAAGGCATCTCATTTGAATACGGAACATTTCACACAACCTCATTAAACAAAGTACTTCTAACTACTTTTTTGTTTGTGTTTTTCATTTTGTTATTTATTCAGAAACAGCTGCCCAAAGTTAAGTTGAATTCGCCACAATTGCACCATTTGATCAGATCTCGCCAAGGCTGGTTTTCCTGCACAATGCAACAAAAAAATTGTAAAATTATACAATGTTTCTCTGGCAAAATGTCATTCAAGATCGCAATTTTATTTAACATTAAAAATAATTAAACTATGGATTTTATCAAAATAATTTTTTCCAACATTCAATATATTCAATTGCAGTAAAAAGGATATTCTATACTCAAAAGTTGAGTCTAATTATAACTCCTTGCTCCTTCCTAAACAAATCTGAGGTTTTTAGCAGCTGAATGTGGCTGCAGAGATTGCGATTCAGAGGCGTTGCTGTTGTACATCAGCCTCCTGACAGCGACATGAAAACAATCTAACCAAGAGAAAATAACACAATTATTCTAACTGTTAGTCGCTCCCTTTCAAGCTGTGCAGCAGAAAACCTCGCTGTGATTTATGGTAATAGCTTTCAGTGTGAAGTGTTTAAAAAAAAAAAAATGGACTGAGAGCTTAGCTGTTGACCTTTATTTTTAATTAAAGAACCAGGTTCTGATGAAACTGATTTTGCTGCGATGAAGAGTTAAATTATTAGCATCATTTGTGATCACATGGATTCTTAACCAGGATGTTTAATACGGTTTTACATAATATCACTTTGTCCCACATCTCAAACCTACGTGTACTTTGGCTGGCATTGCAACTCACTCTCAGTAACAATCCTTGCTTGAAGCCTCAGCACGTCCTGTTGCCAGGAGCTTGAATGCAAAGCTGGCATTGCTTGAATCTGAAGTGCATCCTCCAATATAGTTCACTATGCTATGAAATTTGTCATTTGAGGATTAAAATTAATTAATCTCAATTTAATGCTTCAGAGCCAGCTGATAAAATCCTTATCCCTGACCGTTTAAACATACCTTTTAATCTGACATTGAGAATATTCGTAGTGACTGTGTACATTTAAGAATGGAAATGGAAAGTGATAGAATTTTAATTATTAGAATATAATCCTTTTTTTTTAATGCATATTATTATGTTTCTCATCTTATTTGAAATGAATACCAAGCTAAGCTACTGACTGCTTGGCCAATACCTTTCTGTGTAACATTCCAGATTGAAATCATTGGAAAATATTGCTGCCTCTGACATAAACACATTTTCTTCATGTTACAATCTAAAAATAAGTCACAAGTGTGACTTGACCTTTCGGAAACAATTACTTTCTCAACATTCATCAACACACACTCACACACACACATATATATAAAGCAACAACCAGCAGGTAGGCAGTCCATCAACAGGAAGACCATTACAGGTGTCAGTGTGGATCCCTTTCTATCCATGTGAGTGTGTGCGTGTGTGTGTGTGTGTGTGTGTGTGTGTGTGTGTGTGTGTGTGTGCGCATGTGTGCGTACAACACGGTTGAGTAGTTTTCCTGAGATACAGCAAAGAAGAGGTGAAAACAGGCACCATCTGAATATCATCATTGTTTACCAGAAGACCTTTAATTGCACAATATTTGGATGAGAGTCCAGTTTTACCAGCCAAGACTGGAAAGCAGCTGTTGACTGACTGACTGTCATTTGAATATTCTTTAGTTATCTTCAAAATATCTTTCATACCCATTGATGTCTGATTGGGTCTGCCTTCATCCGTCTGGCATTCTTTTGTGTCGACATTTATTTTTGAAAGAGGCAAAATAAAAGGGAAAAGCAGACATGCACATATTCACATCAAAGCTGCACAGCGCAGGGATTCGAAATTGGGAAGGCGCTTGCAGAATCCACACGCCATCATTTGATCTTCTATTTGTGCTACCATCCCGCTCTTTCCTACTTTCACCAAACAAAGGTGCTCCAGGAGCCACCACCACTCGGCACTCCGCCTTTCATTTTCTGCCAGCTCCTTTTTTTGTGGATACAGGAACTGATGCAGGGAAAGGAAACAGAAAGAAAAACAAAAAAAACAAAACAAAACACACACTTCTCCCAAAGGCGTCACTGTCAAAGTGATGGGGACGCCTCGCAGGGGAATAATATGTGCTGACGTCACCAGAATAGAGGGATTTACGTCCATCCTGGAACAATATCAGTGCAAATATTCATATAACCCCATTCAGAGACTATTTCTTACATCACAGGATGCACTTCAGCATGGGGACATGTCCTTTTCACAGCATTTGTCCACCAAATGTTTGTATTTCATATCAATATTTCTTAGAAAATGAATATACAAATGAGCAGTTTTGGAGAAAAGCAATCAATATATTAAAACTGCAAATCTGAAATGTGTTATTCAGGGGGACATATTAAAGAAAACACTTTTTTACTTATTCGTGTCGATTTGAGGCCTTATTTAAGTTACGTCATACAAGTGTTTCATCACTCTATTGTTGACTGTATCATGGCTAATTTGAAGGCTCTGTATTCAGATTTTACACTTTTAGTAAATTTAAGGGTTATGATTACAAATTAATTCATGATTAATGATTTTTTTTTTTGTTTGCTGGGTCTTTAGTATGAGGTAATGGATGTTAACATCCCACCTCAAAAACATCCTCCAAATATCACACTGAGAATTTACAATTAAATGAATGGTGTCACAAAGGATAAATAAGATAAAATTATCTGAACATCATAAGTATAATGCGCATGTTCGGGATCTCATTCTTTTTTTTTAAGCCGCTGGTTGTCACTGGTGTAAAGTTTGACAAATTGTGCTCATTAATATCACCACCTCAGTAATTGTTCAGTAACAATTTGTTATTTCATCACCGCGCCAGTCTTATCCACACTTAAGTGTGTATTCTTTTTGACACGCTTTGTTTAAAGTAAAATTTGAAGGAGTTGCGGATAATCAATCACCTTTATTGAGATGGTCTTAGGGGAGAAATGGACTGAGGTCTTCAAGTGTTTATTGTTCCACATAAAAATCTACTTTTTAAATGACCTGCAGCCGGAGAGTTTTGGAGGTTTTTATGTGAGGTTTAATGAGGTGGGCTATCTTTTTAGCAGCTTGAGGAGAGTGTTTTCACAGAGAATAGAAGTTTATCTCTTGAAAAGCTTGAATGACAGCATTTGCAAGCATCAGAGAAGGTGGTGAAAGACAAATTCAAATTCAATGCTGCTCAGCGATTCATATATTACTCGTCAAGACAGAAGGCTCTCATCAAAAAGTGACTTAATGAAGCAAAGTCCTGGCATTATCACTGAAAAGGTGATAATATTTCAATATATCACATCAGAACAACCTGGCAATATTCTTAATAATTCACATTATTCGTCAAGTGGCTGCAAGTTTGTCACTCTCAACATTTACAACTTTATCATTGCCTCCTGGTTTTGTTACACAAAGTTGACACTTTTGTTCAACACAAATCGGCCTTCAGTATATGACTGCTATTTTTTTCCTCCTGGCCTTGTCTACTAAAGGAAAATATCCAAGACAACTATAAAAACTGCTATATGATGATTATATTGTACCTCTACTTCTATTTTAATAGCATCTGAAAGAAAAGTAATTTACATTTTTGATTGCTAACCTTCTTGTTGGCTCTTGCTTATTCAATTTTGCAAACATTTGAATGGAAACCAAATAAGTATGTAAATTCATTAATGTTACAGTGATTCAGACAGTGAGTGTGTGAGCCACGCACACACACGTAGACACACACACACAAACAAACAAACACACGTATGGTATCTGATTTGGGCCAGCGTAAATCTTTCAGGTCTCAGAAAAGACAGGATATAGTGTATTGATGTGAAACTGTGGAATAGCGCGTGTGAGATGGGAGAAAAATGGCCTCATCTATCAACCCACTCGGTCCACATCATGAAAAGATGATGGTGGCGGTCGTCCTTCGCAGCCCTGAGGAAGTATCGGATGAAAGATAACACAGTGAAGAAACACTGTTTGGACGATTTGCGGTTCTAACTAAACCAACTTTGTTATTAAGTTGTGGTAATCTAAGTTTTACTGTGACTGTATTCTGGGGGTTCCCTATGGTTAGCGAATTTGCGATTGATTGTATTCTTAAGAACTTTTCTATAACAGACGGTAATGATGGAGGTGTAAAGTTTGTGTCTGCGCTTGAAGACATTGTTTCTTAATCAATATCGTCATTTTACAAAAGGTGATCTGATGTGAGTGATGCAACAAGTCAGCTGACCTCCACTAAACAGAATATATGAAAAGGTGATTATCATCTCATCTAAAGATCAATCAAAAATCCTGTTCAGATATTTGAATTACATTAACATTTTACATCACTGTAATAGGCAAAACTAAAAAAGATTGAGTTGAGTTTTACCAGAAAATCGCATACATACATATTTAAGTATAAGTATACCTTCACTAATTCAAAGCCAGTGTTTTTCTGAAGCAGGATTTGACTTATCTTTGCTGGCCTTTCTGTGAACGATGAAATATTGAAGTGAACATGAGCTTTTTCAGGTAGGTCACCTATTTACACAGTTGCTATGGAAACTTGGAAAGCCATGAAATAACTGCAAATCGACCGGCAAGTAGAATCATAGTTTAGATCTTAGTTTTTATAGTGTTTTTAGTCACAGATCATCAGGTAGGTTTGGCGAAAACAGAGAGCAATTGATTTAAGTGTTGCCTAATTTAATAATTTTAGGGCTAATTTTTACATATTTTTTTTTTGTTATAATCAAGATTAGATAAACAAATAGTTGATGTTTTTTTTTTTTGTAATAATTGCAGCTAATAAATAGCTTGCCAAGTAAATTAACCTGCATGTTCTTATTTCCCTTTCTTTTCAGGGCTCTTTCCGCGGCGCTCTCTCCCCTGCCCCCCAGAAGGCCTCTGCCACCTCCCCACGTGGCAAGCGTGGTGCAGAGAACGCCGTGGTCCACTTCTTCCGCACGATCGTGAGTGAAGGAAACGCATCTTTCAAACAGATTCGGAGACGGTGTACTTTGTTGATCTCTTTGTCTGGTCTTTTACCACCTCTGTCTGACTACTATACTCTCTGACATTAACCCTTCCTCAGGTGTCCCCTGCCCCTCCCAAGTCTAGGGTGAGTCAGTGTCTTGTAAAATTCACAATTTCTACTTAAACAATAAATAGAATATAAAAAGACTATTAATTCACGATGGAGTCGGAATTTTTACAATCCATTTAGTTCAGAATGTTTTTGAAGCAGAAAGAAACAGTCATAGTTTTCAAAAGAATGTTGACACCATATTAAAAAATAGTTGCTGTTTATAATAAAAAAATGCAATACGTAAAACAAACTTATTATTACTTTATGTATTTTATATTTCAAGGAATTAATTATTTTGTTAGTTCTACGTTGAATTTAGTTTACAAAATAATGTGGTCATTTCATCTTAAAAATATCCAATAAAAAAAACATTTAGTTGTTGTTTGTGATTAAAAATGACAATATGTAAAACCAAACTTATTCTTTGGATATTTCATAATGTGATCAATTCATTCCTGATCCAAAAATGTACCCCTTTTATTCAGTTTGGATTGCCTTGGCAACCAACCTTAGGCGTTTAATCGCCGTCAGGGGGATTGAATCATTTTGTTGAAAGTAATTACATTTTATAAAATGTCAAAAAAGTTGGACACGATAACGGTTAATAAGTGGCTGATTTTCCTCTGGCATTCATCACTTTGAGGATTCCTGATTAAAGATGAATTCATTATAATTAAATAAATAGTGTGTTTTTTTTTTTTTTTTTTAAATATCCTAGATGTGGTTTCTGTCCTTTTGTCTTTGCCTCTGTATCTGGACTCTTTTCAACCTGTGCCCTTGCCTTCCCTCTCCCTACAAACTTGCCCCATTTCCTCCCCTGTTCCTGCCCCCCCCCCCGTGAACAACTCCCCTCCGGATGGACCCTCCTACCCGCCTCTTCTCCTTCCCAACCTGCCATCTTTTGCGCTGAGTAAGACACGCCTTTCTCTTTGCACCCCCTCCCCTTTTACTATCTGTCCCTGTCTTTCATTTCCCTACATGTCCAGTGGAGAGGACTAGCCGCCAAGATAGGCCTGGTAGGTGATTTGAGAAGTAGAAAAAAAAAAAAAAACACAAAGGCATCGTGGCTAATTTAACCCGGGGATGTGAGGGGAAGGGCATCCTCCTCTGGTTTCCAGCACGAGGCCTCTGCCCCGATTCCATTTAGTCTCCATAAAGCATCGAAGCTGCTATCATCTGACCATACATCATTGGTAATATCTTTATCTCCCTTTGACGGAACTCTATGTTAAAGCACCGACACACCCCCCCCCAATTTTATAGCTTCTCAGTCTGACATATTCATAGCATGCAGAACAATACGGGTTTTATTTTGCTCTTGATTATCCTCGCTTCAACTCGACGATACCTCTGTGGGCGCTTGAAGTGACGCCGCCTGCAGCTTCATTTGACAACATTATCGCCGCATAATTCAAGATCCTCATGCGTGTGTGTGGGTACGGTTGTCTGATCGGAATCATTCAGCTACAGGGAGTAATTTAAGGTGTGGGGTTAAAATAGCTGGGAGACAGGGGACGATACACAATTTATCGAAGCTTAAATAGGTGGTTTCAAAATATGGGATTCAGTAATTTTACCGTGTCCTCAAGTACTATTTGAGCAGATGTCTCCGGAAGCTGGATGGGAGCTACAAAAGGTTTCTCATTTAGATCTTGGGAATGATAAAGTAAACACATTTTTTTTCCGAGCTGAATGCATGAGGCTATTTTAATATACCGTACTTTGGGAAGTTGAATGAAAAGGATGCTGATTCACAACAGAAAATAAACGCTCCACAGAGCAATAATTGATGGTTTGCTGCTGCATTCAACCATTTGCGCGTTCACGAAACACCATTCAAGTTTTCAGAGGGTCAAAAGCAAAACTTGTGGAAATAAAAAAAGAAAAAAGATTATCAGTGGTGGTCTTGTTTCAAATCAAACAGTGTTGCCTTGCAGCATTTCCAAATCATGCATAATTCACAAGTCATAAAAATGCTCACATGAAATCTTTACCAGGAATAGAAACCATTTACACTGTTAAGTGAAGGGAAGTTTGTATTTCACTGCAATCAATCTCTTATTTTTCCAACATCAGCATGCTGATTCATTCCTCAGTATATTCTCTGACTCTTTCATCCCCTTTCACTGAATTAAAAATGTATCCGGTCATTGAAAAAAAGGTCACACTGATCAAATTACAATGTCTAGATACTCTAGGAGTCCTTTTTTAACACTCTTTTCTCAAACCTCCAGGGTGACCAGAAGTCACAGTCTGCCAAAGCCAAAAAGGCCAGTGGAGGAGACGGAAAAGGCTCCCTGACTAGAATCTTCAAAATGGTAAAAACAGCATGATCTTTCTGAATTTATTACCCAAAAGTCTCTATTCTCTCTCTGGAAAACATAGTAACACCAAAAAATTCAACAGAACTATGGTTAAAATGTTTGCCCTTCTTGTTTCCTCCTTCAGTGAGGTATCATCTGCAGAGTGAGTAACTGATTCCACAGTCAAGAAACACTTGAATTTAACTTATTCTCATATTTTGTCAATACTGATGTGCTTTAAAGGCATCCTAATCTCATCGCTAGCATCGCGGCACAATAATACACGGCTTTTCTAGATAAGACCAATTGCAACGTACACCTGAAGCTTCACGCTGGTGCCGATACAATCATACCTGGGATGGTAAATCAAGGATCCAGAGATGCAATAATTAACTTGAACCCATTTGAATAAAAGTACTGGCGCTTGTGCTAAATGTATAATATAACATTATTATGCAATGTTACCACTCGTGCTATGGAGAGTACTAGAGGTTCATTAAATTCACAGCTTAGCTAAAAATACCTGCCACGATAGGATAAGATAAGATGAGATAAGATCTTAGCCAGCGGCTCTTAGCCAGCAGATAAGATCTTATCTTAACCTGTCTTACCGAGCAGCTTGTGCACCATTTATGCTGAGCCACTATTCTGAATAAGGAAACCAGGACTGCCATTTCCCGAGCAGACATTCAAAAGAGTTTCATGAATCATTTTCTACATTCTAATCAACTTAAGAGTTGATGAGACAATGAAGATATTTATACCCTTCTTAACTACATTGGGTCAAATTACTCTTGTCCTTATTCCTTTTTCTTCAGATTACTATGTAAGCACTGCTTCTCATGAAAAAAGTACTTTTAGCGAAACAGTGAATGTCAACATTACATTTATTCTTACTTTTTTCAGACGGATGTTATAAATGCGTATTCAAATAGCACAGGGATGGGAAATTACCTTTTCCACACACATTACAAGATACTCGGGCTTTTTCGACCACGGATGTTCTGGGGGTTCACTTCGGCCACGAGCCTGAAAGTGATTTACTCACTTGTGCTGATGATGTTGCCAAAGTTATTTTTACACACAATTACCAATGAAACCAAAGAATGTTAAGCGAAGCGAGAGAAACAAAAGTAGCACTTATATTAATCTAAATGATCTTCCTTGTGATCAGTTTTACCATTGAGGACTTTATAAGGTTTTGATGAAGAATTCGATGATAGTGTCCCGTCATGTTTCAATATAATCTTGATTTTTTTCCCCACTGGCTCCATATCTGAAATGAATGTAGCTGAATTGTAGAGAGCATTGGAGAACACAATGAGAGGCGTACATGCCCTTGGTTTGACATTAACTATCCTATGAAGTTGTGTTATTTGTGTGTGTGTGTGTAGCTGTGACTCACTAAATCTGCCTATTTACCTTTGGATTCATGCCAACCCCAGAAGGTTGCATGATGAAGAGGAAGATCAAGCAAGTCAAAGTAGACCACAGACCCCCACGCAAATCTCCGGTCAGGTGACCCGTGACATTCCTGAAGTTGCTCACAGCTCCTTACGCCTTGTCTACAAGGTTTCCATGAGTCACAAGTTTCTTTAGGGTTAAGTCTCTCTTCAGAGCTTAAGATCCTCACAGTAAGAACTGGAGAAGAGCCTGCAATGGGAAGCAAAGTGTCTAAGAAATTTTCCAAGTCCATTTGCAATGAAAAGTTTTATTAGCAAGTCTATTGTCAAAACTCTGATCTCCAAAACTGTGATTATTTGGTTGAGAGCAAATCTGATTACCTCCTTTCGATCTGCCTTAAAAAAAAGCTTAGAGAAAGGGGATGTTAGATCTGCTTGGAGCCCAACTCAGGGGTTTTCAGAGTTTCAAGACATCAAGTTTGACGCTACTGTTCCACCAACTTTTTAAATGAATTACCTTATTAGAGTCATTACAATCCATGGTAGAGTGCCCTTTATTCAAGGACTTCACTTTCCAACCGATGGAGAAGCTCCTGATGTGTTGTGTGTCAGTCAAAGGAGTAATCTTATCATGCTCCGCCACTTTTTCTCTTAGGTTTCACAAAGCTACTCCAGCTGTACCTCAGATAAGATCATTCAGATATTACCGATGCTGAAGCGAGGAACAAATTTCCCCGGAGCTGCCGCGCCCACAGTGGCTTGTCAGTAATCTGCAAGACAATAAACAGCTTTCGGGATGACAAATATATGGATACTCGTTTCATATTTTTCTCCAACAGCTAATTGGCATTGACCATATTGTGACAGTCATTTCCATTTTCAGAGGCCTGGGTGTTAAATCCATATGGAAATGAGCCTGAAGCCATACCAGCCTTTAATATCCATTTCAAATGTTGCTTTATTAAATTTCTACTTTCAATTTCAGTTTGTCTTCTCATTGTGAGAGATCCATTTTTTTGACAGATAATAAATTAGAACAAAAGCTCAGTTCCCAATGAGTTCATTCTCATATGAAGTTATATTATTACATTATGGATGATCTCTTTCAGAAATCCATAAAGATTTGTCTCATTTGTATAATCTCTCAGCCTCTCAAAGTCCCTCTCTTCCTGTCATTGATCCAAGTGAAAGAACAGGGAGGAAAAGTGCAAGAGTCTCACTCACTGCAAATTGATTTTGAGCCAAACTCATCAAAACTCTTCACAGATGAATTTTCATAACTGTGCACATAATAATAGTAGGATAACGCCATTTATGAGCTTACATGTGAACAACAAATTAGTTAATCCAGAATATTCCCTAATTTTGTAATACCATGATCAAATTTAATGTCTGGAAATTATGAAATCATGTCTTGTTATTTTGGTTATGTATATTCGTCTTTATAGCTGTATCATTGGTATTCATTGGCTTTCTTCACTAAACATCACTGCACTGCAGACACTGAAGACGCCCACGAGCAAACTAACATGCTTATTTCCTACATTAAAGGACACAGGAGATACTATAATGTTGAGGCTTGGTCATTTCAAATTATTTATTACATATTGCTAATTACTATAAGCAATATACATACAGATTTATGAAAGAACAGGTGAAATGCTTTTGAGATGTCTCACTGAAAATGACAATTTAATTTTTTTTTTTTTTTTTTTTTAAATGGCCATCATCAGTGTCAGAAGTGGTTTCCTTCAATGCCTCATTCAGGAACGTTTTGTGTGGAAGATGATGTCTTTTCATCGCACACAAAAGAAAATGACCGATAGGCCGGACAAATGCATCAGTGTAGTCCTTTAATGCAGGCGCTGACTGAGAGGGTTTATATCACTGTCTTCTCACTAAATGCGTCTCTCACACAGGGAAGCAGGAGTGCCTCACCAGCCAAACGCTGAAGTCCCTCTCTGCAACCCCTTTCAACAGCACGAGGGCAGAAGTTCAAGATAAAAAAAAGGGACTAGTGTGAGGGAAAAGAGGACGAAAAGGAGGAAACGTCATCATGCTTTAACCTCATACCCCCTCCACCTTTGATAACACTAATTCTCTTCCTTTATAACCCACCCCCACCTTCCCACCTGCTGACAGATAGCCACACAATCTGTTGCCCATTCCCCCCGCATGCGTTGTGCTGAGTCCGTGTAGTTATCATCGGTGTGACCCACTTGCTGAAATTGATCCCAAAGTCACTCACACGTGCAGCCTGAATGACCTCTTACCCCCAATGTGGCTCTCTACTCTGTACTTTTTTTTTGGTATGTGTCTTCAACATTTTTATCTAACACAGGATGACTGAACTGAAGCAGACCCAGAGCTAGGAGAGATAGGGCCGGTGCAAGTCCGACTGACTTGACCGTCATTGCCACTCATTGATTGAACGAAAAGACTGGGACAATTCGGTTCGGGAAGAGAGGTTTTTTGTTCTGTCCGACTGTCTGCGTCACTTCCTCGGACTTTCTCTTTGCACCTAAGCCCCCACCAGTTCTTAGTATTGTTTTGTGACAGCATTAACCAATAATGAGAGTCACTTTGGTCAGATGATTTTTCTCCCCGTGTCTTGCCTGTTGTTAAGTGTCCTGTCAAAAAACTGATATTGATCTGTGTTTTGTTGTTTAGGCCTAAGGCTGCTTCAAATCAGATACTATTTTTAACAACCTTAGTTGAGGTCCTTTAATTTTCACAACGTCAACTGTGAGTTTCTAATATTTCATTTCTTTTTTAGCCCTTGAGATAACGGCACCCAATAAACCATCTTTCCTTAAGCTTCAATAAAATCTTTTCTTGTGCCATTTTGAAAGCTACCAGAATCTGATGTGTTACATCTGCATGATGTCAGATCGTCTCTCAATGCATTGGTCTCTTACCTTTTACCTCTCCTCACAACTACCTAAGCAAAGTGCTGTTTCCATCCTGTGTATGACTCAAACACAAAAACACAATTTCAAAAAGGTGCTCTTTGACTGACTTGGTTATGATATACAATTTGGTGTTTGTTGATATTTACCAGTAAAATAACAAATAAAAAAAAAAAACAACAATGAAGAGCTCTGTACTAGCACTTGTGCTGTTATAAGATCCACATGTGTTAAAAGCCAGGCATGTCTAGCAACCATTCATCTCTTTTTTGTGTATGCATGAGCCTTTTAAGTGCTGTGTTTTGTTCCTCTCTGAGTAGATCTTGTGAACGAATGTAAAGACCCTTTCCATTCTTGTATGTTTATTAAACATGGCCAGCCACTTAACGAAGAATAAAAATGAATAAAAACGATAAAGCCAACTCTACATGTTGTGTAATGTGTGTTATGTGTCCAATACATTCTGTAGTGAATAGAGCAGGTGTTACTGGGTCAGGTCATAGCAGCAACAAAACAAAAAAAAAAATATGGCACAGCCTATGTGACAAACTGGGAAATCATGACTCATTGAGCCATTACTAGTCCCGCTGAGCTTTCCGAGCCATTCATGAGCACAATTCCGGTTTATAAATAACGGGAGAATGCATTTTCATGTAATATAACTGGAGTACATTAAAAATTCAAAAGGACAGGTGGAGGAGGCAATGAAAAGACCAATATCAGCCCAATGACCCATCTCATAATCATCGCAAACTAGCCATAGAGTGAGCAATGGACATGTTTTCTTGCTATTTGAGGAGAACAAAACAAAATATAAATAAGTAAAAAGATATCAAATTTTATGACAAAAGCACCTGTCCATTGAGATTCTGTTTGACTGTTGTGTTGTTGTTTGAGGCATCATATAACTTTGCAAAGTGACGGTCTGCGACATTTGGGTTTGATTCATGTCTCTGCTGTATGATTGATTGAATTTATGCGGTTTGAGTTTTCCCGCATTCTTAAAGATTATTTTAAGAATGCGGGATAATCTTGTTTTTTTGTTGTTTTTTTTTTAATCAATGTTGGGTTCTCCAGCTTCATTCCAATGACCAAATTATGCAGATATTAAAGAAAGGCTGTAAACAACTATTAACCCTATAGGTGCGAATAACAGAGTGAACTGTTCTATGTATTTATCTGAACCCAGTGAGCCACTGGTATCCAGGGTACCTCACAGGGTTGGGCATCCCTGCATTGCCCAACCAGACCCTGAGTGCAGGATATACAGTAAAGCTAATGAATGAATGAAATCCTGCTTTTGACTTGTATGCAGAATTTTTCATGAATTCAAATAATTTCAAGAATTTTAAGGCTGTGGCAAAATAGTTAAAACAATTGAAAGCCAAAGTAATACAACCTTAACATCATAGGAAAAAATAAAGGATTTTAATTATTAAAAAATTACTTTAATCTTCTTAATTTACTGACAATAGAAAATACAAAAGCAAAAAAACTGCTTGTCTGTACATTGGCTTTGCTTAATAACGCAACAATTTTCAAAAATCCATGTCATGTTATGGCAATAGATCTGAAGGTATCTATGGTCACTATTTACAAAATGAACTACAGTCCACACAAAAGTATGGTGTTGCAACTGTTGCTGATATAATGACATGGTCAGTCAAAACCTCACAGAGCTTTTAAACCATAACCATTTTGATATTCAATACAAATTACATACAAGTGCTGTACAACCAAATTACAAATTACATTTCAGTTCATTTCATTCTGCGAAGAAATATGTACAGTATAAATACATAAAAAAACAAGTCATTAAGTAAACAATGAAAAAAATATTTTGCTGTGACACAGCTGACAATGAAGCTGTGACAGCTCAGTTTGCCGAAGCTTCACATTCATCCCCAAGAGTGGACCAACGATGCTAAGACAAAATGGTCATCCCTATGGGATCCTTTTAGCAGAGGGTATCTTCCTTCTTTTCTATCGGTACTCCTCTGACTGGAACATTCTCTGAGATGCCTTTGTTACTTGAGCAAACTTTCTCCAGAGGTTCTCAATTTGACGCGATCAGACAGCAGCAAAACAGATTCAAGTCAACCAGCCAATATCAGGGACGCAGCCTCCCTGACTTTGTAGCAAATTTGGAAAAACAGCGGAAGACTGCTCTGACAGCAAAAGCCCTGGATCTTGAACCTTTTTTATGTAAGTCAATCAATGCACAGTGTAGTGCTTTTTTGTGTCTTGTATGGTGTTTATCAGGGAAAAACATTGTGCCAGTCTCCTGAAGACTCAGGGACCACTTCCAGATCAAGATCAGGTGTCACCTCTACCTGGCGGGCGGCTTCGTCTTGACTCAGGGACACTTCCTGTATCTGACCTTCAGGGAGAAAAGAAAAGAACAAAGATTATATATTTACATTATACATATTATATTTATATATAGCAATGCTTTGCTGTATAGACATGTCCAAGTTAGCAGTGCCTTTCAGACAAAAGAGATTGGTCTACACAAATAATGTTCCCCTCATACCCATTCAAAATTAGTTTCAATATATTCCACCATTCTTGGTGATTCCTCTGCAAAAGAATTGATTTTTATTAAAACAAAAATTCACAGTGAGATGGATAAGGAACATACACATTTGAAGTTATAAACATGGCATGATACCGGTTTCATATTACATTTAACTGAGTCAAATGGGCATGAGTTAATAAATTAATACAAGTTTTCTACTGTTACAGGCTACATGCTGAATTATGTAAATGTCATTTCAATTGAGTTTTTTATTATACTGAACTGAATGTTTGAACACATTTTAATTCACATTCTATGTACATTAATGCACATGGGTTTGGGTCCAAACCAATAGCTCAAACGGGCATCTTAACAGGCCCAAAATCATGTATGTGTGCATTTTGGAAAATTCTGACTTAAATATGGTTTTATTTCTATATATTGCTACACAAACAAATGATAATGGCAAATGGTGCTTCATTTACAAAGACCATTAGACCTTTCACCAGTATGCTGCGATTTTACTACTGCAGTAGTTACTACCAGTAATGCATTATGCTAAAATGGCATTTTTGCATAAGAGTTTATGTTTGGTTGGTATTGTTTTTGTCCACCTTTATGTATGTTTTAATGAATTGAGTGGCAAATCACCATGAAGAGAAGATGTGAGGAGCTGCAGCTGAGTTAGGAGTTAATAGTACAGTGTACAAAGGTGGCTAAAACATGAGTGGTGACTTTAGTGGCTTTATCTGTAGTGGTTGAAAGAGAAAGACATTAGGTTTATCTCTGAAAGGTACTGAGGTTATGAAGGGGAAGATGAAGTACACAGATGTGTGAATTATGTATGTGTGTAAAATGAGCCGCTTACGCAAAAGGTATGGCCTGTCATTTAAGTTCATATGCAAGTCAAGGCAGATGAGCAAGTACTTTTGGCCAGATAGTGTATGTTAATGTGAAGATGCAGTAAGTTCTACTGATTTAATGAACTGTGAATAAAATGCATTATGAATAAAATTGTGAATTTTGTAATTATTGTTACATCCTAAGCAAGTAGAGTGGACTTTGTTCAAGAACCTGGAGATCTATGTCAGTAACAATATGTCAGCGTGTTGAAATGTAGTCACATGCCGCAAAAAATGTTGTTAATCAATTATAAGCTTAGAAATGAATAAAATGTGCCGGTTCTGTTACGAACACTGACCAATAAACATCTTAACCAGTGATATTGTATACGTGGTTTTAAAGTAGAAAAACCAAAGCACATTTATCAGAATAAGTGTCCTCTTCAGGTCATCTTTCAGTGTTGTGACAGGATAGGCGGAGAGTGTACAAGCTTAAGACTGTACCATGGGCCGATACTGCCAGAAGTCAGGAGGTTAGATATCAACATTCAGAACATGAATATCAGAGAAGAAGCTGTGCTCTCCCAACTTCATATGAGCATTCTTTTCTTTAGTTTTCTTGTTGAATACTATCATTTCGTCCTCAGAATGGAGGACGCATACATACATACATACTAATGTGCATGTATGTGTGTGTGTTTGTGTATACAGGTATATGTGTGTGCGTGTGCATGCATGTAAGGATTTTGTCAGGAAAAGTACACATAACTCACTTCACTCTAAGAAGAAAGCATCATCAAAGTAAAATATCAAATTCTTGTAATTTAAACAAATACAAACTATTAGTGGAAAGCCATATTTTCGTTGATTCAATATCTGAATGTTGCCTGATGGAAGAGATGGATTAGGATTTCCAACCTTCCAAAATTAAAAAAAAAAAAAACAACAAAAAAATAAACATTCATTAATTGTCTTTGAATAGTCTTTGAACGTGCAACTTAAAATAATTCCTAACACTGTGTATGTACTGAAGAGTTCAAGTAAGTACGTAAGCTTCAAAAAACGTCTTAATATAAATGTGTTTGCCTGTGTAGCCAAAACATAATGTGGATGTACATTGACTCTTTAACTGTACTTACTCCAAATAAAAGTGAAGTTTTGCTAAAATTGAACTGTATGTTGGATGACATAGAAAGAAATTGTGAATTTAAAAGCATCTCCCACATTGTGGTCCCAGGGAGATGTTTGATGAGTGAGCACTGACCATAATACACATTCACAGCCCTCTCTTTGAGTGTTCGTGTGTAAGTGCATGACCTGTCAGGTGCTCACCATAGCCATGGGATCTCTTCATGTGGTGCTTCATGTTGCTCTTTTGAGTGAACCTGATGCTGCAAACCTCGCACTTGAAGGGCTTCTTCCCAGTGTGTTTGACCATGTGAACCTGCAGGGCACTCTTCTGGTTAAAGGCCTTATCGCACTGACTGCACTTAAATGGCCTCTCCCCTGGGGAAAAAAAAGCCCCATATTAATGCAATGATATTGCTAGATCATCATTAAACACAGCACTATCGTGAAATGTATCAAATATTTGTAATCCAGGGTCCTATTAGTACTAGAGATATGCGAGAGAAAAAACAAGAAGTGTGCCTTTATGTCACCACTGGGTACTGCTGATTGTTGTTTGGTAGTTTGAAAGGAAATGAGAGTCAGCTGTGTCAGCAATAATTGTGGTCGGACATGGAAGCCTCTTTTGACTTAAAAAATTTGAAGACTACAGCAAAATTTAGATATTTTAGAAGTATTTTAGCTCATATAAACTGTTCAATATCTTTAACTGCACCAATATCTTTCATAGTCCTGTTACCTGTGTGTGTACGATTGTGTCGCTCCAGCTGGCTACGCTTAGCAAAAGCCTTCACGCAGGAGGAGCAGCTGAAGACCCTTGGTTTTTGTGAGCTGGGCGACGGCCCTGGTTGGTGAACTCGTTCATGTTCCTGGCAGACAAAAATGTTGTTTTTTTTACTTCACGGGTAAGAAGTGAGCAGACACGTCTCCATTTTACTTCCTTGAAAAAATATTCAGGAAACTTGGAAAAAACTATCCAACAATTAATTATGGATGATGCATGACTGACCATTGCTATACCTTAATACTGTTGTCTATAACATTGGTAGGTTTCACAGCTTTCAATATCAGCCAATTACGAAATTAACATTATTAATTTTATTACCACTGATATTAATGTTGAAAGAAAGAAACATTGCTAAGCATGTTTTGGCTTGAAATGATCACTGGTACTGTAAAGGTTAAAGTATTGTGGCCGAGTTATGTGACAGCAAGTCAAAACCATAAGACAGATGTAAGTTTAAAGCACTTGCCATAGCTTTCAAGTAGATTTCAATAACATAGATATATTAAAGTCATGGTAAAGATTTATCTGGAGAAAAGCCAATCAAATCTGGCAAACAAAAACACATTGATCTTTAAAATGTTGAATCAATATTCGGAAAAGGTTATCTGGGAGCAGCATGGGATATTTATTCACTGCTCAGCAGGAAATGTTGAAATTTAAGCAGTGACCCACCTTTAACACAAATACACATTGCAAAGGCCAAAGGGAAAAGAATAAACACATTGGGATAATATCAGAAAATTATTATTGATAGTCATACAGGCTTGACATTATAAGGCGTGTGTATCACAATTGTCTTAAGCAACCATGGGAACCATTAACATTCACACATTCAAACATTCAAATCAGAACTATGAACACGTCACACGAACTAACATGGTCTTTGTTGAAAGTTATTAAGCATAACAGCAATAACAACTTAAGTAAAAACATTGGTGAGAGAAATTTAAGGATTATAAAATTTGTTGTTGCCTGTCAGTTATGATGAGCTTAGCTGCTCCTTGGCGATACTATTTTGTATAAGAATGAACTACCAAAGCCCTGCAGAAAAGAAAATTATAATTTCAGAAGGTCAAGATTAAATTTTAAAATAACCAAAAGGAAACTTTTTATTGAAAAATTAAGGCTAAAACACTTTGACAGAATTGATAAACTAATTGAAGAAAAGAAAGAGACAATTTATTATTTTATTTCAAAAAAAAATCCCCACATTACCAAATCAATGTTTTCTTGAGGCAATTACTAAATTGTGTAATTATTTTTATTGTAGCATTTTTTTTTTTTTCAATCAAGAATCCTGTTTTAAATATCACACTAATGAGAAGCCAGGGGTCCTGGATTGGGTAAAGCCAAAAATGATCTGAGCTACATGCTCACTTTTACTTTTACCAAAAGTGAAAATGATTGGGGTTTATGAAATATGACGAAGTGGAAATGGCTTGTTTGAAAAGCCATAGAGTCCTTGTCCTTTCTCCTCCTGCTGTTTAGGTACTTGAGTGTCTGAACTACAGAAAGAGGTTCACCAGATGAGCAACCAACAAGGGTTTATTTTTTTAAATCCAACCCAGCAACAGAGCACCTCTCTATTTGTTTGTAGCTGTGAACGACAGTTTATAACCACTTGACAAAAGTAGCCTTATTTTTTGCTTCAAATAGTGGTGAGGCACTTCGACAATTGTGTCCCTATTTCCACAGATACTTTCTGGCAGAGACTCTGGTGAGAAAGAGATCTTATTTACTGTTTTGATGAACAGTTGCAATTTTTGCTTCACTCTTCCTCATTATATGCATTTGGCAACTTTGTGTACAAATGAACTTGCTTGTATTCATACCACAAGTATATGGAAGATTCTTGTCAGTGCATGTGTCTTTTTACCTTTAGATGTGTGGCTCGTTTAAAGGCTTTTTTACACACACTGCAGATGTGACAGCGGTCTTTGCCATGAGCTTGTCGACAGTGGCGGCGCAGTGCGTTGGCATTTTGGCACACTTGATTACAATCGAAGCACTGGTGCTGGTGATCAGTCTCATTATGGCCACTTTTCCTGGCTTTATGGCCATCACCTGTGATCTGCATAACACAGAAAGAGCAGGTTGGTGAGTAATATTTTCTTTCATAAAAGCCTGTCACTGTACAGTTACTTTGGGGCATTTTACATGCATGAAAGTGCTTTTGTATCTTTTCAGACAGCAGCTGAGATAATTTCATCATGTCAAGTCAAAGTCTCCTGCCCCATATTTCAAACCCGAAGAGAAATTGCATTTCTCTTAGACCCACAGCGCAGTAGTGGGAGAAAAAAAATATTTATCACAGAGAACAAGTTATGACAAAGGCAACAACATCACTGATTGAGTCCAAACAAAGGTAGGGTACAGCGAATCAATGTGTTTTTAAGTGACAGCAGTAAATTCTTGACAAATGTAATCCATCACAGAAGATTATCTTTTGGCTCAGTTCATCAATGTACATTTGCCAATGCCTGGATATCTTGCAGCTCATAGCTATATTTACATTGTATGCATTATCAGTTGCTCCATTGGTGGACTGGGAATGATGGCTGACCAGTATGACCTGCTGGCCTGAACTGGCTGGTGGTCCTGATAGGCTGGAATCATTCAGCACAGTAGGAAACGTTTGACCCTGTGAAAAGGAAGGAAAAACAAGCTCTGTAAAGGCCTCTCTATAATGTTCAGTCAAATGTATACAATCTTTTGATGATATAATAACCACTATAATTGACTGATATTGAAGCTCTGGGAATTAACTAAATACATTTCAGAAAGACATTTATACTACCACCACAGAAACCAATGTGAAATGAATATATCTCTAAAGATCAGTCAAGTCATAAAAAGTCTACAAAAGCATTTTAAAACATAATCAAATTAAGGTGCTGACACATTGCATAGTACTGGCTGCAAATCCAACACACTGACTAATGGCTAAAAAGCTCGGAAGGTTTAGAAAGAACCTGATTGCCTGTGAGCTTCCTGTTTCTGTATATAATGTTTGGTTTTTGATCACTTAAAGAGAAATACTCGTACATATTTTGACCACACATACTGTGAATAATATTGGTCATTAAAAAATCGTGATATTGTTAAATCACATTGTAATAGTGTGGTCTGTTTTGTTTTCCTCTACCTGTGCATTAAGACTTAGAGTTACACCGTCCAGCATGCCCTGTGCATCTGCTAAAGACAGAGTAACACTCCCATCACTGGCTACTCCTCCTGGTGACATCACTAAGCTCTGTGACGCAGAAGTGGTGCTTGGAGGTAGACTGGTGACTGAAAAGGAGAAAGAAAACAAAGTGCATGTTTGCAAATTAATTTTGACCATATTTTTTAGAGGGGAAATTTGCTTAATTATTGCTTGATTACATCACTGACAAGCATGATTTATGAGAGAGTCAAAATGGGCAGACCAGATATGCTTTCTCTTACATCTGTCTGTCCACTGTTAACATTTGCTAGTTGAAAGTAGGAAGGCTTCATATTTTACTCGGGATAATTTCATTTAGGAGAGCATGCTTGGGTATCATTACTATTATGGCAATGGTTGAATCAATCAACTAGCTATTCAACCAAAAACCAAAACCACAAGGAACTTGGTAAATGAACCAGCAAATTTTCAGTTAATAATTCTTTAAAGTAATGACTACCTTTTAGGATTTAAATTAATAAAGAAAAGAAAAAAAAAAAAAAAACAGAAACAACTTTGATGTTTGAATCCACAGATGAACATGTTGGATTGAGATTTTACATCCTGCAGTTAAAAGTTTTTTGGTGCTCACAACATGAATACATATACCGTATTTTCCGGACTATAAGTCGCGTTTTTTTTCATAGTTTGGCGGTGGGTGCGACTTATACTCTGGAGCGACTTATGTGTGAAATAATTGAGCTCTCTTGCTCTGATATGTGTGTGTCTGTGTCTGCGTGTGTCTTCAATATAACGTCGATCGTCACACACACATGCTAACCAATCAAAATTTAGCCAACAAATGCCAACCAATCAAAGCTTATCGCGGGCTATCGCGGGCTATCGCTTATCGCGGTGCTTGAACAACGTGCTGCCGGGAGAGGCTCGTCAACAGGACAGTAGCGTCTGCCAAGGAGATGAATATAAATGACTGCGGGAGGACCTTCCTGGTGTTACCGCTTCATGCAACGCAATCGCCTCTCTATCAGAGCAAGGACGCCATCCTGTCGGGATCCAAAAAGGCTGGAATAACAGGAACTGCAAGTGCGACTCTGACATGAGCGACGTACCAGTGGATGAGGAAGCGGCGCACTGTCTACCTTCGGAGTTGTCGGAGTTGTTCAGATGTGACACCGAAGAAGATTTCGTTTGATTTAATGATTAAGAGTGACAGATTGTTTGGTTGTAGCATGTGCTATATGCTATCGTTATTTGAATGACTCTTACCGTAATATGTTACGTTAACATAGCCTACCAGGCACGTTCTCAGTTCGTTGTTTATGTGTCATATAGGCTATACTTGTTCAGCCTGTTGTTCTCTGTTCTATTTTCATTTTAAATTGCCTTTCAAGATGAAATGTCTATTCTTGGTGTTGGTTTTTATTAAATAACTCCCCCCCCCCAAAAAAATGCGACTTATACTCCAGTGCGACTTATATGTGTTTTCCTTCGTTATTACGCATTTTATGGCTGGTGTGACATGAACTCCAGAACGACCTATAGTCCGGAAAATACGGTACCCGAATTCTTGATCCATGGTGTCTAAAATAATGATAATATGTGAATTTGCTTTCACCATGGATGTGCTTTTATCATGGTTCTAATATTGAAAACACTGGCAGATATTTTATTTAAATAAAAAATTGACTCAGTATGGTTAATCAGTGAGAGCGGAGGTTGAATCGCACTTGTATGGAGCGATGGGAATTCTTCAGTCTTATCAGTGAAGGCGGAGATGCTCTGTGAAGCAGTGGGGATGTTTTCCACTTGAGTTGAGTGGGTAGAGTAATGAAGAGAGGGAGATGAGACTGAAAATTTGATTAAGCTTCTGGTTGACAAGCAAGCCAGTCAACAGAATAATCAGCATCTCTGACCAAACAAATCATATCGGCTCATTTCATAGTACACAAGACTCGTCACGTACTCATCTCTGCAATGTTTAAAAAATTTAACCAAGTCATCCATCATTATCCAGTACATTTTATAGCTGATAAAGTCTAAAGGAGAAGGAAAGATGTGGGTGATGCAAGAAAGTTTACTGGTCAGAAAATAAGATTTTCGAACCTCTCTGGGTCTTTTTAACCATATTTTGGGTTATTTTATTTGGCCATAAGACCATTTCTTTGATGACAGATATTTCTAAAAAGAAAAAGAAGGGTGATTTCAAAGTATAATTTTCAACTTGTGCTTCATTCCAGATAATATGTACATTAATCAAATCCAGTCAATGGACAATGGGATCCTTTTAGCAATTTTCAAAGAAGCCATTACTTGTGACAGCACTTATAAGATGTCTTGGAAACAAAGACACTAAGTGAAAAGAGCTAATATTAAATGCATATTTATACCTCTATGAATACAAAATGCCCCAAAACCACTGTATCTTGAGCACCTGGTAATTTTGAGTATATTGACCTGAACTTTACAAATAGCCATTGAATAAAAAGATTTTTGAATATCTGCATCATTTATCAAGAAATTCTATGAACAGACTATCTTGAAAAATGTATTAATAGTTCATTTCATTAAGATACATTTTCTCTGGCCTTTATCTGCAGCTTCAGTCAGCACTCTCTGCATTTCTATAATTTTTGTGTTGTTCTTCTGCACTTTTTCACGTAATACATTATATGGTAGCCTGAAAAAGGTTAAGGAATTATCACCTTGTTAACCAACAAAATGGAAGACAAGCTCTGTTCGCTGTGTCCGACAGTCACACATGTATATGTCTGATAGAAAGTAAAATAGTAAAAGGAAATCCAATAAGTGGGGCCAGATGCGCCAAACACGGAATGCCACTCTGGACTGATGTGAATCAATGCACCCCAACTAAGGTCTTCAATAGATTGCATAATCCTATATGAGGAGCTTTCATGCCAAAACGAATTCATTAAATAACAAGAAGTATTTACAATCCTGTATGAGGAGCTTTCATGCCAAAACAAATTCATTAAATAACAAGAAGTATTTTCCTTCTAGTGCTAAAACTGTAAAACTGACCAACCGTTTGCATCTCCTGTTTACATTGTCAACTAAATGAAAGGGTTTTGAACAGGAATTAACATTTGAACTTGAGAGAACCAACAGCAGTTTTTAGGTAGATGCATTGTTTGAACCATCCCGTCAGGGTTGAGTACAGCCTAGTCACATCAGGGAACAGGGCAGTTCCTTACACATAGACTGAGTTCCTGTGGTATTTATCCCAAAAAGTAAAAAAGTATGAGAGGAAGGAAAACCAGAAGAAAATGTTAAAACAGACTAGTGTATTAAAACTGGTTTGTCTTTCATGTTTCATTATCATTGACTTCCTTGCGTATTATGACAAATTGTTAGATGTTATTGAATATAGTTGAGTTAGGGTGGCTAAGCAACAACTGGAATGAGCTGTTTACTGAATAGGTTTACTGTTTCCACTGCAAAAAAACAGCTGACACCTAGTATCTAAACGGTTAAATGAAAATCACCCATTATTGAAATTTGTTAATTTGCACATTTGTAATATTGCACTCATATCATGGATGGATATCCATCAGGGTACACAGTCATATCAGGTCATATGGAGGATGGGGGGCTTTGTAGAGGTCACATTACTAGATAGAGGTCTGAAAAAACGGGCTGTTGTTTAAAGAAATGAGCAAGGGTCTCGATTCGCAGAGAGCAAGTCTTAAATGCTCTTGGTGTATTCACTAATGTTTGCTACAAGAATTTGTGCTTGTTATTGTCTGAATGTGTCACTATAGCGTCAATTTTTTATTGCTACAGCTGGCTTATTATGCTATAACTTTCATACCCCACTGCACCCTAATTATTTAAAGTGATATTTTATGGCTTTTGTTGAGCAGCAGTGGCCTCTGCTGATGTAGAGAATATTACAGGACACAGAGGAATAAGAGCATTCTAACACGAGGAGAGCATGTCAATCAAACTTATCGGTGGTCTCTTTAGAACAATCTTTCATATCTGGAACCACCATAATGCGTTTGGTCTTTGACAGTAGTTGCCATATGCTTGCATGACAAAGACTGAAAGCCTAATCTCTCAATTCTTCTCTCAAAAGTTTTTTTTTCTTTTTACCTCAGCAATGGCGTTCATACTGACTAATGATGTCCCTATTGAGCAATACATCTCACCGCTGTTAAATAGCTTAAGAATAGGCTTTGAGGAAATGTAACAGAAATAAAGACATTTTGAACATATGGTACACTGCACTGTTAAAATTATCTAGATGCAATGATAACAAGTTATATAAGCATGTGACTAGTTTCATTATGTGAATTGTTAAAAAGAGAAAAGCAGACAGTTCTTGTCAAAATCTTTTCGTGGCAACTGGACTTGAATATCTTTCCTTGAGGACGTTTCACCTCTCATCAGTGACTGAGGAAATGGAACAGAAATAAAGACATTTTGAACATATGGTATCAATAGTGCACTGTTAAAATAATCTAGTTGCAATGATAACAAGTTATATAAGCATGTGACTAGTTTCATTATGTGAATTGTTAAAAAGAGAAAAGCAGACAGTTCTTGAGAAAATCTTTTCGTGGCAACTGGACTTGAATATCTTTCCTTGAGGACGTTTCACCTCTCATCAGTGACTCTTTTTCAATTTCAGTTCTTCAAGTCCAGTTTTCACAAAAAGATTTCAACAAGAATTAATCATGACCTGAATCTCCACGGACAGATACAAGCCATGTTGTGTCATTTGGCAGGTGTTAATGTACCTTTCTGATTTTGGATCCTCACCATGAAAGAACAGGGTTTGAGAGGGGTGTATGAGAACAGAGAAGTTGTAAAAAAATATGAAGTATTCAGAGAGGAGTACTATTCAGTCAGAACTGTGCCTTTGAATATTCAAAGAAATATTGTGTGCATTTGGGTTAGGGACTGAGACCGGACTGCCAACAAACATGAGAATCTGCTTGCTTAAAATAACCTTTTGACAACGAATGAAATGAACACATCTCAGAATTACCAGTCAAACTAGGTAACCAACACCACGTAGACCCACATTTACAGTGAAATTAAAGAAGACACAGAACAGACTGCAATAGCCATAAATAAAATAAAAAACGCTAACACTAGGCTTACTTAAAGGAGGAAATAAAAGATACAGCGCATTAAAAATACAAAATAGAGTTTTTCTTTTACTCCGGCTCAAGTCAGATACTGGCATATGAACACTGTGAATGGCAAACAGGGTACGGTTTTTCTAGTTGGTGTGACAGAAAGCAAACAAGATTAAATGGGCCGATGTCTAAATAAATGACCCCTAATACACCGAGTGTCACGTTGAATTTTGAATGCCAAGGATATTACTGGAAACCATGTGATACTAACTAGTCAATCAGAACCAAGAAGGTAAAAGGGACTTTATATCCAAGTTCTGATATGGAGGTGCAAGTTGGGAGCAGTTTTGATAAAGAAAGAAGATTTTTTTGGAATTCAAAAGATTTCAGATAAGCTTATCATTGATTTCATTTACCTTGATTTCAGTGAACTGATAAGAAAAAATGTTCAAGCAAATTATACACCAGCTAGTGAGTAGTCGTGAAAAAATAAAAGGAAGCGGCAGAACTGCAAGAAATGACGGCAGGTTTATAGTTTGAGGAAAGGGAAGCTTTTTGCAGGGTTCTGATAACAAGACATCCACTATGTTTGAATTGTGAAAACAAACTCTTACAACCATTTATCACTTCTTGTCATAATTTTGTTGCCCACAGTTTAGAAGTATTTAGTATTATCTCGCTGTGACATGACAGTCATTCATATCAATAAAGCATAGTAGACAGTATGACTACTATATTGTCACTAATGAATGCAAATACAAATATGGGAGGTTTTACCAGCCATTCCAGTGTTGGCAGGACTCGGCGGTAGTAGGTGATCATTAGTGATGGTCAGGGTTGCATTAGTGGGCTGGCTTGTGAGTGGTGATGCCAGTCTGATGCTACCATTCATCTCTGCACCGTTAGGATTGCTATGCTGGGGAAGCAGATCTTGACCTTCATGGGTTTGGAGAAATCAAGAGAAAAAAATTAATGTCCGGACTTTGAGGTCATTGAATCACTAAGCAATTTACAATCTTCATGAAATGTTTGGCTGTTGAATGAGAATGTTCTGTGCTTCAAAGGGAAATTAATTCGTTTTACAAAAAAAGGAACATAGTGAATAGAGATTCACTTCCATTCAAATCTATAAGGTTATGGTTTCTAATAGGAATAAATAGGGAGCATTATTCTGTTAACACGCCTCTGAATCCATGGTGGTGCAAGTTTGCAAAAGAATTGTTGTTGGCTTTCTTTAAAAGGTGGAAATTCTTGACATTTTAATCAGCCATTGACATGCAGCTGCTTAATGGGGCTGAAACAAACCCCCCAAAATACTCTGTGGGTGGGTGAATTCTGTGCATTTTAACAGCTGCTCAATTTGTATTTTGATCAGGAAAGTGGTGACTTGTCATAAAGTGTATCCTTCATACTAATTACGAAGCCCTTTAATTTTCAGTTACTAAAAATGAAAGAAGGAAGGTTCGTAAATTATTGGTTGTTATATTTTTTGCCCTGTACCAGTCATAGTATTTCATCAATCAATCAACAGATGCATAACTATACCTTCAGGGACTTTAACCAGAGCTTGTTTTTTTTATTGGAAGTCTGCTTCCATTATCATGTAAAAATATGGCTAGTGTAGATGGGGCTGCTTATACCTGATATGGTGAGTGTGATCTCCTGAGGGTTTCCTGCTGCACTGTTAGAACCAGAAGCTGATGCCTGAGCTTGAACCTGGGCTAATGCGTGTGTCAGACTGGAATTGTTAATGGTCAGTGTGATCTCTTGACCGCCGCTGCCTCCGCCCACCAGGCCAGAACCGGCCATAACATGGCTTAAGTCCTGAGTTCCTGGGGGATTGGTGGGAAAACATGGATCAGCACAGAACAGAGGTTCTAGTTCAATTTACCCTGATAACTCTTTAACACTTACCAGCAGAATCTTGTTCAGAGAGGCCCGCCATTGTGACTTGAGCAGGTGCGATGGTTGAAGGTGGCAGAGTGAGGCTGGTCAACGGATGTATCACAACATTGGCAGACACAGAAGAGTCAGCAGTGGACAAGAGCTGGTTGCCAGAGTGGGGGACAAGGCCAGTGTCACCATTAAGGGCCTGGGAGAAAAGACCACTCTGTTGTAAGGTCTGCTGAAGGAGGGCAGGATCAATCTGGAAGAAAATGCAAAGTATTTCAGAGAACAGCGGGAGATGATGATAATGTGAGCGATGTTGAACAGATAATGTGATGAGCGTCATGTCCAAAAATCAGTGGAGAGAATAATTTTACATTCATATGTATTAAAAATCGTATTTTAACTTATTACAGTGATTGAAAAATCATTACGAGCATCCTTAATAGATTTTCTGAAACACATTTTTCTGTTCTGGTGGTGCTGCCAGATTAATTTCAGTACATGCATGCTCACAGAGGCTGTGGAGATCACATCCAAAATAATGTGAGCTCATAATATTCTCGAGAGAAGTGAAATAGACCGCAAAAGCAGCCGCCCATATGGAACCACCGAATCATATCATCAGTCATTTAGAATACACACTGACCAAAAAAAAGGGGGGGGGATAATAGAATATACCCAGTGCTGACAATAGTGTGAATATTTACAGGGATTCTCAACAGTAAAGTGGGTGATAAATC
This sequence comes from Fistularia commersonii, assembly GCF_037954325.1. Classification (NCBI taxonomy): domain Eukaryota; kingdom Metazoa; phylum Chordata; class Actinopteri; order Syngnathiformes; family Fistulariidae; genus Fistularia; species Fistularia commersonii. The sequence continues at coordinate 4,775,525 of NC_141294.1, read as the reverse complement.
AATTTATCCAATCTAAAAAAAATGTTACTGACTTCAGTGGGAAATATTAAAATCTTTTGCTCTAAAGAAGTTGCTAAAGTGTCTACTGCACAAATTTGACTTTAGAATAATGTGTCCTTTTGACATAGGGAATTAATTATAACTAGACACTCGATTAATTAAACATATTCTTCTTTCTTTGTACAAGTAGAATAGAATGCCTACTGTGCACTTGCTTAGTTGCACTTGCACAATACAGGGGGAATATCAGTAAACAAATGAAGCTAGTGGGATTGATCCAGTAAATAAATCCAAGGTGTATGCAGTCATCCCATAAGCCTTTTGGGCTGTGCAAGGATGGCTCAGTTCAATAAGGAATAGAAAACAAATTAATATTAAGTTTAAAGGCTTTCATTGAAAGAGATGCATCCATATTTCTTCTTCTAAGTTTAATTATATAGCATTCAGTAATTTTTAAAGCTTTTTTCCAAGGCGATAAACAGTGTAAAATTGCTCCACTGAACATGTGACTGACATTTAGTGATTAAACAGTACATTACTTATGAGAAGTCTTTAGTAATTCTAACGTTGTAATTCAATCTGCAAATAGTGTAAGTGTGATGGTTTGCATCTTCTCCTTTCAGACATAAAACCTCAACCCCCCAGAGTGTTCTCTATGTGTCCCCTGTGACTTTTTTCTATAACACCGGATTCATTTTTTGTTAAAAGCAACAAATCAAAAATTAAAAAAGGCTATCACTCTAAAGGAAGTGTGAATGAGTGGATTTCAAGGGGCAAAAAGACCCAAGACAGAGACACATGTTCCAATGTGAAAGACAACAACACAAAATATAAATCACAACATAGGATTCAGTATGTGGGGAATGAATGTACCTGGACGGTGATGTTATTGATGTTGCTGGTGTCAATGCCAGAGATCTGGACATTTGGACAGACCAGGTTGGCAGGTGCCAGCTGGAAGTGGATGCCTTCCAAAGTAGTTAAGCCATCAGACAGGGACACTGTAAGATCTCATGTGAACACAATGACATAATTATCAAATGTGCAGTATATTCACATTTATAGTAATCTCATTCTGTTTAGTTGAAGCAGAAATCCTACATTATATTCTGACACATAGAATATTATGAGTACATAACTAACGCTGTTAAATAAGGTATTATGGTAGGAAGAGTAGATGTAAAATAACTAATTTCATATCTTATCCGGTACAATGAGCATTGTTTTATCAACTACTTTACTAAAAATTACTAAAATTACTTTTAAAAATTGAGGGATCAAGTCTATTTCACGTGTTTTCTGGTTTCTTCATAAGACAGTACATTGAATATAGTTTTGTGAGCGGTTAAAAGCTTTCCCCCATTTTTGACATCTCATTGAGTCAAACATCTGGGCATATGTTGAGAAGACAATCAAATAATTATTTTATACAAAAATATTCCGTATTCGAAGAAATAATGTGATAGCTAACGGTGGATGATAGCAATGATGGCAGAAACATAGTTTTTCCTTAATGTTATTAAAATCACTGAAATAGACTGATTGTTTCTGCTAACCAGTATTTCTGTCAAAACTATAGAGAATATTATGTGGGTATTCTGCTCAAAAGATTGATATAGCCAAGACGCAACAAAGGAAATCTGATACTATAATATGATTTGCACAATAAAAAAAATTAGAGGTTCTGAAAGGTGAAGTAATGATGTGCACTATGAAAATCTAGAATGAAAGAGTAATTGAGAATGTAAGTGGTGAGCACTGGAGCAGAAAGACATGCATGGGAAATATTTTTGGTCAACTCCCTATTGTTATGCTCAACAGGCAGTGCATGGAAAGTAATTTCAAGGGTGCTGATTTGGTTTCATAATATTTTACATTAAATAATGAGGTGGAGTGCTCTAGACAAAGTTAAAGACCAGAGCTGAATACATAAATCCAAGTGGGTGTAAATGCCCCACTGCCTTTTATGGCTTGGCATATTTTCCGTAATCAGTGTCAAAATATGATATTTAGGCACATTTCAATTCAGCATTAATCACTAAAAAGGGCAATGTCCTCATTTTGTGCTTGAGGTGCTATTTGCATACAAATACCAAATCCCAAATATTCTATAAAAGAAAATATGATATAGTGTATATGACAAAAACACACATATTGAGTCAAATACAACTTATCAGATGAAAAAGTACATTCTTTCAATCTAATTACACTAACAAAGTATATTCTTATAAAAAAATGTTAAGCATCAAGACAAAATAAAATTAGAGCCTTTTTTCTTAATATTTGAAGCCCAGAAGTAGAAAAGGGATAATTCTCTTAAGTCTGTTTTTAAATATTTGCATATGTTTATTTAACAAGGATTATATGAATCCAAAGAAGGAAGAGTGCATTAGTACACTTTTCACTTTCCTTACAAGGCAATTCATCATGAATAATATCGGACCTCTAAGCTCTATAATTCAAACAAAAGAGAGGCATTATGAGATTCACTCTCCTCAAAGAGGAGAGTTTCAAGAGCTGAGTTTTGAGGCCAACATTTCTTAGGACCTGTCACAAGGATAATGAAATAAACAGCCCTGTTTGCAAAAACTCAAAAGTATGTTTACATCTGAAGAGCACTTCAGAAAGTCTATGTCCGCAGAATGACTTGACTGTTTTAACCACTGCTTCTGCAAATTGCTTATAACATACTGCAAAAAGAAACAAAAACCATGTGCAGCGAAAATACAGTTGATCTTATCCACAAAAAAAGTATAAACAAATAAAACAGATACAGTCCTTTATTTTGGATTGATCTTTGGGATGATGTAAATTTGTGAAGGTGTGTGTCTGAGTATTCCTTACCAGGCAGGATGGCTTGCCCCACCAATCCACCAGACTGCAACAGACTCTGGTCAAACTGCCCAGTCAGTACCTGGTTAGCTGGAAGGTAAATGTTGGAGTCAGAGTTGGGTGTTTGTAGCAGACCCACAGGCTGAAGTGCCTCTGGAGCTGCTGACTGCTGGCCTTGACTGGAGCCTACAGCCTGACCTGCCCCTGGTTCCTGACCATGACTGGCCTGACCAGTTGACAAGGAAGAGTGCTTTGACTTGCGGCCATCACTATTAGCTGGGAAGTGGCACGGGATGTGAGTTTTGCGATGCCCAGAGGTCCTGAAGCGGAGGTCGCAGAAAGGACATTTGAAAGGCTTGGAGCCAGTGTGGAGGCGCATGTGCACCTTTAAGCTGCCCTTTGTAGAGAAAGAGGTGTTGCACATATGACAGCTAAACAGTTTCTGACCTGCAAGGAAAACAAAGCAATTCAGATTTTTTTCTTTATTATAAGTGATGCCTGTACAATCTTGATCATTATAAATATTCCAACACATTCGCATATTTCGCAGATAACAAACTAAAACTAGTGTGGTAAAAACACTGACCTGTATGTGTCTTCACATGACAATCTAGGGTAGATTTCACTGTGAAACTCTTTCCACATTCATCGCACTTGAAAGGTCTTTCTCCTGTGTGGATCCGAATGTGCCTGGACATTTGGGAAAATAGACAGGTGATGAATGATGAATAAAGCAAATCCATCACCTTTATTATCTATTTCCGCAGCAAATCACAAAATTCAAGACACCATCGTGACAATTTGAACTTCACTCATCATTTTAGGAATTTTTGATTGCTATTTGGGCAGTTTTCAAACCTTTTCCTCAGTAGTTTACATAAATTACATATTAATTGTCCTTTATTAGCACACATCCCTTTGTGCTTCAAACTGTTCTGAGATTAGGGGCAATTAGGACCTGCTGGTACCTTATTGTTGGGGTGTTACGATCATGAAATATTGGCACTTTTCCACTATACAGTCCTACCACTACTAGGATTGACTCAACTTGGTCTATGGTAGTTTTCCATTACTTCACGGTATCTGCTCAAAGTGAGTTGGGTCGTCTGAGCACGGTAGTGCAACGCCATCCTGCTGTTGTTTTTATACTCAACATTATACACAGAAACACACAAACACTGGGAGGAGGCCGTACTTGCTGCTCAGTTTGTGGCTTTTTGTCACAGACAAAGCAAGAGAATTCTCTTTTGATGTCAAATTTTAGTATGTGCTCAGTACACTTGAAATCTCACCAGAGTAGGTACTGAAAAAGTGCTCAGCTTCAGGTTCTATCTCTAATGGAAACGCAAAAAGAACCGAGTCAAGTTGTGCGTGGGAAAACAGATCAAACACAAGTTTACCTTACAAGATCGCTGGGTTTCTTAAAGCTCTTCGGGCAGAAACTGCAGCAGTTGGCAAACTTGGGCTCTGTTTCTAGCTCTACTGCCTTGTCCTTGATTTCACTGATCCGATCCCTCTCCGCTGCTGATTGTGCAAGGATTCGCTCAGACACCGAAGCCTCCTCACCAGGATCCTTTGCCAGTTCAGCTGTCTGCTCCTCTGTGAATGTGATGATTTCTAAACCTCTTCTTTTGGATGTTTTTTGCTCTCCCTCTTCTTCATCATCATCTTCCTCAACATCTTGGCCTTCCAGATTTATCACTTAGAGAAGTCAAAGCACATAGTTATTTCAAAAAAAGTCAGACATTCAATTATAACTAAAAGTTTCTATTTTCACTCTATTCATTCAAATTATTATGGCATTGTTAAATTAAATATCTGTGCATAAAACATCAAATTTCTGAGTGTTCTCACTTCGATCTTCCACACCATGCTCCTTCTTCATGTGCTTTTTATATAGCAGATTTGTCCTGAAGCTCTCACTACACATGGAGCATTTAAAAGACTTCATATGGATAATCATGTGGCGGTTGAGGCTGCCATTGGTTGTGAATGAAGCGTCGCAAACATTACATTTAAACGGTTTTACACCTGTCAGGAGGAGATAACAGAAAGGAGAAAGGTGTTTTCATTTGAATACTTTAATAAATCCTACAGATTAATCCAACCACAATATTGCTTTTTCCCACAAAGTTTTCCATTTGCTCAATAATTTCTTCATATTTTGCTGATTTATAATTTGGAAGGATGCAGGAAACTGATAACATAAAAGTTCAATGTTTAATTCTACCATTTTTATCTGCAATCTTTGTGCTCTTAGAACTCAATACCAAATCTTGGGAGAAATGTTAATACTAGCTCCTTTAATTTTTCAAGATCGAATATCCTTCAGTCAATAATGTAAAGAAACCCAAAAAGCTTAAGAGTGGAAGATTTTTTGAATTCCCAAAATATCACTGTCAGTTTACCTGTATGTGTATTGAGATGGGACTTCAGTACTCCAGCTGATACAAAGGACCGTCCACAGAGTTGACATCTGTAGGGTTTCTCACCCGTGTGAGACCGCACATGCTGTTTTAGGTGACTTGACTTTTTGAAAGCTTTATTACACCAACTGCATCTAAGGATGAGAAGAAAAAACACCAAATACAATAGGTCAATATTCCTCCAGGTACTGGGCAACCAACTGTAAACCGAGTGCTTTTGACAGCCCTCTTGTTAATTGCACTTTAATGTCTTATGTAAATGATAATGACAAATGCATAATGCTGATCTAGTTACTCCAAAGTATTAGCAGCTGGATAAGCATAGAAACAACATAATGGGTAAGGCTCTGAAGAGCATGGGGCTGATCAACCTGATTTATACATTGGAACTCCATTCTTCACCTCCAGTGGCAAAGGATCTAGCAGCCCATTTTTATTATTTAATGTGGGTAACAAGTTGCATTTGTCATCTGCATCAGCAAAGCTTAAGTGGTGTGACTTCAACAAAATGAAAAGAATTGAAAAAAAAAATTTAAAAAAAATGAAAATCAATGTTTTGCCTGATGCAGAGAATGCCTACAACAGCTAGGAGGCAAGGTTTTGGTTTTTGACCACCACAGTAAAGGCGCTGTAAATGATCTATATACGATTTGGCTGTACTGATCTTAACATTGGTTTAGCATCACAATATATATGTTTGATTCATTACAACCTTATGATTAAAATTTGTTAAGTTGTCAAAGATAAGGTTCTCTTTCTGTTCCCATAGTCAACATGAAGCATGGGAAGCAGTGTTCAAATTTTATTGTCTACATATCTTGAACAAATTTGAAAGAGTCTCAATGACCCAAAACAGTACAAAACAGTGGGGCAGTATATTTTCTTGATGGCTAAAATGCAGTCGAATGTGCCTACTTTGGGAATACAACATACACACTCTCACTTCTAGGAGGAATGAGCATTCTTGCTGCTGAATTAATGGTCTGCACCTGTATTAACAGAGAATCCATTTGCATCTATACACAGACACCGTGTTCATGTTTATTTCATGATTTGCATTAAAAATTGATGTGGTTGCTTTTAGTGACAATGAGTATAATCATATCCCCCAGCAAAAATCAGGTAAGACTGCGGCACCAAAGCAACAAATTATATCAATAAACCTGGCAAGACAGATGAAACCCTCCGAAAAAACTCTATCAAAAGGTTATTAGCTATTTAGAGAACTCTGAATTTGAATTAATTTGACAACCCCCTAGAGGGATTTGTATCATAAATCGTCTCTACTAATAAGGTTAGGATGACATATACTAGCTGGCATTGGAAAAACAAGCTTGAAAATATGTTGAATAGAGCTTGTTATTTTATCTAGTAATGAACTTTAGTACTTGGAAAAATAGCTTAGCATCTGTGTCTGATGTAAGTTTGCATCTTCCTTTTGGTTAGTCTGAATCTTTAATGAGGGGGCTTACAATAACACCCTCCAGTTTACCATGCAAATATTCAGACCAGCATAAATATTAAGCCTAATGCTCAGAGAAAACAGTGTATGTGAGAAAATGAATACAAATTTGCTATGGTTGTATTTTATCAGTGATACAGCCAACTCATTATGATGCAGGGAATGTAGTTAAAGTTCTGTATTCCTCAGAGAAGTTCATGGAATGAATTACAATATATTAAGATAAATGTTACTCTTCTCCTTTTGTCAATATTTCTTAGAGCAATACACTAAGATATTTTTGGCAGGTCTCATGAAGGGAATTAAATAGAACATACTGTCAAACCTCAATGTATTTATGGGATATGCCTTGAAATGAAATGGTTATCTCCAGAAAATTGACAAATTAAAGATATTTTCAAAGTTTGCTGAGGTTATTAAAAGCAATCATTTTGAAACCTGTAGACAATTTATATCATTTCCCCTGGGTTCAGTGACAGTTATAGAAACTAACATTGATCTTTTCATGCATTAAGGAGAATATGTTTTGTTTGTCTCTATGTGGCACACAATGCAAACATAGCTCTTTAAGATTTAAGAGAGTCTATAATTATAGGTGTCAAACCTATGGCCTGCGGATCAGGCCAGTGAACAGGTCTAATCCAGCCCACGAGATTATTTCGAAAAGCATAAAAATGAGCTGCAATTTTTCCATGAAAGAAACTATTATTATACCATGATTTTACCCTTCTGACCAAAGGGAGAAAAGATTTTCCTCCTGTGGCCCCTGAGCTAAAATGAGTTTGACACCCCTGGTACATAAACAGTGGCTTGTATATGTATATTGTCCAATTTCTTAGGTTTCTATCTTTATGGAAATGAGTGTGAGGTGAAATATATGTAAACTCTTTCAGGTTTTATCCTGTCCTCATAAACTGAGTAGTGAATTGACTGAGTGTATAATTATACCAATACTCTTTAGTTCTTTGGGATTGAATTTGACCATCAAATTTTAGTTATTTAGAAAATAGAGGCTTGATTAAGTTTGAGGTGACATAGCCGCAACAAACGTGTTTAAATTTAGACACTTTAGTTTGATTTTCACACTACATTAAAAGTACATTAAAAGGCTTTGAATGATTGGAAAATGTAGGGACATTTTTAACAACTAGAAATATAATGTCCAGGCCCAAGGCTAGTTTATGCCAATATATATGTCAAATATGGGGCGGCGTGGAACAGGGGGTTAGAGCTGTCATCCTTGTAACCGAACATTCCTGATTCTCTTCCCGCGCTCCTGCTATCTAGACAAACTGTTGTTGAGCAAGACAATAAACCCCTTACTGCTCCCCTGGCACTGCTCCTTTGCTGCCTTCTGCTCATGGTTCATCCAGTATGCGTTAAAAGCAGTAGTCAAATTTCATTGATGTCGTGCTCTATGTTTGACCGAATGTTACAATAAAGGTATTTCTTCTAATGCAGGATCACAAGTTTGACTTTGTAGCTACTATCTTTGATGGAATTTGACATTTAATAAAAACAAAAGGCCTCTCAAACCCTTAAGTTAGTAAATATCTTCAAATAACATAGGTGGTTTGGATACACAACGACAACCCTACATATCCACATGCAAACACACACGCACAAAGAATAATTATGTGATTAAGAAAACCTGTAGGCCCTCTTGCAGTTGTCTTCAATGTCATCCTGGAAGTCTTGTGTTTCTGCAGTTAGCTGAAGTTCTCCTTGACTGCTTGGCTGAAGAAGCCCATTTGTCTACATTGACAAGAACATGGGAAATATTCAAAGTAAGTATTCAAAGTGGTTGTCACTGTCATGCACAGTAATGTATTTTCTTGTGAAATATATTTTTTCCTTTGCTGTTTCCAGTGAATGCCAGATAGCATCACATAAATATGAAATATATACAAAATAGTACTCAATAAAAGCAGCATGTGAAAGATATGGTAGACATGTAAACTCTACAGGAATGTGAACAATGTAGCTCGGACTTATTACCAGTTGTCGTAGAGTCAATCTACTTGGAAATATAGACATTACTAGTTATTTGTTGTTTTCGTTATTATGATGCATGTGTAATTGTTTTATTGTTTTTCTTCACCTTTGTTGATACATGGCGTGCAAGACTAAAAAATAATCTGGAATGATAGATGAAAGCATTTCTCAAATTACTTCCCTCTGTAGAGACCTCATAAATTATATAATCCGATGTAGCTGAAGACAGTAAATATATCTACTTAAAGTGGGTACATTAGAGTTGGAAGTCTCAGGAGAATGGACACACACAATGCTATATTAGTTCAAAGTGTGCAAACTGAACATTTTCTTTCAAAGTGTATGATGTGAACACGTTAGAATACAGCAGCATACAATATAATTATTAAATTTTAATGTGTGCACATTCCCAACTAACAGAAATGGGACACAACATGCAAATTCACCTGATAAATTGTGCATCTTGCATGTGATTATATTCCACAGTGCTGATGCTGTTGATTATCAGCACCTTCTGCCAAAACTGTCTCTTTTTAGCAAACAAGTCTTAGTGACTGATTTCCTTTTTATCTCATGATTTCTAAAATCAGGGGAGTCTATGTTGTAAGTTTACGGCTGGTGAGCAGAAGTGTAGAGAAATACTTTGGCCTAACTCACCACTTCAGCATTGGGATCATGAAGCAGATTTGGAGGGTGATAGCTGGAGGACAGAGCCTGAGATTCCAGTGTGCTTGAATCTTGCAGTTGCTGGACTGTGGAGAACTGACTCTGATTGTAACTGGGTTCTGTGATGGTAAAGCCTGGAAAGGTTCAAATTATTGCTCAGATTTTAAAAAGAACTGGCTAGTTAGGTGACAAATAGATCTAAAAATGGTTTCTAAAACGACATTCTGTTCTCTTTTCAACTAGACAAGACAAAATAGTTAGGTATTTCAGAGTGCACAAATATTTTCTACATATTTTCAATGCTTTACAAATACAAAAACAAAGTTGGGTGTGTTGTGTTTGCACCTTGTGTTAGCGTTTGCTGATCAAAAGCAGGCTGAGGGAGAGCTGGGGGCTCAAACTGGCTGATATTTTGAGGCAAAGTATGTTGGGTTGTTACATAGGAATCTGACAACACAGAATGACATGCAGTCAATGTCTGTACAACAGTACAGAACACTGATTTCAGGTTTGGACTGTATTTTGTTGATTTCTACAGAGGAAAAAAAAGGGCTGAAAAAATTAATATAGTAATGCATGATATCAAGTATCATTACCCAAATGCACCCTAGAAATAAATTACAAAAACTCTCACTGAGTCAATGAAGCGAGTAAAAAGAGGGAGCATTAAAAGAGGATTTATGTTAAAAAAAAACAAGCATTAGACAAGCAAACAAACATAACTGCAATTAAATTATAAACGAGGGTTCATCCATATGGAACATACAGAGCAGTATCCAGTGGTACTTAAAGGACAAACTCAATCTTTAAAAATGTCTCATATATTCTAGTATCATATATATTTTCGGTGCTTTCAAAATCTGTATTGCTAATATTTTTTGGTCATTTAAATCTTACGATTATAGTGATTCTGTAATGCTTAACTCAATCACACTGTGACCACATTAGAGCCTCGTAAGTGATACAGGTTACAAGAGCTCACCTTCTCCTTGTACCAGAGGTTGATCAGTCAGCGGTGCCTCTAACGTTACTTGTTGACCTCCATTTACAACTTCTGCCTGTCCTAGTCCCAGCATGCTTTGCTGCTCTGCAGAAGAGGCAGGTGGCTGCTGTAGGGAGTCCCCCTCCATTTCCACCTGCATGACATGGGGTACAGTGCCTGCTCCTAAGGGGTCCTCAGTTGACTGGGGCTGTAGCTGCTGGGCAAGTTCATATCTGGTTTGTTGGATGGTATAAGAAAGACAGGAGCTGTAGTCTATATATTTGACTAAGAAACAATCTGTAAATTATCAAAACTTCTGCCCAAGAAAAGTAAATTATACTTGTAGCATTACATATAAGGGTTACTTTTATTGTTTGCAAGGCAGTTACACCATTCATCTTGTTGGCAGATTTCCTAAACCTGTGGCAAAAGTGCCATTCACGCAAGAACAAACATAGTGCAGCCAAACCTGTGAGTTTTCATATGCTTTCTGCAATTTGGTGATGATTTAAAAGTCTTCTGGCAGTATGGGCACATGTAAGGGCGTAGGTCACTGTGTGTGGTCATGTGGCGCCGCAGGCTGCCACTGGTGGTGAACGTTGTATCACATATGAGGCACTTGTATGCCTTTAGGCCGGAGTGGGTTCGGATGTGGGATTTGAGAACACCCGACGAGGCAAAACCCCGGCTGCACTGGCTGCACTTGTAGGGCCTTTCTCCTGTATGAGACCTGTAGTAATTAAACGTTGACATGACTTTGCTTTGGGGAATCCAGTAATGATTGCTTTTAGTATCTGGAATATTATTTGCAGTAGAGAGCATGCATTGCTTTTGAAAGGCCGACTGTTGTTATTCTCAGTCCCAGCAGACGTGAAAAATGTTATTTTTGTTTATACATTATATATTTATACAGTGCTCATGAGGATACAAAAAAAGACTGCCAAAAGCATATTGTTACATGTTTCAATACCAACTTATGGAACCTGTCACTACAGGCAGATATACATCCCCATTACCACAAATGTGCTCCAAAAACAAATAGAATGGAGGAGCGCTAAACATGTAAAGAACAACAAGAATGGTAAAGTCATAACTCATATAAACTGCCTCATATTAAAATGAGGAAAAATACTGTCTCATATGAGGCAATGGTTAAAAAAGATCAGGAGAGATGCAGAGAGCAAGTAAGTAGGCTGCTGAAATCAAATGAAATAAAACCCTCTTTTCAAGGGACACCTTCTCAAAATTAAGCACAAAGACTGCATACATTAGCAAAAAAAAATAATAGATTCTAACATTAATGTTCTGGAGCTCTTTTAATTGTTCATCCATTTTCCGTATTTATACTTAACATCAATCTGTAGTTAACTCAAATGATGAACTCTGCATATACCCTCTCTCTACATAGTAATATATATAGATATACTGACATATTAAGGATTATGGTACATTAACAATTTGCACACTTGGTCCTAGCTACTTCTCCTTCTCCTCCTAGCTTTTTCTTTATCCTCAATATCACCTTCATTCCAATGTCACAGATTATCTTCTTGCATTTTTGACTCTGTTTTGCACTGTTTTAATAAAATGGTTACAAAGCAGCTGTTTTGACTGATAGTATATTACTTTAGCCTAGATGTGCACAAATGAATCACCTTGAACTATCAATCATAAGTACCTGACTACTTTTCATCACTACTTCTGAGAGAAAAGGAGTGAAATGTTTTTGTGTGTTGTCACAGACTATCATAAGTAAGTTTTATTTAAGAGTAAAGAAAAGGAATACAACGAGTAAAAACTCAATATAGTAGCTGCAATAAATATTGTGAACATTATCATTTAGAAGCAGATTTACCAAAATGTTGATATATTGCCTTAAATTTTCATATTACTTGAATATTTTAATGTTGCACTGGGCATAGGGACTTAAAACCTTACCTGACATGCTGTTTTAGATGACTTGATTTTTTATAGGCCTTATTACAGTACTGACACTTGTATGGCCGCTCACTGCCTACTACATCCAAGTACTGCTGGAAAGCCAGACGAGGGTTGTGGGAGGGGATGAGACCTGTTAATGAACAAAAGTCATGTGGACTTCTATATGAGAAGAGAAACAGCGCCATGCAGAAAAATACAGCACATGTAGAGAAATACTGATAAAAACTAAGTAGTTCACTTGTGAAGATCAAATGGGACAAATAAAGTTTCTTGAATTGAACTTGACATACTGAAGAGTATACATTTAAAACTCAGATGCAAATTCAGATGCAAACATGCAAACCTATGCAAAGATACAAATGCTTGCGTTACAGGCTCTTACCAAAGTCAGTGATGAGAATTGGTTCTTGAAGAGGTATATCAGGCAGTGGCAGGTTACTCTTTGACACTTTTGTTTTGTTTGTTTTCCGGGGAAAACGGTGCTTCTTCTGCTGCAGGCTTTTGAAGTGAGAAGCTATGTGCGTTTTCCTGTGGCCTGACGTGCGGAAAATCTTATCACAATGAGGACAAGGGAAAGGGCGAACCCCTGGGAAAAGGAACAAAAACATGGCATTCAGCAAATAACTATAGAAAATTATATTGACACTGTAACACATGAAAAAAACTATAACAGGTAGAACTAAATAAATAATTTCCATACAAGCCATTCTACATGACTAACACACGACTCAACACTAAAACAAAAAAGTAAGTGCTACAGAAGTACTACAGAATAAGAAGCTTTACATGTAGCAGCTATATGGGTATATGTGAGTGTGTATATATATATATGTATATATATACACACACATACATATTCAACGATATATATATACATATATATATATATATATAACACCACACACACACACCCACATACATACATGCATACATACATACATACATACATACATATACTCAATAAATGCAGTGCCTCAGTTCTCACAACAAAAAAAACATTAAAAACATTAGTAAAGGGTCAAAAACAGTGTTGAGACATAGTAATTAGAAGCCTGGGCTAACGTAAAATTTGGTCTGCTACTTTTTTCAATATTGTCTTCAATAATGTCTGTCTTTCAAATGAGATTTTCTTCAGTGTAATTTACTGTGCCATATACTTGAGAAAGAGGCAGAAAATCATGTTCAAAGCAAATGTATGACTTCTATGGTACATCTTTTGGGCAAGTTTTAGTATATATAAGGAGTATAATTAGAAATGAAAAAAGGGACAGTGAATAAAGCTGTTGAATTGTTATATTCACTTTATTTAGATTTAAATAAGTCTTTGTTAAAGACCTTCTTCTCACCTGTATGTAGCCGCATGTGTACCTTCATGCTGCCAGAAGTAGAGAAGCACTTCAGACAAGACTGACACTCGAATGCCTTGATGCCCGTGTGAGTTTTCATATGTGCAGTGAGAGTACTCTTTACAGCAAAAGCTCTAAAGCACTGTTTGCACTTGAAAGGCTTTTCATGGGTGTGGATACGTATATGCCGAACAAGATCACTAGGCTTCTTGAACTCCTTAGAGCAATAGGGACAGCCATGCCAGCGTATTCCATTTTCCTCCCTAATAGAGCCTGTTCAGGGGGATACAGTCACAGGGCAGTTTTTCAATTAAATAGGGCTAACATGTTATATTTCATCAATCAATCATTAGCTATGAGAAGTTTCGATTAAAGAATAGCGTTCCATTGCGAAGAAATAGCTTATAATGTAGCAGTCAAAATTAGATAAATAATTATTCATATGAACATTTACAGTTTCATCAAATATATTCCAAAAAGCTTTCCATTACAAAAAATCCAAATATAAGTCAGATTCATCAGACCAAATACCTGGCATTTGTATAGGTTTTTTAAAAATGCTCCTTTTCCTTTCTCTAATTGGTTTGTCTGGAACATGTGCTTTCTTGGTTTCTACAGCAGCACTTTCAGAGGTCTGAGTCTGTGAATCTCTGGATGAGGCATCACTCTGTGGCTGCACAACACTTAGTCCGCTGTTCTCAAGAGCTTGCTGTAGATAAAAAAAAATTTAAAAAAATGGTAAAGGTTCATGATTGTAACCACCAAGAAAATAAACAAAGCAAAGTGGCCAAAACTGAGTATCCATGGGATATATTATTGTTGTGTCAAAGAGCTGAGATTCTTTTCAGTCTGTCAGTAAATTTTATGAGTCAAGAGGGATCATAAAATTTACAGGCAGTTCCGTTACAGTGACTGTTTTCAAGGACGGAGAGACTGCCCCATTGGTAAAGTCTGTTATATTTATTGTAAGAAAACAAAAACTCAATAATAACAAAAGATAGGGTTATTGATTGATCTGCTTTGCATAAGTTAGTTACTGAGCCAACATAAATGTTTAAGGATTTTAAAATGTAATTACACTTTAAGTATAATCTATTATCTATTTATCTATTATTGTCATGTTTTACTTGAAACTCTGGCACAACAATTTCCTTCGGGATAAATAAAGCTGTTCTTATCTTATCTTATCTTATCTTATCTTATCTTATCTTATCTTATCTTATTTTATCTTATTTTATCTTATCTTATCTTATTTTATCTTATCTTATATTAATGTGAACTTCAATTCTAATTTAAGGTCGCCAGCACTTGCTGAGCAAGTTATTCATTCCTTTCTAATAGTGTTTGATTAATCTTCTAGTGGCTTTGCCTTTATCTGTTGTGTAGGAGACTAATTCTGAAAAATAGAAACATGATGAAAATCACCAGCTGAACAAGCTCTAGAAGAGCTCTTTACCCCATGTTTAATTTAGGGATTTTCTTGATGGACCTTTATTGTGTCCTTAATCCCAGGTTTACCCACCGACCCCTTTAAGTAGGAAATGTAGATGCCTTGAAATATCAGATTTAGAGTCAGATTGCACTATGCATGCTATGCTATGGTTATTGAGTATGACAAGTGTTGGTCCTTTTAGGTTTCTGTGTTTTTAATACACTGCCTTAGTTTCTTCTACATCTTAACTCTCTCCTGAAGAGATTGTTTTTTTTTAACCATTATAGAGTAAAATTAATTGAACCTGTAGGGCAAGATGTTTTCTTAATATTAATCCCTCCTGAAATATGCAACTGTACAGTACTGCTGTGAAAATTCATTATTAGACATTTTCATCAGGATGACTCATTGTTAAAAGCCATTTAGCCACATATTGAAACATGAAAAAGTAAGCCTTTTGGTTCACGAAGTACATTATTTGACTAACAGCTAAGCAGGCCTATGAAATACATCACCTCTTTTTGTCTCTTTTACCAGTGTGCAGATAAATTAAGACTGATGACATCATTAAAAAACTTTTTAGGTTGGAAATAACAGGTGCTCTTATTTTTATGCAGCTCAGTTACCATTTCTGCAGGTCACAACTTAATGTGAAATTTTCTTAATTGGATCTAAGGTATGCCCTTAGCTCTCGTGACTATCATTTTTGATCACTTTCACATCACAGTTTGATGCTCTATAGATGGAGGGTTTTTTTTATTCACCTGCAAGATATCCTGGTTGATGGCAGTTTCCATGGCAATGGCTGGCTCTGAAGGTTGGGGTTGGGTTGTATCACCATTGACCTGCTCAGACAACTCTAGAAGCTGCTGGATGACATCCGTAACTGCCTCACCACCCTCTGACCCCCCAGTAGCTGTACCTCCCATCTCTGTCTCCTATTAGTAAAAACAAAGCGCAAAAGCGGGAAGATGAAGATAATGTAAAAGCTGAAAAAGTAATTAAAAAAAATAAAAATAAAAATTAATTACAATTCTTAAGTGAGTCATTTCAAGTTTTTTTAAGCAATAAATGCGTTACAGGAATGTAGATGACATTAATTATTACAGAAAGGGGTCTAAAGAAACAACAAAAAGGTAGAATTATATGAAAAACAGTGCCCGAATGTGGACTCAAAATGCAACAATTTAGACACTTCAAATATATTCAAGCCACAGCTAGAGCCCTTTTATATATAACTGACTTGCAAGTAGGGTTAAAGGGCAACTCCTGTCGTGTCTGTCATATTTTAAGCCTTACCGAAGTGCTCGAGGGCACCTCTATCACAGAAATGTGCATCTTGCTGATGTGGGCATTCAGGCTGCCCAACTTCTTAAATACACAGCTGCAGTCCAAGCAAGGAAATAATGGCACGCCTTTCGTCTGAAAAAGTACATGGGACACTTAAAAACTTTTTTACCGGCAACGATACTTTTCATGAATCAATTTTGCATTCACTTAAGTTCCAGATGTATACAATGCAGGGATGCTGATAATAAGGAATAACAATCAACAAGTTCATTTATAAATATTGAGCTGACAGCAAATCCATCTCCATGTCCTAAAAGTCCTGAAAATTATAATTATTGTTGGAATCTTTTCGTGGCAACTAAACTTGAATTTCCATTCCATCTATCATCCAAGAGTCTTCTTCAGTTAAAATGGACCTTGGGGAGTTTTCCATATATAACTAGGGTTGGTGGCTACTCTAAGTTGCAAGGACTTGTTATGTTAATTAGTTGATTTGCAGCTGTCTTTAAGAATCTAGGTTGAATGAGGTTGTTGTGTTAATGGAAATGTCAATAGGAGAAGCAAAGGTACAACTCCTGGAGACTTATTAGGGTTAAGATTTGAATACGTACAGCCAAAATTCAGATTGTGTGAAACAAAGGAGAGAAACCTGTTAGATCACTTGGACTGAGGCTCAGGCTGTAGTCACACAGGAATGGAACGATCTTATCGGTGGAAACAACAACAAATGAAACCCAGAAATGGGACCCAACCAATGTATACAGGAAGAAAGTGGTCAGCTGTCTACAAAATCTTGAAAAGGATGAAGCCATAGAGAAGCCATTTTATTATCAACTGTAGCCAGCAGAATCCACGACTTGCATTTACCAGTAGCATTTCACACCTAAGCCTTCAGTGACGTCCTTCAGAAATTAATACACCTCATAAAACCATCAATATGACACAGCGGCAGGAGAATCCATACAGAATCCCACTTACATGGGCTGGTCGAGCAACATTTAATTTCTGTAGCAATTCAGAATCAATGACCTGGCTTCACAATTAAGAGTAGGATACTAAGATCATGGATACTGTCAGAACAAGAAAATAAAAGGTGATTTTATTTTTATTTTAAAGATGAGAGATTAGTCAACTAAATTTTATTAAATCCTAGTAGTATGCAATGTGAGCTTAAAGAAGTTTGTTCAATAAAGTATACATTCGCTGTAGTTCATATCAACACTAACGAGATGATAGCGAAAATAAGAGCAAATGGACTACTTGCATGGATTACTTGCACTTGTTTTTGCGAATATGCAGTAGCAAAACAACTCAACATATTGCCACTTTATTTTCATTATAAATTGGAGATGATCCAAATTATTTTTTTTAATTTTTATTATATTTGCTATTATATTTGTTACCACTGATTAAATGCAAGCAGAATAACATTCCAAGAACATATTTAAAAAAAAAAAAAAGTTTGCACACTAACATGGATTTTACCACAGCACCTGCTTGTTGAAAATAAGTAGGTGCTGTGTTCTCAAGAAGACTTCAATGGCTGCTGGGGTTAGCCGACCTCTCCTCACACGATCCACCTTTCCATGAAAGGTCCGCCAAGTATATCTGCAACCACATCTAACTCATCTCCTCCTTCAGCCAATGTTTGTTAAAAAAATACAACGATAGCTGTTAGTAACCACCAGATCTATGGGTTTAGTTCAGATATTTTGTACAGTACCACCCATTAGGCTCTCACGAGTGCTTATCCAATCCCAGGACACTTACATGTCAAGTCCAGCGGAAGACCTTTTAGCTGCCCTTGGTGTAGCAGACTCGAGATCTGATTGGCTATTGCAATATTGTCCATTCACTTACAGACCACAGGAGCCTGCTCTGTTTTTTCCTCAAAGCTTCAGGCAGATTTCATAGAACACAACAACACAAGCTAGCTGAAAGCTGATTTGATAAAAACTCTAACATAATATATCACACTGGGAGCAACGCAAGCAGTGGATATAATAGGACATGAGGAGAACAGACCATGGAGAATACATTTACTACATATTTATAGGGAAAAACAAACACTTTTGAGTATGTCTAGGCCAGCAGAGAAGGCCTTGCTGGCCCTGATTCCCAATCAGTATTTACAGACTCTTGACAATTCACAAGGAGGGAGCTCCCCTCATACCTATCGTCAGCAGTATCAACTCCATTACCTACAGCATGGCCAAACACACTGCAAGAATTTCAATGCAAGAAATAACAAGCAATGGAAACTTAGACCAACCTTGATAGCAATATACAGAAAACCCCTCAAACTTTTCATACTGGCAAGGTCTCTCTCATGAGAAGAGAAATCTCTCATGGCAGGTTTCCCTTCTTCTCAAGGGAAGAAATACAAATTCAGTTGCCACAAAGATTTCGAGAATAATTAACTATGACCTGGATGACTGAGAACTGCCTTAGACATGAAAATAAGAATGCATTTCCTCAACAACTTTAAACACATTGCATTTATTTCTGGATTTCTTTGCTGGAAAATATTAGTTGTGAAAATTGTCAGTGAAATTTATACTTGGTTTTTATAGTCACCATAGTTTTATCCCACATTGAATTCGGACATTATTGTGATTACAGCTAAAACTTTCAGCGGTTGATTTCAATTCCTGCTTAATGTAAAAATAATAATGAATGCTTCCACTTGGAATTCAGTAATTCTTTACACTTTTAATTAATTGTGTTGTGTAACAACTCGGGCACTTATATGTACAATCTCTTTTTTGGAAATTGATATATCACTTCAAAAATCAGGAGTTCAGCCTACACTTGGAGTAACCCAAGATACCTTGAAGACAGTAATGTCAAAATAAACATATCACTTTGAGATTTGGGAGTGGCCGACATGTTGTGCATCTTGAATAAATTAGATGCATATTTTGAAAGTCTCAAAATATGCAAAGCTTTTAATTTTTGGCCTCCTGGAGTCATAAATAAAATATATATATGAAGAAGCGGATCACGGCTGCATATACATTGAAAGAAAGCAGCCTATGAAAGACTTTGGAAGCCATATATATGCAAGAAGAATGACCGGCTCAATATGCCTATTTTCTACATGAACTAGCACACCACTGAATTTCTGAACCATAATTATTTTGACTTCTGTGGCTGTTAATTAAACATCTGCTCATGAAAGCTATAATAAATAAAACCTTTCCACAGTTTGGTCAATGATGGTCAATAAAGCGGAAAAAAACCCATGACAGGAGATAGCTTAAAAATGAATTCATTATTTAAATGGTGACACGATAAAGCATTTAACAACAAATTATGTCAAGCTGTTTTCATCACAGGCTTTTTGTATGAAATACACAACAGTATTAGCAACAAGGGAGGATAAAGTTTCAGTTCTGGTTCATTTTGGAGACTTTTTTTTCAAAAAAGCACTGAATTAGAAAGCCCTTTGACCACTTAAATCTCTAAAAAGATTTACCATTCCCTTCAATGTGATAATTGAAAAAAACATTACATTAGCTCGTGTAAGCATTAATGTAGCCTGGCATCTCAGTGAACTGCGTCACTTTTTCTTCAGGCTCGTACCATGCAGAAAACAAAAACAAAATAATTGAGACATGGCCCCAAGACACTGAAGTCACAAAATATGTGGCCAGAGTGTTTTTGCAACTTTGCCAACAAAAATAACAAAATTAAAAATGCAATGTTTTACAAAATTCTTCCTACAAACTCAGATTTAACAAAAAAATAAGTATGCCAACCCTACTTTCGCCTTGGTTTATTCTCTCCATACAATTATCAGGCCGGATTGTGCCAATACTTTCAGCCTCAATCTCATGACATCCACTCTCTACCAGACTGTTTGTATTGTACTTTACGATTAATGTTACCAAAGTCTCTCTGATCACTTGTGTTTCACAGCTCTCAAGGAAACCGCAATTATATAGTACCTCTGATTAAAATAGCCTCCCTTCATCCATTGTAATTCGAAAATACACTTATTTGTCTTCTCTTTTCTACCCAAAACCCTTGAGCGGGTTATTTCAAAACTTTGACACCCCGGATCCTCATCTGGACAGTTTCAATACTTCAGAGATTCTTGCTTTGTTGCATGGCAGCACACTGCCAAGGCCTCTCCTCCCTCCTGGTTCTCCTTGACTCTACTGCTTTAATATAGCCAACTACTCCATTTTTTTCTCCATTTTATGAAAATGGGTTATGCACGTTCCTGGTTCAAATCTTTCCTATTTATGAGCTCATGTCCAGTCTAACGGATTGGGATCCCTTTTTAACCCTGCATTCTTAAGATCAGCATCCCTAAAGGTTCTCACCTGAGGCAGACAATCGAAGCTGCCTTATTTGTAGAAATGTCCAAATGCTTGGATGGGTTTCATATTTTATGTGGAAACATAGAGGTGTTGTCACTATTTGCATAGAACAACATTTCCTTTCACTTATTTCCTAATGGCAAGGCTGCATCTGAGTATTTGTGCCTTTGTGTTTCTCCCTGGATATGGCTATGCTACTTTTTAGATGTTTTCTGTTTAATACAATGTCTGTATCTCTATGAATAATCATGTGATTTTGTTGTAGTTTTGTTTGTCATTGTTACTTAAACATTGCACCCAAGAGGATAATTTACTTGATGTTGTATTCAACCTGATTTTTGCAAAATGTGAAAACTAGAGACAACAAACTTGACTTATTACATAATACATTATAATTTGATTAGATGGCATCAAAGTCTTACCTTTACGTAATGTTTTTCATTGATGAAAAACTATTGAGAATACAAAAAGTATGAATCAGCTAATATAAAAATCATGCATGCATAAGTTTTACTGCAACACTGGGGAAGATAACCCAGGTAAAATTACTTTCTCAGTTATATGGTAATGGTTATCAGTCAAATAAGTTGGAGCTAAGAAAAAAGTTTGTGGTTTGTAAAAGCTCTGATTAAAAAAAATCCTATTAGATCAACCATTAAGCATTATTAATGTTAAAAACAGAAAGACAAAGTGAATGAAAGAAAGAAAAGAAGAACAAAAGTCAAACATTTTAAAACTGAAGGAAGACGAAAAGGACATAAATCTGACAGGGAGCAATTGAGATGATACATGTTCGAGCTAAGTCAAAAATTTCAATGAGTAATATTGTGTTAAATCCTGATATTTTGCTTTGATTGACAATGTGTTAAAATATGATGTAGCACAAGTATAAATGAGAGAGCAAATTTAACAATCGTAAGAAACATTCTGCTGAGCAGAAACAATCAATAAGCAAGCAAATAAACAAACAAATTTATGAAATAAATGCAAAGGTTCTGTTTGATGTAGTTTTAGGACTATGTGGTACAGCAATTTCTTGATCTTTCACAAGCATTTCCTGCACAGGTTTTGTTGCTAGAGCAACGTTTACCTCTGATAGCAACAAAAATGTTTGCTCCTACCTCAGAATGAACTCTCTGAACATGGGAATGCAGATTCCCCTTCTGTGAAAAGGATGCAGGGCAGAACATACAAAGGTGAGGTTTCTCCCCAGTATGTCGCACCATGTGTGTCTGGAGCACCACCTTCTGGTTGAAAGCCTTGCCACAATGTGTGCACTTAAAGGGTCGCTCACCTGAAAAGAACAATACCATGATAAATGACAATTGTTGAGATCCATGAAAAAAACAATGTTAAGTTTACTTGTTGTATGTTACTAAGTTCTACAGTATTTTGCTTTTTCTCTTGCTCTCTCTTTTGCTTCTTCCTACCTTACAGTGAGGTCTGTGAACCGTCGTTAAAAAAGTAAACCAACATTACAATTAATTTTTTTATCTAAACATTCATATTGATACCTAAATTTTTGGGGGGTTAGGCATTGTATATTCCAATTTGTATTTAGGAAAAGAGAGGCACCTCAATGACTGGTCGCTTCAAGATTCTGCAGCAGACTGGATAAGCTACATGGATAAATAGGACTACAATCAAAAGGAAACATGTTTGTAAAATATTAGTTATTGGTATGAACTCTCCCTATTGAAACAAAATGATACTATGGGCTTGCTTTTCCTCCCAAATCTTTTTGCAATCAGTTATGACAGTTCAATAAGAAAGTTTATAAAATAGTTTACTTTGTTTCAAATAGACCTTCTTCTCTTTTTCCCTTCAGGGGTCGCCACAGCAAAACAACATTTTCCATCTAACCCTATTCTCTGCATCCTCCTCTCTTACACCAACTAACTTCATATCATCGCTCAATACGTCCATAAATCTTCTCTTTGGTATTCCTCTAGACCTCCCGCCTGGCAGCTCCTACTCCATCATCTGTCTACCAATATATTCACTATCCTTCCTCTGTACATGACCGAACCATCTCAGTCTGGCTTCTCTGACCTTCTCTCCAAACATCCAACATGTGCTGGTCCTCTGACAGACTCATTCCTGATCCTATTCATCCACAGCACTCCCAAAGAGAACCTCAGCATCTTCATCTCTGCGACCTTTAGCTCTGCCTCCTGTCACTGTTTCAAATACACCATCTAGCAGAAGTAGAATCTTTTTGCTTTGGGAGTTTTGGGGACTATAAAAACAATGAGAACTTTAGAAATATCAGTTATGAGGACATTTTTTTTAAGTCAAGATCAATAAAGAATATCTTTGTATGATTTAAATTTCGATCATATTTTAATTGCCATCATATTGGCAATTAAACCGCAAGGATAATAAGACCAGCTGTTTCTGTTAAATGTCGTCCTAAAGCTTCATTTTTTCTTTTAATTTCTTCTTCTTTTTACTTTAAAATACAAGGCCCTATTTTATTTTTCAAACGCTGATACATTTTCCTTCTCATATGTAAATGCAACTCATTTGTATCTTTGCAAGCTTTATCTGCATTATCCTGCTATTAAAACAGATTAAAAAAACTCCCATTGTCATGTGAGTCATCTCACAAGATTTTCACAGGTCAGCAACCCATAATGAAACAACAGAGACTGACTTAAAATAATCATGTATGAATATGAAACGGAGTTTCAGAGTTAGCTTCACTATCCAATTAAATTACACATGTAATGTGTAATTCAGCAATCAAACCAAAAAAATAAGCAACGATAAAGGAAGACCCTTCTGTATTCCTGTTCGAGACAACATTCAATGTACTTCAACCCTAAAAGATGCATTGGTGACTATGTCAAGTTAGAAATTGTTTGAACGAGCAACCATTACGAGGATAATTCGGGCGCAGAGGCATTGAGAGGTTAGAATGGGCAATCGTGATTCATTGGCTGTCAGAAAACACCTATGAAAGCACTTGTCTTTGACTTCTTTTGTATTTGACACAAGGCGGCTGAAGTCAAGGCCTTGAAAACAAAAGACTCTCTGAAAAGACAGTCTGTTTTTGCTACACCTCATGACTCCATTTCTCTTTATTATGTTCACCTGTGTGTATCCGTATGTGTCTGACGAGCTGGCTAGGCTTTTTGAATGCCTTTCCACAGTGATGGCAGTTGTTTGTGAAGCCACTGCGATCTATGTTTTTCTTGTAATTTCTGGAACTAGATGTGAGTGGCCTGTAATAGAGATTCACACAAGAAATTTGTTAATGGTTTTATGTTGTAAAAATCACACCAATTAACTTTTTATCACTCTCACAATTATATAAGTCATTCATTTTTATTTGAGGAACAGGGGTGGGGAATGAAGTGCATTTTTTCCTGTCTGATGAGCTGTCATTGTAGATTCAAGGAGATCATGGCTGTCTAGCTTCCAATAAAAAAAAAACTGTATCAAGTTTCCCCCAGAAAAATGCCTCCTTTTCATTTATTCAACCGGCTTATTAAATATAAGTATTCCTGGATGATAGGACATTGTGATGGCTGTCACATTCTTTTCATTCCATTCAATTTTGACTTACTGAGTTGTCCGTACACTTTCAATGTCTCCAAAATTTTAACACTTTAGGCTTCTAAATTTTAATCATACCATTTCCTATGGTTTCGACTTTTACCGATTAGTAACTACACATATAAGCTCTTAAGTGAAAGTAATCTTACCCTAGTTACTCAAATACATTGACACGTTATTCTAAGAATCACTCAAACTGTTGCAAAAGTAACCAGGAGACCCTGTTTTTTTTCTGGATCTAAAAATTCCAGATAAAACATGAAATTCAGCTGTTGAAGTACAATAAGAACATCAATAAACCCCATTAGAAGACATGCAGTTAAAATGGATTTTTTTCCACTTGACCTGGAAAAAATATGTTTCTATGTGAAACAAAGTGCATTCACCATGCATCTTGTCTTAAACAGTCACTTTTTTTCAATAATGTTGCTCTCTGTCCCAACCGGCTTTTTTCAGTCCCTAAAATTACCTAAAATCTGATCAGAGATGACATATGTGAAACATCTGCCAGTCATTTACTTAATTAAAAATAAATTCCAAAATTAGGAGAAATGCTAATAAAACTACCAATACTCAAAAAAACACAATTCTGGTAAGAAATTCTTCCATCATGTTTTTTTTTTACATGATTATGAAAAAAACATGAGAGACTGTTTGAACTAGACTGTTTGAACTAGTCTCTTTATTTGAGGTTGCTTTGTCTTTATTTACCAACAAAATGAATGGACAGTTCAGCACAGCAGACTGAGCAGGGTGGTTTGGATATAAAACAACATGCTGAAATCCTCCTGTCATATGCATTCGGCCAACGATTTATGTTGTTCCTGAATTGCATGCAACTAGAAGATTGTCCCTTGAATGCCCTAGCAGACTGTCAATGTGCAGTGACAATACCACATCTTTGTCATATTGAGGGGTTTTGTAAGAGTGACAGCTTTTGAATTTTTTAAGAGTTGTTTGCAAACATTGGTCCCATGCAAGTCATTGAGCATTATAGAGCATGATAAATATGCTGGAGAAACTTGTTTATGTACAATTGCATCTAAGTTGTTGAGAATAAGGCCCCAGTTTCACTCATCTGACACAGAAATAGCTTTTCAGCCGCATAATAAAATGAAATCTGAACCTCTGTCCTTACCTCATCTTGGCATGACTCTTCAAATGCTCCTTGAGGTGTGCTGGAGTCTTGAGCTCCTTGTTACAGGTCTTGCAGGTGTAGACCTTGATGCCTGAGAGCTCCTTCCGATGCTCCTCAAGGTGGAGAGAGAGCTGGCTCTGAAGAACAAATTCATCGCCACACTCTGCGCAGATCAAATTCTGGAAGGTACCAAAGGGAAAAAAAAAGAATTGAGTTTCTTGCTATTGGGTAGTCAATGCAATTAACGATAGATTCACTTGTTTGGCGGAAAACTAACCTCCTCTCTTTCATGCAGCATGATATGGGATTTGAGACTGGCGATTCGGGAGAACTTTTTCTGACACACAGGGCAGGTGAAATCAGAGGTCATGTGAGTTGACCTGTGTAATGTGAGGTTGAACTCGACATTGAAAGTCTGAGAGCACTGGTCACATCGATGAGGCTGCAAAGGCGAAAGGGAAGGGTAAGTAAATTAGTGGAAAAGAACTCAACTGCATCTAAATCAATGTCTTGTCCACAAGGTGAAGAGAGCTCTGATATAATCCAATTTTCAGAGTGCCCCAATGATATAATTTTTAGAGATAAAGTCACTAACCATGTGTTTGCCAAAATATCTCACTGACAGGGGCGAATCACTCCAAAACAGGATTTAAGTCAAAAAAAGTAAGTTTCTGGTCTTGGCTGTATTGATTTTTTTTCTGTAGCTATATGACTTTGTAGTAAATTGCTGAATTTGAGACATGCTTCCTTGAGAGAATGTTCGCTTTCTGGAACAACTATCTTATAGTGCTTACAAATACAGAAACCCTGTGGTCGGTGTCATGGGGAAATATTTTCTCTTGACTAACAACACTCCCAACCGTCTAACAGGCGATCGAGCAGAGGAAGTGTCCCCTTATCACAGTCTACAGCAGGACAATTCCACTTGAACTGTTTTTCAAAACAAACCTATACCATATTTTTAGTGAAACCATGACAGTATATCTAGATATAGTAATTGCCATCTAAATATGGTATAGTTTAATTTAATTTGGGGCTTCCAAGAGGCAGCATGAATGTCATAAAAGTATTAAAGATGTTAATGTACACAGCATGGGTTAAAACTGACATGCATAATTACTGTTATATACTGGTGGAAACAGAAAAATGTTGGTTGTATTCAATCTAATGTCACAAGAATGCTGACATAAAATGAAATGTCAATTTTCTCCAAAGATACAGTGGAAGACTAACCCAGAGAACCATAGACCAGACCCACAGGTAAGGGTGGCAGGCTACTGAACTTCACTTCTTCATTCACTCATTCATTGCATAAACAGCTTTCACTCATTCATTGCATAAACAGCTTAAGCTGCACTCAATAATGTGGTGGGGCTGTGGCGTATCCCAGCTGTGCTAGTGCCAGGGTTTAACCAGGACTGATTGCCTGTCAATCATAGAACCACAGATTTGACAGGTTTTGAATAAACTTGTATCATGTTTTTGGACTGTTGGGGGAAGCCAGAGAACAAAGGGAAAACCCAAACAAACACAGAGAGAACATGCAAACTCCACGTAGAAAGACCGTGGTTGGAATCACGCCAAATACTTTCTTGCCAACAACTGCCACCTCAATTGTCAAACACTTTTATCATTAAGTCAATTTCCAGCGGGTAATCACATGTAATCACTTCACACTCAATGGTTGTCAGAGACATATGTCATCCTACGGTCAACAACTACAACAGCATAGTTGGAGAAAATGAATAAAAAGGTGGGGAAAAAAAGGAATAATAATCCAACTACTGCAACACCATCGCCTCCCTACTCAACTTTAGTTAGATTTCAACATTGATATTATACCCACCTTGTCATTTGTCTCATGTTCACGAAGATGCTTCTGGAGCTGGCTCTCCGTGGTAAAGATCTGAGAACATATTGAGCACTTTTTGTCCTTGAATTCTCCATCGATGAAACCGTCCCCCTTATTTTCACTGGCATTTGCATCTAATGTGAAGTAGAAGAGAGAATACTGCATTGACTATTCCTATGGGATAATCTGAGCGAGTGGTGACACAGCACACAAGGCATAACTTTTTGACCTTTTAAAACCAAAGATCCATATTTAAAATCTTGGAACTAATGCGTGACCTGTTAAGACAATCTCTTCATGGTCCAATGTGTGGAGTTGAAGCGGATTATAGTTTCAACATTTGGGTGATCCATACTATCCACAAGGCATGAAAATCAAAGTCTTGTATAAAATCATATATTAACTAGACAATAGTAATAATACTATCAATATAATTATAAATAAACTGCAGCAGCAGCAGCATCTGATCAGGACAGTGCCCTGAGTCTATGTGGATATGGATTACTAGTGTTTTCCAGGTTGCTTGCTCAATTACAGTTGGTAAGCATTAATATTATCAAACTCTGCTATGTAAATCTGAATCAAAAATGTTTGCATAAGCTCAGTTGACCGTACTTCGTTCTTTTCAACTTGTTGAATTCATTACATACATAAATAAATGACACACAATTTCAACATAAATAAATAGGAAACAGTAGTTCATATAAAAACCCCAAAACAAAATACCCCGACAGAGAGGTGTAGGCTGAAGCTTTAGATTATTTTGCCTGGCCATTCGGCATTAAATCCTCGTAAACCATTTTAAAATGTAAATAAACAAAAGTTCGTAAATGCATGCGTATGTCCCAAATTCATTCTTTTGTAAATTGACGATGTCACTAATAAATAAGGTATTTGGATCTATTGGTATTGATCTGTTATTATGTCTAAATTTCTGCAAAGATTGTCTCTTTGAATTGATTTACATGCTTTCCATTTCCTCGTATTTTTGTTTTGATCGAACCCAATTTGGTCGCGCGCACGCGTACACATACAAATGCACATTTATAAATAACTACGCATATAAACATGTGTGTGCGAGGGTGTATTCATATATACACGCACACACGAGAATCCTTTGCTAAATGAAAGAGTGTAATTTTATGTTTTGTTTTGAACTTTCCTCGCCGTGTTGAACGTTTCCGTTACACGCCCATCTGGCGGTCAGCGTGAGTGGACAGTGACAGCTTGAGCATTTTCGTAACTCAACGGTTATTTTGGGGGTAAATAAACTTCAACGTATCTTGGTAGTCGAAGATTTTGCCTTTTGCTATTCGTTGATAGTTTGCTATCAGATGCGGAGTCATATCCCGCTTCGCTTTTATAAAGTTGCTTGGTGTAGCCAAACTAACGTTGAGTCAAATGTTACAAATGTTTAAATGTCGATGCTGGCATAAACATGGTTTCAAATTGTTTGTATAAGTACGACGCGGCAGCGGGAAAACTACCTGAATCAATGTGGACGCTGCGACTTTCCCCATTGATAACTAAACCATCGGCGGCACTTGAGAATTTCAAATGACTAAAATAACAATGGGGAAAATTTTAGCGTGTTAGCCTTGAAGCTAACTATAGCGAAGCAAGCTAGTTAGCGACACAAGCTAACGACAAATAACCGATAAACAATGACAAAGTGCGCGAAGCGTACTTTGACTAACGTTTCGCTGCACCGCAGTTCTTTCCCTCCCTGACACCAATTTAGACTGGAAGCCAGTCAGAGGAGCCACCGAAACGCTATTAATATCATTCCGCCTCAATCACTCCTTCGCCGCACAAAGCAAAGCCCACCCGTAATACTATATCCGGGGACTATATACACTACATTGAAGTGTTATTATTTCAGGCAGAGATTTGTTTGTCCCATTAACACCGGCCAATTTGGATGAATTTTAATCTCTACTTTTTATTCCTTGCATTTTGGTACTTATTACCTGTTTCGTCGTTGCTTTGAACTCTCAGTTTGCGAGGCCGGCCCCGCGGCATAGTTCCAGTACTCAGGGCGGATGTGTGCTGTGAACAATTTGCTTTTCAAAATGGCGACTCGGTCATCTGTAGACAGCAGTCTGAACCATGAAGACACACAGCTGCATGGAGTGGGGAGACATCTACTGTTCGATTTATTGCAACACATATGCAGGTGGCCTCGAAATTATTATTATTGTTGTTGTTATTATTATGATCATTATTGTTATTATTATTATTAGCAGCATGATAGTTAATCAAAGGATACATATATGAAGGTCACCAAGTCACTGAAGTAAATCACCACTAGAGCACCAAGAATAAATTGGGGCCATTTTCTGAATGTGTTTCCTAAAGAATGAAACAGGTCTTTTCTTGATCTCAAGCTAGCTTAGCAGTTAAGTGTCTGCAGTGAACAAATGGTTAAAACAATGAATATGGAGGAGAAATGAGAAGATTGCATGGATGTTAGTATTTCGCAAAAGAGTTTTGGCACGTTGTGGAAAGCAATCAATCAATTGGAATTGAAGGAAAACACATTGGACATAAGAGGAAAATCATGTCGTGTTATGCCAAAAAATCACATTAAAAAATCTATTTACTAATGAGAAAGTTGAAAAACAAGTAAAAACAAAGATGAGAAAACAAAGCGTAAATAAATTGCCAGCTGAAATGGTCAAACTTAGCCAACGTTGGACTCATATTGCCTTTTCAGTAAAAAAAATTTTTTTTAGTGTATTTAGAATCTGAGCATTGGAATTTCATTATTTTAGTAACTGTCTGCTGAAGACCTAATCAATAAAACTTCTGTAGGAAGGAACAAAATTAATGTGCGCAGGTGATCCTTCTCTCTCATGCCAGCTAGATTGCTGCAAAAATATCTGCAAAATGTATTTGAGATAATTCTCTTCGAGATAATTCTTGAGATAATTCTCAAAAGAGGCCCAAGAAACCATCTTTGAACTATATGATATAAAGTGCTAGGTGATTAGTTGGACAGAAATACAGAGACAACATTCATGTCTCATTGGAGTAACAAATAGGAGATTGCCTATTGAAAACGAAACACTTAATAAAGAAAAGTAAGAGATAAAGGGGAAAGTGGAAAACCATTTGTAGTTTAATATCAGCAGGGGGAGGCAATGAGTCGTGAATATCTGGTAAATTAGGGGCCAGTAATCTCAGGCAAACTGATTACGTTGGTGAAACTAGGACGGTTGTAACCTGTGCAAATCCCCACAGACAGAGGAAGCGTGTTTCACTCATATAAGAATCTAAGGAGATAATTAACTCAAAATGCTGCCATTTAAATCAGGATTTTCAGGTAGTAGATGAATGTTTTACCCAACTCTTGAAATTAGCTTTTCATGACAACAGCTATACAGACAGACATCTGCTGCATTCACATAAAAGGGTGTTGCCATTTCCTTATTGGAAAGGTTTTGTATAATACATCCTTATATTCTTTAGAGTGTGTAATCTTACTGTATTTATGTCATTCTCATGGAGTCTGGAGAATGCTGCAAAGAAAACACAAATGGGTAGTGGAATTCAGACCCATTTTTCACATGCGTTGTATAAATGTAAAGTTGATTACTGTCTTTGAAACCTAAAGGGAAACCTAAAAATACATTTTCAATAAAAAAGGAGCCTTCTGACACCCACCCCCACCTGCAATGGGAAAGCATTGAAGCCCAAGTAAATATTTCAAATCATAAGACTATCATTTTGCTCTTTCACCTTGGCCTCTTTTATTGCAGAGGAGCCTGTCACTGAAAAAGTCTCCTTTAGAGTCCTATCTTTTTAAGGATGGCCACAGTACAGAGCATGAGAGTTTATGCTGAGTTTCATTGTAGGGTTATTATTATGGTCTAGACAATTGTCATAAAATTCCAATAGAAGAAACCTCTTTGCATTTGTGTGCTTACCACAACTTGTTATCTCTATGACTGACGGTTTTCACCACAAAATGCAGAGTGTTGCCTGCATTAGTGATATATTGAGTGTGGCAGTGTGAGCATGTGTGTGCGTGGATGCATGCATGAAAAACACCATGACTGAACCATTGCAGCTATTTGTGAATCTTATTTCCCTGCCTCCAATCCAAAACATCAATAAACATTGAAAACAATTGGGCTGTTAATAAAAGTTACCTAATGAATATTTACCATATCAGTAAAGACAACAGAATCAAAGCTATGCGCCATAATTTCATTTCCACAGAAACTCTTCACTTGACAGCTTCCTCATTATTTTTTCTGTATGCATTTTTATGGGCAGAAATGTATTCAGTAAAGCCTGTCTTATGAAATATAAACATTTCTCATAAATGTTCTTGTTATACTCATCATATGCATAATGAATGTCTCCTTCTCATCTACATGCTGAAGATATTTTGGTCCTGACTTAAAAAGCAGACTGTGTGAGGTACAATCTGGTTATATATTATCAACCATTTTCTTCTGATATAGAGGGTGGCTTTAGTCTGTTAGAAATAGATGGCTTTGCATTTTAATTTTTACTTCATATCTACTTCATCATTGTTAGCTATACACATTTTTCTGTGTTGTGAGAAAATCAAATTTGATAAAGTTAAACTGTATGGTGTCAATTTGCCTCAGCAACATTTTTAACCTACAGGTGTGTATCTGTGATTTTTTTTTTTTTTATGTAAGTTTCCTTGTTACCGATGAGGGGAAGTGAGTATCTCAGCTGTCTGTGAAAAAGCCACTAAACAAGTACATGTTCATTGTGTAAGAACATCTGCTTCTGCCAGACCACTAGTAACTCCGCTTGTCCCTTTGTGCTGCACACATCACTGATCTCACCACTGAAAACAAAAGACTGGACATAATTCTGACCTTGTGGGATTGTCCACGCCCCTCTTTCCTCCCTCTCTTTTTCCCTCTTCCAGACCTGTGATCTGCTCTCTTTTGCTCCAGATGCATTCAAGCCTCAATGTGATCAGTCACTGAAATAGTAAACGGCTCTGGGATTGGGGTTGTTAGGACTCCCATCTCTCTGTTACACAATGTGAAATTCATGTAGTGACAAATATGCTGAGTGTGAGAGAGCTGTCTCTGGCAGTGCAATTCATCCTAACAAGCCAAAGCACACACAATGACAGCAATAACACTTCCTTTTCAACAGAGAAGGCTGGACGGTACTGAAACTAGAAGATTTCAGTGCTTGCTCTTTATGTGACAGGTTTTAACACACCCAGGGCAGTAATGGGTTAATCAAAACCTTCCTTAACATTTTAATCCTATCAAACTGTATAGTTAAAAAATACCTGATGACTCAGAGGTGTTTTTCCTCATTGTGTCATTTTGTGTGTTTCTTTTCAAAGTATGGATGTATCAAAAAAGCCTCAAACAACTGAAAAAGACTCACATTCAGGGACAGAATTCTCCATATTTAACACAAGGCTGAACTATGGATCCCTGATGAAGGGGAGGCGGGTGACAGGTCTTGCTATGACCCTTGCAATGACCTTGTTCACAAACATTTCACATACTGCCAGTGTTTCTTCTCCCAGGTGCCGTACAATCTCCCACGGTGCTGTCAGGGAGCACTCTCTAGATCCACGAAACCAATCATTCTTGGCATCATGGAAACTGCATCTGACAGCCACAGTCGCCATGGATATCTTCCCCTGTGACCATCTCCAACTAGGGACCAGGGCGGTAAGGCCATTTTCTGCAACACCCTCAGGACTGCTGGATTTCAGCTTTAGTAAAGAAGCTTTCTTCTACGCAGAGAATTTTTTGAAGTTACATTCCCGGCATGAAGTGGGACATTATTTTTGTTGAATGTAAAACGTTGCACCTGAAAAAGAACAGTCGGAGAGAAAAACATTTTGAATACGAATTATGGGGGCAAGTGACATTTATTTTCCTGTATTAAATGTGTCATGATGGTTTTCTCAGAGCCCTCGAGCAAGAAGGTTCAAGGTTTGGACACAGTGGGTTGCTGGGACCTTCAGTATGGAGTTTGCATGTTCTTATTGGACCAGTATTAATATGTTAACTAAAAAGTCTAACATTTTCTGTAAGAGTGAATGAGAGACCACATGTATGTCTATAGGTGGCCTTGTGATTGTCTGACAACCATTCCAGAGTGAACCCCACTGTTGCTGAATGCTGGCTTTGTTTGGTTGCTGTACCCTGCAACCCTTTCTGCAGGACAGGTAAAAAATTTGAGAGCGAGGTGTATCCCCCAAAGCTCAAGATGACATCCTCATCCTTTACATCATCCTTCTGTTATTGCAAAGGCAAGGGAACTAGACTATGTTCGTATTAGATGGGCTAGATTAGAGATTTTATTTCTTAATTTCTTGTGAACTGAGTGTAACTGAAAAAGCAATTCTTAATATGAATAGGGGGATTCGGCATTCCAGAACAGAAATACTAATGCAAAGCAGATGAATGTTAATGTGTGGAATAAATGTCTGAGTCATATAAAGTATTTTAAATGAAGATATCAGAATGTAACTTCAGGTAATATAAAGTGTTCTTTTGTAATATATGCAACTTTTTCACAAGTACAATGATCATAATAGCTAATCAATAAGAGATGTTGGAATATACACTCTAGTCACAGATTATTAGATATATACATGACTATTGTGTGTCGTAAAAACCACCGTAACGATCAATTCAGAATAATCAATGCATTCTCCTTGATGTGACATACTGGCTGTCATAACGATTAGATTGTATTTCACCCTCCTGTTGTTCCATAGTGGTCTTTCTCTGCCTTCCTTTGCCTTTTCTCTTTACAATTTTCTGTCAGCACACTGCATTGTAGGATGAGGAGAAAAGAGGGTTGTCTCTGCATATCTACTATTTAGCCTCCCGGTGGGCGTTTCAGGAAAGTAGTTGGGGTGGGGGGATTACACAAACAAAAAAACATGCAGCCCACAAAAAAAAAAGAGCATGGCTTAATGTAAACTGCTCTGAAATAAATCCCAAGTCATGGTCAGCCGTGT
The DNA here is from genome assembly GCF_037954325.1 of Fistularia commersonii. Taxonomy (NCBI): domain Eukaryota; kingdom Metazoa; phylum Chordata; class Actinopteri; order Syngnathiformes; family Fistulariidae; genus Fistularia; species Fistularia commersonii. The sequence continues at coordinate 4,741,283 of NC_141294.1, read as the reverse complement.
TTGAAAGATGAAATAGCAGTGCAGGAGTGTTTTGTAATCAATAATGCATGGCTGTCCATCCTTGCAAAAGAAAAGCCCTTCCAAACACACCAGAGGCAGCAGACACTTTTCATTTAATGCTGAAGGTCAGCAGAGCAGCACAGACAACCAGACAGTAAATACAGCTGCTTAACATGTGGAGGTGATGCACAGAACACCCTTTTAATATCTAATATCATTTTAACATAGAACCATGACCATCTAAAGACATAAAGGGAGACTATTAATTGATGGGAGCTTCTCAATTAAGGGGCTGAAATTTAACCTGGGTTATTTCAGCCTGGTGGTTTAATTTGATCCCTAATTTATCATGATCTTTTCAATAATGGATCTGCACAGAAGAGGCTTTATGTAAAATATTTAACCTTGTTATTATTATTTCACTGTATTTTGATAATGTAATTTTAGCCTTTACTTTGATATCATCTCCTGATGTCACGGTTCCCTCATCACTGTTAAAATGAATCTCTCTCCAACCTCACAGCATTATGACATTGTAGCCATCATCTGGTTGGAAGTCATTGGTTGTATCGATTCCTCGCCGGTTCATGCACATCTGGATGTTAAATTATTCTGATCATAGTGCAGCCACTCCTCTCCCAACGCATTATAAATATAAATATGCACACGCATTCACTTGCGCATGTGCGTGCTTGTGCGCGCACACATTCATGATGACATATATAAATATGTGCACATGTGCATACCTGTATACACACACACATACAGTCACCTTATAAGAGCGTAGCCATAGTGCTGAGCTAATGCTTACGGACTGAGGATGACACACAAGGATAATCAGCGTCCTAGCACATGAAGCCATGGCCCCATGACAGCTCAGATCAATTAGACTCCATTAAAGGCTGGTCCCAGAACAGCCATGGAGACTTCCTAATGTCTTTTTCCCCTCTGCATGGTGCTAACAAAATCCATCTTCTGCCTCACCCAAACCTAATTACAGGTGGAGATGCACTGTGTGAGATGAAAAGCTGGGAGATGCTTTGATGGATGGTGGGCTCCTGTTCAAAAACAGAGCAAACAGGTAATTAACATGACAATAGGAATGAGGCAGGGGTCTTATTCAAAGACACAAAGGTGGTGGGGCTGTGGAGGCGGAGGTGCTCATATGCTGTATGCCATTGCACACTCGCAGGACAAAGGCAAGAAAGTGTAGATATAAAACTCAACGGCAGAAATCTCTAATGCGTTGCATAATTTCTCTCTCCTAGGACTGATACTTGTGCAGCAAGGAGGGAGCACACACTTATGGAAGGTGTTGAAACCTTGCGTGGAGATAAATAATTGATCTTTTGACAAAGTATCCTTCATTAATTTTTCATTGTAGCAGATTTATGTGTGAGTCATGAAGTCTCAGAACCAGTATGAGTTTTAATTGTCAGGTAAAGGGTAAAGAAGGGACAGGTGCCCTTCAAACAATCAAACAGTCCATTTTGAGCTAATCAAATATTCTTATATACATGTGCCATTTTGAAGTACATTCCAGATGGAGTTTTTGTTTGTTGATTTATTTCTCTTTTTAAGCATTAACCTCTTTAATTCCACGTTTGAGTTGCTGATGAAGCCAGAGGACACTTAAAAGCTTCGGTGAAAATGATTGCACACACTCCCCTCCACTTTCCTGTATTTCACAACTCATGAGAGTAAAACGCACAAAACAAAAACAACCATAAATGGGAATGTTGGGTTATTTTTTCTGAGCAGCCTCTTAGATCACTGGCAATCACAAAAAAAAAAAAAAAAATGTTTTTCTGTATTACTCTATGTTACAATGTCAAAAACATAATTGAGTAGATTGTGGAAAGTGAGTCACACTTCCCTTTCAGCCTTTAAAATAGCTTTCTTTATGACACAAAAGCAGCCTTGTCAGTTTACCAGAATGTTCGAACGGCACCTCTCATGTCTTTTGATGTCAGTTGCAGTGAAGATGAGATAGCAAAAGCGGCAACAACAAAAACTGACATTAAAAATGTTGTAAACACCCGCTAATAAAAGATCTGTCGAGTCAGTAAAGACATTAGCGCATGATACATTTCATGATAAAAAATCAAATTGACCTGAATGATTTGATTAATTGTTAAATTGTTGGTTGTGAAAATTGTAATTGTGTTTATTTAGTGCACCACTTTCTCTGAGGCTGTTAATCTATATATTGTCTACAGCATTACAGTTCATGGGATTTGCCGCGATACATTTAGTGCTGCTTGTTTCAACTTATCTTGAGTAGCACATGATAATATGTTAATAAACATCATGAAGTAAATACATTCTGATCCCAATCAATTATTTTATATTAGCATGATCATTTGATCAGTTTTTTTCATCTTATTCAAGAACAATAATCTGGTAACACAACAGTCAATGTGACTTCAAGCTATTTTCATTATCATAAAATGGCATACAATAATCTAGATACAGAGAATTATAACTATGCTCTGAACATCTCCTTGATCTCATTGCCGTTGTTGTTGTTCATTTTCCATGCTTTCAGTTGTTTACAAGGACGTACAAACCCACTGTACACTACCTGCCAAGCATTAAATGGCACACAGTGACTTGCTGGTGAACACCATGGAGCATTTAGCAGCTGAAGAGACAGATAATCCCCTCCAGGGTTGATATCATCAATTTAAAAGGTAATGATGTCAATGCTGGATCTTATTATTCTGGTGCATTTCTGATGAGCTTGATATGTTTTGACCTTGGAAACATTTTTCACTTTACTTCAAGTAGGAAAAATGACAAAAATTCTGTTAAGGTTTAGAGTTAGGAAAATAGTCTGGTATTTGCAAGGTTATGTCTCAATATAGCACATGATAAATTCGACACATACAGCAAGTAACCCCTTCATGACCAACAAATGGATCTGGACCCAGAGATTGAAAAAGCGACGCTATGCAGGTCCCTTGACTGCTATTTTTAAATAATACACAAAGATCACAATCTCACATATAGTATATCTAATCAAAAAACATCACTGTAAAATTCCTTTGTACTGCCATCAGCTTATTCACATCCAATCACAAAAGAAAATGCTGTAAACCCCTGCTGGATGGTCCATCACATGATTGAAATACACAGTAATTCCCAGTCAATGGTAGAAATGTTCCTGTGGGATTAGTATTGTGGACAAGACCCCTTTGTTTTGTGTTTCAGTCAAAACAGCCTCTCTGCTCAAAATCATTTCACAACTACAAAACTCTTTTCAGCCTACAGAAACACTGAACATAATCAAGCACATCACACTGACCTGCCTTAGTCATTTGAAACACATCATTCACCAGGAACCAAACGAGGAAACAAAGATGAGCACTGTTAATGCACAAGGAAATTGCATTTTCATTATAGTCAATATTTCAGCTCACGACGATACTAATCGAGCTACAATAACCATGCATTGTATGCCAAACTTTATGTGTAATCGGTAGAATGTTGCTGTGTAAGACTGTGAATGAGAGACTTGCAAATGCTTTCAAGAGGGACGCTCTGAAACTCCCAATGCACATTTGTCATGCTTTTAAGTGATTTACAAATGAGAGGAATGCAAGCTTTGTGAGGGCGTTGTCAGTGAAGTCCTTTGTATGTTCAAGCCTAGACTGCATGTAGATGGAGCTTCAAATTGTGTTGTGCGTCATCAGTGGTCATTAAGCCAGGAGATACTCCAGAACCACTTGCAGTATAATGATAAAGGGTCAACTTGGAGGAGGGGTGGGGGGGATCATAATGAACTTGCTCTGTTGCACAGATTTGAAAGCCTGTATTAATTGCACTGATACAACACAAACACACTCATGACGTGAGTTTTCGAACAAACACCAAGGTTGAAAAGGGGATCAACATTTTGCTTACATACCCCAGACAATGGTGGGGTATATGTCTGTTGTCAATAAGTCTGTGTTTATTCAATAAGTCTGTGTTTATTCATTCATTTATCTTCACTTCATTGCAAACTTTCCTGAGTCCCCACCCACTCATTTCCATGCACACACGGATATATTGACCACCGGCTGATAATAACACGCCATAGCTAAAGTAAAAACCATTCTTTCTGACTGTTTCCAGCAACTTTTGACTTACTCGTTGTGAATCTCATTCAGTGCTCAGGGTTGTGTTTGCAGGCAGCCCTTGAACAAAGATGAGAGGGAAGAGAAAAAAGACAGAGGAAGAGGGAGGAGGGACAATCCAAAAAGCACCCATCCCCCTCTTGGTAAAAAAAAAAATGCAGACATGCTTTGACTTCCTCCCTCACCTTCCTTTATGAGATCTGGATTTTAAAGTTACGTTCGTCCGATTTAATATCCTTAAGATTATGCAAAAGACTCTCCAACATATTTATTTTGTAAGATTTGACTGCCTTTGGCTGTTGTGCTGGTTTGAAGCAAATAGTTGGGTAGTTTGTGTCAACAGGTTCGACATGATAGAAGTAGTAAGCTGAGACATGTTAGTGGATAAATATTATGTTAATACACCATCAGTACAGCAAATACTTTCAAATAATATCATTACCCAACATCGACGTCAGCTGTTTTGAACATGCCTTCTGTTTTCAAGCTATTGTCTGTGCTGTGTGGTGGTGGTGGGGCTAAGTGGGGTGAAGGATATTCAGGCACTTTGCAAGAAAGGTTTTGGGGTGGGTGAGGGAGATGAAGTAGGATGGTGCTGCTAGCACATGTGTGGGGGAGTCGCCCCTCTTTTCCTCCAATTCCTTCCCTCGCATTCGGCACTTTAAGAGAAGCATAGATAGGACTAATTACAAAGCGTGTTTGAGCACTCGGGGCAACACAAACAACAGCTGTCTGTGGCATAAGTAGGAAAGCCAAACACAGTTGTGTACACAGATGCACACACATGCCTTGGATATAATTAGCAAGATGAAGATAAATGAAGGGCAACATGAAATATTTGTTTGTGTGCAGTGCTCTGTAAAACAACTATTTGAAATATTATACATTCACAAATAGATATTCCCAAAGTTGAACACGTGTGTACTTACATTTTTATTAGTAGACTGTTCGAAACAACACAACGCTCAGTTCACTTGTATCATCTTCTGTAACATCATTATAACTAAATTCCACCTTTTTTAGAGCACCTGCTGAAATAATGTATATATTGTATGTATGATAGGGTGGCATGGTAGCACAGTGGTTAGCCTCACAGCCTAACGAAATACCCTAGTTCGATTCCGACGGTACCTTCCTGGGTTTTTATGTTGGTGTGGGTTGCCTCCGGCTTCTCCGGTTTCCTCCCACAGTCCAAAAACATGATGCAGGTTAACTGGAAAAATAGAGAATTGCCTGGATGTTTATATGAGAGTGAACCGTCATCTGTCCTTATATGTGGTCCTGCAATTGACTGGTGACCAGGCGTACACCCTTGACTAATGTACCCCGCCTCTCGCCCGATGGCAGCGGGGCTAGGCTCCAGCATCCCCCACCACCCTGAGTAGAATAAATTGTTAAAAAATGGATGGATAGATTGCATAATTGTCATATGTCTTATATTGCACCTTAACATTTAATACATGTCCATATACGATCACCAGTAAATGCAAAGACATTTCTAACTTACCCCCTAGAAGAAAATATGAAGCCGATTTCGTACCATCTGCCCCCACCGTCACCTGTTGAAGCCCTTTATTAGTTGAGAACAGAATTTGTTGTTTTAAATATTTATTACTAACTTTAGATTGTATGATGGGAGGTTGGGTAGGGGCTGTGTCTGCAAGATATAAGCATATTAAGTAAAATGTAATTCATTTTGAAGAATCTTTATAGAAAAATATTAAGAAATTTCCCATATATTTTATGATTGTTACAAAATCAAAATAATGAATGTAATGATTAGAGGCTAATACGATAAAGCTTTCCCCGACACATGCACTGTATGTATACATGTGTATAGTGTACATATGTATGCGCAATAATCTGGCTCTCAAAATTATCTACAGGTGGAATGGAAAAGACAGTTGAATCACATTCCATCTGAAATACAGCAGTATCTTCACTTCACTGCTGCCAGTCACAACACAAAGTAAAAGTTGAAATGATGACCGATTTCAACTTTTCCATACTGGCGGGGGAGGTAATGTGTGGGGGTTTTTTATGATGGTGAGTGAGAATGGCTGAGAAAAGGGTTAGGTGAGTGGGTTTGTGAGCAGGATAAGATACAGCACTATTTCATATTTTTTCAAACGTCTGCAAAGCAGGTAATATAGGGTCCAAACTTTATAGCTCCTCCGGCTAAAGTAATGTTTCATGCATTGTCAGGAGAGCTGGTTATCACTGGGAGGCAGCTACATTTACTCATCACATTGTCTTTTCTATAAGCTCTCTTTCGGTGCTTTAGAGAACTGATGTTTCCTGTCACGGCCCAAACTTTCATTTTTTGTCTGAAGTGCCACACGTCCATGGTTAAAGTTACATAATAGGATATTTTGATAAAGACTTATGGAATTTATTATCAGCAAAACATTTTTTTTTCTTTTTTCATCGTTGCTTTGCAATATATGGGCTTTAGAAGAACTAGTAATCAAGATATTGAACAAAAAAACTGAAAACAATTGATTTTGTCTAGTTAGGCTCCAGTGCTTGGGATTCGAATGCCCCAAAATTGCGTATTAGTTGAATTAAAATTATGTCAGTACAGTTATTTCATAAGTAAGAATTTGACCCAATGGTAGGTTGTAACTTGAACAGATTCTCAAATGTCAGCAGTTAAATAATAAACCCTCTTTCTGAGCGCTGGTAAGTCATACACTAAAGTGTTCCATGATTTTAAAACAAACAAACTGAGATCTTCTAATGCCGCCGGATGGAAAATCCAGGATCACCAATGATACAGTTCATCCAAGGGAGGAATAAAACAAGCCATCTAATTACAGACATTCCTAAAAAAAACACAACTGTCAACAATATGGTGGTTCATGAGAAAAAGTCACCAGACTCAATATGACTTATGTTGAGGAAAGAGCAAACCTCGGTAATGTCTCAGCAACACATCGAGTACTTTCTACATTTTCTGATAATGGCCTGCCTACAGCTGTTTCCCTGGTAAACTTTGCAAAACTTTCACAAGGTGTTAACAGGCCATTAATTGAAATATAACAAACCTGAAAAACATGAGATGTTTTGCTGTCTTGTTATGGGATCTCCTGGACACATTTCAACTGCAGTGTATTTACTGCTGGGTGGAGTGCTCAGTAAATTGGAGTAATCGAGCTTCATGCCAGACAATAATGTGAGTTAAGTCCTTCAGGGCAAGGAGCTGCAGAGATAGCCAAACAAAAGATAATCAATATCATATGGTGTGTCGCCTGGAGTCTAGACCAGCTTCCCCGGCGTACTCATCACATGCCTCTGAGCGCCTGTCTACCGCCAGATTCAATGTCAGACGCAATGTCAGACAGGCAACACGTCCAGGCCAACGTGTTAATTACAACATCATCATCACACAAATAAACACTCCTGCAACATGACGGCTCTGAAAATGAGAAATGATGTTAGATTCTTCCAATGCAGACAGACTTTAATGATGTTTAACCGCAATGCCTTAGCTTTAAGGAAACTTCCTGTGATTTAAAATGAATAAATATTTAGAATCCTAGATTCAAAAAGAGTGACTAACCTTTCCTAAGAAAACATTAATTACTGTCCTTATATACAACTGCAGTCTCGCCGGCCTTCAAAAAGAAACTCCTGTATTAAATGTGTAAAAGAAAGAAGGAAGTGATACTGAGATATCATTTACAAGAATGTAATGCAGGAAACCATGCAGCTCAGGTTTTAGAGTCAGCAGGGAAAAAAAAAATGTAAAGGCTTTAAAAACAGTGCCAGTCTCCAACAAAATGTTGATAACAGCACTGTGACCAATCCAGACATAAACACTAGTTTACTTATAACATACACAAGCACTAGGCACCTTTTGCTCCCCCACCTTACACACACTCACACTCTCACACACACACACACACACACACACACACACACACACAAAAACACACATACACCAGTGCATGTTTGCACACATACACAATTCCTCTCTCCTTTGAATGCGTGGACGCACAGAGCGTGTTTGAATTACAAGGCTATGACAGGAGTGGATATTTCCCCTCTCCGTGACAGCTGTTCATAACAAGGTCGTTGTCACCAGTAAAATAAACCGTTTATGTCAAGGTACAGTATAACCACAGATCCCAGTCTCACTTCCTGTTTGCCTTTTTAAGACAGTCACGGAATCTCATGTGTGCTCTGTAACAGACTTGCAAAGTGACATTAGATTTGATGATGAAACCCTTGCTGTAAAATTTTGTGTTTTCCCCAGTGTCTGTTTTTGTTTTAGTGTTTGTTCCTTTAGTACCTTGTCTCTGAGCATGCTTGGCTGCTTTTGAATAAGCTTGGAAACTCTCTTTTCCCTTCCTCCCTCTCTGTCTCTCTCTATCCCCATCACTCTGTTTTTTGTGTGTGTGCGTGCACGCGTGTGTGTGGTTGTGGTTGTGGTTGTGTGTGTTCAGTGCATGTGTTGTCATCATATCTCTTGCATTTGAGCTCTAGCCTGTCAACAGGCACAGCTGCAATTGGCTGTAGTTGTTTCTCAAACTGTGCATATTCAGGGTGTGTGTGTGTGTGTGTGTGTTTGTGTGTGTGTGTGTGTGTGTGTGTGTGTGTGTGTGTGTGTGTGTGTGTGTGCGGTATCTCGAGTTGTAATTCTGCTGAGAGGCAAGCAGAGAGTGAGGGAGGCAAAAGATGGAATAGGAGGAGGACTGAAGACAATGTCAGTGCTGCAGTATGATCCTGTATCCATCAGGCTGCCTCCTGCAGTCACTGCTGCTTACAATGCATGGACACACACACACACACACACACGCACACACACACACACAAAAAAAAGCACATGAACGGACATGCGCCTACACAGACACACAGACACACACTCACACGCACACACATATATACATATACAGAGGAAATGGCCTCAATCACTGAGCATACAGTCCCCAGTTTCTCATTTCAGATGGGCTTATGATATTATTAATGCACAACTGCGCCACATAACTATATTAGCAACTGAACACAAACGGGGACTTCTCAATCAGCCACCTTCTCTTTATGCAGAGAAGACTTTTCAGTAGCCTTTGCCTTCCTCTTATACAGCTGCACACTGCACACAGTCAGGACAGACACCTAAAGTATATCTTTAATCTTTACATTTGCTGATAAATTCATTGTTATCAGCGTGATTCCACGTTTGCCCGGCAATGTATGGACATACTTATGTGTTTGATGAGTTTGTTTTAATTCAGTATTTCCAAAAACTCGGAGTACCATATTGGCAGGTGTATGCAGTGGTCCATCTCAGAGAACAATACTGCTAAAATAGCATGAATGATGATCGTTCATGTGGGTGGATCCACCCTCTCCTCCCCTCCCCACCCTATGGAATTTGATAAGATGGGAAGAAAAGGTGGACAGAGAAAGGAGGAGGGTTGGGGGTGCCAGTGTAGGGGGGGGGGGGCTAAAAATAAGAGAGATGTGAACATTTAAAAAAAAACAGAGTGCCAAGAAATAGATGAGATCCTAAGGCTTTTTCAGATTGAGTCAACACGATACAGAAAAAGGGAATGAGGGAGCAGCATATCCTCATACAGACTGAAGAAGAAACACTCAAAGTCTGTATATCTTCCTTATTACTGAAGCACTATCTGAAGAGATAAAAAGAGATAGAGTATCCGCTGCATTTGTGAAAAAAAAAAAAAATGCCGCCTTTGCATTAACATGATCAAAAAAGTGCCCTCTGTGCGCTTGAGATTAATTCATACTAAATTAAAAGCACTTTTAGTTGAAACAAATTTGGTTTGAAAAAAAAAACTGATGAAGATATGTGCAAATGGTTTGTTCTTTGCCTTATTCAAACAATGTAATGTGACCTTGCATAAATATTTCATGTTGTACAGAGAGATGTTCGCTCTCTCATGCTGCTTGCAGCATATATCCTCCATGTATGGGCTCATAGTGTTGTGAGGCAGCAAGGCAGCCCAGTCCTTTCCCACCAACCCCAACTCTCCCCGAGGTCTCTCCTTGGGAGTTCTCCTCGCACTCCTTTGCCAGCTGACAATTAGCATGCAACCGCTAATGCACAGCAAGCTAATTGAACACAAGGGGGCTGAAGGTGTCAGTCACTGGAGAGTGCTTGTGATAGAAGTGTTACGGCCAACAAAACATCACTGCCAAGACATTCATCTTAAGAAAAGATCGAATAAACGTAATTTTATGATATGAAAAAAGACTGGGTCACAGCTGGAGGAGAGAAAAAAAAATCACGATGTCTAAAAGAAGAATGTCTCGAGAATTTTTTTTAGGGTTAACTTTGACTTTTTTTGAGTGATTCATTCATGCAACATCTGAGCAAGTCAACCTAGAATAAAGCAAGAAAAGAAATATAATGAATGTATTTTCTGGAAAAGTGCACATTGACTTTGATACCACAGGCAGCTTATCAGACTGTTACCCTCAGGTGTATTTATATGTCTGCAGTGCATACACAAGCAGCTCAGCTTGCAATAGTGTGCAACCATATGCATGATTTTTTTTGTGCACAGACACTGCTAATATAGCATACAGTGCATGTAGAGGGCTTTCCAACCTCCTTCTAAAAGTAAGCGTTCACTGAGGTATGGTTTAAAATGCTAAGTGGGTGACCTGCCAGCTGAAGGGCGTTTGCCAACAACAAAGAAGCCAACTGATTCCGAGAGGAAAACAGAGAGGACACCTTGGTGTGTGTTTGGCCTGCCGTTCCCTGCAAATGAAAGTATGAATTGAGAGAAGGGGGCTGTTTTAAAGACTGCTCTCTAATAACAGGAAGTATCTGAATAGTGACTCACACACTACTGGGAGAGAAAGCAAGAGAGCAGCGAGGCTCTGTTCATTGTGTTCCAACTATGTATTACTTATGTGTGTCTTGTCATTAAGTCTCTGGGTGTGATTCTGTATTTTCTTCCTCACCTGTAATAATGAATGTCAGCAGACGGTATATGTGTGTTCACATCGTTGAGACACATTTTTTTATTCAAATAAATTGCCCTTTTATTAATCTGGTTTGTGTAGGAGGAAAGGCCATACATATGTATGTGTATGGGTGTGTGCTTTATACAAGTAGATCACATTTCAAGAATGCAGCACTGCATTTTTTTGCATTTTTAGATATGGATAGCCTATCTTTTCCAATGATTTAATGATGTGCATGTACATAAGTACATGTGCGTGGGTGTGTTTCAATGTCAAAATATGTTTTTAAGATGTATTTTCACTTGTTCATCATAAGTAATACAGTCTATATTTTCTGCTAAGGGAGTTCAGGTGAAGCTCTGGAGCTGCTGTAGAAAGGCTAGCTGCCTCACAATTCAAGGGCTCAATGCTGATAAGTTGTCTGTGTGTCTTAAGTCACTGGCACATCAGCAGTCAAAAACATGTCTCCCTCTCACTGCATGCATGCTGAGCGAACAAGTTTGACCTCTACAAAACACCCAGAACAATACAATAGTGGGGTAGTTGTTACACATGAAATCAGCAAACAAGCTGGAATTTTCTTTGTTCTTATGTTCTTTATGTTTGCTCATTGCACAAAATGTCACATTTGTCACATTTGTGTCATGTGTCACATGTATCACATTAGGAAAGATATGCCACTATTAGTGCCTATAACATTAATACAATTCAATTTGTCTACGGATTAGTAAAGCTTAGTATTGTCATATTTGTCTTCCTGGTTTCGCCAGAATTTCAGGTCTTCCTGTTGAATCAGTTTCAGCCCTTTTATCTTTATCCGTGCTGTTGTCATTCTGTTATCTATTTTTATCCTTGTTGTTGCCTTCGTCCTTTTAATTGTCTCTTTTATTTATATTTATATTCATATTTATTGCTGTTGTGGTGCTGCTGTGACAAAAGAATTTTTACTATGGGAATCAATGACGTATTATCTTTTACATCTAGTTTATACGAGCGTTGGCCGAAAATACCATCTCATTAAGCGGCACCCCCACTTTTTTCTGTTTTAACTGCAATCTTATAAAGTAAAGCTTTTAAAAGGGAAAAACAAATTAGCTGAAAACGCAGCAGGATATGAGGGGCAACAGTTGTTTATGGTATTGTAGTTATGTGATAAACTTAGCTTTAATTTTATTTGTTAATATTACAATTATACCTCACGTGTCAGACTTCGGGACCTGTCGGAGAGATGGTAACTTAATATATTTGCCCCAAAAAAACATGGAAACAACTTTGCACCGTAAAATCACTTTAGTCAGAACTTTTACATAAGACAGAGAGGTAACTATGAGATAGTAGAAAAACAGATCTGCACCAGATCTGTCAGTTTCAGATTTCTTTTGATTATGCTGAAATGTAATAACTGCCACAAATCAGGTTCCGAGCCCTCTTGTGGATTTAAGTTTGACATAAAAGGGCAAACAAACCGAGATCAGCCAATAGGTGTAATAAAAAGGGTTAGTCCTCTTGTTATTACAAAGTGTGTCCATATTCTTTATTACATTGAAGTCAACCCCCATAATGACGGTTATAATAATAATAACAGCAAATATTACTATTATATCCCCGCACAATGTGACTCCTGTCTTTCATCTGTAACACTGGATTTTCATTGAACAGATTTTCACACACACACACACACACACACACACACACACACACACACACACACACACACACATGCATTTGTCTTAAGGTCACTGTCGAGTGCGTCTTCAGTGTCAGAGCAGAATCAACAACTTTTCGCTGATAAGACAATAGTAGATAGTTCTATTTAATGTGGACGGAATCACGCAGGCGTGGAGAGGGGGTTTTTAGGAAACTGTCAAAAAAACTTTCACGACCACTAGGCTAATTTATGGGCATATTTTTGTTGTGATGGAAGTGGTACATTTATAAATATGTATTTTATTTCTATGCTTCAATTTTATAAGATACTGAAGTTATCCTGGGAGTGCGTTCTTTTCTCACACCCCTCTAAGAGTCAGAATGGACTCGACCTACTCAATCATGCACTTCAGCATACACTGCAAAGAGCATGCTTTCACCTTTAGTGCTGTCTGTGCGTCTTGAAGTCATACTGGATTATTCTTTTGGATAAAACAGGTACGCAGATCCCTTTTTGGTACATTTTCAGAATACAGCGGGCCACACTACGATTCCGCCTACCTGGGCATTATAGCTGAATAGGTTACATGCCGGCATCGGTAGTTAAAAAAATGTATGACCTATCGATGTCAAGAGAACTACATAAAATAGTTTATATACCGCAGTCACTTAGATACAATACGGGGCCCAACTTGCAGCAGTTTGGTGGTACTTGCGATATGCGAGTCATCATACTTAATGTAAGCCATTCAAAGGCTCCTATAACTCTGTTCTTTATATATACAAAGGAGAAATAAAACTGACTCATCCTCATCTCAAGATTAAGCAGATTTTCCCCACCGGCTCGCTGCTCACGTCTTCCCCAAGGCGATTTTTTTTTCCTGACAATACACACTTATCACCGCAACTTGGAAGTGATAGATTACTTAGATTCAATGAGATGATCTATTGCAGGCTGCTGTTTTCTTATTTCCAAAAAAAAAAAAAGGATCGATTTATTCACTCAGAGACGGACCGGGGGTGGAGGGGCTGCATGTGTGTGTGCTGAGCCGGGGATTGTTGGTGGCTGGCGGGGGAGGAGAAGAAGGAGCGGAGGTGTGGTGGTGGTGGTGGTGGTGGTGGTGGTGGGGGGGGGGTGTCGATCTTGAAGTGGTGTCCTATATTTGTATTTTGCCGCTGAGCAAGGCACGACCGGTTCCTCCCGACTTCCTCTTCCCGATCTCAAGTTCTCCAAGCCATCTCTCCTAATCTGCATGCTCGGTAGCGGAAACATGTGGCAAAGAGTAGAAACGGGAAGAGGTTGATCGTGTGTGTGTGTGTTAGGGGGGTGGGAGGGATACAACTTTTTTTTTCTACTCTAAATTGATGATGCACCTTGGCTGGCAGGATGTGCGCCTGTTGGGGTGTTAAAGAGACGCCAGTCGGTCCAAATTGCGGCTACAAAGAGGCGTTCAATGCAAGAAGATCCGCATCGTTTTTTTTTTTTTCTCCACGGTTCTTTCACTTTCATGGCAGATTATAAACGCCCGGCTTGCCATACAGGTGACTGCGTCGAATATCAGGTTGCATTGACATATAGCACTAGCTGATTTTTTTTTTTTTTTTTTGCAAATATCGCAAATCGATTGTGCTGAAATAGTGTTTTTCAGCATCGGACACTCACTCAAGATTCGACAGAACGCGAACGCATCAGCGGGTCACCGCGATTCCTATTTTGGAAGGAAATGTAACAAACAAGCAAAAAAGCACACAAACTCTGGGAGTCGTGTCACGGACTCCATTGCGGGGGGTTTAGGGGCAAACTTTTTGTGCCTTTCTCCCCCCCTTTTTGCCCGCGATGTTCTCGCTGTTTCGCACGGAGCTTCGAACCCTCTACGGTGCGTTCAAGACGTCACCCGAAGCTCCGTAATTTCCCCTTACAATACTCACCCGAACTTTAAATAACCGTGGCTCGATGATTGTAAATATGATTTCATTTCATTTTTTTAGTTCATCATGCTATGAATAATCCCCGAGTGAATTAATTGTTTGAGTCATTCCCAGCATCGGGGGAACACAATGTCATACCATGATTAATATCAGTGTCGACATTTGAATAATATAAAATTGGACTCTTCCGGTTAAAATAAAGTGGTTGCTTTTGTAACATATGTATTTTTTTTTGTCGTTTATCCCAGATGGACACGCTGTGGCTTGCATACTTGAACGACCATGCGTTTGTCTGATATTCCGTGAAGTACGTGAATGCAGCACCAGTGCAACGACAGACAAGAGAGAGATACACGCACGGAGCGTGGAGTGAGAGAGGAACCTGTACTGTTCCACAACATTAGGAGGCAGGAATTCAACTACACGTTACAATCATTCTGCACCTTGTTTCCCCTCCTCCTCCTCCTCCTCCTCACAAAAGTTGAAGCCAGCCTCGCTTTTGTCAGTCGCTGCAGTGGAAGATATTTCCACGCATTTCCACGCGATCTCCGCCGGATCTTGGACTCTTTGCCGTTGGAAAGGTGCACCGCCCCCCCCTCCTCTCCCGTGCGTGTGCGTGTGTTGGGAGCTCAGCTGTGTTTCAACTGGTAAGGAAGTGACCGAATATAAAGACCATTGTTTGTTATGCTGAGGGTGTGTTCATCGGGCTTCTATCGCCAATGTAGACTGGCTGCATGTGTGTGTGTGTGTGTGTTTATTTTAATATAAATCTATTACTATTAAAGAGTGCTGTGTTGATTAAGCATTGCATTTGATACTATAAGAGATAAGGACCATTTAAAGGAATGCTTGCTAATAACCTCAGAGAAGCCTCTGTAATCTCATAAAAGCTGGTAGTAAATAACATCCATACAAATAAGGGAGGGGGAAAAACTAGTTTTTAACATGATGTGACATTAATATTGACAATGCTGTGCGGTAGCACAGGACCAGTAAACTTGCTCCAGCTGCAGAGGCTAGTTTAGCTGCACCGTTCATGTTAATGAGAGCAGAAAATCCCAAAAGGTTAAAGGTCACCATAGAAGCTATTAAACATAAAGGATACGCTACAGCTTTGGGTGTAAGACAGGACTTCTTTCACAGTGATCCTCCCTTGGGGTTGCAGTGAGGAGAAGTTATCACTGGAGATTGTTATGTAAAAGCAGAGTTTGCACGGGTGGGGGGAGAGAGGAAGAGGAGAGGAGCATGTGTGTGAAAACATGCTCATCAATTATTGTTTGGGAATACAAATTCTTATGAAATGAAAGTAGGCGTTGCCTCATGTGGTGTTGGAATTCATACGTTGGAGTTTACACAAACACACACACACACACACACACACACACACACACACACACACACACACAAATCCATATGTATTCAAGCTGTCACTTTTCCAAGTTTCACAAAACATTTGTTTCACTTCAGTGTTGGCATAAAGTGTTCACCTCTAAGACCCTTTCTTCCTCTATTTGGCCACAGGCTTCTTGCGGTGTGGTGTTTTTCTATAGCTGTTTAAAGAAAAAAAAAAAAGTATTTTCCCCCGGCGTAAGGTCGCATACAGAAAGAGATAGAGGGAGAAGAGGGGAGGAGGAGGAGGGGTGACGAGAAGAGAGACAAAGCGTTGTTTAGTAGACAGGATTATATTGTCTCATTTAGATTTTAGACATTATGTTAAAAACATTTCAGCTCCCACTCTGAGGTCGTAAATGATCTAATTTCCTAAAAACACTCTGAATAGTCCCTCAGTTTCTCGTTTGTTCTTTTGATGATGAACAAGTTTAGTTGGTAAAATTCAATGGAAAAGATGATTTTATGCTGAATGGCGTTATGGGTGGATTTTAGATTGGAAAAAAAAAAAAAACAATACAAAAACATTAAGAGGACAGAAACAAGCCTTTGTCTAGATTCAGTGTGGCTTTAGCTATTTTTCTGGGAGAAATATGCCATCCAAGTATCTAAACACTGACATTCCTGAGATGACTTGTTGAGCTATTCCGACAGAGTTAAAAAAAAAAAAAGGAGACCATCACCTATCTTTAAATGTGACTTATTGTGGCTGTCAGTTGACTAATACAACCATGATTCATCTAGAATGAAGCTTGTGTGCCGCAGTTGCCAAGATGACAGATTCTGTAAATAAAAAACTAGATTTTTCGGGAGCCTGTCATGGATGCCTCATACTCAGAAACTGATCCCTTGAGAGCTCACACATGGCTTGCTTGTTGTATTTGAGTTTCTTCCACCACTGCCTCTCTTTTCATACGCTGAATAACTTGTTTTTTTTAAGTAGGACTGTTTGTCTTTTGTAACCAGCTTTTGTGCGTACTTTTTCAACCCCTTTTCTGATCACGATCAAACTTTCAACTCTGCTGTGACTCTTTTATCTTGTCAAAAGACTCAGCCCTCCTTTTTAATTTACCTGCAATCTTGCAATTTGATTTTTTTTAATTTATTTGTTGTCTCCCTTCAGAATGGGAAGTGTTTTATTGGTGTAGTGAGAAACAATGAAGACAAGGCAGGGCTTTGTGGTGGCAGAAATGCATTTTTAACCCATGTGAATGAATGGTGCCTCACATTCCACAGCAGCAGGCCCTTTACTAAATGGCAGCACTAACTCGGCTGTTTTCATTACTCATTACTGCCTTGTGCTTTTTCACCATAAGCATAGGCATTTACCTTCACTAATGTGAAATTACCTTCTCTATCATAGTGTTGGGGCAGTGATACAATGTATCATATATTTTTGAAGTAACATCAACTCCAGTGTAACAAATCTTCTTTATAGGTATTTCCACAGAATGTTCCTTCCCAGCAGATATATGTTCGCATGACGTGAACTAGAGGTTATGTAATCATATTTAAGGCTAGATAATTTAAAATGTTCCTACCATTGATATCACCATGTGTCTATTTACTGGCTGTCTCAAAAATATAACCCCCTTCTAAACCATTCTCAGCACGGTACGATTTACCTGACTGCTCATGATATTTTATTTATTCATCAAAATAATTGTGCTCGGAAGGCAGTACACTATCATCTTTTATTTTTCAAATTAAACTTTTCATAAGAAAAATCAGGAAATGCATGTTATTTGCTGCTAATAAGGGCAGCTTTGTTTCAATTGAATATAGTTCTGAATTTTGGCAGGTTTGATTCTCTGTCAATAATAACTAGACCTGATGGGGGGGGGGGTTTCAAATAGGCATATTCATTTCATGATTTCGGTCAAAGTACGACTTTTCAGATATCTTTCCCCGGTTACCAAAACAGCTTAATTAGAGTTTTTTTTTTTTGAAAGAGAATGAATACAGAAAGTAAAAAGACACCAAGTCATGAGACGCTGATGTTTTTCTCAGTCGGTCTGATGTATGCATCCTGTTCTTTTTGTTCTTACTTTTGACATTTCCTTGTTGATCCTTTTTAGATTGTATCAATCTGCTCTTCTTGAAAGCAGGCTAGGGCGCCTCGGCACGAATAAATAACTTTCTGTCATAGAATGAGGTTGGATTATGTTGCGAGGAGGCAAACAAGCACAAATAACCCTGATTGTACAGTTGTTCCTTTCTTGTTATGAAACAAAAAAGGAAATGGTAGAAATAATGATCTAAAAATTGCATATCTCTGCTGATGGAAGCATCATCTTAATACATATTCTAGTGTCTATTCTGCGGTGAAGGCATTGATTCCCTCCTGCATGGTGGGGGTTTCCACTTGTAAAGGGCAGTCTCTCTGTGTTAGCCTAGAAACACCAAGCTCCTGGATTAAATTATAAATGACTGCTCCATGGGAAACATATTGTTTACTGCTCTGGATAATGACAAGAAATATTGGTTTACAGCCACTATCACCATATAACTTATCATCTGGACTGTATATCTTCACATTTTACTGATATCTTACCGGTTGCTCATTTTCTTGACACTTTGGCAACAGGTGGTTAGTTAATCCCTTTATTTAGGTCACATCTGTACCCTCGCTACCCAAATGGATCAATAGAGTCCATGGCAATCTGAGCTGAACCATCCAGGTAGTAAACTACGAAGCCTGATAGCTGTCCAAATTAGTGCCAAAGAAAATGATGTAGTAATCGGAGGATTAAGATAGCAGAGGGGTTGGAGTTGGTGGGGGGCAGGGGAGGCACTGGTGTGGGATTTAGGCTCATACACATTTGAGCCGTCCCCCCATGGTGGCGAGAGAAGAATGTATTAGTAGTGAAGTGTCTGGTTCATCTGTTACGTATACTCCTATAATAAAAATCAATTAAAATGTTGGTTCTCAGATATTGTACATTATGACAGTGAATCATGAACGCCTCGAAAGTCCGTAGCCGCTTTGACTGTCTCACACTATAACCGTGTTGAAATAAATCCCTTTAGATCAGTAATTGAACGTCTCCCCAAAATAATGACAGAAGCAGATTTTCTGGGTTGTGTTGTTCAATTTTGGAGACATAGTTTGTAGGAATGTGTTGTTTTTCTTTGATGCAGAGCAACAGAATTTGAACTGAACAAGCCTCTTAGATTATGGGTGAAACGTCCTCAAGGCGAGAAAACTAGGTCCAATTGTCAAGATAGGATAAGACAGCGATCAACAGAATTAAACGTCTTTTGCGGTCCCAGAAACTGTTGGGAAAAACTGTACACAAATGCCAATTTTTTGAAATCATTACCTATTTACTTCGATATTGTCCCCAAAATTTATTATCAAGAACTCTTTTCTCTTGATCTTACTACACCCTCAACTTTTACCTTATTATCTTGAGATCAGAGGTCACGATTTTCTGCGACAAAACCTTTTTCTCTCCATTCAAATCCTGACACTTTGAATGCTGCAAGAGAAACTCAATGTAGTCCCATTATATTAGAGAGAAAGGTTACATATCTATGGCTGAAAAATGTTATAAATTCATACGCTGGAATCATATTTCAAGAGACTGTAAAGTTTGTGTGTGTGCGCGCGTGTGTGTGTGTGTGTGAGAGAGAATCACTGCCCACATGCACACAGATTGATCTGTATTACAAGCTGGCTGCTGAACCCTCAAAGTAAACAGTCATTTTTCAAAACAATGATTAGTGATGGATTGCTGCTTAACTAGCCTTTCAAGTGGAGTGGAATTTATTTTTCTTAATAAAGTTCACTTTTACTTCAAAAAGCTAAACGAGTAAGTAAATATTGACTGAAACTCTGCTCTTTGTCTCCAAACAGAAAGATTTGGTTTTCAAATTTTTTATTTTCATGAAGTTTTGTGTGAGGAAAAATACCTCATTGTATTGATGTACTTGTTTTTTTTGTGACTTTAGTGGTCGCATTACCTGCTTTTAAAGAGAATACTGCTTATTTATTATAAATGTTTTTTTGGGGTGTTAATGAATGAATATAGATTAGATGATTTTGCATGACTTCACATGGCAGCATCAGTCACTGTTAAGGAGAGGGGGAGAGAGCTGTGGTGGTAAAGTAGGCCCAAATTAGCTTTTGAATTAACTTTGAATTGAGTTTCTATTATAATTGCATCATGACTAAGTAATGCCGTCTCACATAGCCAGCCCTCGTCTTAAGCTAAAACATTGCCCCTGTTGAAATGTCTCTATACCGAAAACAAATAAACCAACAGTATAAGAATTTAAAAGCATACTGCTTAATGTGTAATTTTTCCAAATAATATTGACTTATTTTACTATACTTAGCAGTGACTTTGTGAAAATTGTGTTACCATTTAGCTGCCAAAGAGCAGGATATTTCTCACTGGGTTGGCTGATCCCCAAAATCAGGTGGGCAATTGAAATAACCTCTCCCAAAGATTATTATCATACTTGGATCTGTAATTAATTTAGTAACTCACTATTGCAATCACTTATTGGAAAACTGACAGGGACCATGTGATTCATGTGATCACATAAAGGAGCAAAAGCTTTTTTTTCATTCTTTCAACTGAGTAATCAGGAGTCGCTTCCGTTTACAGCCAGCGATCAGCTGCCATTCCTTTTAACCAATTAAAAGATGATGTTTTCATATAGGCTTTATCATCATCCTATTACGTTACAAAATATAATAAGTTTCCTGTATCGATAATTATACATCCATGTATATTGTCTCGCAACAATTAATATCTGTTACATTCTGTGAACATTCCCAACGTCATATAAAGCAATTAATCAGAGCATAAATTAAAAAAAAAAATCGAGTCACCCTACGAGAGTGTACTACAATGGTTTTACCGAGAATACAGCTTAAAACACGTCCGCTCTTGAATTACAACACAAATGTGTCAGTATTTATGGCCAATATTTTGAGTCATTATTGTTGAGAGTACTCATTTGTCATAAATATGTTATCCAGTGTGTAAGAGCTTATGCTGCAATGACAATGAGGTTAATGTGTTTCTTGATGGTGAATGTAAAAGTAAGCAGTCCTCTTGATACCGCAGTGCTCCTGACATATCTGCGAAATTTGACAGTGGAGCTACAAAATACATGATTGCACAAATGCATCGTGCATTTGTGCAATCATGTATTTTGTTTGTTCGCCCCAGTCTCCTGCACCTTTTTATATGGATGTGCATCTGAAAAAATATTTGCAGTTTTATCCTCTATCCGGTGTGCAAGTAAATCCCCTGGAATCATTTAACAGTTTTTAGCTGACCTACTACTTCCGTGGCTTACGGTACTGTTAAAATTGTGATTCTGGCTTGCACTCAAATCAGAGGTGGCCCACACTGAGTGGCTAATAATCTGATAATCATGTTTGGATATCGACCCCATTTATCAGTGTGCAGCTTGAACCAATTCTAGCTGGAGACGCTCACTGCAGCATTGGGTGCTGTGTTGTGATGCAAGCTGCTTAGAGCTCTTTGTCAGGATCATTCTGGCAGCTCGATTGGAGACGATGACATTTTCTGATTAATCGCTAGCTGCATTAGCCACCAATGTCACTCATGTATGCTTTCCACTTTGCACATTATTGATGATCCAGCGTAACAATTTGGATCACAAAGCTGAACTCAAAGTGCCGAAATAATTAGCAGTCTTTATCAAGTACAGCGGACAAAGTGATCATAGTTAATAGTTATTTGCCTACATCTATAAACCAAACGCTTGGTATTGTTTCTGTGATTACTGCAGGATTAAAGAAGAGAAATAAGCTTAGCTGGGAGAAACAGCCCACAGAACCACGTGGCTCTGAGAGGGAGAGAGGGAGAGAAGGGGAGAGCTGCCGGGGGAAGGAACAGCACTCTTTGTCCAGCCCAGATGTCACTGTTGTAGACAACCATTATTGATTCACTGCAATGCACACTCACATTATACAAACATGCACATAACGGAATTGCTTTAAAATATGTGATTTAAACCACATGCACTCACTGACATTACACGGTATTTGCTTAGTTGTATAAAATGAACTTCATACTGTTATTCATTTTACATGCACCCCATAAAGCAACAGATATATGCTGCCCATTGTGATAAAATGCTTTGTAGTTCTGCATTACTAACCACCAGGTTTTTGTCTGCCAGGCTTCTCCTGTCTCTCCTTTTGATGGGTGATGTGCAATATTTGCATGTCTTGATTGCTTTACTCGCGATGTATATGCATATATGCATTCCTTTATTTTTTCAGGAGTACCTCAGTATGAAGGCAACATGGCTTCAAACTCTTAACCCATCAGGGTCTCAGATGTGATAACTTAGAAAAGGATGTTTCTTTAAAAAATATTGTGTGTGGAAAGTAATGCTTTGTTTTGTAGCTGTTTTGAAATGAAGAATAAGCTGTAAAAAAAAAAAAAAAAGAATTCAAGGCTGTTCAGTCAAAGACAACAGTGTCACTTTTAGTCAAAGATCTCACTTTATAAAATAGACAATGCATGACTTTATTTACAAATAGAAAAAAAAATAATTTGAAACTACAGCTGTTTTTTTTGGAGCTTTTACTGTGGAAAAGATGTTTATGGTCTTTCATGTTAATTTCACTTTAGTTTCACAATAAAAATCTATTTCACAAATGCACTTGAAGTAGGAACTTTTGTACACATTTCCCACTGGAGGTTTATTTGACAATGTAAATGTTTATCTGACTGCACATTAAATGGTCTTTACCCTTCCAGATCTGTAGTGCGGTCCATTCAATGTCCAATTGAGCCCAGATGGTAGTAGACCACATTATTCTCTGGATAATTCTGAACATGTCGATAAAAAAGTTATCATGCAACTGGTATGATAACTAAAAAAACAAACAAACATCCAAAGCCAAACAAGGATCTGAATATTTACATCGGTAAATACAACAATTTAGCTGTTTTTGGTCTTTGTGTACATTTTGGAGAGTTGACACATCTTACAGTAATTCTCATTTCATCACAATTTTGTAAGATGGTACTTTTTCAGTAATTGTGTGTACACACACACAAACACACAACTGCACAGTTACATCTTCCTGAAGGTAAAATGACAGTGTCTTAATCAAAACATGGAAAAAATGTTTGTTGTAACAAAAATCTCGTATCCATCGATTTGGCTTCCCTAAGCCTTCTTAATTTGTAGCTGTCCAACATTGACAAACTAGTTGTGATTATTTCTCTTACTCAGAATAGTCTGTTTTTTTATGTAGAGTCAGTAAGACCAGAAGAGAGTGGATGTACTTAGTGCAGATTGAAGGCCAGTGATGTTGCATGTCTGGCTAACTTAGGGAAACAAGCTGGAAATGTCTCTAGGCTACTGCAGCTAATCATTCAGCCCACAGAGGAACTGATCGTTAGCCGCTGATGTCAGCCTAACCTTGACGTGATCTGTTTTTGTGAATGTGTTAAAGGTACTAGAGATAGACAGAAGTTTGGACTTTATCCTGTCATAAGACAAATAAAAATGTTTTTTTACACTTGCACATTGACATTATGAGATGTTATACATCAAAAATAACGCGGCTGAAATACATTTGTTGCTTATTAAATGAGGAGCACAATGCTTTTATTGACTTGCCTGCAAGTGACTTTTGTGTGATTTTTCTGCAGAAAAAAAAAGAAAAGTAAATCCTACTGTGGTGGGGTTTAACCACTAATATGGAAATATAGAGGAGAATTGGACTTTGCAAAGGCTGCCAGAAAGTGTTGGCCGTCTCTTAAGTGAAACAATCGTGCTTATTTTTTCTATATAAAATACGAGGATTGCATTTGAGGCCAGGGTGGAGGTTGATAGTGTAAGGCTTAAATGCACCCTTTGTTTTAGTTATACTTCCACTTAAAGGCAGCAAACAGGCTTAAGGAAACAGTTGAGGAAGTCATGAGAAGCAGGGTCAAGCAGGCTTCAGGGTCACTGAGGCTACTTTTGGGGGATGGGGTGGGGTAATGAACTCAACAAAACTCCACATGTGGATCGGAGATACAGTTTTAATTACCAGGATGCAGACAACATAGATGACAAAGCAGAATTCGGGAAGGTGTAATTTTGTCAAGTCCATTATGTAATAATTAATTTACGCATTTTAGCATTTGCTGCGCAAATATTATTTGCTCCATGTCATTAAGAAGGAAATGCAAAGAAAGATTTATTTCAGTCTCTTTTTTTCCTTTAATGGACCTGTATATCTAAAGTTATTTCCACTGTAATTAACAGAAACACCAGATCACATCATTGTGGATTTCTGCTCCCATATTGAGCTGCCCAGGCTGCTGTTTGTTGCTTACCCCAGTTCCCAGCTGCCTCACTGTCTGTCTGTAGCTTGGGGCCGTGCACTCAGCTACACAGGAAAGAGGAGACCAAAGACAGGGAGCATTTTTAGTATCCCTCCCCCTCTTACCACCACCACCACCATAACAACACACAACCCCACTGCCCCACATCCAGCAGCAGCACCATCTTTTCCTTTGGCTCTTAAATCTTTGTGAAGAATCCCCAGAACACTCATGCTCTCCCTTCAGCTATCCCCCTGGCCTCAGCATCCCATTCCCACATTGTATCCAGATGTGAGGAGGGTAGTGGAGGTGAGGAAGGCAGAAGCCCTGGGTATTACCCTCCCATACCCTCCTCTCAAACCCGCGCCCCTGGTTCCGACGCCCTTTCCCATTGAAACGCATCCAAAGACCCCCAGCTTTGCCACTATATTTTGTTTAGATTTGACAACTAATGACAGGAGCTAACCACATTATATTCACTTTTTGCTCAATTTTAATTTTGCATCTGAAATGCATGTCACCATTCCTTTATAATCAAATCATTTTTCTACTGTAAGTTAAACATTATAATACAAATAAGTGTAAATATTTACCTTAATTCATACTCCCCCATACAATGGAATGACAGGCTAATTCCATTTTATTTACTTAGAAAATAGAAAGTGCGTGGTGGGAGTATATGAACATTCAATCAGACGAAAGCTCTAAGAGTCACTCGAGAATCCCTGCAACAGTGTGGCTTTTGCCCAGAGTTTATGTGATAGCTGGCATGGCTCCATTTTCAGTTTGAGATGTTTACATTATTTTTTGAACGTTTTTAGTAGTGTGTGTCTTAAGCTGTCCATTATTTTAAATTGTTCATGCAAGGTCAGTGCATTTACTTTGCTTGCTACAGAAAAACATGTTTATACGTTCCCGCTGGTCAATGGGTAGACTCTACTAAGACACACTACAACCTCAAATACTACGCAGCGCTACACTGGGAAGATCAGAACTGGCCTGTTTAGCAGTTGCCGTCATCGGCTATCTCTGCAAAACATTTTCAACACCATCAACCTTTTTTTTTTTTTAATTTCTCCACACTCTGGCGATTGTTTTTGGACAATATAACTTCACAGAAATTATTGTCATAAACAATGTAATTGAGGCTGTGAGGCATACTGCTTTATTTTTCTAAACAACAGTTGTTTCAGTAAGACAGCCTTCACTTTGCTTGAAATTAAAACCAAAGTTGAAAATCTGCTGCTTTTCAGGTTGTCTAGCTGTAATCATCTAATCCCTGGTCACAGAGGTCTATTTAAAGAGTATAGTTGTTAATCCCATCAGATTATACCTGACCAACTCAAGAAAATCACCTAATTAATAGTCTTAAAAATGGCCACAAAAACCTGTCTTCTCTAAAAAAACAAACCTCACTCAGTATGTCATTCAGAAAGCATTTGACCCATTTATAGTGTCCTAATCTCATGCATTTGTCTCAACCGGGTTTTAGCCCAGGTTTTAGCACGTTTTCCTGTACCAGCTTTCTAGAGTATCTTTAATTAGAGAGGTCACTATGGCCGGTCCCTTATAATAGGTGCTGCGAGCATAGCAAAACACACCTGCATTTTCCTGCCAATGTTTGGTACTCTGACAGGCTTTAATGCAGTAGCCAAAGTAAGAAGGAATTTGCACACCAATCCTTTATTTAGGATGGTAGTCGCCTATGAACATAATCTGATGTGACTCCTTGATTTCGCTATGAGGCGAGAGCCAGGAGTCCCACAGGCAGCTGGTATACTTGGGTTGGAATACCTGGACAATAGGCTCCACAGGCATCATTGTCCTAGATAGATCTGAGCTGGAGATCTGCCTGCCTCTGTGCACGTTTAAATTCTTAAATATATTCGTTGGTCTTCCTTCACTGGAGCGAAATATCTTTTTGTGAATAAAATTTTTCTAAAATGATTAAAACTGACCAAGGATACCAAACAGTTGCTTTGAGAAAACCTCCTAATCTTTTCTCACATTGCGTATCAATATTCTCCGACAGGAATACTAAGAATAGACCTGAATGTTTTATCATCGAATGAAGGATCATTCCCATCGTATAGATGCCATTAAACATTCCTTTTATGCACCGCATGATTCAAATTCAGCTCATATTTGATATTTTTTTATTTATTAACTATGCATCTCTACTTTTTTTATTTGCCGACCCATTTTATCATCTAGTATGTCTCCATTTTTAGTAAGTCACCCGGCAGTCTTGGAGTCTGTGCTCAGCAGTGTGTTGTGTAAAGCTGTCCGCTGGTGCGATGCAGTGGAGAACGACAGTGTGTATAATCCTCTGTCACTTATTTCTTGCGTAACAGGGCCTGTCCCTTTTTCGTGGAGACCAATGAGCTTGTTGGTTTGGATAAGGGCTGTTTCTCTACCTGCGAGAAGCCGGTAAACCAGGCTGAAAGGGTTTGATCTCTGCAGGCAATCCTCGATAACTACTGCCGTGTAATGCATCGCACGCTTTCCCCGTTATTATTTGCTATTTGATATTCAGCATTAAATTCAAATCATAAAGGAGCTGATATCTTTGTGGAGTATTCATTATACTCCCTATTGATTCCCTACGGATACCCTTCTTGTTCTTTTAATTCTTTTTCCAGACTGTCCCTAATAATGGGGCGCCTAAGCAGATTATCAGATACTGATATCTGATAATAACATTACTAACATAAATCTAAAATGTTATGACACTTAGATGAATAGGGATTAATGTATGTCGGCCCATAAACCCATGGAAACATAGCCACGTGTCACTTTTTTCCTGTTTTAAGGGACTGTAAGGGTATAGAGACTTTCGTGTCTAAACAGATTGCATCCATTTTAGGTCTTTCAGTCGATTTCCTGCCAGCTGCCAGACATCATTTTTCTTTACAGTTTGGCTGGCCTTAAAATGTAGGTCAGTTCTGGAATGAAAGTTTATATCAATAATGTGGTGTCGGTTAAAAGTAGCAAAAATACAACAAGTGATTTAGAGTCAATAATAATGCCTTTATATTAATGTCGTAACATTTTATCATAACCATTTATATGATTGATATGATCTAAAACACATCCTCATGGTACTGATATCCGCAGATTGAAAACCACTTTATCCATTGGGGGCAGGGTTTCTATTATGAATTATGCATACGCTCACATTTAAACAAAGTACAGCAGGGCTGATGATATAATGTTGCTGTTAAACAAAATATGATTTTACAACACATTGACTTTTTCAAAAGAACACCCTTATTATATGATTGATACTATATTGGTTATTTACTTTACCTATGTAGAAAACTCTGTATGATAAACCCTCTGCAGCAAAATGCTGTGCAACTGCTGTAAAACTGGATTATAGTCTGAAAACCCATTATCCCCCCTATTTCAGGAAGTTAAACAAAGAAAATGTCCGTGTATTGTTTTCCAGGTCTTCGGCAGTTTCCTTTCTTTGCAACATCAGTGGCAATTATATTGTAAATGTCACAACCATTTCTTGACTGGTTATATCTGAACATTTTTTTTTAATCAGTTGCTGTATTCTATGGTCTGTGATTATTTGTTTATTTATTGTCTTGTTTCAGGGGTCTCTGTTGTTGTGCTATCTTGTAGGTCATTGTCAGGATACCGCTAGCATATGAAAAATGCACACGCAGGATTGTGGGATTTGATTTATTTAAACGCACTTGCAGCTGCAGGCAAGTGAAACTGAGAAATTGAGAATTTAATTTTGTTTCCCTTATAGTTCCATTTATATCCAATAGCACATGATTTCCGCTGAATTGTAGTCGACGTCTTGTGGCAGGACATTAAATCGTGTAAGCTTGGATAAACCATTGGGCTAATTGACCAAGTACTCAATAACTGAAAAACTCGCTGTGTTATGGGATTTTTGAAGAATTTTTTGGTTATATTTTATTATTTTTAGACTATTTTTCCATTTCTTTTGGCTTTCTTTTTGTCACTATTTTGTAATTTCATGCATCATACCAGGTGGTTTCTTTTGAACTCACCTCTAATTTCAAAAGCGAGCTAAAAAACTTCATAAAAAAGCCAGAACAAGTAAGAACAAACAAACTATAACACAAGAGAACTGGCAAAGACACTTTGGTTGCTTGCATTCTTTATCTTTGCCAAATATGAACAGCTCAACGTGTATCGATGCACAAATGTCAAGCTTTTGTCTATTTTTTTTCTTCTCTAATAAATCTTTATTTGAGAGGATGAATTTGATATGCAGAAAAGCGTTTTTATTTTTTTTGTTTGTTTTTTTTACAGTGTTTCAAGTCAGATAACAGTCAAAGTTATCAGTAGACAACGTTCTTAAAAAGAACTCCTGAATGATGTACATTTCAGCACACTATAGCCTTTCTTATTTCTTTTTCATCTCTCATATTCCCATCTTCCTCTTAGTCAACTCTTATTATACTGATCCATCGTTTGCTGTGACTTTACATCACTACGTACCACTTATCTTCCTTTGCAGCCCTCCCTCTCATTATTTACTATGCCTTCTCTTTTCCCCTTGACGTGCACCTCTTTCTTCCTCTTCAGATGTTGCGTTGTTTTACTCTGCATTAGTTTGGAGATCTCAACTGGGCAGGTTAACAAGCTGGCATGATTTCATCAATGTGAATCCGTCAGTCAGATAAGACACGACATAGATGGGATCTGCTGTTCTTTTTGTACAGCCATCTATCATGATGGCATAGCCACATAAGCTCTCGGCCTGATGGCTGCCTGGATAGAAAAAAAAATTGTGTCATTCACTGTGTTTGCCTTGCAACTTTTTTTTTCCCTTGAAAATAAAAACAATGTTTGCTATTCTCATCAAGCAGCTCCAGTTCCTGTATGGAGCTTCTTTTTTATTGTTTTTGGCTATGAAATCCTGTGCAGATGCTTTAGTGTGTGGATGTGCACACACACACACACACACACACACACACACACAAACACACAACCCTCATAGAATACTCCTTTAGGGTCTAGTGGTGGTCAGTAACTGCATGGTGATCCAAGTCTGTGTCATATGTCGTGTCGTGTTGCAAGTGTTTTCCACTCTATATTAATGCTCATATATGATAAAAGTCTAAAACATAATTGAGGATTCCCGGGAACTTGTCAAAATGAATTGTAGAATTGTGTTTGTGCATGTCTTAAAGGATTAGTTTGTCATTTTGAGAAATGCATTTTACTTCACGCAGGGAAAGGATTAGGAAATGATTTTTCTATGACGTCTTTATCAAAAATGTGATGATGCTCTGATGATGCTCAAAAACACACCGATCCCATGTTTCAGAATTAGTATCATTGAAGGCTGATGTTCGTCTCCTGCATGAGAGCAAATAAGTGACTGTGCCTGTAGGTGGCAGCAGTCTCAATTTGTCTTTCAAAAGGAGAATCCATAGATTAGGGGAAATAAGCAATGACTACTTCACTCAAAAAAATCTCTCAATTTTTAGTCAGTTAAAGAAAAAAAAACAAAAAAAAAACAATAAACACTTAACAAACAAAAACAAAATAACTACAAGGGATATTTAGTTGTTGTAAATATATATATACATATATATATGTATATATACACACACACACACACATAATATATATATATATATATATATACACATAATATATATAATATATATATATATATATATATATATTTGGTAAATAATCCAGTCACATTATCCTGTTTGTCTTGCACTTTAGTTCCATGATTTATGATTCATTATTTATTTTTGTAGTTTTTTTTTTTTTTTTTTGCACATATCATTAGTGTGTAACAGCCCCTCTTTTCTGCCCACCAGTTTGTATGTGTGTTTGTAAATGTCAAAGAAGAGTTGAAACCTGATTTGTTAAAATTCCATGAATCATATCCCCCCTTTGCAACTGTTGGAGGTAGCTGTTCTGTAGCTTTTGCCTTGTGCACAACACACATTAAATACACATTGAGTTATTTGCGAAGCAACCTTATGTTACCTCATTTGGCCTGCTTTGCTACATAGTTAATAACTTTTGTTTGATTTCAAAATATTTATCGGTTTTGCACTTTTTAAAATAGTGGACATACGGTTTACATAAACATGAAAAATGTAAAACTTGATAAAACAAGTGATACAATGATACAGCAGTGGTTGAACGGTGTTCTGTGTGTGAGAGGTAAAAACTTGCTTTCCATATGACTGTTGACACATGTAGATTTCTTGTCAGTGGTTTCAGTTTAAATACCGTTAGTGTCACTATACCTTGACTATAATACCACTTCCTGCAAGATATGTGATTCACACATTTTTTAAGTTTGTTTTTCTATTTTTAGATTTGGATTTTCTATCTTCATATTTATTCTTCTCCCTATTTTTTTTTTACATTTTAATACTTGATTTCAACTTTGATCTCGGGGTCTTCTTTTCTATCCTGTAATACTGTTCTGTGCTATGCTGCTGCTAGAAACACAATTTCCCTGAGGGAGTCTCCCAAGGGATCAATGAAGCTCTGTCTCTCTCTCTCTCTCTCTCTCTCTCTCTCTCTCTCTCTCTCTCTCTCTCTCTCTCTATCTATCCATCTATCCATCTATCTATTAACACATTTTATACGATAAAATAAGATCAAATATTTTGGGGGTTGATTTTTCAGGTCTTTGGCATTCTTCTAGCAGGTTTTTGTACAAAACCCAGACTCTGCTGGGTGTAGTATAGATTTTCCATGTGTTCGGAGCACCTTTGCCTGCCAATCAGTAGCAACACTATTTGGTCAGCAAAGTGCACTCCCGTTTGGCTCTCCAACGGCTATGAAATCCTTTTGATACGCATATGAAGAAACCAGAAGCGGTGGTTTTAAAAACTCGTGTTTATCCAAGAAATTAATGGGTAAACAACATAAATATTGCATACCCCATATATGTAATTTATACACAATTTGACATGTTTTTTTGTTTGCCTGCCTTGTGTTGTTGCTCATCATCTCTGATGCAATCCCCCTCACGAATTTGTGTAGCTGTCTTCAAGGTCTTTGTTTCACAACCCCCCCCAAAAATACACATTGACATGTCAACTATTTTTGTTAACATCTTGAAATAGGTTTGACCATCTGCATCTGTGACGACAGACAGATGTCAGTTGCTCAAATGGTCCCTTGATCAAATCGCCACCTGTTGAATTTTGCGAGCCGGCCACTCTATCAAGGGATGGCACCGTTTGGATTGTTTTGGAAATTAAAACAGAATGGCCGCACTGTCTTGTTAAGACAAATTAGCCTATTATACCACAACATTGGCTCATATCCCTATCCCTGTTGTCTGAGTGTGGGATGTGTATATGCGTGTCAACGTGTGTAACCTCAGCGAACGCTGAAGCGTCTCGCTGCAGCGAAAAGCCAAATAAAACATCGTTACTGTTACATCACTGTGACAGTGTGAAAGACTGTTAGCCAGCTTTGAGGTCACCAGTCTAATTACACTTCAGAGAGACTGATTTAGGTTCAGTTTCAAAGGTTGTTCGGGGCTGCAGATGGATGAAGGAGCAAAGAGGAGCGCATGCAAGAGCAGGGAAGGTTTGGAGAGGAGCAAACAGTTGGCCACCGAGTGAAAGGAAATGGAGGAGTTTCATTTTAGAATGAAATTGAACATTGTGGCTGAGTGCCTGCCTTCATTGATGGCACACCGACGCACACTGCAGAAGAACTCGTTTTACCCTTTTTCTTTAAGCTCTAACCTGAATTGGCCAATATAACCTCTGTGTCACTTCACATTCTTGTGTTACACACAACATGGAGAGGTTTGCAAGCACTGTGTATAAAATACAGGAGAAAAACCTATCAATAATATTGCAAAGTGGCAGCTCGTAATTTCTCCCAACAGAACATATATTTAAGCTTTTCTTAAGGTCTATTCTTGTAGGACCAAAAAGACAGGAATCCAGTTGCGAAAGGATATTTTGATTATGTCTGCACATACTCTAATTAAGGATTAAGAGTCGTTTGGGTTTATGGTTAGATTAATGTCTAAGGCGGGGCTAAAGCTGGATTTAGCAATTTCTGGTTGAAAACCAGCAATTCAGTCCTGGAAAAGTTTTGTAAAAGTTTTGTCTTTCCAACATTTTACAATCAATTGTTACACACTGTGTTGATATTCGAACACATATGTTTTTTGTTTTTTTTTTAATTTCAGAACAGATTCATAAATAAATCCACGTATTTTTTTTGGAATTGAAAGATGTAAGATGCTCAATGCTAATTGGGTCAGTTAAGGAATAGAGAAAATAGAACACCCTTAAGTTGTTGCTTTAAACTTCTCTGTGATGTTTATCTGTGGTGATGTAAGAGCTGCTGTCATTAAAACATTGCAACAATGAAATATCCATTTATGTAACAGTATGGCTCCTGTGAAATTGATTCTGCCTGACAGGCCATGATGTGTCATGGCTGAAAGACAATTTCATACTCACTGTGGTTTGAAAGCAGGCCCAATGGTATATTCAAATAAAACAGGATATATGGTAAATTTTGTATTCTGATATAAGGTAAGTAACCACTGATTTTATGTAGAGACTTAATGAAAGCTAAGTTGACTGATCACTGTGTTGCGCTGTACAACATTATTACTGCAATGTTCTTTTTATGCTGCTGAAAAAAGGTCAAGACTTTGCCTCTATATCTTTCTCATGTTTCAATGCTCTTAAAACTACCTGAAAATAGTATTATGAATACAATGTTTCAGACGTTAAAAGCCATAGAGCACACGCTGTCTTTGTGTGTTTGTGTATGTACATGTGCATGTTTGTGTGCGTGTATGCACATGTGCATGTTTGTGTGTAAGTGTGTGTGTATGTGTGTGTGCGGGTGTCTATGTGGAATGCTGCTGTGCTGCAGAGGGAGGAGAGCTCTATGGGCAGGAGCACCCGGGGTTAACGAGCGGTGTGAGAAAAACAGGCAGATTTCGAGAGGAAAGGGGGGAGGGAAGCTCACACACACACACACACACACACACACACACACACACACACACACACACACACACACATACATTCAGTATCAAACAGGCACAAATACCAGGGGAAGTTGAAGATGGTCGGACTGATCAGACTGAGCAGCGCTCATTGTTAGCAATCGTCAATTCTACTAATTGATTTCCTGAACTCGAGAAACTCTCAAAAATAAAAAAAAATCAATGTTTGCGTTGCATTTTTAAAGTATATATACATATGTATACATTGCTGCCCATAGAGGTGTTGAAACGTATGGAGCTCTACTGATGCTGTTCCATTTGATATCAGAGAAGGTTCCTATCCCACAAGAGATGACAAGAACCAGATGTAACCGTCGTGTACGATCCACAGGTGTTTACCCGTCATCGTGGCAAACAGTCAACCCGAAGAGATTTTACATCATTAGGCACGAAAACTGTTCCCTTTTTCCTCTTGACCCATCTCAGTAATCCCGCTAGCATGGACCAGTCACCAAAATGTAACATGACAGTATTGACCCAAACACCTGCCACTTCCTACACACACATACACACACAGAGCAAGTGGACTCTTTTTTTTTTTTTTTTCTCTCTCTCTTTTTTTTCTTTTTTTTAAAATCTAATGGCTCTTCTCACGCTAATAGAGTAGGCAAGCAGGGTCCCCTCTCAGGGGGTGTGGTGGAGGGATGTTGAGAAGGGACAGAGCGTGCACCCCCTCTATTGTTCGGGGTGGGTTTGAGGGGTGGGGGGGCTGCAGGGATGGAACCTTGGATAGGATGGGAATTGGAAACCCCGACAATGCCACAAAGCCCCCCACTGCTTTTCCTGCTTATGAGCATGACCTGCTGTGACAGTCCAGGGACATATTCAAAATAATGCAAACTAGGCTTAACCTAAAATTTACCAAGCCCAAAGCAGAGCCAAAGTCTGTCTTCGAGATCAGATATTGGAGGAGCTGAATTAATATTTCAGTTAAAGGAAAAGCAGAACGTGATGCCCGTCTCACGGTGTTGCACGCAGAATGCCAGATTGCCAGTAAGCGGTAACTAATTTTGAACGCAACACAGAAGGAGTGTTTTAAACACCAATGACTCAAGCATGCTCTATCAAGCAAGCAAAAGGAGATACAGACTACTTCTCATGTGCAGTACAGAAAAAAACAAGAGTGGTATTTGAGTTAAAACAAACAAAGAGTTGAACTAGCTGCCAAACAAAACACAAAATCATGGACACATAACAGAATAAGAATGAGTTTGAGAGTATTCAGGATAAATCTAGTGGATACAATGTTGAACCAGATCAACATTTAGTCCCTTAATACCATATTTCATCCGCACATTTGTTAGCATCATTTGAAAACAATACAAACTGCATAAATACCTGTAAGGTGTACTTTTAATTCGTGTCGTACAGTAGAGTGATAAAACATGTACATAAGGGTTTACTCTCGCAGCGATAGGAGGATTCTCTATATGGGATATAAATGAATCAACAGTTCTTAAAAGACGTTGAAACCGAAATGTCTCTCAACCGCAAACTTTGCAAAAAGATTTTTTTTTTTTCCCCCACTCTACACATCTGAGAAGTAATGTGATGAAATGTGCGAAATCTTCACAGAGTGCGTCCTATATGAACAGCTTGTAGGTGTGCATGTGTGTGTGTGTGTGTGTGTGTATCCAGCTGTGTTTTACCCCTCTCTTTATCATGGAGCTTACACCAGACCTCTTTGTCTGCTGGTTAAGGGCAGGCTGGGAGGTGAAGAGCAGTTTGTTCATAATGGATTATTGATTGCTTTGAGAATGCACTGTCTCTGCACAATGTATGTGTGCTTGTGTGCAACTGCCTGTGCAACTTAGACTCCATACCATTCTCTTTGTCCCACTCAGAATTGTGAATGTCTTCATTTTATGAGTAACTGTACCAGGGATGACAAGGATTTTTGTAAAGTGCTCACTGTATGTGATGCTCAGTGAAGCAGTGTATGTGGGAATGTCTGTGCGAGTCTGAGCAACCCTCTGTTTAGCCCGTTAAGCTTTCAATGCTGCCTGTATAAAACAGTTTTAAAAGCCCACAGTGTGTGCATATAGACCTTTAAAAGTTATGTGGACGACATTAAAAGCCCCCTCTGTTTTGGTTCTTGATGCCTCAGTGACTCTGCATGTAAGAGTTGTGTGTGTCTTTTCGTCCTATCGGTCTCTACTATGTGTTTTTGTTTTTTTTCTTTTAACTTCAGATGTGTGTGTTTGTGTGTGTGTGTGTGCACGTGCACACGTGGGAGCTGATCTAATCATCACTGAAGGATGTTCAACATGAAAAAGACCTGTAGTCATTATCAGAGATAAGATGACAGTGTAAGTGAGGTACCACTTAATCTCCTAAACCTGGAATGGCATAATGAAAGGGTTTCTGACTTGTTGACAAAGAACGGCAAAACATACCTTCAGAACCTCCATAAGTCACTTTCTGAATAAATCACAAATTGCCACGCGCTAGCTTTTAAATTACTTGTCATGTTCATGCACAGAAACACTGTTCGGAACTCAAAGTGCAGTTGATTTAGTAGGTTGCAATAATTACTTGCATTTAACAGATCAGTTTAGCCTTTTTATCTTGACAAGGATCTAACCATTTAATTCCCAAATTCATCAATGAAGTTATCGAACTATCACCTGAAATCAAGTCTAAATCAAGTCTGTTCTATCATTGTGTAAGAATCAGAATAATGACCAAAAATAGATATGAAACATAATACTTTGCAGCTGCACATCTCCTCTGCTGTATTGCAAGGAACTGTTGGACACTGTTTGTTTTAAGATTCACTCCAGATGTGAACCTCATAAATGTTTTGAAGCAGAAATATCCAGCCTGCCCAGAGACATTGCATGTGGATTGGAAAACAAGAGTGATTTTCTACTTGATTTGGACCTCAGCTACGATATATTGTTGTTGCAGAAAAAAGCAAATTTGTTACTGTTCCACACAAGTCTATATCAGCTGTTTGTAGGACTCCATTCATTTTTAATTTTGCATGTGTATGAATGTTCAACATTGAGTGAATGACTGGGACATTTCAAAACTGTAATTCAAGAAAAACTCCAAAGAAATACGGAAAGCTGAAATATTCCAGCAAATGAAATTTAAATGAGGCATGAACTAAAACACTGGACTTGTCATCACAGCTAGTACCACACGAGCTATCAAAATAATTGGACAGCTGGTTTTCCGAGTTCTAGTAACAACTGTAAGAATTAGGCTCTCGTGTGATCTTTAAAAAATTCTTTGCTTAATGGATATTATCCCAGTGACCATTCAAATACATTTGCACTAAAAGAAACTAATCTTAGCATGACAGATGACAAAAACAGGGATTACCTAATGTCAATAAATGTCTGGGGAATTTGAATGACAAGGTTTGTGGACATTTATTGTTGTTAAGATGCTCTATCCATTCACTCTTCCCAATGCTTGCCCTTGAAAGCTTTAGCCTCTTCCTTTTTTGTTGACATCTTATGATTTATAATCTTGTCCATTTTCTCCTCGACAGTATCTCCATTCTTAAACGAATTTGTATTTTCCCCTCCCACTCTATTCAAGAAGCTCGCATTGTTTCATTTCTGGTTGCTAATCTCATTATGTTTCAATTTGCACATGTGACTGTCTAGTGGACGACTGGCTTACTGTTGAATACTGTCAACCCCCAGCTCTGCTCAGCCCAAATCAACAAAGCGCTTTCTTAGGAAATAAGATCATTATCATCTGTATTTAGCAAGTTTTAACATTACATTGTTCAGACAGAAAGCACAAATTATTGATGGAGGAGGCTGCAGAACATGGGGTGATGGTTCTTTTTTTATTCCTTGTAGATACAACAATAATGTTATTTGCCGTTCATTAGAAAATCCATTTAATATTTTTCTTTTCTCATAAACTAATTCAGTGTCCTACCCAATCTGGTTTTATCCAATTAGAGTACAGGCTGACACTTGGAACTACATGCCTTCCCCTACAGGGGCAAATTGTTTTGTATAATCTTGTACCTAAATCTTGTTAATTTCTGTGTGTATTTAAGTACAAAGTTTCAAAAGTGCGCTCATAAATTTAACCTTTTGTCTTCTTTGCTGTCAACTCCTAGTTTAATCAACTCCACTATGGTAAACAATATGATGCTTGACATGTTTTATTTGTATGTTGGAAGCAATCAGCTTTAGTGATTTTTTTTTTTTTTAAACACAATAGACATCAGCATCTATTGTTACCCGAAAAATAACAATAAACACTAAGCTACCTTTGCTCTGTTATAATCACAATATTATTTCACAGAATGCACCGATGACAATATATATCTGAAAATAAAAAATATCTTATATCAGCATCATTATTTTTAAATGTATTTAACTGTTTTTAAAACCGAGTAGTGGTAGTGTAATATACTGAGCAAGAGCATTAGTTAACCCTGTCGACAATATTTTAAGACAAGAAAAGATCCTCATCTGGAAATACGGTTTGTTTCATACCGATGGCAGTACAATGGTGCTTCTTTCTTCGCATTGATAGCCGGCTCCGATGCAGGCTAGTCATTTCCAGTGCAAGAGTTGAATTGTTCTTATCCTAATGTCCCTCCTCCATTACCTTATCCTCTTATGATTATGATCAATTATTCACTTATAATTAGAGCCTGGCACTAACTCTGCTTATGGGCTCTGACACTGTATATAATAGCCTGTTATAATTATATCACTGACATTTCATATACTCCACATGTTCAGACTACATCATCAGCCAAAATGATTATTATTACTGTTTCTCAATAAAGTTGTGTCAGTGTTTCCCACTTCTACACTCATAATCCCATCATTTAACAAAATGTTGTTTAATATTCACAAACTTGCCGGATAATGTTGAAGAGCAAGACTCAATGTACTTTAATGAACGATGAAATGTTTGTGTAAGGGAGTAAATCTATAAAGGAAGAGATTTAGTTGCAAAATATTTGATAACAAATATTTGAGTTTACGAGAAATTGGTTGGATGCATTTGGATAGGAAAGAATCTAATCGGCGACATATTTCACCTAATAATCTCAAACGCGCAAGTGTAACGTCAACCAGAACATATACAGCCTCGGTTTATTTTTCTAATTCATCTTTTTCACTTTCTTTTCAAGTTCCTCCGTGACACTATTCATCTCTTGTTTGAGAAATAGAGCAAAGTAAATTGTCTGAAGAGCCACTTCCTGTTGTGTACTTAAGATCCCTGTTATGTGATAGTGTCAGTTGAGGCGGGTGTGTGAGGCCAGTATAGGGAGGGAATATGGTGGCACTGCTGATCTGGCTGATGTGAATACACCCCCCCCTCCCCCGCCCCCCTAACCCTGATTGTGCAAAGTGTCGACTCAGCCGATGTGGCGTCAGAGCCCCCCAAGCAGAGCACAACTCTGATACAATCCCACATATGCGTGTTGTGCATACAAATATTTAAAGGGAATTAACGCGACTAAACTCAATCTGCACTGACTTTCGGAAAGAAAGGTGAACAAAGTGTTTGTCTGGGGTAACGGATATGTCGTGTTTTGAACGAATCTGTTTTTTTTTAAAGCATTTGTTTTCACATTAAAAGTCATCGCGCTATGTTTGTTGTCTTATGCAAAAGGTACAAATAAGATAAACTTTATTGATTCCCATAGGGGAAATTAGGGATCACTGAACTGTACTGATCACATACCAAAGGCCCTTGTGTTTCTAATGAACCGCCACATTGGAAGACAAACTCATTCAGATGTGAGCTATGCAGTTTGTAACCAAATCTATATCTCTGAAAATGATTCTCAAAAATCAACAAACACATGTTTTCATTGTCTTTTTTTTTGCCACTGCCTTTATCACTGTCTCATTCTACCTTTCATTTTCATTTTCAGGTGGATGACTTGTTTGACCTGGAAGCCACAGATACATGAATAATATAAAGATGAAGATGGGGCCATTTAAATGAAGAAAAGGGATGTGGTGGACAGTGGAGTGTGACCTATTACTCATCCAAATTCAATGAGGACCCAGGATTCAGTAAACATTTACTTCGTTGTGGACGAGATGAACTACGAATGACCATTTACTGTGATTCATAGTTTTAATTTAAATGCACTTTCGTTTTTGACGGAAAGAATAGGACATCGATAAATTGACTCACAGACACATTGACAGTGCCGGAGGAAGATGCATCCATAGCGGTACCGCCGAGGTACTTCTGCACAGAAAATGCTATCGTACTGAATATGCTAAAAAGCCTGAACCTTCGGATGACAAAAGGAGGATTTTAAGTGAGCGACAAGGGCACCGTACACATTACTAGAAGCGCAAATGCAGTTGGTGCTCGTTTGAAGTTTGATTGAGCTT
Source organism: Fistularia commersonii (assembly GCF_037954325.1). Classification (NCBI taxonomy): domain Eukaryota; kingdom Metazoa; phylum Chordata; class Actinopteri; order Syngnathiformes; family Fistulariidae; genus Fistularia; species Fistularia commersonii. The sequence continues at coordinate 4,701,571 of NC_141294.1, read as the reverse complement.
TTGTAGGGAAAGTAAACGGGGTAGAAAGTTATATGATAAATCTTAGAGAACGCGTCGAGGTCATGGACACCAAAGCTGGAGGTCCAAAGGAACAGATCTCGAGTAACAAAGGCAGTCCTAGAAACGGCATCGAGGGTGACGATGACAAAATCCCGGGGTCCTTCGACTGCAATATTTGCGGACGCAGCTTCCCCTTTCTCAGCTCTTTGTCTCAACATATGAGACGCCACACCGGTGCCCGCCCTTACAAATGCCCTTACTGCGACCACAGGGCCTCCCAGAAAGGCAACCTCAAAGTTCACATCCGTAGCCACAAACTGGGAACGCTCTCCAGCCACCACTCCAACGAAGATGAAGAGGGAGGAGCCGATGAAGAGGAGATGAGTGTTTCGGAGGGTCTCGACGGAGGGACCAGCCCGACGAAGAGCAGCTCAGCTTGTAACCGGGTGATCAATGGAGATAGCGGTGAAGATAGTCGTAGGAAAGTGCCTGTGAGGAGCATGAAAAGAGAGAAATCTCTCACGGACCAGCGGCCTTACTGTTGCCGTCTCTGCGGCTACGAGGCCCAGCGGGAAGACCAGCTCCTGAGTCACATCGAGAAGGTTCACATCACGGTAGATGCCGAAGAGGATACTAGTGTGAAGGAGGAGGCCGTGGCCGAACAAGATGTCCTCCAGCCTCAGAGCGACGGGACCTTTCCCTGCGAGACGTGCGGCCAGGTCTTCACCCAAGCTTGGTTTTTGAAGTCCCACATGAAGAAGCACGCAGGAATACTGGACCACTGCTGCCGCATTTGCGGACGGCGCTTCCGTGAAGCTTGGTTTTTGAAATCGCACATGAAAACACACAACACCAAATCCAGGTCACGGTCTAAATCTGATTCGGCTGAGCATCCTGCTACCATCAATGATGTCGCCCAAGATCCTGAAATTGTCACGGGCTCTGTCGCATCTATTTATCAAATGTGCTCTAAATGTGGGAACTTGTTCCATAACAGAGAGAGCCTGCGGGCCCACGATAAAGTCCACAATCTGAGCTACGGCAAGAAATCCCCAAACCAGTGCAAGCTGAGTGAAGAGGAGGACTCGCCAGCTGCCAAGAAACGTTTCCTTGAATACTTGAACCTAAAACCTGTTGAGGAAAAAGCTCTGGCTGAAGAGGAGGACAGCGAAAAGAAGACGCTGGGTTACAGAATCCCAGAGCTGGATCCAGTTTGCAGCTATCAGGCCTGGCAATTAGCCACTAAAGGAAAAGTTGTCGAACCAGTAGAGCCTAGTTACAAGTCCACAAATGATGTCGGGAGTTTAGGGGAGGATGCTCTTCATGAAAATCCCGTTGTTTTTGAGAAGGAGAACAGCTGTTACGTCCTGCAAGGCCAAGAGAAACGCACTTCAGGCCGACGCAATAGTACCGGTTTGGGAAACCACGCGTCTTCGGGGGACCAGACACCCGACAGCCTCAGCGACTCCGAGTACCGACCTTCATCTCGCCAGGACCGGAGACGACCGTCGCAGTCCCAGGCTCCGTCCAAAACCAACGAATGCTTTGAATGCGGGAAGGTGTTCCGCAGTCGTCACCAGATGATCGTTCATCAGCGGGTGCATAGAAAAGATGGAGGCAGGGCACCTGCGGGGGAAAAGGAAAGAAGTACAAGAAATGACCAATGGGCATCTACCAGTGACCCCGAGTCAGGCTCCACAAGCCGGCCCAGCACGCCAGGGTACGGAGACTCGCCGCCAGCCTCCACCCTGAGAGATCAAGCTTCAGAGATGGACACCGCTAACCCAGGAGAGCTTGCAGGTTTGTTGAACATTATCAAACATATTCTGATTGAACAGTGGCATCCAGGAATATTAGGAATATTATCTCTTTTTAATCTAATAGTGACCCACACAAATTTTCCATTTGTGTCTTATGCACATTATTTCCATATAAACTGTCCGTCTTCCGTCTTAATTCAATTTCTGGAACTGCTATAAGCATACTCTGATGAATCACACAGTGTGTTTCTGGTGGGCGCACAGTTGACTGTAGCCTCTTTCAATCTTTTCACTCCAAGAACCTGAGTTTTTCGTGCCCTAGTAAACAGCTGTTGATGAAATGCCCTTTATTTAGGTGAAATTCTCTCAACTCATCAGTCTCTTTGTGGAGTGGAAACAGGAGACACCATGTGGCCAAATATCAAAACTGCATACAACGTCAGCATTAACAGAGTGCTGCAGACAAAATGCTATTAAACACCGGTCCATAAACTTCCACTGTTAGCAGGGAAATTCTCTTTAACAGTTGTGTACTAGCTTTGTATCACAGAGCATTGAAGTCAACGTGGTTCCTTTTTAGTGGCATTTCAGGATAGTGGTGGGCATTTTTCAGATGCCTATCTTTTTTTCACCTCCACAACCAATAAACAGTGCAGAGCAAAAAAAAGCCCATGCAAGGGCAGACACCCATAATCATGGCTGAAATTTCCCAAAGCAAAGATTCCTGTATAAGGAGTGCATGAGATGTCTCAAGCCGATGTATATTTATCTCCCAAATCTATTTAAAACATAAAGTGTTCCGGTCAGATTATTGGATACATTCTGTCATTGTCACTGCAGAGGACAATGGAAAATTGGGGTAGTAATAGCCGAATGCTAAGAATTACAGTGATTGTTTCTATTCCTCCCTGTTAGCACTGGCATCAAAAATAGTAGCAACATCTCTTCAGGCCTGATCGAGCTGTGTTCTATTTCAGGTCTTCCTGTGTCAGGAAACTCCCCTCACCCCCTCCAGTGTGTGAACATGCTCTTTACTCTTGTTTTTATGTCTTTGCAAAGAAAATCGGTCTGAATGTGCTGTTGTGTTCCGTCTCCTCTGACTTCGTGTTTTATCTAACACCTCATTACCAACAAAGCGAGTGGGAAGTAATCCTTAATCCCCTGTTACATTCACAGGTTAACTTTATTAGAATATCTTGTAAAAAAGACCCCCATTCCCTATGAATTACTTTCAGGTTGAGATTTTTTCATTTGAATGCACATGCTACGACAGAGTTGTTATATAGATATACTGTGTTTATTGATTTAAATGTCACGATATGGATGTAGTATAGTGTGGAAGACTGTCAGCTGTACAAATTGCACCAAACATACGTGTGTTTTCAGATTAAGATTACCCCCCACTGTCTCAGCAGACATGCATCAAGTTATGTAGTAGTATAACAATTGTACAGATGAAAATCGGTGGTGACATCCATCCAGATGACATCTTTGTTAGCCAAATGTGTTCAGGAGACTCTCAGCTTTCAGGTATGAGTTTGTTTAGGGTATGCCTGAGTTCTTCTTGCACCATGAAGAACTGCAAGAGGCTTTAAGATATGGTTATAGCAGTGATTACATTTAATAAAAACATACATTTATGAACTGTTGATAGAAGGTCATGTCAGTTAAATAACTCAAGGCACACAAAAAGGTGGAGTTCACAAGTATATAATTCAGAATATGACATTTTACCTTGAAATTGCTTTGCTAACACAATGTACTATTCAAGTAAATTTAAAAAAGGCTTTTGTAAATAAAAATGGACTAGGACTAGTTTGGTTTGCCGTTGCGCACATTTTAAGGAGAACCAGCTTGCAAATGTAATTTCACTGTCGGAATGTCAGATACTAGAATGAAGGGACAAAAACCATGTATGAGTGTTGCAGGCATCTTATTACAAATTGTCAAAAACTCGGTCTTATTAAAGATGGGCAGCCCTGGCATGATAAACACCAGCAACCCTAAATGGTAAACTAAGTCAATCGTCTTCAGGACTTCTTGTAGGCAGCCTCTGAGTTCTTTGTCCGTGTGGCCATTGTTGCCAACAGGATACAAAATGAAAAACAGAGGCCAGCCTACTGGTTATTGTCGTGAAAAAAATAAGGGTAGTGCAGAGAACAACATGATTCTTGGACTATATAGTACATTGTGGGGATAGTCTGTGTGTGTGTTTGTATTTAGATTATAGTGGAACCGCCTTTTACTGATCAGTTGATTCCAGTTGCAAATGTGAAATTAATTTCATGTGTAAATACATTCATTTTAATGTATTTACACATTCATTTTATTGCTGTATTATTTTTACACATTTTATAGCTCTTTATGTCAGCCCAATGAAATAACCGCACTAACTAAAAATTTACATTTGTTTTCAAATTGCTATTCAAAATCTTTTTCCTAAAATTGGAGCCGGTTTCATTCAGTGAGAAAAATGGGGCAATCATGCCATCCAGTGGAGAGTTTGTAGGTTGCACTAAAATGTGTAACCGGAGGACGGCGCAATCCTTTACAGTCTTGTACAAAAAATGTAAAGATCATTTTAGGTCAGACCGTTCAATTTAATAATGTACATTTTTGCCTGTGATATTTTGATATCAGTAATATATGGGATCATCCATTAACTCAGAATACCTATGAAAACCCATGATACAATGCAATGAGATTTTTGGGTCCATATCTTTATATGTTTTGATATGCTCACTTGAATATATCAATAGACAATACTGCAGCCCCATAGCGGGTCATCTTAACTGCACCTGTTTGAAAATTCAGGCATACAGATTTGAAATAATGGGCCCTGGATTTAGTCAACTAGCAGTTTTAACCTGTTGGTTTCTTTTGCATTTATTGAGCCTTTTCTTATTTTTCCCCCCTACAGACGAGAAGCCATACATCTGCAGTCTTTGTGACTTTGTAGCCACAGAGTCGAAGGCCTACCTGAGCCATGTGCGTGTCCAACATCCGTCTGCAGCTGAAAAGGGATCAAGTCAAACTGTTAGTCCCAGCTTCAGCTCAAACAGAAGCACACCAAATGGTTACCCCAAGTTAAAGAAAGCCCTTCTTGAAGGGCTGAGCAACTCCGCATCCCCTCCTTCTTACCTTTCAGCTCATTCCTCCTCGCTCGATCCCAGTATTTCCCCTGTGGATCTATGTGTGAGGGCTGAGGGCTGCAGGGGAAGCACCTCCTCGGCTCTGGACGGGAAGATTCTTCCAAACCACAAATGTTCCCTCTGTTCCCATTCTACCCGCTACCCTGAGGTCCTCTGGATGCACCAGACTGTGGCTCACCGCATCAACAGCAGCAGTTCCAATCTGGCCCCTAAATGGGCTCTGAAAAACAGCTCTAAGGGCTCCAAGGACAGTTTTCTATCCTCCAGGAGACGCACCGGTCCCCCGCCGGTCTTGGAGGGTAAAGAATGCCCACCGCTACCACCGCTGACGCGTGCCCAGCGTACGCGGCCCCCAACAACACGCTCCGGTGAGGTGCTGAAGAAGAGCAAATCGAGCAGTCAGTCGGCTACATCATCATCGCCATCATCATCCTCTGCCCAACCTCCATCGATTTCAAGGAGCTCCACATCCGCGTCAGCCTCTCAAGCTGGGAAAACCACTGTTCAGCCAGGCAGCAGCAGCAGCAGCAGCAGCAGCGTCAGACACACGGAGAGTCGTTCTTCTCGGCCCAAACCCAGAGTAGATATTTACCATCGGGGTAACGCGCAGTCATCCTCCAAGTCTTTTGAGAAAAACATTGGCCCCATCCCACATTCCTCAGTCCCGAGCCACAGTTTTGCTACCGCTTCCAGAGTTGCAGACCACTACCTGATGCCTCAGGAGGGCCTGGGTTTCATGCTGTCGAGCAAACACGGCCTTGCCGAGTACAGTCGAGCCAGGAGCTCTTCACATCAGCCGCTGTCTAGCCCCCATAGCCAGGGCCGGGCGAATACCTCCAGGCCTAGTACCATCATACATAGCTCCTCGGTGGGGCATAATTATGGAGCTTCCAAGTCACACGGAGGAACCCTGCAGAATTCCTTGCCTGCTCCTTCTTTGCCTTCAGAAACCCTTGGGGATATGAAACCGGAGCCGGTCGCAGAGACAGAAATTACAGCTGATATCCACAGCTTCCTCGCAAACTACAGCCCACATGAACTGGCGGTTCTCTACCACCGCTGGGGTGCAGCCAATGCCCTAATGGATCCCAATGGTAGGAAAAAAAAATAAAAATTCACATCGGTCTAAAACGTTCACTATTTGAATTGAGAAACTTCAGTTCAAGTCATGATAACTCCATATCGAGGTGACAGTATTGGTAACCTGTGTAATACTTTGTCTCGTCATCAGTTGAGATAGAAATTGTCCAGAGGGTCAAGGGTTTAGAGGAAAATATAAGTGCTTAGTTTTGGTAGTTTTTCCAATCCGCTCTAAATTGATTAAACTTCATAGATTTAACCACGGTAGGTACAATTAGGTGCTCATGCAGTCTTTGAGCACCAACGTACTATTTGGCGGCAAGCGATCGACAGGCTTACATAGCTGCATTTTGAAAGGGTTTTAAAAAACTGAAGAGGGGACGCATTAAATTAGTATATGTGTGAGCGTTTGCATGTTTCGTAAAAATGCAATATCAGAAGCAGCGCCCGTGTCCATATGTGCATGTTTTTTTTTTTATTTATTTTTTTTAAAAGAAGTGTGTGTGTGTGTGCGTATTTCTGGATGAAAGACATGAGAGAACCTTTCCTACTCTCAGGTCTGTGAGGCATGCCTAGTCTCTAGCTCCAGTCTCCCAGAAACCTGTCACAAACTGTTTAGGTCACGGCTCCGCCTGATGAGAGATTCGCACAAATGCGTATGGAGAGAGGCAAAACAGAGCGAGAGGGAAGATAAGAGGCAAAGAGAGGGATGAGACAGAATAATTACCCCACCAGCTGCTTTGGAAATGGTCATTACTGAACATCCATATTATTTGCCCATTTTCAGTTGTGTCTCTAAGGTCAAGTGGGGCTGCACTGAGCTAGGGGTCAAAGACAACAGCCTGAGAGCAGACGCATGACATCGCTGTCACCCGTCCAGGCACATATCGTCACAATCCGCCTTAGCCCTTTGAGTCACATGCTATAAAGTGACCTTTTTTGAACAACTGAGTCTTTCTCCCTTTTCCCGTGTAATATGCGTGTGTGCGCGTGTGTGTCCGTTCGTGTTTTCCATCCAGCTCTGTCTTGTCTTTCATTAGTGCATCACTGAGAAGGGCTGGCTGCTAAGAGTAGAAGTAGAGTATCCAGAGGCCAGTAGTCTGGGTGCCAGAGACACTCTCTGTCACCTCCTCCGCCTCCCGTCTTCCTTGTCCTGCTGTGTCCTTCTATCCACCCTTTTCACATCCATACACTCATATTCACAAAAGGCGTAGTCACAGCTTAGGTGGATGCCCGTTTTGATACTTGGCATGTATGCCGAGGACTTATGCAGAAAGCGCCGCACTGTCCGAAGCACCCACGGACCCTCGGGCCTATTTTTTTCTGTCGGCAAGTTAAATCGTAGGAGTGCATGGATGTGTGTTTTTGTGTGCATATTCGTGTAGTGGACACAACGTCGTCCGACTTCTTTAAGCACTCGGCTCCCCCCTCCCGCCGGCCCTGTAGTTCCAGCTGCACTGATCTTTACATGCAAACCAGAAAAAATGAACATGTTTAGCAGATGCCTACATTTATTTGTATACTTCTTATCAAACATCAGATTTCCATGAGCCGAGTTGCTGCTCCGTAAGATGCTGCTCAGTACATGTTAAGGCTGATTAAGATTAAGATGACGTTTGGACAATCTGTCTTTGAATAATTGAATAAGATTATGGTTTAAGAACTTCATGTTTTTTCAGGTGACGCACGGTGACTGTTAGGATTATTTTTTTTTTTTTTTGCTGACATTCTTTATGCCATACATTTTTGTTACATAAGTGAAAGAATGTCAAATAAGTCCATGATACCTTTGCAAAAGAATAAAACTATTAACAACAGAAAGAAAGGAGTGCAAGACGGAAAAAGGGACCCGCCAAGAAAAAAAAAAAATCTGCAGTTGTGAGTTAAAAGGAGAGTTTGTTGACCTAATGTCCAGAGGGGGTGAACGTCCCACAGCCTGAGGTCCAGGACGGCAAAAGCACAGGCTTACGTGAGATACAACTAGCACGCCTCACTCTGAGGACTTGAAGGGCCTTGCGGTGATATACAGCAATTAGGAAGATTATTCAGGGCATTATAAATAAGGAGGGAGCTCTAGAGTTAGAATCCTGACTGTATTTTTCAAGGTACATGTATAAAGTGTTTTTCTGATGGTGAAAAAGCAGTTTAGAAAAGAGTATTTTAACATTCCGCCCTTGTGCTTGTGATTATTGTGGAACAGATTTATTCAGACATCGCTTAAGTGTCCAAACCGAAGGTGCTTGCGATTAATCCTGCGCGCTCAAATTCAGCTGTGGTTTTGCGTATGCACTCCTTCACGCCTGTCCCAAAGTTTGCTTTTCGTATTCGCAAAGAAAGCGGAATGCTATCGTTTTAAAAGTCTTCAGAATTCATCATGTGACTTCCCTGTCATCTTATACACTCATTGTTCTATAAATGTACAGATTCAAGTTTGTTGCAACATCGTGAGTGTGTGTGTGTGTGTGTGTTTGCGCGTGCCCATGTGTGTGTGTGTGTGTGTGTGTGTGCGTGTGTGTGTGCACGTGTGTGTGTTCGAGCATGCTCGGTCAGTCTGCCACAAACCCTGCCTCACTTGGAACGAAGAAACACACATGCACACACACACACACATATATATATATATATATAAACTTTGGAAACACATAAGCATGCAGGCACACACACCTGACATGTGACACACGGGCAGCCGAGCGGGCACATCACAGCCGGGGCGTTTTAATTGCCTGTAATTTATGCGGTGTGTGTGTGTGCTGTGTGTGTCTGGCTGTCAGCCTCTGAGATGATGCTGTGTGACAGCTGCAGTCCAGCCCCTGGAGCTAGCCGCTCATAATGACACATTAGACATACTAATGATGCCTGCGCAAGTCCACTACTGATGCTACCTACCTCCGCCGCTCCAGCCAGGCTCCGTGCTTATGTACACTCTTTCATCCATTGGTGACCTTTTCGACTTCATTCATTTCCAAACACAGCAAACGCTGCTTCGGAATAAACTGGTAATGATGCCTTCCTTTTCTGTCTCTCTATTATCATTATGTTATTCAAAGTGCATGTCCTGTGACCCTACATCTGCCGTCTAAAACATTCTCAATGGTAAAAAAGTTGAATTTTCGGATGAGCATAAAAAGATTATACTTCGATAAGTGAACATGAAGACAGCGTTCCTGCACAAACGTACGTCTACACAGCAAAACTCAACCTTTGGAACAAAGAAGAAAAACTGAGATTTGATTAGAGGGTGACAGGAAAGCAAAATGGTTCGGAGCAGGGTGTTTGGATAAAAAAAAATAAAGGGAAAGCAAAATTTACTTTCTGCAATTAAAATCCAGTGTAACAGAAATTGATTACTATGCAAAAGAAGCTCATACCTGCAGGAAAATGTCAACAGGTTTGAACTTTTATACACTGTATCTATACCATAAACATCTTTTCATCTCTATAATGTGAAAAAAAAAGTTAGCGCTTGCTTTGTTTTAAGGTGACAGGCTAAAATACCTTTGTTTTTCCCTCCTTGTGTGTATGTGCGTGTTTGTGTGATCGTGCATGTGTGTGTGTGTGTGCGTGTGTTATCAGGGATGCTGAGGTCACTCATGCGGCAGGGACAGCATTTCTGTCATGAGTGTGGCAAGAGTTTCAGTCAGCCCAGCCACCTGCGCACACACATGAGATCCCACACAGGTAAAAAAAAAACAACAATTTTTAAACTTACAATTTTCCTAGAAAAGCTGTGCAGACACACATATTACACAATAAAATGGAATTTTCTGGCACGATCTGTGAGGGGCGCCGAAAAATCAGGCGTGACACTTGTGGAATTACATTTATGTCTCGCTTTGTAATACAAGAGTGTTATTCGAAAGATAGGCTTTTAAGCCTACGGTAATTATAAATAGGGAACTCAACAAAATGGTTTAATTGCAAACAAACTAACAATTCAACCAACTGTTTGGCACCAGTAGGATGATCAATGTGAACCTGTTTTTCAATGTACATTGAAATGATGTGACTCGCCTAAACGGCGAACAAAAGCTCAGGCTTCACCACCGAATGTATTTGCCAAAAAACGAAAAACAAAACGCTATGGATTCATAGCTCACAAATTTGCTTATCGATCAATTAAAACACGATTTCTAATTGCATTTTCTCAAGGATCTGTTTTATAATAACAAGCCTTACTGACTTTCACAAGTGCTCAAATTGCAAGTGCAGTACAATGTAATTTATAGGAAAATACACATTAGCATTGAGGAAGATTGATGGTCTTTCATATCATAGTGATAGCGGTTCAACATCTTCATTCTGCTTGGGTTTGCAGAACATTTTAGCAAGTAGCTACTTGTTATTCATGTATTACCAGGAGTTCCATTCTTTTTTTTTTTTTTTTTTTTTTTTTTTTTTTCCACTTTAACATTCACTCATTCACGTGCCACCTGGGCACGCACACATCATCGCCGTCATAGCTATTTATCCACCCCGTCACACTCGCATGAGCTATAGAGAATATATGCATGGAAATTCTCATTCAGGACAATATTTCATTGTCTGACTCTACATACATCTGATACTTTCCCTACATTTTCCAAAATAAATCAAAACAGATCTTTTTGTTCAGTTGAGTGTGACAGCCAGTCTGTGAGTCCCTCCCCGCCCTGGGCCGGGCAGCTGTCTCTATTTTTTAAACTGAAACATGATTTTCTCCGGATAGTGACCTGTGACAAATTGTATACATTATTAATCACATGTCAATTAGAGAGATGAAATTGTGCATTCTAATGAAGCGGAGCAACATTTGTCCACACCAGCCTTATAAATCCATTTGCATGTGTCCCGTTGCCATTCACTAAAAAGCCTGATTTCGATGCCTTCCACTGTATTTTGCCTTTCCTTTCCTTTCCCTTCTTTTCCTTTCCTTTCCTTTCCTTTCCTCTCCTTTCCTCTTTTCGTTTCGTTTCCTTTCCTCTCCTTTCCCCTCCTTTCCTTTCCTTTCCTTTCCTTTCCTTTCCTTTCCTTTCCTTTCCTTTCCTTTCCTTTCCTTTCCTCCCCTTTCCTTTCCTTTCCTTTCCTTTCCTTTCCTTTCCTTTCCTTGCTTCCTCTCCTTTCTTTTCCTTTACTCTGTTTTTTGCATCTTTCCTTTTCCTTTCCTGTCTTTCTCCACCCTTAACTATCCTTGCATTTCTTTTGACTTTCACCGTCTTCCTCCTTTTTTCTACCTTTCCTTCTCCCAGCTGGCCTCACGCCGCTCCTCCTCTTCTTTCTCCGTTTTTTCCTTTCGATCGTATAGTTTTCCGTCAGCCCATCCTCCTCTTCCCTCTGCTGTCCTGTCACGTCTATCAGCCGAGCCAGCGGTGATGACAGTAGACAGGGAGATAAGTAGCTTCTTTATGGAGAGTGTGAATGATATGTGGCACAGCCAGTGATTCTAAGTGACAGAGGCCAAATGGTAAGTGATGCAATGCTCAGCTTCCCCTAAGCCCTATTGTAAACACACACACACACACACACACACACACACACGCTTAGACTGTGTAAACACTCGCCAAGGCTGTAATTAATGTTGTCACCGACGGTTGTCTTGAGCGTGGACGTGCACACGCAGAAAAGGCCAGCCACCCCGAGGCCTCTATTAACATGCGTCATATTAAATCACTGACTTGCCTCCACCAAGTTCCATCAACATCATCATCACCATCATCACCATCATCATCACTGCCAGCTTCCCTCTATTAGCGAGGGTGCTGGTGGCAAGCGCTACTCTGTGTGGATGGAGGCGGAGGAAAATAAAAATGCTTGTGTGGATCTGGTAGAGCTTTTAACCGAATGCCCTCCTCCACTTCCTCCCCTCCTCCTCCTCCTCCTACTCCTCTTCCTCCCCATCCTCCTTTTCCCCCAACAGTTGGGTTTGATTTTAACGGACTCCACAGAGGTACTGGCGCTCACATCACCGCTTCTGAAGCTCCCAAACAAGTATGTGGCACAATGGCTAATCACTGGGCTCCCTCATTGCTTCTGCATGTTTCTTCTTATTAGTGTCTCACCTATGCATGTGTGTGTCTGTGTTGGTCCCACATCCCCCATTCTGTTGATTTATTTCTTCTTTTTTTTTTTTTTTTTTTTTTTTTTTTTTTACATTATGACAATAGCCATGTGTGGCACTCTGCACCTGACGGTAACACCTGGCATTCTCACATCAAATTTTTGTTTTCCCGGATCGCACCTGACAAGCGGGTGTACGCGGAGCCAGATGTCAGCGGCTTCATTCTTTCCGCTTGCAAACATTAATATTGGCGACTTCAGTGATTTTAAATAGTCCCGTGTTCTTCTTCGATTTTCGTCATTAAGAAAATAAGACACCCGAGGCATCGACGACCACATACGCAGTTTGCGCTTTTAGTTTCGGAGCCGTACATTCACGATACTGAAAGCGGGGTTGTCATTTGTCTTGACAAGCACATCCTTCTCAGCACATATGGTAGTTGCACGACTTCTTTATGAGGTTGCTTTTATCACGCCTGTTGACTCCAAAACACATGCCATCAAATCAGCAAAATCAAATATTTTTGTGAATGAACTCCTGAAAGCCAAACATTTGTTTTTAATTGATTTAGAAGTTGCTTGGGTGAAAAGCTCAGCAACACACAATTGTTGAAATGGGAATACTTGGTGTATGTAACATACAGACTTTGCAATAACAGGCGAGTCAAATGGAGTACAGCACGAGTTTGGCAGTTACTTATTTATTTCAATTCTTTAGTATACGTTGGAGGCTTCTTTGGAGAAGTAAGGTTTTTGATCTTGAAATTACCGGTTGTCAAACAACAGGATGTTTCAAAGATTGCCACTTTGTGTTTGTGAGATAACTTTAAGCTCGGAAATATAAATTTCCATTTCTTTAAGTTGTCGAGCAGTCCGTCGGTAGAAATACCGATTTGTGTTAAATGCAAATCGCATTGACTTAAGTGATGCAAGAGAAAAAAGAAACGCGGAGCACCATGCATCAGCACGAAGGGACGGTTGGATATGATCTAATTGTGAATAGTCAAAAGACGACTCGCCAACTACCTTAAACGTGTAATATCAGTGTCAAAGTCAGTCACAAGACGAGAATCTCGAGAGAGAGATGGGGACATAGAAGCGAATCTATCCCGCTTTGACATTTGGAGAGATCGCGCTTCTTCTCGCTACACCCTCAACTTTATTAATCACACATCAAACACACCCCGCGTGGACTAAGATTTACCGCACGCGATGAATGATAGGAGCAGGCGTGGCGGAGGGGTCCAATTAGATGTAGTGTTGACGCTGCTTTACTGTGACGATAACCTTTAGTATAATGTAGTGCACCGGTTCCATCAGCGGAGCTTCCGAGGAAGGACAATGTTGTAGAGGTTCTTGCTTTCCTCTCACGTCCTGCCCCCACCGTCTTTCCAGCTGTTTTTTTTTTTTTTCTCTCTCCCCCCCTTTCTCTCAAGTTTTTGTGTGATTAATTATACCTTTTTTGTTGTTATCGCTCTCCCCCTCACGCAGCCATCTCTCTTTCTCTCTGTTGTGTTTCTGATGATGTATGATAACAGCTATATTTCCCTGTTTCTTCTTCGGGGAGAATACTCTGGGAGGGGCTCAGGGAGTCATTTGTTTTCCCGCCTTGATATTCTTCCATTTATCAAAATGATAATTAGGTGCAATTAAATGGCAATCTCATTTGTTTTGTTCAGGTATGTGTTGCTTTTTTTTTTTTTCCTTTTTTTTTTTTTTTTAGAATTACGTTTATTTTTTTTTTTCGCCAAGGTGTTTGCGCCATTGTAGGTCAGTCTAATTGGATGAAAGAGAGCACGGCGTGATTGAGAGAAACACGCAGAGACGAAACTAGGGCTGTTCAGACGGGGGACATGTGGCTCTTTTCACCAGATGGCAGGAAAAACAAGGAGAGAACAATGTTTAGCCCATCTGGGTCAGTAAAGCTAAGCAAAGTAAGCTTTATAAGCAAAATTAGGAATAATAAAATATGTGGCTGCTACTCATGATCTGCTCAATGTTTCCCCTTCTTCTTGTAAAATCTGTTTTTTATGTTGCTTACCCCTTATGCTTTACTGTCTCATCTATGGTTTATGTGAAATCACTCAAATGATCCTTCTGTGTGAGCGCCGCTTGACCTTTCAACCCCGTCTTTGTGTGTTTTGCAGGGGAGAGGCCTTTCTGCTGCCAGCTCTGCCCATACCGAGCCTCTCAGAAAGGGAACCTGAAGACGCACGTGCAGAGTGTCCACCATATGCCTTTTGACAATAGCCAATACCCTGACACAAGGACCTTGATACCGAGCCAGGAGAAGCAAGGAGCACTGGCCGCCATACACCCACCGACATCCCAGTAAAACCATTAACGCGTCTGATAGACCAGGACCTGAAATTGAGCCCGGACTATTCAGGGGGAATCACAACCTGAATCATAAAAATCCTCATTTCTAAAAAAAAAGTCGCCGGAACTTTTTACATTTTACGATGAAGGTTTAAATTATGGAAATTGTTTTATTTTTAAAAAAAAAGAAAAAAAAAGAAAAGAGATTAAACTATTCAAGACTATATAAAAATTTGGAAAATAGGGCTGCGGCAGACTTTGTGTGTTATATGTCTCAATGGACCATTCTGCTGTTTGAGATCACACAGGTAAGAAGTTTTCCGTGCAGAGGAAGCGAAGAGGATTAAGAATAAACTCTCCCTTTTTCCTCCAGGAAAGCCGAACCTCACGAAGAATCAGTCTTTTACTTTAACCTCTTTGGAATAAAAGTTGACAGAAAAAGACCAAGTCACGTGGAGTTTACACCATCTACAAAATTTCTGAAGTGGACTACAAATATGAAGGTACCAGCAAGTGAAGTGGTTCCTGTAGCTTAAAAAGCATTTTTTTTTCCAATAAAAAGAAGTTGACAAATGGGATTTGAAAGCAAATATTTAAATAATGTGTGGCAATGATTGGCTGCTGTAGTTGCCTCGCCCCTTACCTATTTTTAGCTTTATTGTAGACACATTTGCGCATTCCTCAGGACACCTATGAAACAATTCTCTATCGATGAAAGTGAAGCTACGTTGCGATTCGAGTACTATTTTTCAATTTCCTTTTTTTTTTTTTTTTTTTCAAATTGCTTAGTCTTATTTTAATTCATTGTGTCAACATGTTAGAAAATAGTGAACATGCCCTTGAATATTTGTTAGAACCAATTATGCCATCCTCTGCTGTCTTTATTAAAAATAATCCATTATCCAAAGATCTTCAGTTTACTGATATATCTGAAATGCAAAATTGGAAAAGCGGCAAACCGGATGTCCTTGGTGCTTGTGCTTTTGAAAGTGATCTTTGGGTTCTTATAACTGTGGCTGATTGATTTTCTGTTGTCTAATCAATTGATGAAGTGACTAACCATCGCGGCTCTAACACTTACACCGCTCAAGTTTGTTTCCTGTGTTGAAAGTGCTGAAAATGAAGGCCCCGCAAACGACAGCGTTGATGTGCAACGCCTACGTTCCCCCCCAAAATCTGAAGTGTAATGTTAGGAGTGACCACTCCGAGGCCGTGTAGTTCATGATTAGAGGAAGACAGAGCGAGGGGTAGGATTATAGAGGGAATGCTAATGGGGGTGTCTGCTTTAGTGCTCATTAAAAAGAGTGTGCGTTTTTAATAGCCAATATAAATGAGTGTACCATTTTTATGGCCGTTCAATTATTGTCCATTTACGAGGAAAGGGCTGCGGAGAGGCAGTTTTCTTCCATAACTCCTTCATGTTAGTGAGTGCTTCCTATACCGACTTTGATTTACCCTGCAAAACACTGGGAGTCTAAGTAAGACTGCGCTATGACTCGCTCGGATTAAACTCCGCTCTAAAAGTAGCATGATCGCATTTGCTAATATGTAAAGAAGCTTTTGTACCAAAATCATCCCGGCCTCTCAGGTATTCTCAGGACACAATGCTTAAGGGGTCACGAAGCTCCCTGTTGTGTCCTAGTTGACTTCTGAGCGGTGAAGAGATGAAAATTGAGGATATTTTTTCTCCACATCTTGCATGTAATAGCCCCACACAGAGGAAAAAAAAAAAAGTCCTAGCCACGTGGAGACATTACCGTTTGATAATGGATCAACTGGAGGTTTTATTAACACTGCCTTGCACAGTTAACTCACTTAATTACACCTAAATTTGCTCATTATGATCTAAATGAAATTGTAACTAGCATTAGACAACAAAGTAGCCAGAGATACAGAGGGGACTTTCTTCGCAACAGCACAGATTCCCAGAATATTGAGGCCTTGGATAGCGATGTGCCAATCGGCATTCTCGGAGGGGAAAGAGAGGAGCCAGAGATAAGGGTTCCAGGGACAAGTGCTTGCGAAAGATGTTTTTAAGCCTATGGAATAGTATAACCATTGGAGCCTTAACTCAAGTGTGTGTGTGTGTGTGTGTGTGTGTGTGTGTGTGCATGTGTTGTTTTTGTTTGCATTACTTTAAAACCTCTGCAGTCTGTGGAAGAGGATGACTAACTGTTCTCTGGCCTCTCTCTAGATGCTTTATACCAGCCTACCTCCTGTGCAACAAGAGGCGGTTTATAGTTAGATCTGTTCTTTGCAAGAAGTTTTCTTTTCTGTCCTGTATTTGTTTTTTTCCTCCTCTTTCTGTCCCCCCTAAACCCCCCCACTCCTAAAACTAAAAAAGCCATGGCCTCACACGTTGAAAGGAAACGATAAAGCTCAAAATCTTGTCCGAATAAGAAAGATATTGGTTACTGAATCTTTTTTTTTTTTTCTACACAGAATAGAAATTCAAACCGCTTACAGAGCATAAAGAGTACTGTACTTCAATATATTTTGAAAACTTCAGTCAATTTTACATAGAAACGCGATGAAGTGCGCGTTATCAGCCGGTTGTTGAATTATGTACACAATATTGTGTGCTCGATATGCCTCATTATACAGAAATGTTGATATTGAAGGTGTGGGTAGTGAAATACTTGAAACGGATATTCTAGCCTTTGAGGTAGTGTAGTACTAAAACCAATGTTGTACAGAATTCCCTTTAAGATTAACTCCTCAGTTATGAATTTGTACTCCGAAGTGTGACTTAGAAAAAAAAAAAAAAAAGTATGAACCAGGTGTGAGTGTATGTAATATAACACGTGTATCTGTATTCCACTCTTACCAAACCGTTTAATTACAGGAATAGAAACCAAATGGCATTACTAGTGCACTTAGACTAGGTTTTTGCTTTAACTATTCTCATTTTGTCCACCTCTAGCTAAGGTTTCTTTGAGAATGTCTTTTTCCTGGTGCCGGGTTAATACACTTCGATGTGATTTCTGGTTTAGCGGCTTTTTTTTTTTTTTTTTTGTCGGAATGGTTCCATAGGTTTGCGTCCGTGCAGGTTCTCAGTCATCCAGGTCAGGGTCAATCGTCAAACATCACCGTGGCAACCGAGCTCGGTTTCTTCCCTTGAAGACTTAGCCGCAACCGAAGAAACGTCTTCACGGGCAGAAACCGAGGATGGTTGCCATGATGAGATTTGTCAACGGTTCCATTTGTTTCAGTTCCACTTTTGTAGCTTCTTAGCTATGTTACCCATCAAAAGATTGATAAGTGTAATTGCAGCAGTGCTTTTTTTTAATAAACATGTAACAGTGTGTTTTTAGTCTTTCTCTTTGCTAAACCGTAGGACTTGTTCATTAGATAGTCATGGCTGCCGGCCCTGAAGGGCTGGCAGGTATTTTTTTGTCGTTCTTTTGTTTTGTTTGTTTGTTTTTTTTTCGTTCTGGTTGGGTTTTGCCACATATTTTAAGTTGTATTATTTGTGTCTGAATTATTTTTATTTGTAATAAACATCATGATTAATGTACCTTTGGGGGACATGGTTATTCCAAATGTATTTGGTTGATATCCGTATTTATTTTCACTTCAAAAAGATTAGAGGACAGAGGCAGGCAGGAGCATTTGTTGACTTAGATTTAATTTTTTTTTTTTTTTTTTTGTGGTTGTTTTTATACTTAGCAAGTTTTTAAGCCAGCAAGCCGATGTGAAAGCTCTACCTCGTCTGAGCCATTCTCAGTTCTGTTACACTTTTGTACATCATTTCAAAAAGATGTAATGTCATGTCCACAATAAAGACACACAAATTACCACCTGTTGGCACTATTTCATCTGGTTGCGCTTGTTTTGTTTCAAATCTACCTCCGCCGCTGTGAAGGAACACATCCACATGTAGATTAAAATTATCCGCTTTCTTATTTTGTTTTCGTTTCTCACGGTGGTGACGTGAATGCTATAAAGGATCGCCCTGCTTTCTGCATGTTTTTTTTTTCAGCTGTATCGCTCAGTTGCTGTTTCTTTTGTCATGACTGGTCGCATATTTTTCTCTTATAAGAATACTACAAAAATTGTAAAATGTGAGTCTCTCGCCTTGTGTTGGGAGTAAGACATTGAAGCTGGCAATGTGCTAAAATGTTGTGACTCCAGACTTTTAATTTTGTCATTATGCGGGCATAATGAAATTTTGTTGAGAGCTCCTGCTTGGAGTATGTATATAAAAAAAAAAGAGGTACAAGAGTCAAAAAAAGAGCGGTATGTACATGGAAGTGGACATGGTGTGTACAATAGACATGTATGTATTTGAACCAATACTTTCCGCAGTACAACTGGTAAAACTGCTGCAATATGCAGTCGATGACATTGCGTTATTAACAAACACAGTTTGCAAGGGTGAACTGACCTAAATAACAATAATGGTTGCACTGTTGTTCCGCTGTATACTTACACACATATGAGTCATTATTGAAATTGACTCGGATGTAAAAAAAAAAATAATAATGGGCTGCACGGTGGAGCACTGGTTAGCGCTTCTGCCTCACAGCAAGAGGGTCCCTAGTTTGATTCACACAGGGAGACTTTTCGGCATGGAGTTTGCATGCTGTCCCCTGTGTCTGCATGGAGTTCGCATGCTCTCCCCTGTGTCTGCATGGGTTTTTCCTTCCATAGTCCAAAATCATGCAGCAGGTTGAACAGAGACTCTGAATTGTCCAGATTTTGTGAATGAGCGTGAACGGTATGACATGTATGACCCTGCGATCGACCGGCGACCAGTCTAGGGTGAACCACACGCAACCCTGAGTGCAGGATAAGCATTATACAGAATGGATGTTAAAATACAGTCACACTGATGTGTATGCTATATTAGGAGTTTAGACAGAGATGGGCCGCTGGAAATGTAGCAAACAGTCTCATTCGGTATTTGCGGTATTCAGCATGCACTTCTCTGTGCGGCAAGAGATTTCAATGTGAGAGCAATGATTGCAATCTACTGGGTGGCAGTCGTGTACCTTTAAGCAGGTTTGGCAATAAAAACTAGGTGAGTGTGGAAGAATTAATTGCCATCCTCACAGACATTATGGATGAATGGATCTTTGTTTCTCCTGATTTATTGTTTTTGACAAAAGTTATTTTTTCATATCACTGAAAATGTTTGGCCACCTATTTTTTTGTATTTACTGTCACTCAGACAGAGGCTGAGGGGAAACTTTGTGTTTTTTGGGTTCAGGAGAGTTTAATATGTTGTTCCCTACTATCCTCACTTACTTTTACTTTTTTATGTATTCAAAAGGGGGATTGACTTCCTTGCTGATATGCTGATATGATCTTTTTTTTTTTTTTTTTTTTTTTTTAAGAAAAGGAATTTGTACAACTTAAAAACATAAAATCCTAATATCTGCTGCCTGAGCCAGATTTTTCAACACTGCCATTATGGCAATTACTTTGTGTTTAATGGGAAGCAACACACACCACAACCAAATATACGATCTTTTACAGTGGAAATGCGATTTGCTGCTCTTTATTTGGTGATTTAAGAAAAACTCAGCTTTTTTTTCCTTGGACCATCCCAGTTTGAAGCACCATGTGCTTTCCATATACCTGCAGCAAAAAGAGAGCGTAGTCCTGATTTATGAAGCCGAGTCGAAAGCGCACCATACCAAAGCCATACTGCAAGCTGTTCCCTTTCAGTGTATGTGACACATTTGATGGATGGGAACTTTGATGTTTTTCTGGGCCCGACGGCATCATGATGTCCATGTGCGGCCACACAGTTGAAGTGAAACTGCCAAGCAATGGTGATGAGAAACCATCACCTTTCAAGCCAAGGACCACATAGGGATTTGTTGCTACTTTGCCAGTCTCTTTCATGTTTGGCGTCTATGCGCACCATCTGTCTGTCGGTTTGAGTGACGGCTGAGTGACGGGTTCCCTCTGAGAACATGGCACATAACGTTAATGCCAGGCAGGCCCGCGGGCTGAGAAAAGACTACAGCTGCCCGTCACTCTATCCAACCTCATCTGTCACTGCAAAGGCAGATGTGACGGCCCTGAGCTCCCCGAAAAAAAACCTGTTAGCTGACATCTCTTCTCTCTGTCACACAGGCAAGAGAAACTGACTGAGATGGAAAATATGCCAAATGTCAAGACGATTCAAATTTGATGGATAGGTGTGTTGGGGAAAAGAGTCTTTTCTATTTCATGTTTTTATGTGGAAAAATTAAGAGGAATGACGCACTATTACAAAATCCCGAACAAAACAAACAAAGAGGAGGACGGACGTGGAAAACAATGCAGAACTTTTTTTTTTCTCGGCCAGAATCAGTCGATTCTTCATCGTAAAAAGAGAACTTGCGGGGGAACGTGGCGTCGTAGATTGACGGCTAACTCTCTGGTTGTGTCGCTATATGAGTGTGTGAATTGTCGAGTTGTTTGTGAGTTTGATTCCGACGGACTGGTGTCGTGAATGTTGTTACATTTCCTGCCGTTGGCAAATATTTATCCGTTGTGGTCACTTTTAATCCCCGGGAGTCGGGTATTGTGTTGTGCTGTTTGGGTGGTGATTTGTGGGCGTCTCTAATGAGATATGCCACAAAGATAATCCATGCATGATCCCATTTGATTCTTTTCAAATTAATTCACTGTCATTCACTATTTCAGCAGAGGAAATTTCTCAAACCCCTTCCTTTTACTCTCTCCTTTACTTCTCCTAGTTTTTTTTTTTTTTTTTACTGTCGGAGCTCTTTCGAAACCTAAAATGCTCCGTGAATAAGTTTCACCTTAACAGCATCCAGTCATCTTACTTTTAACATTTTTTTCCGAAATTTCCTTCACAAAGAAAAACGTTTTCTACCTGGAAGCTTAATGAATTATGGCTGGAGCCGAATCATCTGTAAGATGCGGAAGAATTATGTAAAGACCATTAGCTGCAGCTTGAGAAATCTCATGTGGTTCAATCTGCATATAGGTAATATGTCTCTGTTTACCGGCATCTAAAAAACAACTTTACTTTAATTTCAGTAGGGAGTATGTCGTAATATTTGTTAGCGGGGGGCCATAAATCCCGAGTTTTTATTTATTCAAAGCAAACTGGCTGAAGCTTTATTGAATTTTTAAGATTTGAGAAAGATGTTGGTCCTCTCCAAAAAACAAAAGTATTTTCCATGATGTTTTGGTTTTATTGAGAATAATGCAATGCAGCACAAATTGCTGTGGATCAATTGTATATCATCCAATTTAACCAATCCGGAAAAAAAAAATACACTTTGCAATTGCAGTTGCTGATTTGAACACAAGTTCCACCTGCGTTTTCGAAAGGAACGACGTCTTTGTGAGAGGTTCCGCAAAGGTACACGTCCTCCGTTAGTTTCAAATTCATCGGCGCTCTCCGCCTTCCTCTGTCTTTGCCGCACGTAAGAAACAACTGTAGTCGTATCCCCGGAGGTTCAACTCTCATCTCCTTTTACAAGTAACCCCCGATAGCTTCGCTGCGCGGTCCGAGTCAGAGGGCGTGATCTTTATCTGCCACCAGGGAGCACTATCCCTCTCTAATGGATGCTAAACGGCATTTCTCAAGAGTGCAAGTGCCACATCAGAGACCGAATGGCACTTGTACGTGTACGACGACTACACCAGCACGGAAGGCGGACGGGTAAATATACTCAAACGCGCTACAGAATTCATCAGTGCATCAGCCTTGACTACACAGTTACCACCAGAGAGTCTGACTCCTTTGCTTTTTCCAGGCAAAAGGCCAAACGCATTTACAACACTTCAAGTGTCTGCGACACAAGAACGCCCTCTCCACTGTGAAATATGTAAATATTGCACTAATCAAAGGGTTGCGGAATCACAAAATGCCACGGAAAGGTTATGACCTGGAGCCTGTGCTAATAGGAGAGTGAGGGAGGAAGAGGAGGCAGAAGGATAGAGGAGCAGCGGAGGGATGGTCTGGGGAGGGGGGTGGAGATGTTGCGGTGGTGAGGGGAGAAGAGGAGTGACAGCTACCACAGGCGTTTCTCCTGCCTGAGGAGGACCTTCACTCGCTGACCTCCGCCTCCTGCACTCCAACGCTCTGACAGTAATGAATAGGAAGGGGCTGTTTATGCATATCAAATGTTATTTACTCTACCACAGTCAACTGTAGCCACGGAGGGAAGAAAGAGAAAGGCGCAAAAAACAGGATATTCCCAAAGAACCGTAGGCTGCCATTAGAACAATGTGGACAAGAATGCAGAGGCCTCTGTGGTGCACTGAGGTTAATCTGTCCATCGCAATGAATTACGTGAAAGTGTTCGTGGGGCTTTGGCCGGACTTTTTCCGAAAATGTTTCATTGTTCATTGATTTGTTTTGGGGTTTTTTTTGTTTTGTTTTTTTTCTTTTTGGTGGGGATATGAGTGCCTGACAGGAACGGCGTACCTACAGAAAACAAGCTACCGTGAGAAAATAAGTGAATGCGACAATGAACTCCTCTTGATATGTAGCCCGCATGATTATTTACTTCAAGTATCCCCCGCTCTCCCGGACCAAAGTCTATATCCGGAGACAGAATCAAGGGGATGTTAACATATATTCTAGTCATGTAATATATTTTAAGCAGGATTAATTCTTCTTCACATTGACATGATTGGTCTTAAATAGCACAAACCTTAAAGCCAGAGGGAGGAAAAGCCTGAGTGGAATTATTCAAGGGAATGACGTTCGACGACGAGCTCAAGAAAATAACCTTGAGCGCGAACAATGAGGAATCAGCCGCCAGAAAACGTTTGTGTTTTCCCGAGCCTACGTGTCATCGTCATCGGTTTATGGCTCGGCTTCATTTCCCGTCACCCCTTGTGAGAATTAAGTTGGATCTTAAGTATGTAAATGAGAACATATTCTGTGGCCCCCACCTTCTTTTATATGAATCCCAGGACAGAGCATGACATTTAACATTGCCTTCACTAATTTGTGCTTAATAGCCAAAAAGTGATTAGAATTAACATTAATGACATTTCATATGTCTCCCCTTCTACATTCATTAGCCCTCTGCGTTGCCAATACTTAACCAGCTAATGCTGGTGGCTCCTTCTCGCAGCTTAAATTTCACGTTTTACTTTTAGCCGATATCTTTCAGTCGACCTTTTTTTTTTCTTTCCACTTGACTTTTTCTGCCCCTTCGGAAGAACACAACAAGGAATGAGAATTAAAGAGGGGAGGGGTGGTGATAAAGCCCTTAAATTGGGAATCTATTCTATCGGTCACACCCTCTTTACCAATTGACATGAGCATTGCAGCAGATTAAGAAAAAAAAAAAGGGTGGGGGGGTCATCTCTTCCCTGGCTCAACGCCTGTTCCATCAGCCGCAGCCTTTCTCGCCGAAACAAATGCTGTCCGAAACCCTTCATCTCTTCCTCGGGCAGCTCGGATCTCACTTTGGTGTAGTTTTCTCCCGGCAAAGCCAAATATAAGAGAATCACGAAGAAACGGTCGCATTTTATTGTCATTTTCTGGCTCGTGTCTGCGAACGGAGGAGATTATTATTTGAAAAGTGAGCATTGTGTTTCTATCAGAGGGCAGCCTCTGCCAGCTTTCTGCCTTCCTGCATGGTGATTAGTGATGGTCCCCAACCTTGTTCAAGGGCAGGGAGCTTTACTCATGTGTGTTAATAGGGAGGTCAATTCATCCTGGTAAGCAAGTGACAAAGGTGACTCCATAGCAGCTTGACTGGTGCAAAATTGTTGTTGATTATCGTTGCTACAGCGGGATGTCATTTATTGGCAAATGTGTTTTGGGATATAAAAAAAAAAAAAAAAAAAAAAGGAAATCAAGAGGAATGAAGGAATAATGTCATTATAAAAATTCTGACCTCAGTTTTATACGTAGGAACTCACTTATTTCATTGTAAAATCAAAAATGAAAAGGAAACGGAGGCGTACACGAAAAATATTTTTATTAATGTTGGGAACGTCTTCATAAATGACAAAGCAAGGCCAATTGGACACAGACAAAGAAACACACACACACACACACACACACACACACACACACACACACACATAGCCCGGCTGTTAAAATTGTGAGCACAACAAGCAGCCAGGGTAGTGAGGTTAAACAACATTGAAAAGGTCAGAATAAGACCCACATTACATTTTCTTTTTTCTCTCTCTTTTCTTAAAGTAAGAATAAGAATTTGAACTGCATTAACTTCATTTATTCATTATTCACAGCATTGTAGCATTTGGGACAGTATTATGATAGCCACTCCAGAGTCATTTAAATGTTACACATAAACAGATGAAATTGTGCCAAATGATGTCAGAGCGATTTAAGTTTGTTAAGGAAGGATTGGAGAGAAAAAGAGAGAGAGAGAGAGAGAGAGAGGAAAAAAAAAAGGAATAAAAAGGTCAACACATCCGAGAGCGAGTGTTTTTTAAACAGATTTCTCTGCTGAGGGGCATAGTTCAAACACCTTTTTGTTTATAACTGCGGTAATACTGTTGTAAGACGTCGTATGAATTCGAAGCACCGGGCCCGCAGTGAAATGGGGAAACGTGGACGAATGCGGACAAAAGGGAAAGGATTTGGTATTTTAGTGCAGAGGTGGGGGGTTAAAAGGGTAAGAAGAGCTGAGGGGTGATCATGGGTAATGGCAGGGCCCCGGCCACTGACGGACAGGCCAATCTCCTTCCCGGACAGACTCAAGAGAGACGTGTCAGTCTCCACCGGCACCTCAGGCCAGCTGCCCTGCCACACTGCTAAATGTGTATTGGCAAAGTGTCGTGCCAATGCCATTAGCCAGCAGACTTAAATTCCCCTGTAATTTTCTATGGGGCTCCTTGTTATTGGCACCTCTGATGGGTGGAGTATTTGAATCCTTGTTCAGTATTAATGGATGGTTGGGAACAGCTGTGCGATCTGCGATCACTCTTCCAAGCTATCTCTTCATGTACACCTAGACACACACACACACACACGCACACACTGTCCTTCTTAGGTCCTTCACTGACCCTTCCCATACCTCCTCCATCCCATTAATCATCAATAATAGGTGCTCTACGCCACCTTAAAGTTCTGCATCCAACCCTTTAATGCCGTGAATTAAACGTGCTCTAATTGTTATAAATGTATTTGTATTCCAATATTGACTAATGTTGATTCGATCGTTGATTCATCCTGAGTTGTTTCATCTGCGCCCGCAGTCCGACCCCCGAAGACCGAAAGTCCGCGGTCGTGGCAAATCATACGCTGAAACTCCGAGTGAATTTAGTCGCATTTGTAGGATATATGACCCAAAGTAATCCACAGCGTATCTGGAGGTTAATCCGATAGATGGCAATTGATTGATTTTGTTATTTCATTTATTTGGATTACATTTTTAAGTCGTGAACCACGCGATTATCTCCGCTGTAAAAGCCAATTATTTCAATGCGATAGCAGAAAAGATCATTTTATAACCTCCGCCGCAGATATTTTAGAGTCAGTCAAATCTAACTTGTTAGCTTTCTAGGACAACACGGACAAAGTTCCATGAGGCATTTATTTTTAAATCTCTCAGTTCAAATCCCCCAGGATCAAGATACAATGAGTGCAAAAATGAGACATTTTTACTTTCCCTTTGCCATCTGTGGCCTAAAAAACACATTAAAACTGATAGAATTTTCATGAGCTAACCATTGTAAAGTTGTTTTGGGGTTTCTTCTGGGACTTGTCGCTTTGAACATCCTTTTCACAATTTTACAAATCTCCATCTCTGCTCTTTCCCTCCCAGCGACATTGCCTCCGTCAGGCATCGAGGGAATACAGGCCAAGACAAACACACACGCAAAAACACACACCCGCCACTACAACGGTTAAATAAGCATATACAGGAGCAATTTAGCTCAACTGTAATTTGTATATAGTGTTTGACAATCTTGCTGAAGAAGTTTTCACCCCAGAAATGCTAAGTAGTCCCAGCAGGAGTCAGTCAAGAAGAGGAGAGGGGCTCTTTGCTGTTTAATATATTCTTCGGCAGCCCAGAGGCCTCAAAAACACTGCATGTCTTAACCATCCAGTGTACACTCACACACACACACACACACACGTGTGCGCACACTCACATATCTGTCGACAGTCAGGCTCTGAAGGAACACCGCTAATGGGGCTGTTTTTAATGAGCCAGGGAAAGGAGAGTGACCCTTCGAAGGTGAATATCTCTATCTCACTGTGTTTACCTCGGTGCAAGTGAGTGCATGCATATCTTTTCCGCTCAACACGTGTGCACAAATGCACGCTCAAGTCCTTGTGATTTAATATTAAAAGTTGTAACAAGTAGGTCTAATTGTTATTTAAATTCCGTAATTACTTGCAGCTCTTGTCTGTTGCATTCATCCATCCTTTCATCAGCGGCGAGCGCGTGGAAACATCAGAGAGAAGAAATGTATGTTTTTACGGCTGGAGAGCTGCATAAATTGTGAGAGTTGAAAAAGACCCCTGCAGCAATAGTCTTCTGCAAAGCTGCAGGAGATCTGTCGATTTCCTCAAGTTCCACTTCACGTTGCAAGGGACATATCCATCCCCAGACAACCATTTCACTTTATTTCACTGATTTTATGATCTTGGTAGCTTGGAAAAAAAAAAAAAAAAGAAAAAGAAGAAGGATGAAGAAGAGGCAGTACTATGAGCAGCCAAAAGATGGCACACTATGTATGGAGGGAGAGAGTCATGGCGGGGGTTGTGCTGGATGTGTTGTATGTATTTAACCTGGAACCTGGAGAGCATCTGTGTTTCCTCTGCTGGGAATCTTCTGCATCCAGGATTCAAAGACAATAGGGAGGAGGAGGAAGAAGGAGCTAGGTAGGTGCACGGATGTCACGCGTCTGCTCTTGTTGCTCAATAGGCAATGCTATGGATACTTTTACACCAAAATGAGCTTGGGGGATAAATAGCTGTGGCGTTTTATCCGAGAGCCCCCGGCTTCGTTTGCCTGCAGAAGATGTGGAGTTTAAGTGCAATCTGAGAATACGTCTGAAAAGAATGGATATTATGAGGATGGCCGTTTTTTAATATCCCAGATATTAAATAAATTAACTGACTTATTGAATGGGTTAATTGTTTCGGTATCCGAAAAAGGAAAAGAGGAGAATGAAAAAGCTAGCTTCATACATCACATTTTAAACAAATTTGTCAAGAAGCATCCTTAATACTCCCGGTCAAATTGTCTTTTTAAATGGTGTTGCTGATATCGTTTGAACCCTCACGTCTGAGCTGCGAACGCTGTTTTAATTCTACACCAAACAATTTCTTCCTGACAAACATGAATGATTCGGCCACGCATTTTTGGGGGGTTAATTGGGAGTCACCGCATTTTCATAATCGCAAAAATTCAACATGTTAAAAGTGTGAAATGATGGTTCATTGCTGGGCTGACATACATTATAAGCAAAACCTACTTCTACTATCAAAACATATTCTTTAAACACTTTCGTGTACATAAATGTCAATAACTTCATTTCATTGTATTTCAACTGACGACACACTCAGAAAGTGCGTACATTTTCACAAGAGCGGTGTGATTACACTTCCTGTGTTTGCACACAAATACTCAACATCCTCTCTTTACACGTGGACTTGCTTCTATATTCTTCACACTCCAGAAAAACACACACACACACACACACACACACACACACACACACACACACCGTTGCTACAAGACCACTGAAAATCAAAGTGACAGGTTTCAGTCGTCCCTCAGTGTGCACATCCCCTCTCCGACTCTCTCCTGACATCTGCTCGATTACCTCCTACAGCCACACACACACACACACACACACACACACACACACAAGCACAAACATCGAGACGCCCTCCCCATGGCCGCTCTAAGCCCCTCTGAGCCATATGAAATGTAGTCTGTGCCGGAGAAACCAGATACTGCTGGCTGTGTCACATTGCGTTTACTGCCACCCGTCAGGAGTGGGCCTGTTTGACTGCCAGACGTTATGACAGCGTCAGTCATTCTCCAGCCCAGCAGCAGGCTGTAGGACAGAGAGGCGGGTTTGGCGAGGTGGGGGTAGATCTTTCCACCACAGGATAACTCAAAGGCAATGAGGAAGAGAGTTCGCTTTTTGCATCTATGAAAAATTTGCAGCTATTCGCATCAGGGCGTGCAGACATTTTCATTCTGCTGCATTTGGTTTTGAATTTTTAACAGTCGCGTAGACGCGCTGACTTGGAGTAAAAAAAAAAAAAAAAGAAAAGAAAAAAGCAACCCCTCTCATGGTTTATAAACTTTTGCACCACCGCTGTGCCTGTGGAGGTGTGTTTACACCAGCTTTGGGTTTTGATTGCCACTGTTGATCGAGCTGCTTATTTGGTCGTACCTGACAGCGAGACATTCTTTATTTCATTTGATTCCGTTTCTTCTTCTTCTTTTTTTTTTCCAGTTTAAACCGTGGGAGGCTGGAGTGTGTCAACCCAGAAGGAATGCAGACAGAAGCCCACAAACATCCATGCTAGTCAAGGACACACACAAACCACAGGTGCGCACTCAAACAAACCCACGCTTCTTATTTTCCAATGTACACATAGAGGTTGTGCGCGGCGTCTTGCGTTATCAGACCGCTCCATGACGCCGGCAGCCCCGTGAGAGCATGCAGACGGGAGGAGAGGAGGCCCCGGAAAAAAACGCTCCCCCCGGCACGACCTCACCTGCGGCCATACGTTGCAGCCTCTCGCCACATAAGACGGCGAAACCTCAGACGGTTCGACCACGGCGTGAACGCTCAGGGGTGGGGCCCCCTCTCTTGGTTCGCATAGCCAAAATGATTAAACCCGTTTTTTTTGATACATTTAGTGATTAATAACCGTATTTGTGCTGCAAAGTCCATGTTGCAAGCTTGATATGAATCAGACAGAAAATGAAAAGGTATTAGGAAAGAAGTGTTGAAAACGGAGAATAAATGGTATATACTTGTCGACAAGTGGACCCGGCGCTGCTGTCGGCTTCACTCATAACCATTTCAGTTTAACTACCTAAGAAATGAAGGCCCTCTCCTATGAATGATTAATAAACAAACCGTTTAACAATGCGGCAGACATTTCACAAAAAGGTTCATTTTCGGAAATACAATCTCCCTTTTGTTAATAATGTCCATTAATCATGTGAGGATGTCACTAAACGCAAGGTTAATGAAACACCACTAATGCCTGGCTAATCTATTGCCAGTCAGAAAAGCTGGCGTAAGTGTGATTCCTGAGCATCTAAACTAGTTTTCCCTGGAATTCTCAGCGTGTGATTGATGGATGCTGGACAGGGGATGTCCATTATTTTTAAGTGGAACACAGAGGCAGAATGTGGGGTCAGCCGTGGGCCGAAATCAGAAAGCTTTACCTGTCCAAATGTCTAATGAACCGCTTACATGATATATGGGAACACATTGGGCGTGAATTTAAGTATGACATAACAACTTGGTAATGGATTTATTGGGGTGCACGGAACCATCCATTCACAATGAAGCAGAATATTCACAGCCTTTCTCAGTGATCCTGTGGAACTGAACCGCTTACAACTAGCGATCTTAGCGCGTTGGTTTGTGCATGCGCGTGTGTATGTGTGTGTGTGTGTGTTTGTGTTAGTTTGCGTGGCTTCTTCTGACTTCCTCCTTCCAGCTGTCAGCCCCGACCTATTAAACAATGTATTATTTTGTATGTCTGTGTGCATTGTGTCGGTGTAAGCATGGCATGGTGTAAGCACAACATTAGGAGAGATGTTTATTGTAATGTGAGTGTCTGGTGCCAGCTGAGCTGAGCTGCAAGCTGTTTGGAAAAGCGACTGACTGATTGTTAGATGACAATGTGAGCCTTGCATCTCTCTTCCTTTTGTCTGTTGTGTCTCTGAAGAATGC
The DNA here is from genome assembly GCF_037954325.1 of Fistularia commersonii. Lineage (NCBI taxonomy): Eukaryota > Metazoa > Chordata > Actinopteri > Syngnathiformes > Fistulariidae > Fistularia > Fistularia commersonii. The sequence goes on along the minus strand of NC_141294.1, from coordinate 4,671,375 downwards.
TGACATTAAATGTTTGATGTTGGCATGCACAACTGATGTACAAATAAAAACCTCACTGGTGAGACATGGTTTTTTTTCTTCTTCTTTTTTTTTTTTTTTTTTCCTCTTCTTCTTGCATTTTGACAATATATTTGTTGTTTCTGTTCTTTCCAGATTCCATTTAACTTTACCTTTCACGCTTTTGGGGAAAGTTTGTCACTTTTTTATCTCTCGACATATATGTTCTTTAATTTCCTCTCTGACCAGACGAAATTTTAGAAGCAAACGCAACAATCGGGCAAGTGCGAGATATGACTTTAGGAATAAATACTTTACGCTCAAACACACCTTGGTTTTTCAGCAGAGGGTGTGTGCAGCATGACGCTACAATGCCAGAGTAGAGGTGGTGCTGGGAGAAGAGATGCAGGTCAATATGACTCCTAATAAAGCGTGAGTTCATTTCCCTGCTGTGCTCCCCCTGGCCGCTGGCCGCTCCATATACAAGTCAAATCGGCTTTTTGCCTCCCAAAGCCCTGTGATTTATGACCCGGCTTCATTGACCAGGCCAGCTAGTTTTCATTTTTGTTAAATCATGCGGTCTCTTAAATGAAACTATTGATTTAAAGTCAGCTTACTGAGGATTTAATTTGTATTTGGAAAATTAAAGCAGGTAACGGTTTATAATTTCACAATACACTGGAGTGGAACCAGTCATACCCTATACCTCAGCCAGCTGTATCCAAAGAATAGATCCCCCCCCACGCACCCTTCCAACACACAAACACACACACACTCAAATCCAACTAACACACACACCTTCTCACCCTCATCGCTCTCTCAATCTGGTTTCACTGGTCACTTTGTGCGGCCATTAATGAATTTTCGACAGAGAGAGGAGGGATTTATAGCCCTGAAACTCCGGCCTGAACCATCCTATACTTAGTGCCCCCCCCCTTTTTTTTTTTCTTGCTCATAGCGAGGGCTTGCTGCTGCAAAACATCAGCACTTACCCACCGTCTGTCCCCTGGCTTCCCGTGACCACACCGTGCAGATGGCGACGCCCACCGTTGACCCCGCCATCTCTCAGTTTATTTATTCTGTTGTTTATCTACTCCTCAAACGCCACAATTCCTCTTTCCACGAAACTGTTGGAAATGATGGAAGAAACCTGGAAAAAAAGGCATTGTTACACCTTTCTTTACCACATGGCACAGCGGGTGGAAGCTACTTTGTTAGTCTTTCCATCTCATGTAATGTTTTAGACACAACTATGAATTTCACCTCTTCGACAATTACGCCCCAAAACACAGTGACATATTTGGTTCTGACTCTGTGTGTGTGTGTGTGTGTGTGTTCGGGGGGGGGTTGCTCGTGGTGTTATCGCCTCAGCTTTGTCTCGAGACGCTCCAGGTCTGCTCCCGACAGCGTCTCCTCCGTTGACACGGCGGCGGCGGCGGCGGCAGCGGCGGCGAGGCATCCCTCCCCTCTACCCTTCTTTCACTTCTTTCCTCACCAACCTCTCACCCTGCCATAAGCTCCCTCATCAGGCCCCTTATTAACCCCTCCCTTTTCCCTTGGCATTGAAAATGCACTGTCTTTAAACCTGTCCTTGCGCCTTCAACAGTTTTCAAGAGGGGGCATGTGGGTGAATGGGTGGATCTCTCTCTTTGTGCCCCCGCACTGTCTGTTTTATATTATATTTAGTAATAATAATCACAGTTATCGCACCTCCTCCTCCTTCCTTTTTGTTAAATCCTCCCGCTTGTGCGGCGGTGGGACGGCGTGGCTGTCTCCCTGGCCTCCTCACCTCCGAGAGGGCTGTGTATTTTGCTCCCCCTCCATAAAGGAGAGGGAGGAACGACGGGTGGGGGTGGGAAGCTCTAGGGTGTCATTAACTGCTTTCTTCTCACCAGGAGGAAACAGCGGTTTGACTATCATGATCCTGCCCCCCCTTCCACACACACACACACACACACACTTATCCACCCACTATCACCCCTGCCACATTCACAATCTCCCTTCTGCCCTCCCTAACCCCTTAAACCCCTCTTGGTTCCTTGTAGCCCTCGGAGCCCCGGCAGCCCTCTCCCTCTCCTCCACCCCGGGGGCTCTCCATAACTGTTTATTAACATGTCTTTGACTTCACTAGACTCTTTAAACAGAGCTCACCCCACCACCCACCACCTTTTACACAGACATCACTTGCCTGTGCTTTCCCTTTCATTATCCGGGACCTGTTCGAGCTCGGGATTCTTAACCTTTTAGCTCAGTTCATGTCAGAGAATGCCTTGTCACTTGCTTTTGTTGTGTTCAATTAAGCCACAATGCTTCACGGAAGCTTCTGTATTTTGCCACAAAATAGGACAGTAGTTGCCTTGGTGATTTTAAACACCCAAAAAGTTTGCTTCCACTTTCTCATTGAAAATAATAACCTCGATATCATTTAATTGCACCTTTTTTTTTTTTTTCATCATGCCATATAATTGTGTAAAATGTTTTACTTGTCTTTTTCTTCCTCGGAAATGCAGTTTCGGAGGTTGATTATATTAATGGATTTGTTTGTATTTTTACAGCTTTGATTGTGCAGTGCCAATTATTATTATTATTATTATTATTGATATACAAACATGTATGTTTAGATAATAACAGCGACACCATTACATGCCTGAATTCGATTGAAACCATCCCTCCGACGGGGATCAATAAAGTACCTCATACCGTCGTACGGGGCAGGTGTACCGATCTCTCGCCTAAAATGACAGCGTTTTCAGCCTTGGTAAGGATTTTAAACTTTAAAATAGTCAAACGAGAAGTCAAATATATTGAGGGTGAGGGTGGACCGTCCTCGTAAAATATTCAGGGACGCACATCGAAGATGTCAGTCAAGATGACGCTTTGATTGCGACATTTGACTGCGCCTGGGATGATCCAGGACAGTAGTAGCTGACTGACTGTATGAGAGTCCCCGAGGGAGATCGCACAAGGGTCTTCGGGCTGGGCTGCCAAGCTCATATCTCTCCTCTCTCATAAACATCACAGAGCACTGATGTCTTTAAAAGGCACTGAATGACATCTGGGAGTGGAGGAACACTGTGATTAATTGCCACGTTGATTCTCATGGAAATCACCCCGGGTTGATACAGAAAGAAAAGAGGAGGAGCCGAAAAACCGTGTGAAACCAACTCCGGTCAAATACACAAAGATGATTGCTCACAAGGGGATTTTTACGTTATCAAATAGGGGTTTGTCCCGAGCACAATGGTCTCCCTCTTCTGCCAAAGTTTTACACTATATTTCAAACCTTTAGCTTACAAATTGGCATTTACGAACACTGAGAGTATAAAGTTCTTGCTTACGGCTCGGTGACATGACATTTGCAACAGTCATGTGCCAGTCTTGAATCAATCTATAGAAGAGCGTCGGAGGGCAAAATGGTCCAAGTTCAAAATTCACATGCATTTCAACTATTGAGAATGAAGCGGCGCGGATTCGGAGAAGTCGAAAAAATCCCCCCCCCGAAAATCTGTGCATCCTGTAAAAACTGCAACTATTGAGTGAGCGACGTGAATTGATGACTGTGTTGAACACGGGGACAAGCATGTGGCGGTAAACGTAGGATTATACTTGATTTAATGGGTGATGTTCGGCCGTGATTCAGGGTTCCTGATTTCCCACAGGGAAAAGAAAAAAAAAAAAGAAACTATCTGTTCTAAATGCTGTGCATGTACTGGCCCGGGTAATTCATTCAGAGGATCATTCAAATAAACAGATCTCAGTGATAAATGCAGGGTTAGAAAAGACATAGATAGATGTGTATGCTTTAAAAAAGGTGTGTACTACATCTGAGCAATGGTGAAATTCACAGCACTACCTCTTTATAACAAAGGCTTTGAAAGTTGAGGCTGACAGCCCAAAAATGAATGAAAGTTCAATTCTGAATGTTTGTCAAGAGGTGTAGTTTATACTGTTTGGCATAACGGCCTTCCCCAAACCATAAGTCTATGCCAGCATTAAAAACAAATAGCTGGACAGAAAAAGCAGGGAAGGAGGAAATTTGCCCGAGTGAGGAATTGATTTTGTCTGGCCCAAGAGAGTACTTCATTCTTGGTCACGGCAGCAGGAGGGCTCCCAGACGTGTTTTAGTAACAGGCGAGTAAAGGCACCCATGCAAAACTATTTTTTAACAGTGCCTGGAAAAAACACCCAATTCTATGCACTTTTTTGTCCGCGCAGATGACACTACACTTTCCAGTCACTATTCACTAGAAACCCGTTATGCCCGCTTTTCAGACCTGAGGCGGCGGCGGTGCAACATGCTGTCTTTTGTTGTTTACTATTGGCAGCGTATAGAATGGACATCGCACAAGCTCACTCCCTCAAAGACCTTGACCCCCCCCTCGCCATTGGAGGCGGGTTTCAGAATTGGTAATGACCCCCCTCTCCCGCCTCCCCTAAAGCCATTACCCCCGTCCCCTCCTCTTCCCCCGACGCGACGACGCAGACACAACTTGGGCCGGCCTTAAAATTTGGAGTGAATACGATATTCGAGACGGATGAAAGGTGTGCTGTTTCTCAATTGACCAATTGAGTGAATTTATGATGACACGTTTTGCACACAAGACATCAACCGGGACACGTTTATGTAAAGCTGTGACTCGTTTTTGAACGGTGACATTTTTACTTCAGTTGAAAAAAAAAGTAAACGAAACAAAAAAAAAAAAATACTTGGTCAATCATGCATTAAAATTCTGTCCGACCAGTTGCACGTTCAAGCAAACATGGTGCACCCTTGACTTTTTGCATTTTGCTCCACATGTCTGCATTCGCACTCGGTTTCGATATTTTGTTGTCACAATATCATTTGCAACAGGCAATTGATTTTGATTCCAAGTGATTATGGCAAATGATAATACCATTCTCTCTTTGTAATTTATGATCTCTTTTCTTACTCTATCAAAACACAGGATATAGATACAATGTACACCCAGACTGTCACTGCTTCTGTCCACCTCAGCAGAAGTGGCTTGTTTTATAGTGCTGGTAAGGAGCGGAAAATGTGAATAAGCGAATTTGGAAAGCCTGACTCTCCTCTGCGGTGCTAATTTAGTGTGAGAGCTAAGTGGCTCATTTTTATGTGAACACCATTGTGTTCCTAACTGTGCAGCAAACAATCGCTGTTCCAAGGCAAAGAATGGCACAATGTGAACAATGGAACAATAAGGGCTTTTTTTCTCTCTCTCTCTCTCTCTCTCTCTCTCTCTCTTTCTCTCTCTCTCTCTCTGTTGCTGCCTGTAGGAAAAAAAAATCCTTACAAAACAAAACAAAAAACAAGAGGAAAAAAAAAACAAAAAACAAAAAAAAAAAAAAGAAAAAGAAAGAAAAAAAATGGACTGGTGTAATTGTTTTCTCAGGTTGCGATCCTCAGATTTTAAGCTTTTTTTTCCAGGTAGGAGGAGGGGCTGTGTGAGACAATTCTATGGACAGAAAGAATGTTAGGTGTGCTGTTACACACATTCCTGCAGACACAGAAGCATGTGGGAGTCGTGTACGCATGAAACGCACACTCAGGTGCACATATACACAGCTCGTATCAGTCGGTGCTGCCTGATGTCATGTGTGTTAGTGTGTATGTTGACAGGGATCAGCGATGGGTGTTAAAACATTTCAGGGCCTCGTGCTCCCCACAGCCATAGCATTGACAGTGTGAGACCTGCCACTGAGCAGCCTAACCTGACACTATCTATCACTGGGAGCATGCAGTCAATGCTACACTGCACACACCGACACACAATCTCCCTCACTGTCTACTGCACTCTGTCTCACTTCCATTGCCTGGCTATTTCGTTCCCCTTCTCTGTATAGTGTCGTTTCCCCCTTACCTTTCCTCCTCTCAAAGACACCAAAATCAACACACACACACACACACACATACACACATGGATGGAAAAAAGTGCACACGCAATCTCCGGGAGTCCTGGAAGTCTTGCATGCATGTCATAAATCAAAATGATCATATCAGACCTGCACACAAAGCCATATTTATCGCGGGCGACGATGATACAATCGATTTCATCCTCTCTGCTGACTGATGTGGAAGCGCATCATCAGCTGACTGTTCAAACTTTTTTTTTTTTTTTTTTTTTTTTTTTATGTGTGTTTCTGGCTCCAGGTCCCACCCACTCCACACCTCGCTCTTTCAGAAACCATGCCTGGGTGGCCCATAACCTTACATCTGTTTGTGATATACCAAGTAATACAACACCTCACCCGTGCTCTCCGATGTCACGGATTCACAGTATGACAAGGAACTGACAGAGTGCCCCCCCACCCCACCCCCCACCCCACCCCGCCGCCGCCTCACCCCCTTCAAATTCTCACCCTGGTTACATGGACAGCCCATAATAGCAGACATGAATCTGTGTCTCCTTTTGCTCCAAACAGATGCTGACTGTCCATAAATCACATGCCTCCATTTTGTTGAGAAGAACAAAAAGCGTTGTTTCCGTAGGCCTGGTAATAATCCCTGCGCCCCATGTTGTGTTTTGTCTCTGGGCCGGCTCTCGTCTCCCCTCTCCTCTGTCACGCTCCGGCTTCTCCACATGCATTACAATAGGGGCAGCCAGGTGATGAATATTTGTGTCTGGGCTGCCGTTAAGATTTCATTAATCACCCCAAGACTTCAGAGCAACGCAGTGTACCTGGCTGGCCAGCAGGCAGCAGGCCTCTGTATACAACCTCCTGAGGATGATGTGCAGCCATGTTGTATTATGGTATGGCAAGGATTATTTGTTGTATTTGTCCCTCTTCATTCTCCCCACTTTCACTCCTTTCTTCCACGGTTCCAGGTAACTACGTTGCTACCTAAGAGCAACCAAAGTAGATTTTTTTTTTGCAGGCAACTTGCATAGAACTACCACAATTTTTCTCATGATATTTTCAGTTGTGTTGTCTTTTTTTTTTATTATTGCTTTATCAGTCAATTATTTGTCCAGGGCTTTGCAACATCTGCAGGTATTACCCAACAACACAACACATTCTGATGATTTATAGCTGGATTCCCTATTTAAGTGCTTGGTTGATTTTAGTTATTTATCCCCCCCCAACACACACACACACACACACACACACACACACACACACTTTAAGAACATGTTTAAATAGACTGGACATGGCGAAAGGGGCAGGAGGACTGTGGGTTTTGTCATATCAATACAGACAATCTATATTGATACTCCCCAAATAAAGAGTACTTTCTTCTCTTTGTATTGTGTCATGCAGATACAGTAGCTGTGGCCGGTGAGGAGACGACGCCTGTCTGCCGATGGAACTGTTCTTTTTTTTTGGTCCCGACTGTGACACATGATGGGTGGACTCATCCTTTTTTTTTTTTTTTCCAAAAGCATTAATCCTGTGAGTTGTGGATTCTACCCGTCCCATAATTTAACTCAAGTGTAATTGCAGACGCTGACCATCAAATATTGCTCCAAAATCAAAAACATCCAAGAAATAAGCACATGCATATGGATGTTCTCTCCGATTGGGCAGAGGGTGTAAACTCATAACATTTTCTGTAGAAGGCACAATGCAGAAAAATAGTGTATACACACCTACATTGATTAGTTAATGACGTACCATCACATTTTTTTTTCTAGACGACGAGCTGGAATAAGTCATTTAATATGGGGCTCAATTACCCCCTTTCATAATTTATAGCCTTCATGTGGTTGGAGACAAACTGGACGCTGTGTCTTATAATGCCATGGGTGGTAATAGTGAGTTAGTCAAGGGAATTATCAAGATTTAAGGACACTGTAATATGTTGACACAACGTTTTCTGTCTGCTGATTTATTTGATAAAACATAAAATGGTAGACTGGGAAGAAAATCTCGTGTAAAATTACTCATTGTTGTGCTACAGTAGATGTAGAAATAGAGTACGTGGTGTGATAAATACAGTATTTTCTGGTCACAATGGAAAAAAAAAGATTTTTTGTGGTATATCGATTTGTGACAAAATGATGATTTGTCATTTCATCACAAATAATGTAGGTTTTACTGTCTTAACCTGATGAAGACCATCTGTGGGATGGAGATAATTCCTGTCTTCTCAACAAACAGAATATCAGAGGAGAAGTACAGTAGCCAGGCGGCGATACTTATTATCCAAATTGTTTTGGCTTTACTTGTAAAAATTGTCATTTCAAGCACTCATATCAAACATGTGTATACATTTGCTTCTTGCTGAGCTCAGATTTTGGATACACCCAAAAAAGGGAAGGAACATAAAACAATGGATTCTTTGGATAGCGGAATGTAAAACCTGCGATGAAACCTGTACCTGTGTAAAATGGATGATTGAAAATCGTAAACAACATCGGGTAGTGATGACGGCGACGATACTAAAAGAACGTCAAGTGTAGATAAAGATGGATGACGTGACAGGCTCGTCCAAAGTGAAGCCAGAGAATCTCTTTATCCCCTGGTTGTCGTCCGAGGCACAGGTCATAAATCTCTATCATTATAAGTGGACGGCTAAAAAAAAAAAAAACAACCTAAAAAAACACGTGTCGGTTTTCTGCTTTGTTCGGTTTTAATTTAAGGTTTTGTTGCATTAAGAAGTGAATTTATATATCCATCTCCTTTTATTTTTTTCGAACCGTTCTGTCCCCTGCAAAATTTCAAAATGATCATCAGTACGAGATCGCGATGGCCAAAAGTTTGGTCATATGTGTGTAAAGCGAGAGGACGTCAAAGCAAATTGCCAGTCTTAACAAGGTATGAAAGGATTTTTTTTAAATACCTTAAAAACTTTAAGCAAATCACGGTCTTGAGAAGTGAATTTTTTTTTGTTGCGGCGTTATCGACAACTAGATAGATTTCAATCTCCTTTTATTTATTTCGAACCGTTTTGTCCCCTGCAAAATTTCAAAACAATCATCAGTACGAGATCGCGGTGGCCAAAAGTTTGGTCATATTTGTGTAAAGCGAGAGGACGTCAAAGCAAATTGCCAGTCTTAACAAGATATGAAAGGATTTTCTTAAAACACCTTAAAAACTTTAAGCAAATCATGGTCAATTTCTTAGCAAACAACATGGCCGTTGTCTCTTTTCTTCTCTCCTCCTCCTCTTCGCCTCTGTTTTTTTTTTTTTTTTTTTTCTCATTGCGCTGTGAGGGAGTAACAGATGGAGAGACAGAGTGCAGAGATGATGAGGACGTAAAATGTGCAACGTTTACTCATTCACTTCTTTATTGTCTTTCGCTGCAGGAGCGGAGTGAGGGAGAGAGCGGAAAACAAACCGGTGGGTACAAGGACACGGGCCTCCCGAGCCTCATTCACCAGCCAATCGGCCTTGATAGGATCCACCAGCTGCCAAGGATACGCAGACTTTTTCGCTCTCTCTCTCTCTCTGTTTCCTCTCACCCTATCTCTATCCACTCACCCTTGCCTCCCCACCTGTTCACCCACTGTCAGTCAATTTTCACTCTTTTGCTTTCTATTTGCACCCAACCCCTTCATTGCCCCTTCCCTTCTTCCTGTCTGTAATGCAGAGCGGTGATGGATAGACATGTGCTGGTGTACAGAGGAACCTATTTGGACTGGTGTGTCAGCCCATCTTTATCAAATGTTGCAGAGGTATATTCTCTTGCTATGCTTCATTACTCTGGAATGGCGGGCCCTGAAATGTTTGACTGCTCTGTCTTCTCTCCTCAGATCGCTCCCCTTACCCCCGTCGCCCCCTCGCCCCAACCCCCTCTCCCGCTCATTTATCGGCTGTGAGCTGCGGTAGTGAAGCTGCAGAGCGAGCATGAGCGTCCCTGTCTTCCGCCCGCCGACCGGACGGCGGGGGGGTTGGGGGGGGGGAACACAGCGCTGCTTTGCGGGCCGGGTATTGATTCAATTGCATGACCGAGGTGCTAACAAAACTGCTTCCCCCCGCCGGCCTGGGCTCATGACGACCGTCTGCCACGCCGGGTGGCCATTGGCCGAGCCGCGACCGCGCCTCTGCCAATCAAAACACCACTTTACGGGATCTGTTTCCGCGGATGACCTCGGGATGACATCACCGCAAAGGCATTACAGTAATAACGGCTTGTTAGTACAATACTGTAAAGGGCAGTGTTACGTGGAGACTTATTGATCGCAGCATGCAGAATCTAAATTGAGGTGTTTCACTCTCAGTTGAATGAGGGGTCAAATCTCCTAGTGGCGTCTCTGAGCAAAAAAAAAAAAAAAAAAACTTTCTTTCGCTGCTCTTTTGTAATAGTCTCGGTATATCTCCGCCGCACACCTTGTCTGCAAAGTCAAAACCGAACGTGTGTGTATGTGTGTGTGTGTGAATGAAGGTACATCACCGCACAGGAAGTGGGGATCAATAGTAAATCCTCCTGAGCTGAGGGTATTTCTCCAGAGAGGTTGGCACTGTAAGCCCAATCAATGAGGAGCACACACAACATCTGGGAGGCTTGACCGAACTCTCGGGGAGACGGGTGCATTTTGGGAAATAGCGTAATAAAGAAAATGACATTTGCGTGACGCAGAAATAGCTTCAACTTCAGCTAGTTTGTCGGAATGTCCGCCTTTGGGTGGTCATTGGATAAATTATTACCGAGATCACTCAGTGCTTTTCATCCGTTATTTCCCAGAAGGAGCACGGGTTTCATCCAGGCTGAAGCCAAAAATGGGGGGGACGGTCGGTTTGATTGATTTGTCGCGGTCAAAGTATGGCTCGCGTTCTTCCGCCGGCCTCATTCGGACCCGACTGGCCTTTTCCCCAAATAGCCCGTCTTGGCCCTTTATCCCAGAGGTGGTCGGCGTCGATCGCCGGAACCCGAAAGAAGCCATAACACTTGGGCTCAATTGCATTGGACGTAAATGTCAGAGCACCAGCAGACATCTTGGAATCGTGGGCCTCCCCTTAAATACAAGTTATTGTCATTTCATCAAACTGGATCGCATTCGGTACCGAAATATCCGGAGCCGATTCCACGCGGGGCTCCGGATTAGAGAATAAATGTAAACAGGGGGATGTTTTATGACACGCGGCGTAATTATGCTGTGATTTGGACTGCCGTTGCCTCATTTCTTTCAAAGTGTTGATAGAAAAAGCAGAGTTGATCATTTGCGGTAGGGATACTTTATAACCGGAGCACAACGGAGTTGCAAACGTGTCCGTAATAATTACAATTATATTCAGTTTTGCATAATCGCCCGGAAAGATAAAAAGGTAGCCGAGATGAAATATTATCAAAACAACCCTAACTGTAAGAGGGGGTGTTATCAATATATCTGTTTCACATCCTGAATTGTGTCTCATATTTAGACAACTTATAAAGCACATTTAACCTTCGGTGTCTCAAAAAGAAATTGCAGAGGGCTGAAAAAAAAAAAGAAAGACTCATATTACCATGAAAAAAGATGGCTTTTCTCTAGAACAATAAGCAGTCCTTGAACTGCACGTCATTAAAGCGAACGCCATCATTTCCTTTCATTAAGATGACTGTGTGCAGACACATATTGCAGTTGGAAGGCGAAGCTGCGGCAGGAGACTCATTGAAAAACCGCCCTAATCTGGAAAATAATTCTAATCTTTCTCAAATGTTATATCCCTCCAATCTTGCATGTGGAACGCTTAAGAGAGCTGTAACATTTCGAGGCAGGGACCGTGTCCTGACAGCTGCTTTTCCTGCTTTCACATATATTGCCAATATCTTTGGAGTAAATGCTGAAAAACAGACACTCCGAATCCGTCTCCCTTTGGAGATGATCACATGCAACGAGACCCCGGTTAAATTGCAAGACTGCTCTCTTTTGTTGGTCAAAACTAGAGGCCTAGAAAAAGCTGCGCTCTCTCCCATTTTCCTCATTTGACTCAACGGGTGCTGAACAGTCCTTGTCTGGTCTATAAGACAAGGACTGAAATGAAATGACTTTAAGACTGTTGCCACAGGCAGCCTGGCTGAAAGGCTATTTCAGGCGAAATGGACATGGACATAAATATCCTCATGGGGTGCTTTGTAATAAAAAAACACAATGTTATGAAACGCAGTGAAACATAAAGAAAGAAATAAGGGGGGTAGCAGGGTGGTGAAGGGGAAATATCCATCAAATTAACACATCAGTGGCTCTGATTGTAATCTCTCTGCCCCGGCTCTTGCTCTGCCACACCAGACAAGCAGCCAAACGTGATTTATCAATGCAAAGCTAATGGCATCAATATGAATCTAACTAAAAATCAATATTTCATTACCAAATTGTTAGTGAGAATGAAGAAAAATGGCCGTGGCCCGAGCGTTCTCCGGGGTAGGAGCATCTGGAGTTCAATGTGACAAGATGAGCGATGCGTGACTTGGGGCTTGAGGAAGGACACGGCGAGGACAGGACTCAGTCTACGCACACTTTGAACTCTCTCCCTCTCTTTCTCCCTCCTCTGTGTTTCAGCCACTCCAACAATGTTCCCTCCACTTTATTATGTTTTCGCTCCTCACATCCTCTCCCTCTCTTTTCCTCCTTTCATATCTTTATCACGCCATTTCCTCTATCAATCTCCTCTTGTGTGTCAGCGCGGGTGTTGGCGGTGGACCACACAGTGTTTCACATTCCTCCTCAATTAATGACCAACTCAAACATGGAGCCACTCAATCTCCCCCCCTCCACCACCACCACCACCGCCACCCACCACCCGCCACCACCACACCCACACACACACACACACACACACACACGCACGCGCGCACACACACGCACCATTTCAATTATTTTTGCCTCCTTTGAAGGCAAGTCAGCATTTTTTTTATCTATTCTCCCTTCCCCTACAGTCTCTCTACCTCTCTCCCTCCCAGTGGATATATCTCCCAAGGCTCATCACATGTTCCCCTAACCAGCACTGCATGGCTTCTCCTGTAATGAGCGCAAGAGAGAAAGAGCAAGGGAGAGAGACGGCGCATGAGAAGGAAAGCAGCAGAGGGAGAGTGGAGCCCGGCTTGACGGGTAAGACACCCGTCCCCGGACTGGATCACACCTTCTGCAGACGTGACCTTCACTTTATTTACATTCAAGTTTTTAGTAATGAGTATTTATTAGGGAGGGCCTGTGACTGTGGCACTCTGTCACGTACGTAATGATGCACCTCTGTGCTTGTGCAGCAGCCCAGGATGCAATTAAACACTCTTTCTTTCTTTCTTTCTTTCTTTCTTTCTTTCTTTCTTTCTTTCTTTCTTTCTTTCGTTCCTCTTTCACAACAAACTCATACACACCGACTTTGGTGTTTGGACACACTCCGCTTCTCTCCTCCTCTTCTTTCTATAGTCTCCCCCTATCGCCAGTCGCTCATTTATGTCTCCCCTGGGAGAGGGTGGTAATGTCCGAGAAGCCCATTTCTCTCATGCAGGAGCGGACAGGTCCACTCCTCCGAATGAAAAGGGGAAGGGGGTGATTGTAAAACATGTGTCATTACAGTGTCAAAACACCACGCAGCACAATGACTCCATCCTCCATCCTTCGCCTTCACTGTTTTGGAGGAAATTCATCCTCTAATTTATGGCTCATGAGATAAGCATCCCTGAACTGTGTTGGTGTGCTAAAGGGTTGGCAATGACGAATATCATACATGGGCAGAGCGGCTAATATGAATGCTAATATCGCCCCTGACATACAGTAAATCGACCCTGGGTGTGAAGCATATGCAGCTTTGGATAAAGTGTTCATGTTTCCATCGGTGGGAGATTAACCTGCTATGGATTTTATTGACACTTGGTCAGTGTGGAGCGGAAATGTGAGACCGGGATTGCGGGCTTTCGCGTAAATAAATGGAAAGTAAACAAAATAAATCACTACGTAAATGAATGAATAAAATAATAAGTAGCGGAAACATGACTGTTGAGCAGGCTTTTCGTCTTCAGCAATAAAGATGAATGCTATTTTTTTTTTTTTTTCTAAAGAGACATCGTGCCGTTGTTATATGTAATATAGAATATTATATCAGACCATTTTAACACGCCTTGTTTCAATGTATTCTAAATAACTGCGGGGCCCCATCGCCGCCGTAGCACACTATATGCCGATGAAAATTCAACCGATAAAAACAGCCGCTTCATAAATGCGATAATTGACACATTACATTACTCGAATGTTTTTTTATCTTTTGTCTTTGACACGGATATAACTGTCGGTGAGTCGGAGTGATGAATAGCACGCAATTGAAATTCTTATCTCACTCACTAACAATTACACCTGTGACAATAACTTCTGTCGAATAATTTTCATCGCCCCGATCGCATAATCCTTAACCTTTCGAATACAATGACTCAGGTGTCTTTGTAAAAAGCAATCAAATGGCTATAATGATAATAATGATAACAATTAGGATGTTGATCTCACGCAACAAAAGTTATGCAACGTCAAAACGCACGACTATTACGCTCAAATTCAATACCGCTTTCTCGATTCCCTTTTGGGAGTTACGTAAAAGCGTCCGCCGCATCCTTGTCTTTTTTCATGATTTCTAAAAACAAAGTCCTATATTCAGAGAAAAGAACATCCCACATCGTGTATTGATTTTATTTTTAGTTAATGGACTTGTCGTTCAGGCTATAGGCAGCCTTATGGCCTTGTGCGACTGTGGATAAATAAGAGTGTATCACTGCACGATGGCAAGGCTTAAGCTCATGTCTTAGAAATGAGACTAACAAGCCTCTCGCTTTGTCTTAATGAATAAATTAGAGCAGGTGATGCATAATACATGGACGATCCCATGTTGGATGGAGTGATAGATAATACATATCTTTCATTATTAATTTAATGACATTAACTTAGTAAGGAGGTTTTGAGCCAAGAGTCCGGCATATATAGAGGCTGATTAGAATAACAATCAGGCTGAAGCACCGTAACACGGGGCCCGCACAACACAATGGACAATTAAAAAGAAAACACTAAAAAAAAAAAGCAAACAACCGGCCGGTGACCTTGAGAAACCGCCACCTGCTGTAATAGACCAATCGGATCGTGTTGGGGAATTTTAAATTCCGACTGCATTAATCAGCAAAGAATGATTAAAGTGGCTGAGTTGATTATGACAGAGAGAGCTCTCTATCATGGCCCTAACATATTAATCTCTGTGATATGTGACTCCTGACTTTTCTACTTTCTCTTGGAAACACTCAGATCAAGCTGCGGTCAGAGGGCTGACAAGCTCACGGCTTCAAATTGAGCAAGACAAGTTATATGGATGGTAATTATTCCATGCCATTCTAATTGTATTATCCACACCCATAAATCAGAATTTCATGTACAGGCTGCTGTAGTATCCATTCAATGGACAAACTATTGTTTCAATTGTGTTAATGATGAACGGCAACGCCACGGAATTGCAGTATTCACGCTTTTCTTTTTTCTTCTTTTTTTTTTTTTTAAAGGTTGAAAGAATCATCCCGAGAAGACAAAAGCTGACCGGTCAGTGAGATGCTCAATACAATCTTTTGTTTTTTTTTCACACGTACCTCAAATCCCCGTCTCCTGTCTTTCCCCTTGTAAGCGATTACGGGTTTTAATCAGCCGTACAGCCCCAGACCAATTAATTGTGGAATAAATAAGCCTGTTTGGCTTAGACCTTGCCCCTCAACAATAGACAGAGAGCAGGGAGAGGAGAGCGTGAAGCTGTTGGATCAGGCAGGGCATGGAGAAAAGGCCATAAGGTGGAGCTCAAACGGCTTCAGCGGGGTAATAGGGCTGCCGTGGTGCGCCCGGCTCTGTCGGTTCATTACATGAAACTCAAAGCACCGTGACTCTAAGTGTAGTATAACCCCAAATAAATCCAAAACTCATACGAAAGTCGATGCTTACGGTGAATGTGGGAATCCCGAACGTCATCGCACCTTATATCATATTATATTGGCGTCACGGTATCATATATCTTCGCGGGGTTTTTACACCGTGAGATTCGTCGTGAAAAACAAAGTCGGTATATTTGCATCGAAGCCCAAAGACAATCGTCTTTATCTCGAGGTATTTGTTCCCCGATGTTATCGTTTTTCTCGTCGCTGACGTCGGCGATCCTAATATCTCATTAAAATCTCCGCCGTTTACCTGGGGTATCGAACCAATCGGCCGCGCTGTGGTCCTTAAAGGTGGGGGCGGCGGTGGGGCAGGCAGGGCCTCTAGGGTTTTTTTCTGTGGAACATTCGAGGGATCTTCATGGAGGCAGACACACTTTAGCACAGCGAAGGCAGTATGACTAATGTGTGGAATGGGACATTTACATAGGAGAGTCAGGCTTCGCTTGCAGCATCCCAGAGGTATGTATGGCTGGCCCAACACTGTGTCTGCCGCCTGTCCTCAGGGCTCCCTCTGCCACTTCATTTCCATGCTCCATTTTAGATCAAGGCTTCTTTAATATTTCCACATTATCCAAGGAGGCAATCTAAGATTGGAATTTGATCCACTTCTGAGGGGACGTCCCATCATGCCAACCCTAGACACGCGCGGATGAACACATACACACACGCGCGTGTCCGTGCTCACACACACACACATGCGCGCAAACACAAACCCTACGAGCTATTTAAGTGTGCGTCTGGCGCGTACCTGTGAAGAGACTATGCCATTCTGCTTTTGTGTAAATGGTCGAACGCTCGCGAAGCAATTTCGCATTTTAGCATAAATCTTAAATGACACATCTCTATGTGAAAAGGGGCACCTGTGACACAAAGCGAAATGATTTACTTAGTACCGGGAGACAATCATATTGCATTAGAGATTGGAAATTAGGCAAAACAACAGTAGGTGTTAATACACATCTTGTGAATATTATTACTCATTCTGTGGGAAGTAATTATTACTGACAAACCCTCTCAGTCTGAACATTATTAGTGTGCATTAACCGGCACTCCCCTTTGCAGCTGTACATGGCATAAGCAGCAGGTTGGAGGGAAAATAAGTGGAGGGAAGTGCCAAAGGGAGAAAGAAAGGATTGCAAAGTTAATCTCAAACAGAAGATGGAGAAGTGGAGTGTAAAGACAACCGGGGAGTGTTGCGGGAACAAGATGTAAGAAATTGATAAACGGCATGGATGAAATGCAGGCCGTGTCAGTTATCTCCGGGTTTCTCTATCGCCGTCGTTTTGATTGAAGATCTTTTGTGTTTACGTGCGGCTGATGACGATTTTGGGATTTGGAAGTGAGACGGATGAGGAGGGCCGTAACAAGGGATCCCATGTGATTCCCTTTAACCAGCTAATGTTCACAGAGAACCCGTGACGTGACATTTCACGTCTGTTTCACTTTTCCTTCCCGGACTTGACAACTAAATGAGCTTTGTACGATTCCATCTTCCCCTTTGGCTTGCAGTTTTTTTTTTTTTTGTTTGTTTTCAAAAAGCCTCGATATAGGGACTACATCCTGGTCAGTCAGAAGCAGTTTAACAGTATGTAGGTTATGTTAGTAAAGCGGAATCTTGTTTTTTTTATTCTTCTTTCGATATCCTCGGCTGTCTCCACACACCGTCGTCATCCGATCAACGTAACTGTCTTCTGTGTCCCGACGTCAACCCACGGCTGACTCAACTTTCCACAACCCAACTTGGGCTATGGCCTAAAGAAAACATCACCCTTTTTTTTTTTCAGCCAGAATAATATATATTCCCAATATGGCCCCTAAGAATCACTGTTGAGAAACAAAGTCTTGGTGTCTAAGCACCATGGTTGAAGTCTCATTACATTTAGGCACAGAAACTCTCATTTAGGGTTTGAGACAGATCATGGTTTGGGCATAAAGAAGCCCTTTTGTTTGGCTTGAGGAAAAGGAACAAACAACGTTTCAAAAGAAACTGTCTTGACTCGTGGTTGAAAACAGGAAATGAGCAGCGGTCTCCCACTGCAATGGCTGTCATAAGCATGTAAGTCAAAACCAATCTGAACTTGCAGCTGGCAACGTGATAGAGGCTGCGCGATCGGCCTGCACCTTACGCCAAAAGAGGGTTAGAGGTCTGAGTTGTACTTTCAACCTCAGAAATTGAAGTTTTAGTACCATAGGAAAATAGCTTAAACAACTACAATTTTTTGGCAAGATGACAGCAATAAAACAACCCCCCCCCCCCAAAAAAAAAAAAATAAAAAAAAAAATCCACGTTTGAGGCTGCACAGCGCTGTCCCGGGTTCTGAATAGGTGTTGCCAAAGCCTTGTGTGATTTTTATGGTTGTAAAAAAGAAACTTTTGCCCATGATTGTAATTTCCCCTTTGTGGCGATGTATGGTCAGTGATAAAGGGGGAGCAGAATGTGTCAGTGTTGGCAGGGTCAGCGATATGCAATGCAGACTGTAAATTCTTCTGATTTCGTGTCTGACAACATATCCTAACTATTCCCCTTACAAGGTATAAAAGGAATGCACCATTGCTATTTTTAATCATGTGTGACTCAGCCAATAATTCAACCTGCCTCCGCACAATGGCATTTCATAAGAAATGCTGTACGGGAAGCTGAGCAGGCCTTTCCCTGGATTTCTTAGTCTTACATTTGTTTTGAGACTGTATTTTAGAATCCCACGCACAGCCAGGGACACGCTTTTAGATATTTTAATGAATTGTAATGTTGCACAATGCCGAACACCTAATTATTCCCGAAAAGGCCCGGGTATATTTCGATTTATGCTTGAATCCTTCACGTAGCACCGCTAGTCAGTTAGCTTCCAGTAGACAACTGCGGCTTCTTGGACTCAATTTGTGCTTTGCACATCTAAACATTTCATGTAACTGGGCACCTGATCCACATTTTTGGATCACATTTCTAATCAGTTAGAGTAACAGCTGTTCAACATTTGCTTTCTCCAGGGGTAACATTGATAACACTTTCTGAAGCGCACACAACAAGGTGATATAAAATCCACGCCACCTACCAAAAAAATCAGCGTTAAACTATAAGTCCTAGACATCGGCACCCACACAAGTAGAAATGTTAAAAAAAGGAAATTGTGCATTTGTATCAGCTGCAGTGTGGGCTCTGTGATGAGACAATTCACCACCACGAATCGGGTCTTCGAGCCCGAGGGCTGCTGTGACGCGTTATGCGCTAAAGAATACTCCCACATGCACGCAGATACATTTTGGCTACTCCGGCTAGATAAAAAAAGATTTGACTTGACTTTAAAAGAGTTGTCCTGTATGCATGCAGGTGATAGAAGACAAACCTCCAGCAGTCGGCGGGGCCTAACAGGTGCTTCCGTGGCTTTTTTACTCAATAATTATCCAGCTACGTAAAGAATACTTATTTTAAGCTGTGTGTTCTGGGTACCCGGGACACTATTGATACGGCGATGTCATTTTAGTTTTTAATTCTGAATCTCATGCACGCTCCTCACTCTGGTTGGGGCCACAAAGACACTTGTGTCTCCATTCTTGTGACTCATGAGTGACTGAAGCGCAAGAAAACTATGCCCTCTACTGTGCATTGTGCCCACCAAACGCTAAACCGCCACAGGTCATAGAATATTCTTACAGTCCTCTTTCCTTAAAATGCAAATTTTTTAAAGGAATTGATAATATCCTGTTCATAAAGCACACTTGCTCTGTGAAACACCCTGCAGCTGACTCTCTGGCTTCACCATAACTCTCTTTTAATGTACGTCACTTAACTATTTGTGTGTTCAATTTGATTGATGGCAACTGTGATGTCGTATGAAATGCAACAACCTCTGGTCATTAACGAGGCTCGGATTAAAAAGAGCATCTGCTTTTTTTAAACAAAGGGGTCATGAGAAAAACTTGCCACATCCTCTCTTTGCTTGGATTCCCAGAGAGGATATCTTTCTTTTCATCTCGGTCGTTTTTCTCATTCACATGTCTTGTTTCCAGTCACAGGCCTTCGTCTCCTCGGTATAATGTTGCACAGCGTGCACCGAGCTGCAACAACAGGCTAATTTAGCACCGGGAAAGAAGGGGAGGCATTCTTTCTCAAGGCAATAAATAGCAACCTTAAGTAATTCTGGCTTAGAAAACCACACAGATGGAGTCATTTGATTACTGTATTCCTCACTATTTGAAATATAAAACACATTCATAGTCACCATTAGTCACACCATAAAGGCTCTGACAATTTGTTCCGTATATTCCGTGTGCTCGTGAGGATTTTAGATCTCTTAAAATTTTATGAAATGAGCATGTTGTCATGAGTGTTACATACTGTTTCCAGGATGACGATAAAGATTTTAATGCTTCTATTTTACTGTTTTACTACTTTTAACATGCCTGTATAGCTTAGATAAGTAGCCTCTTAAAAAAACGGAGCAGTTCTACTGTGACATACAAGCAGACTGTGGACCGTTGGAAGTTGGTGACACCGCACGATGCCTAGCAGAGATGGAACGCGAGCACGGGTGAGGCCTCCTTGACCCGGACTGACACGGTGTGTGTGGCGGGGTGTGTGTGTGGAGGCTGGCCTTTCTGGGGCGCTAAGTGGTCTGCTTGTACAGCACTGGCAGGTGAACTGGCAGGGGCGTCACCTCGGGGTTGGAGAGTTCAGCGATGAACACTTGAACTGGATCTGAGGTCCGGTATAGATCCCGGCTGAGCGCACGTCTGTTTGCATGTGCATGTGCGTGTGTGTGTGTGTGTGTGTGTGTGTGTGTGTGCATGCATATGTCTGTGTGTGTGTGTGTGTACTTGCGTTTGGTTGTACAAGAGCATATAAATAAGAACACATGCTCATCTGTGCCTCTCTTGTATGCATGTTTGTGCCTCTCAGTGTTTAGGCATAAATGATAAATACCTTGGTAGTACCAGTTGGCAGATGGAGACCCTCGGCCCCGTCTTAGAGTTGGGTAACACTCCGACGAGTGTTTCAGAAGTGACTCGACAGGCTCTACGGTGTCTCATCCTCGAGGCCCTCTAACCCCTGTCTTATCTGAGGAGCCCTCCCAACCCCTCTGATTGTCTTTCGCCAGTTCAAGGGTTGTACAGTTCCTGCCCTCGGGACCCTGCTTTTCTACCTGGCACGCAGGTGACAAAGAGGGCAGAGGGAGTCAATGTGTCCAAGGGTTCGTCCGAACAGGACATCGAGAAGCAACATGCCCGGCTACACCGTTCCGCTTCCTCAGCTGACACGATAAGAGATGTTCTTGAGAGCCACTTTGACCTGTTTTCCCTTTTTAGATGCCGATAATCCTCGCCTCGCAAAACACGTTTCGGTACCGAAGTGTAGCACCTTCCCCGCGCCGCGCTGCAAATGAATCCTGTCATTGTGGAGCCACAGATGAGCGCTTTTTTTTTTTTTTCCTCGCTTTGAGTCCGTCCTTTATATGTTTTTACTCAAAGTCGTGCACTTGCTCCGGCTCACCATAAACACATGTATGACAAGTTTATAATTGTACCTCAAAATCGCGTGTTGGTGTGCGCCACATGGAGGCAGAGGGGGCCATAATTGGCATTCCTACCTCTGTGTGCCAGCCAGCTCTTTCTCCTCTCATCAGAGTGAGAGTTGACAAAGAGAACGCCAAGCGTTTCCAATCCCACATCCCTCACTTTTTTTCTTCGCGGCCTGTGACAAGAAGAAGGCGAGATGTGTGTGTGTGTGTGTGTGTGTGTGTGTGTGTGTGCCTGCGTGTGTCTGTGTGTGTGTGTGTGTGTGTGTGAGTGTTTTGGATTAGTGTCTTGCTGCACAATAAATCTTTGTTAAACAAATGCAAAGCAGATGGCACGGTGGTGTCTCTACCGTTAGGAGAGAGAGAAAGAACGGAGGGAGAAAGAGAGAAAAAAAAAAAAAACACGCCTACTCCTTATTCTCATCCTCCCCAGACATACTGATCATGCACATTACACAGACTGCACAGAGCTGCTAAACACTTTGTCCCGGAGTGGAAGCTAAAGGTGGTGCATGATTACTGACGGACACCCAAAAACATTCTGTTCATGAGAGAGAACATTTTGTTTATCAAACAGCGCTGTCAGCTTCGCCTGTTGATATTAAAGACGGAGCTGACATTTCTTGCCCCGGCGCACATGAAAATGACGTGACCAGGCCACGCACCGTATTAAACCAAGGTAAGGGAAGGTAGAGGACTCTTTTATGTCTCTACCTTTAAATGTAGAGGTGGCCTTTTCTGCATGAGGCCGGCCGCGCTCGGCCTTGGCTGTCGCTGATAGTTATGGATCCTTTTCAAGGGCTTGCGTGTTCTCTGACACAAAAGAACAAGGAAGCCCTCGGGCTATAATGTGCACGGGAGCAACAGCGCAAGATGGCCGGAGACAATTGCGTGGTGAGACTGATTCGCTCATCGGGAGACACGCAGGAATTCAGTGGCCATTGTCCAGATCGGACAAATCTCGCAGACAGTGGGGGTGGGGTGGGGGGCTGCTATTGGATTCAGGGCAAATACTAAAATTCCTCTTTTTTTACTTCTTGATGAGTTATTTATTTTTTGCTCATTATAATATTCAACCTGACATCGTGTCCGGTCGGCCCTGCCTAACCCTTGTGAGGAATCATGGGATGCACATTTAAAAATAAGAATAACAGAGAACACCGTCGTAATTATGATGATAGGTGACAGTTTTGGGGAGCCCAACGTCATCGCAGTGACAGCGGCCTGTGTGTTTATATTTGTACGCCGGGACACAATGCCGCAAAGAGAGGAAAGGTGCTTCCTTGAATTACCACAACGATTGCTCATAGATATGAAACGTAGACTGATATAAAGTATTCGCCCTCCGCAGTATTTCACAATCGCTGATGGGAAATTCGGATTTCCCGGACGTGTCGTACGGCAAACAACGGGCACTCGGTTCTGAAAGTGACCGCGCTAATGCGGAGACTCATTACCACGCAGATGATCTTAATATCAAGGTGTTGTTCACATTTCGCTTAAAAAGCCGGGTCTCATCAGAGACGCGTATTTTTAGAATCCGCGTCTGACTGGGAGGCCTGATTGGACCACATATTTAAGCACCGCAGCCTTTCCTCCTTTCATCTTGTGTGAAAATGGAGGGAAAGCATCACTTAACATTGCAGCTTACCACACAATTACCTGAGTACCTGTTCTCACCGCAATTACAAGCCCAAGACAAATAATTAGTCTGACAAATGACTGCTGGGCACGTCGCCCTTGTTGTGGTTGAGCCGTGTAATTTGGAGCCCCGGCTCCAAATACTGGCACTGTGGCGGTAATTAGGGATAGCAATGTAACTTTACACCCACTGACTGCGTATATGCATAAATGTGTGTGTGCGCCCGCATTTGTGCGTGCCACTGTGAGTTCATGTGTCACTATGGCCTCAACTGCAATCAAAAGATACACAACCTGGAGTCTGAGCAGTGGAATCTCTGCGTGTTGGCCCTGATCTCCCAGTCGGTGACACAGACAGCAGAAGCCCACCTGCCAGCCTGTCACGTTTCCACAGCAAGAGGCTGACACCATATTGTCAATGCCACAGATTGAACACTGTTTTTTTTTTTTTTTTTTTTTACACAATCCCCACCTTCTTTCCATCTGCCATCATCTGTGGCCTGTCTCCGCATGCCCCGTGCGCGTCTGCTCTTTTCCTACCTCGCTCGCGTACTTCGCTCACTCAGTCCTGCATGTCACAGCTGACAGCGGCTTGTCAAATGTTCCCGCAGCAGCAGGTTCATCCATCATTAAATGGCTGAGGAGCATCGAAATCACCTATATCAGAGTCCTCTGGTGGTTTTGGCACCTTTGTCGACGTGCGCCCCCGTAGTCCGCGAAGCCGAGGGAAGGACGGCGTTATTACTTGCGCGTCTGTCACTTTTCAGCAAAAAGTTCATCGGTCGAACAAAGAAAAGAGACCCGCCGTGGCAAATTCAGGATGATCGAGTAAAGTCGTAAAAGTCTTCAGGACCGCCTGTTGCCGTACATCAATGCCCGCCTCCTTCCCCTGCCGGATCGGACGTTCGCGTCTTCGAACAGTCGCACGCGGATATGGCTCAACCCTTTTTTTTTTATAAATATGCACAAATACAAACAATTCCACCGCCGACAGCCAGAGTCCCCCGTACACACAAACACAAACACGGTTTCTCGGGGTCCCTCGGGACCTTTGTGTGAATACCGGCTCTCAGACGTAAATGGATCGCAGGTGTTTTCATCGTCGCATGGGAGGAGATTTTGCACGAATAGAGGCCCGACCTCACCGTGGGGATTAAGCGCGAGTAAATCCAAGGTGTGTTCCCCACCACGTCTGACTCCTGTGCGTGAGTCACCCAGGCCCTGGGGCGAGGAGCAAAAACCAGGCAGACGGACCTCCACCCTGGAGGCCGGCAAGCGTACACAGTTACCACACGTACGTGCACGAGCAAAGACAAACATACAGACTGCAGCGCAGGTGCGGAGCCAAGCAAAACAAAAGAATATTCCTAATTAGGTTATTTTTTAATCTATGGAGGCCAGGAGCGTAATGACTGTGTGGTGTGTAAATACAGACGTTTCCATATTTAAGGCTCATCAAATAACAGAACACCGCGGTACAATGAAAGGGGAGGATCAGGGAAACGTTAAACACAACACGGGAAAAAAAAAACAAAAAACCCAATGAGAATTTACAAACAAAGCCCTCCGATATTCGTATTGTGCTATCTGATCAATCTATTTTTGTTCCTCAACAGCTCTAATCTTACTCCCACTACCTCCCGACATAGCGCTGCGAAACATTTTTGCACTTCAGAGATAAAAATCACAGTCTTCTCATCCACTCCTCTTCTTTTGTCTCTATTTCACACAACAAAGAGATAACACACCCACACGTGACAAGTCCACCCACATCCATCAAACTTCACTCAAATCCACCAGCTATAGAAAACAAAAGGACGGCTCTTTCATGAGAGAGTGGGCCAGAGTGCATCGATCACTCTCAGAGAGGCTAAACAGCGAGAGACTGGGTGCATGGATTGGAAACGTACCGACCGATGATACTGTTCAGGTTGACTTTGGACCGCTTGTAGCCTCGGCTTTACATTCTGTGCTTTTTAGCCGTTTTTCGTCCGTCTTTAAATCTCAAAGCGGTGACCGCGGAGATCCGTGTGAGATCCTTCATCTTCTTATGTTGGCGTATTTACTCTAATGCAATGTAGGGCAGAGGGTTTGGAGGGTGTATTCTATGTAAAAAGCTGCGCTTCTCCGTTTGGATGAGAATCGCGGATGCAAAAAAAAGAATCTCATCATAGCGGGTTACGACCTTCCGGACGGGGTTCGTTTCTTCGTCGATGTATAACAGTAAAGGGCTGCTCACGTTGCTCTTCTGTATCTGCCAAGAATGGCGGCTATGAACAACAACAGCGGCATTTTCATGAGACATTTGAACGCTCGAGCACACAGCCAGATTCTGATGAGAGTCAATGTGTGTTAATACCATTACAGAGAGAGGTGTTTACGAATTAATCTTTTTGTCAGTAAGGAAATGCTAAAACCCGTCAAGACTACTGTGTACTCTATAGCTTGCAACCTGCACCATGGAAAGGTTGATCTTGGCTGCAGCCAGGACTCCCAAAACTTGTAAAAACACGCTTTATACACACAATTGTATTATAATATCTATTTGAGCAAATAGTTAGGTTAGATAATTTATGCAAAAAAAAAAAAAAAAAAATTACAAGTTGTGACCCTAATCTATTGAACTGGAGAAACAGAAAACTTGTTGAAAACTACTTTTCATTTCACTTTTTAATGCCATTTCAAGTTCTACTGACAAACTGTGGCCATACATATATGTTTAAAACATATTTTCTTCCTTCCAAAAAGAGGTAGCGCCTACATTACCCACAAAAGAACACAAACACTGACAGTCTGCATTATGAGAAAATGTAGCCTCTAGCAGGCAGACTCATCCATCAGACATTCACTTTAGTACCAGTTAAAACATTTCCAGGAGAGCAAGAATTCCGCTTGGTGAGAAAACACCTCACGAGAAACACACACACACACACACACACACACACACACACACACACACACACACACAAGCACACGTGCAAAATATCCGCATATCCTTAATTATTAAATAAAACTCAGAGTTAGGATTCAAGGGACGGCAAAGAACGGAAAAAAAAAAATGACAAAAATAAATAAATAAAAACCTAAAGATGAGCTAACTGGAACATGAAACAGAGGAGAGGAAGGAAAAAGGTCAAGGAAAAACTGGACCAGAGATTTAAAATGTTCATCACAATCACAGCTTGCCATCAGCTATTAAGCGTCCGGCAGCAGACAGCCACACAAATCCAGGCCTGACTGCTTCTCACAAACCCTCCTTATCTCACCTGTCCACCTGTCCCGCTCACTCGTCCATCTTCTCCACCGACCACCATGATTGCATCTTTAGTGTTACTACCCAAGTGACAGCTCTGCTGCAAAAGCAACATAAAGTCAGCCATTAAAAAGTGTGTATTTATTATTTCTGAGACACAAGGAGACAGCAAAGAGGATTGGCTCTTCCTACGGCCACATAAGGATACAGTGATGGAGATGACGGTGAAATCGGCCCCTTGAGCAATAGATATTGCTAAGGGAAGGTTTATTTGAATGCAATTTTATTCACATTTTGCCTGCTTGGCATTTGTGAGGAATAAGCAATAATTCTAAATGATTCATTTTGATCAACGCGTGATATCACATGCTTGGTTTTGCTCATTAAGAGGTATCAGAGGAGATATTAGACAATGCAAATTCATTTTAAGACACTCTATCATCACAAAATTAATACATTACCTGTTGTCCTTAAAGTACTATAAATCATTTCCCATGAGAAAAGTAGAAATTCTGTCCTGTGCAACACCTGCTCCTCAAATCAGGTCAACACAAGTACTTTGTTCCCCCAGAAATTTTGTTTAATAAAAAAAATAAAATAAATCATATGTTTATGTATATATATATATATATATATATATATATATATACGCATGCACCTTCTTTCTTTCTTTTGCATTCGGTCCCTCTGGGCTAAAGCTCTACAGTGTGTTTTTCCCTTGTGAAAACTGACTGTATTTGTGTTGTCTTATTTTGTGCCGGAGGCATAAAGGACACCAAAGTGAACGGGTTTTGTGTTACTTCCACCAGGCAGCCACCCGTTTCTGAAGCCAAAACGCGTCACACTTATTGACGGAGGAAGTTCCACGTGTTTCTGCGGACAGCCATGTCTGCTTGCGATTCCCATCCCGCGTGGTGAGATGCATCCCTACAGAACGAGGTCAAGCCTGCATAATGACCCAAACGAGTCAAGATTTGCTGGATTAGATTATTTCAAACAGTTTGCAGAGCTACCATTTTGACAACAAATATCCCCAAGCCAGAGAGTGATGGTCATTCCCTGGCTGCTTCTGACATCGCAGAAACAATGTGTTGATTTGGATTTCATGTTCAGCCGCTCGTCGCGTCCGCATGGCTTATGCAGAGAGAAATGTCATTCCGGGGGTGAGGCTAATTTCAGCCGGGCCATTTTCGATGATGTCAGTGGGCGCAGGAGAAAATGGAGCTGACCTCTCATGCCCCGCTCTGCTATGCTGCGTTGGACTTTTTTTTTCGCTCTCCAAATTTGGTAAATCTGACGCATTTATACCCCCCCCCCCTCCGCCTCCCGATGTCCACATCCTTATGGCGTGTCTCCGAGACGGGGTGCGCCGTCCCATGACAGATCGCCAGCCTCCTTTCCTCCCTTACCAGCTAAAGCGGCGCTTTAGTTCTTTTAATGCAAAACGATGGGAGGCAATGCGAGCGTTTGGCTAAACAATAAAACACATTGCCTCCACTGTCAGTCACCCAGTCTCCTCTTCAGGAAGCGTTTGGTGAAAATGTTGTCCTAATCTGCCTTGTCTTTGGCTGTAATTATCAACCAACACTATAACCAGGCCTCCGCTTCTCTCCTCTTACATTGTGTCTCTTTTGTGTTTCGCTTTTCTCATCTGTTTTTTTGTTCCCCTTTCTGTCTTTTGATTCCAGTGGATTGAAGAAGAACAGGCCTGATTGTCTCGCCTGAGGAAAGATTTCATAGGTTTACATATCAAAGTCTATAAATAGATAAGAGCTTTTGAAAGGGAAAGTGAGCAAAGAGAGGCTGGAGCGTGCGCGTGAGTGCGTGCGTACGTGCGTGCGTGTGTACGCGCTCGCGCAGGCACGTGTTGATTTGTGCCCGGGCGTTTGTTTGTATGTCCTTATGAGAATGCACGTGTGTGCGCGTGTGCGGAAAGACAGAGAGGCTTTCCCACTTGCATACACAGCGAAAAGAGCCTCCACCAAAACAAAAGGGATTATGGTGTTTCAAGGGTGTTGTGTTTGCTGTGTTTATTCACATAGCTCATGGGGCTGCGCAGGACCGGCAATGAATGTCAATGTCAGGGAGCGAAAATGCTGCAACACAAGATAAATATGATGAACAATAAACATAGATTAAGGCTGAATATGTCACGCTACATCATATGCAGATCCCAAGCCTCATGACATTAAGTTACCCATGAAAGTGTTGACATGATCATGTTAAAAAATGATGATGGTTGTTCGCCTCGAGTGCACTGCCACCGACGAGACATTATTTATATGGATAGTTTGGCGAATTCAGGTGTCACACCTGGTTAATCCAGTGCTGCGAGTAGAGTTTTTTTTTTTTTTTTTTTTAACATGACAGAGAGTGGACCACATTAGCCAAGAAGAGCGGCGACGGATGTATCAAGTGCTGTATTTGATGGAGACGCTCTGAATAAACCAATTAGTATTCCGCAGCAGATGCAGCCTGTAGTGCAGGTGCGGCAACGCTGAGTGGAAATACGCGGGACGGGAAGCACAATATCCACGTCATCTAAATGATGTCTGAGCAAACAGTCTTTACTCGACATTCTTTGTTCAAGGTAGAAATAAAAGTTAGGACCGGGGGGGGCGGAGGGGGGGCGGGGGGGGGCATGTCAGAAAGATAAAGCCTAATGTGTGCAATATTGCAACGTGTTAGTTAACAACTCTAGCCTTAACTTTAAGTTAACCGATTGCTTTTCCTCTCTCCTTTTTGTATTTCCACATCTAATTACACTTTCATTCATCAATGTTGATTAATAGGTCCTGTGGCATGCCTGCCTCATTTTACTCTCAATTAAGCTGGTTGATGCATGTTCTCATCAAGCAAGATGCATTGGCCTGGTTTACTTGAGGCGCTATTAGTGGACACTGTAATTAGTATCCCAGCACATAGAACTTCCCCCACCTCCTGAGCGCCTCTCCCCAAGCTGCCATCCCTGGCCTCTTTTAATGCCTTCCAAATAATGAAGATAACAGAATAGATGAGGGACGAGCAGTCCAGCCCACGTTAATCATCTTCCTCTCCCCACTTTTTTCCCTCTTTTTCCGCTTTAGCGGGAGAATTATGGCTGGTAAAAATCACCAAACTCACGATGTCTTGACAGAGCTCTTTTGTGTGCCAGCCACTCCAGCTCCTCCCTGCATTTTCCTTATCAGTGGGGAGATGTATGTCTTTATCACATTTCACACTCAAAAGGGAACATCCAGCCTGATATATTTGCCAGTTACTAAATGTGGGGCTTTATCGAAAATATCAGTCTAAGTTGTGCACATTAGCCCTCATGCTCTTTGAGAAGCCACTTTAAAAGAGGACTGATTACACGCTTGTTGCTGTCGTAATACCGGCTTCGGCGCCGGAGCCCCTTTTTTCTCGCTCAGCCGGCTTTCCCAGAGCGCTCTTCTGCCTCTGATTCTCTGCACTTCAAGAGACTTCTCTGAGGAGGGCTCTGGGGGCTTCAGCTAAGAGCCCGACCGGGCAGACGGAGACTAAAGAATGGGTGAAAGATGGAAAGAGATGGAGAGATGGGCGACTGGGGTAATAAAGCCAAGAAAGGCACAGAGAGAGAAGAGCGGTCACAGTGCTGCCGTGTGGCTGCTCTTTGTGCTTCAGATGCTGCAGCTGGGACCAAATCTCGTCCCCACGTCTGCACAGACGGCTCCCAGGGGCCCCCGCACCAAGCTTGTAAGTGCTAATTGGGCCTGTTAGGGTCAGCAATTAGCCGGCTGCTATTGAAGGATCGCGACAGCCGGGCTTTCACAGGCCCGTCATTGTTTTAGGGCCGAGAGAGAGGCAGAGCCGAGCACAACGTGGACGAGGCTGACACGTAGACGAGCGACAGACAAGTAGCGGAGGAAGACGAACCAGCGGGATATCCCACAATGCACGGTGTTGTGGGTGAGGGGACGGCATGAGGCAACAATCCTCTTATTGACTACAATCAAAACTAAAAGGACTGATGCAACACTCTCCTGAAAGAAAGAACGCATCAACTTGCACTTTCATTTTCCTGTGAAAAATAAAGTTTGGAGCTGAAATTCCCTTGTAATGTGATGCTGCGCCGTTTCACTTGCTGTGGGAATTTCTGCCTCTGTTTGGTGACTGTTGCCGCAGTTGCTCAGCTCGGCGCGCTTCATTGTGAGTCACAGTAGCACATATATATATATATTACACTGATGCAAGTTATTTGAGGACAGGAGCTGTTAAGGGGGACGGAACACGGAGACTTGATGGTTTTTCATGCAACCAAAAAGAATTTTTCAAGGATCCCCAGATTTCAAAAGACTTTTTCATCGTGACAAAAGTCTTATTGTGTCACATGAATGGAAGCTTAAAATGTATAATATGTGTGCAGAACACATGAAATATTACCTTCAGCTGGAAGATAGATTGGGATGTGGCCTTTATACATTCCAGCTTGTAGGAACCAGTGATCGGGGCAATGTGACACACACTGAGGTGGCTCCCTGATGAATATAACAGGGGGGGGGGGTGATGTGCAGATTTCTCTCCCCTCCCCTTCAACACAGCTGTCTCTTATTGAGAGGTCTTTTGAGTAATGTGCATGTGTGTGCAGCTAAATGCAAGGAGGGACTGTCCAAGCCTTCACTGCAACCTTGGAGAGGAGCATCTGTTGCAGGTTTACAGCCTCAGCAGCCCCTAACTCCCTCAAGTGCCCAAAACTGTATTTATTATTGTCTTTATTTATTTAATTCTGTCTAACTGACGGTAGCAACTCCGATATTAAGTGTGAATTAGGTGTATTGTGCGATTTTCATTACGAGCGCGTTTCACATGTGACAATTTCTTATCAGAAAAAACAGAAAAATATAAAAAAAGATACATCTCTTTGGGAAATTTAACTTGTTTGAGACTATTTTTAATTCAACCCTCTTGACTCTGTTAACTCTCCAGATAATTTGCCGTTGTCTTTCATGCATTTTATTCGTCTGTACTATTCGAGTCTAGAATCGAGTAACGTTATTGTTATAAATTAGGTTCCCATAGAATCGACCGCTGAAGTATAACATTAGAATAACGCCTTTTTCTAAAAGCCACTCCACAGTGATTTTAGGCTTAGAGGGTGTAACTTGACTTCACATTATACCTCACAGAGGCTCTTGGCTGTTCTAAATACACCGTGAAGTACTACCTCTATTCTCTTATAGCTAACAGAAAATAGTACCTTTTACAGCGAAAAGGGAAATGAGGAGTCATAAGGAGCAGCATATGAATATATAAAAAGGTAGCAACGGTATCATATGCCCCCCCCCCAACACACACACACACACACATAGGAACACAAGTGGCCCTTAATTTGAATGTATGCACTCTTTTTTTTTATATCACGAGCTAGTTTAACAAAACCAGGCAATTGGGAAAAAGCCATTTTTTTTAAGCCCTGGGTTGTCATAGCAACAGTCATATTGTTTTCTTGATGCTTTTCATTTTCTTTTTATCACTGAGTGAAGAGAAAAAAAGTTACATGTTCTGTGCATGCTCGTGTGTGTGTGTGTGTGTGTGTGTATAAGGGAAAGAGTTTGTCTGTGCGTGTGTTGTGCGTGCTTGCATTTGAAGGTTTTCTTTTTGTGTGTGTGTGTGTGTGTGTGTGTGTGTGTGTGTGTGTGTGTGGGTGGGGGGGGTTAAGCGAGAGGGAGAGAGAGAGAGACAGGTGGGGACTTGTGTAGTGAGAGAGTGATGGGTTCGGCAAGATGACAGGCTGGCACAGGGGGCAAGCAGGACGGCGACTGAACATGGTCGGATCTGGGGAGAGGTGTCAGTCCTGCAGCCAGTCGAGCAGAAACACACAGGAACACTTAGGAAAAGGTGATTCAGAGAGGAAACAAACAGCAGCTATATTTTTGATATTCCTCACGCCTGAAGAAAGTGAAGAAAGGTAAAGGGGGAGGGGGCTTTTTTTTTTTTCAGTTCCATAAAGCAATGCAAACACCCCTGTTTGATTTTTCTCTGACAATAAATCACGCTCACATTAATCATCCGTTTACACTTATTATGATTCTACTATTGACTAAGACGGTGGACTCGCTGAACGCGATGTCTTGCAAAAACGAGATGAACCACCAGTTCGAATTTAAAGGTGATGAATTGTAAGTCAGGCCTCAAGCTTCCAGTTGTTGTTAGTTTTTTTTTTTTTTTTTTGAAGTCACCATGGTCATAGTTTATTTTTTTTTCCGCATAAAATGGCGTGAGGGTTTTTTGAAGAGAGATGCTCCACTTGTAGTCTCTCTTTCATGGCTAAAGAGCAATTTTGCCTCAGCTCCATGGTTTACGTGGAGAAATAGGGGGAGGGGGAAATTAATCAAAGCTGAAGAGTGATTTTTTTTTTTCCACGCAGCTCCCTCTGAGAATAAACATCAATAAACATTACTTAATACCCTACAACACAACCCCGCAGGGTCCCATTTAATTTCACTGGTGGAGAACGCCTAAAGTGCTACTGTTTTACACCAAATTACATACTCTGAAAGTTTGAAGAGGCAGCTAGTTTTCCCACCCTTGAGAAAGAAATTAAATTAGCTCAAATAAAAACTGCTGGGAAAAATGGCATATATTATATGAAGCTATTTGTCCTCAAAAGTTCAGTCTGACAACCGAGTTGTTTTCAGGTCGTCTCATTTTCTGTTCTAAACCGACCAAGAATTCCAGGTGAACATCCATCAAGCTATGACACACACAACTCCGTTTCATTTTTTTTTCCTCTTCTCCCCATAGCTGCTCAGCGTTCCCGTCACTTTGAGCAGCGGCATAAGCCCGTTGCGTGGCGACAGCCGTCAAAACACCCCTTCATACTTTTCACAACACATTCTAAGAAAAACCACTTGGTCCATGAATTATGTGCAATGCAATTACCTGACACTTACTGATCTGACCTCTGTGTTTAAAAATAAGCGATATATAGAAGCCGCCTGTGAGAGAGACGGCGTTCTCCGCTCAAACATGCCTTGCTTCACACCGAGTGGTTAAAAACTTGGAAATGACTGTCATTCACTGTCAGCTACCCGTGTACTCTCATGGGCCCATCATAGAACGTGTCAGTTTAGAAATAACTGCGATTGCGGCGCCTATTCTATGCGTTTAAGTGTTTTTTGACCTTTTGTCAAACATGACTGAGGTCCATCATGTTTCATCATATTTCTCAAGGATCTTCAAAAGAACTTAGCTGATGTATCAAAAATGTTGACTCGATGTGATCATCAAATAGTGATTTTCTCCACAAGATCTTTGTAGTCAATCAGAGCTGTCTCAAGTTGTCACTCATTTATAATGCATTTTTTTATTTCTCTCTAATCATCAATTTGTGTCAAAAATCCATTTGATCGGCACTTTTATTTTTCCGTCGAGGATTTCAGATCTCACCTTTCATTTCGTGTCAATTATGAATAAAATCTAGATGAGGACTAATACTGATTCTGAATAACGATCACATTGTTTTGAGATGAGAAAGTCACCGTTTTTTGGCTTCGGATTATATCGCATGCAGAAATTCTGTCAGTTTCCCTGCGGAGTCCCATGAAGTTCAGTCCTAAAAGAGCTCATTATAGCAGTATTCAGTGCCGGCTGTATGTACTGGGCAACACGCTGGACTTCCAAATCACAAACACTGTGTAATATGGTGAAAATAAATGGTCAACTAATGCAGGAAGCTTTCCCTGCTGCGGGACCACACTTTCATTGTGAAATAACAGAGAGGAAGATAGAAGAAAATTCTGATCCAGAATCACTAGTAAGCTGCAGGAACCTTGGGCTGAGAGAAAATAACAAGGCCTACTAAGAGATTAAGTCTTTAACGACACGGGCACCGAAACTTTATATGATGCTCTACATTATAGTAAGTTGTGCCAACTGTTGTTTGCCTTTTTCCCAACAGTCTGTCTAAAGTTTTATTTGGGAACTGCGGTTAATACGTTTACCATGTTTGATATCGTGGGGCAATGAATTTAAGAGACTCATAGCATCCGGTGTACCGTGTTATTTTGTCTGTTAAACGAACGGCTAGGCTGACGCCAGTGATCCTTCGAGACAGGTGATGTTTACGTTCAAGTTGGAGAAGAGAAAGTGCGATACAAAAATATGACAATTAGAGGGTCATGTTCTTTTTTTTTTTTTTTTAACATGTTGACAGAAAATGTCCTTCAGTTGGATCTGAGCAGCTGTGTCAGCAAGCATCCTGCCTGCAGAGGACTCTTTGATCATCACACAGCTTGCAGTCCCTACAAGCTGCTTAGTTGCTGACCCTGACCTTTGACCTTGGTGAAGCCAAGAGGACATTGTGTGTTCCCATAGGGATCAGTGAGGATTTACAAGATTTCACTTGTGTTTTCCATTATGTTTTTTTTTCAATATACAACTTAGTGGTGGACTTCTAATACTTGACCGGCACCGTGAATTACTTTGATTAGGATGTCTAAAAAGCAAGACGGAAAAATTCAAGTTTCTTGAAGTTGGATTTTTTTTTTTTTTTTTTTTTTAAATACCTGGAACACATAATAACCTAGAAATAATGTGTTACAATCAATTAAAGTTAAATCAATTAAGAAGAATTAGATGTAAACGAAAACTGTCTTGAGCAATCACTTGTTCCTATTGTATTATTAAAGAAAGAGGAAAAATTATTAAAGTGAGAACTTTGTCACCTTTTCACAAGTTTCTTCTAAAGAACACATTGTTGGCCTATTTTATGTTGCCCAGCATTCATTCATATATAATGAATTATGGTCAATTTGTAATCAAAGCCCGCAGTTTGGGACTTGGAAAACATTGACCTGCCACGTGATCTCCGCAAGTAGTGGACGTATTTAACCGTCTTAACATCCGATGCTCTGCATGGAATTTTCAAAGTAGATTCATCTGCTACATTGCATGATTAAAATAAGATTCGCCCACTCGTATGAGGAATTTTACCTCAAGGCCTTGCATGTCGGCCGCAAGGCCAGGAGGCACTGTGGACAAGCAGGCAACTCTGGAGCTCATACAACTACACGACATGAGACACACACACACACACACACACACGCAATAATGAGATGCAATAAGCACATATTGAATACACAAATTAACATCAAAAATAATAATGATTGTGACAAATAATAATGATAATTAGGCATATCCATATATAATATATATAATGCATATATGTATATGTATATATATATCATATGTATGTAGAGAGAGTGTTCACTCACTATGAATCAGAATCAGAATCAGAAAAAACTTTATTTGTCCCTGAGGGCCAATCGGGGGAGAACATACATTTCAAAAAGCAGCAGGAGGTGAGGTGAAAGGGAGACACCCGAGATGAGGATAAGATGAGGAAAGTGTAAAGGAGGATATATCTTAAAAGAATGTCGAAAAACTAAGCTAGAAACATAGAAGACTTAAAAACTGGTTGAAAATGCAACTCGGAGCACCACCTGGTCACCATAAGAGCAATGACCCAGAACCGAAAGTCAGGACAGGTCAGGATTAACCCATCACTCCCTCAGCTAGTTGGTCATCAGTCCCATTATTTCCATCCATCCATCCATCCATCCATCCATCCATCCATCCATCCATCCATCCATCCATCCATCCATCCATCCACTGTCTACCGCTTATTCTGCTTATTCTGCTGCCCTGATTGCCGGTCAATCGCAGGATCACATAGACTGACAGACAACTATTTGCTCTGTCTTTCGCACATTTTTCCCATTTTTTCCACTTAGCCTGATGCATGTTTTTGGACTGTGAGAGGAAACCCATGCAAGCCCCGGGGACAACGTGCAAACCCCACACAGAAGGGTCCCCCTGCAGGGTCCACAGCGCTGTGTGGCCGAAGCGCTAACCACTGCGCCACCGTGACGCCCACCAACCCCCATTATATCTAATAGCATATATTTAAAAAAAAACTCAAACAAAAATCATCATTGGATTAAAGGTATTTTTCAAAAGAACAAAAATGATAATCACTTAACAGTATAGATTTCTTTTCCTTCGCTGTAGGAGAATATAAAAAAAGTATTTTATATCATCGGCAGGACACGACATGACACATTTGTTCACAGCGCGCACACACACACACATACACGCACTTCCCCTTGCTTTTTCCCTTCCTCTGTACGTAATCACGCCGAAACCACACATCACAGTGACAGAGATGCACCTCCTCTCTACCTCTCAGTATCGATCTCCCATCCAATCTAAATGACCCTGTTAACCATTCCCTTAGCCCACCCCACCTCTCCTCTTTACGGCCCCTCGCCGCTTTGAGCCCTACTTAGCAGCTACACTAACCCCCACACCAACCCATCTACCCCGCCACCTTAGTCGTCTCAGTTTAAAATGGCTTGGTGTGAAATAACTCACATCACTACAAGAGGGATGAGGTCATTAGAACATGTGACGCCCTCTTGAAACAGCAAGCATGATTGAAAAATCAATTTTGATGCCTGTTTTTCTCCTCCTCTCTCCTATCCTCTCATGTCGTCCGTGTTTGCATTTCTCTTCGTAATGCTCTCGATAACGCGTTTCCACCGTGGAAACACTAAATCAAAGGACATAAAACTATTAGAGCCGACGCTCCTTGTACTTCAAATAGCCTTTATATCGTTCTACCATCCTCGCATTTTATCTTTTTTGCTCTGATTTCTGGTTTTGAATATGCAGAGAGAATATATTCTGCCAAAGCAGAAGTTGAGGGTGGGCTTTGGAGCACAAGGGCTGTCACACTCAAATAATGTTGTGCTAATATGTTATCATATACATAACAACCCCCCCCCCTACACACACACGCACACACACACAGTAATATTTCAATCTAGCTCATTACCCTGAGCCTCTCGATAGGACTCCGGTCTTTTGGGAGTGCGGCCGTAGCTTTGAGTGATTTCTGAATTTTTTTGATCTTTTTAGCAGATCGCTCCAGGTTAG
Source organism: Fistularia commersonii (assembly GCF_037954325.1). Lineage (NCBI taxonomy): Eukaryota > Metazoa > Chordata > Actinopteri > Syngnathiformes > Fistulariidae > Fistularia > Fistularia commersonii. The sequence continues at coordinate 4,634,201 of NC_141294.1, read as the reverse complement.
CTCTTCCACTCACCTCACATCTCCCATCCATTAAACCACAGTCATTTTGAAGCATGTTCTTATTAAATGGCTCCTGTGTTCTTTTGGTTGAATATTTTTACATTAGAAACCCAAGGACAGGGCCTGCCCACGGCGAGAGAGCAGGAGGGAGAGATAGGAGGAGAGAGATGTCAGAGTTTTTTTTTTTTCTTTTTTTTTTTTTTTTTTTTCTCTGTTCCAGCCGTCAACCTTGTTGGGTTCAGTGTAACTTTCATTAGAGAAGGAGATTTAGTGCACTTGAAAAGACAGATGAAAGAGTTAGAGGCTAATTATCAGGAAATTGAAAAAAGATAGATGTACTGCAGCGACTACAATTAGTGAAGCACAGAATATCAAAGACTTATCAAGAGCAAGTGAAAAGGCTGCCTTGAAAAGCGAGCACAATTAAGGCATCTGCGGCCCATGTGAAATAAGAGAGAAGATGAGGAGTGAAAATATGTTGGTTTGAATTGAAATACTTTCTGCAGCATTTTCAGACTGTAGCAACCTCTCACATGACGTTACATGACCCTATTTGATGAACTTTACTTGATGTGGCAGAGTTTTCTGGCTCCACTTCCTCACTTGCCTTTCCTCTATTTACACTCTCCTTCCGTGCTCTTTACTGCTTTAAATTCAAAGTTTCCACCCTAACCTACCACTCCACACACACACAAACACACACACACACCGTCCTCTAGATTGTAGGGATGCGAGGGTGATTTCTGGCCTCTGCTCTGACGGGACTCTCCTGCATGCTTCATTGCCTCACAAATTTGCACTGATCGACAGTCGCGGGTCACACATGCTTACAAATAGGTCATTTTGGGGCTGCGTGTGGGAGCGGGGAGATGTGTGTCCGGCCCACCCCGTGTCAAACAGTTTGTCGATGCTGTAATAATGAAATATAAAATATTTGAATGAGGTGTTATGATCATTTGAATCACAAAGAAACTGCTTAAACAAATGAATAGGTGCGTCGCATTGTAAAGCTATGAATGAAAACTCTGCACATCTATCACGTGTCATCGATCGCCGTGCGAGTTATTTGCCTTGCTTTGGGAATTAAATCGGTGTGCCAAAGTATTGATATGCGAAACAGCATTTGCCTTCGTTTATTTGTCCTGTTGGAATTTGTCACGTTTTTTTTTCTGTGAATATTTGGTCATACGAGACACGATTCAAAGCATTTCCTCCGCCGTCTATAAGAAACACCCGGGTCAAATGGAATTTGAGTGATGTACAATATTATGGGAGGCTCACTTTGCAACCTGGTCGTGATTGTGACTCTTCAATATGTGAGAGATGCTACAGGGTCTGTGCTCTTTCCAGACAGACTTTTACATAAACTGCATGGCAGAGGCCTCGCCAAATCTACCATCTGTTGGATCTCTCCCTCCCTCCACTCCTCTGATTCCTGTCTTCATTCTCGCCTCTCCGTTTTGCCCCTTTATTATAAGTATGGATCAAAAATCCAGCTATTGTCTGACTCTTAACAAAACAAGTGCTTTTTCTGCTGGTTAGAACAGAGAGCTCGGTTTAGGCGAGTCATCACGTTTTTGCAGAGCGTTTGTTACCCGAGATCTTTAGGGATACCGCAATCTTTAGTCAAAGGAGCTGCCTTTTTGCCATTAGTAGAATGATATAAAACATGACAAAACAGTGTCTCTGTGAAGCCGGGTGTTAGACGGGTCTATTCTCTCCGGGACTGATATGTAGGGCAAGAGAGGAACAGGAGGAGGAGGAGGAGGAGGAGGAGGAGAAAAAAAGGAAAGCGGGATGAGCCTGGGCTGAAAGCTAGGGGGCGCACTGGTACAAACACACCACATTGTGGACATGCAGGGCCTCAAAGACGCAGAACTGAAGTCCTTATTGGCATGACAATCCATTAGAGCAGTATCGACGAGGAGAAGCGAGGTCTTCTTTTAAAAGATTTTATTATGTAAATGAAAGATCTCTAATGTTAAATCCAATCACACAGGGCATTGAGCTCTACAAACGATTCAGAACATATCAATTGCCACAGTGTGTGTTTTCATGTGTACGAGCGAGAGCACTGTCTCCCCGCCTTGTGTTCACACTCACACACACACACACACACACACTGAGATGAGATGAGATGAGATACTAGGAGGTGGTGGTGTCTCTTTGACTGTTGTGCCTGAGGCGCTAGCACATGGGATGGGGGGTAAAACAAATGCTGATGTCTCACAGCCAACAAGCACACATGTCTAAAAAAAGGGTAGAGACAGCGAGCTAGATTGGCATCTGTCTTTTAGCTTTAGAATCCGCGGCAAAGTGTTGTTTTATACTTATTGTTTCTCTCGCCTGTACGCCGTTACTCAAAAGCCTCGCTGCCAGGAAAATTAATTACTCTCTTTGGGAAATTTCTCTTGTTGTCAGGTATGAGCTACCACTTTGAATTGTATCAATTACAAAAGATGAAATGTGTGTGCAATATTGGCAAATTCTCACTTACAGAGGAAAAAAAAAAAAACTATCCGTACGTTTTTTTATGTGTTGAATGATTAGACACGAGGAAAAAGCTCCTCACGCTGTTGTCTTTGTGTCGTCGTTGAAAAGAGGCAGGTGAAAATAGCAGTCGGTGCATATCGGCACGTGACGGCGGAATCGTTCGGCTAAAAAGGCATGTTTGAATTAAGGTTTTTCCTTTTTGAGGGCGAGCATCTGCAAATGCCATTGCATGCATGCATGCACACATTAACGTCTTCTGTGTGTGCGCGCATGTGCGCATACGTGCGGGCGTACCCGGAGCTTCCATCGGCCGCTGCCTCATTCATCCTTGCCACCTGATCTCCATCTGAATTGACAGCTGTAATACTGACGCTTTTCATCTGTGCTACAGTTGAAAACAGCCAATAACAGCAAACAGCATTTCAGGCCCATTGATGGCCGCTGTGTTTTGTGTGCCTGTGTGTGCATGTGTGTGTCTCTGTTTGTGTGTGTGTAATTGTCATTCACTTGGTGCAGACAGTGTTACAACTCACCCCTCTTTTTTTTCAACTCATCTCGACCAGAGCTGTAATCTTGCCTATTGAAGCTTCAAATTGTTGGACATTCCCTCAAAGAGAAGCGAAGAAAAAAAAAAAAGAAAAAATCAAAACGTATCGCTTATCATCGCCCATATCACCCCTACTCCTTCTGTCAAACCTGTGTTTGCTCCTCTGCCGCCCTTTTCTTGTACCCGCTACTTTCCCCTGATTATTTTCATTATTTCTATCTCCTTTTTTTCGTGAATGAATGTAACCCGTTCTTCACTCCAGGGCATTATCTGTGCCTCGGTGCAATACTGACACAGCAGAATACGTTTTGCCGGCCCGACGGCCGTGTTTTTAATCTTTATGCCGAAAAACATCGAAATGATTAATAACGTAATCACGTGTCATGCTTTTTCCATCACGACACAAAGCCAAAAGCTAAATGAATAGCGATAGAAAAAAAAAAAAAAAAAAAAGATCAAATCGCATCAATTGCCCGGCATTGACTTTGTATTTTGGATTTGGGATTTATCTAACATTACAGCTTTGTTTGCTTCATGTCTCTTCTCATGCTTCACCCCCTGCTGCCTGCTTTTTCTCTGACTGTGTGTCTCTGTTTTGTTTTCCCTCTCTCCCCATGCGTCTTTCACTCTTTTCTCCGGTTACAGGATTATAGGGCTGTGGGTCAGAGTCAGTGTGCACTGGACTATGAGGCAGAGATTAGTCTTTAAAGTTCCTGCCCGGCACGGTTCAAAAAAAGGGAGGAGGTGGAAGCGGTGTGTGCGTCATAGGTAGGGGGGATTAATCCGAGAGACAGGGTTCCAAGTCTACCGGCGGACCCCTCCGACTCCGACACCTTATTCCGACCCGTTTACCTAAAATGGTACGGTCTTGTATGTGTGTGAGAGTTTTGTAGCTCTGCCCTGTCAAGCTTTTGGTAGGGTCCGACCCAGGAGGAATGCTAACTCACAGAGCTAGTGCCTGTCACGGCTTCTCTGCTCTGAAGCTGCAAATACACACATGCACAGAGGAATACGCACACGCATTTTGCTTGTTACGGCTCCTCCACACCAGACTGGTAATTAAACTCCCACTGATTTATTGAGTGACACCAACAAATCCCACCAGCTTTTCTTTTTTTTTTTTTTTTTTTCCATGACAGCCATACCTCCTTGGGCAACAGTTGCCTCCCCCCCCGCCCCTTCTCTCTTTTTGTATCATGTATATGCAGTTTTGTTGCATTCTTTGTATGACGCTTGGGGACAGGGAAATACCTTTGCATTTTTCTTGAAAACAGCTCGTGCACAACACGTAGGAAAGATATTTCTAAATGTGCGATGTCGCCGTTTGAAAGGGGCTGTGCTCTTCTCTCTCCTGCTGCCTCTAAGCCCCCAGTCACAAGATTGAAATATGTTGTAAATGAAGCCTATTATGAAGCTTGGTATGCCACAGCACCCCCCCAACATGTATTGTAAGAACTATAATTAGCCATCTCCTGTGACAGGAAGCCTTGTGGGTGTCTGGCTGACCATTCATGATGACTCTGTGGGATAATTCACCTTTGTAATTACAACAGGCTGACTGATTGACAGCGAGCTCAAAGCATCCACTTTCATCACGAGAGTCTGAGAGCCGACGGGTGTCGCAGTCGATGCCCTCTGACTCCGATTCCTTCCCCCCCAAAGCCATTGTTGCAAAAACCACAAACAAGACTCGTGTTTGTCGACAGCCACTATCATTTACTCGTCCTCAGTCAGGCGGCATTAGCGCAATGGCGGATAAGGGTCTGATGGCGTATCTGATTCCTCTGCAGGGAATCCCGTCGTACTTTGGCGGGCGCCCTCGATGGGTTCGATCCTCAGATCCTCGACAGCTGCCAATCACAAAGGCGAGGCGGCTCTCTGTTGCGCCAGCCGAAATCAAGCTCCTCATCAACCTCGCGCACCTCAAAAGAAAGCGCGTCTTAGATTATTAAGTGAGGACAAGAGAAATTTTCAAATCGGGGGTACACAAACTAAACGTCAAAAACTATCAATCATTCACACGGCTCTCGTCTTCCATCTTTTATTCGACGCGGGCCCGTCGTCGCGGAACGTACGACAACGAGTGTTTCAAAAGTTTAACCGGGGGAGTGCGGGATGACGAAGAGCTGGATGGGAGGGGCGGAGGACTCCCAGACTGTGGGACTAAAGGTGTGTCATGGGGGTGGGGGAAAGGGCGGGGTGGCGCTGGATTTGCGCTGACAGCTCGACACATGGAGGGTTGCTGGTTCCCTCATGACAGAGAGAATGGCATACTAAATGCCTACCTGAGGTGCTACAGATGGAGAAGTCAAAGACAAGGGGATCCTCTACAAGGTATTTTGGAAGGCACCATTAATATTTCATCAAAACTGCGTTTACACACGCAAACAAACAAAAAAGGAAGTGTGTCGCCTTAATCCGCCCTGCAGTCTTTCACTCACTGACACACACACACCTGCTCTGTTCTATACTTCTGATCCCTCTTCACTCACTTTTCTTTTCTCTTTACTGGATCACCCACAAGCCCCAGCCCAACACTATATTTTGTACCCCCGTTTTTTTCATTTTTTTTATTTTTTGTTTTGTTCAACTCGCAGATGTAATGCCTGAAACCACGTATGGGGTTGATATGCTCAAGCGTTTATATCCAGATATTTTGTTTAGTATAATGAGATTTTTTGATTCAACAAACCCCCGCTCTCCCGTCACGCACATGTAGGCTAGCCTGGCTGGTCGCTTTCATCAGGATGTGGGGCAAGTGCTTTAGCCTTACAGCAGTTATCAAGTTTTTGTATTACCAGACTTTTATTCATGAAGGTTATAAACCTTCTCGCGGTTCTTTAGAAGAGGCAGATTTTTCACAATGACAAAACAACCCGACTCCTGTAGAAAGCCTGAGTTTTGATCAGAAAGAGCGTAAAACTTGACACAGACACAGCCACAAACACACAGACACAGCCACACACACACACACACACACATACATACATTGCCATAGCAAACTTTTGCTGGTATCATTTAAATGTGATTTACTTAATGTTTAATCCTTTGTCCGTACTGTATTTTTATTCTTTTATATGTCAGCTTATAATAAACTAGGCATTATCTACATGAGTTTTGGCATGAAAACTGGAGCATTTTAATGTTTTACAGGTTTTTGCAAGGACTTTGTTCCTCCTCAGTCTGCAGCGAGTGGTTCATTCATGCAGCCTATAAAAGCATAACCTTCCATATTATGTATTCCAAAACATACCATCGCTGTCCATTAACCAAAATTCAAGAAGAAATAGGAACCTGCTTTTTAGAGGGTTTAAAAATGTAAATAGCGTGCATGTCCCTTGATAAGCAACAATCAGTATACAGATGTGTGTTTCAGAGTACATTACAAGGGCATCGATATTCAATGTTATTTTAAAAGGTAAGACACTTAAATGACATCAGCCACATTGGCAAAAAATAAAAATAAAGACACGCATGCTTCCATAAGGACACCAAACATGACTTGCGGTCCAAAAAGGTCTGTCATCAAGGACGCATCTTGCGGATAAATAGATATTCTAGTCAGTTCAGGATACAACTGAATAACACAAGATTTGCCATTTTAGCTCATCAAAAACATTTCCACCGTGTTTGTTGTCCATATGATTGCTGTCTGACTTTAAAAAGCCATCAGAGTAAGATAAGTATCCCAGTGTAGGCCCGAAAATCAAGATCTTCAGTGACCAGCAAGACCTCCCTACATTTGCAGCCATCAGAGGTAAAGGAGACTGTCAGGAACTACAGAAATCTGGAAAACATCAGGGCGGAACAGCTTTGGCAAGCATAGTAAATCTAATGTACATGCTGCAAGAAATAATTAGCACAAACAACTTGATGTGAACAAAAAGCGGCTCGACCTTACTATTGTAGCACACATAGAATGTACATAGACACACACACACACATATTGTATATATATATCTATATATCTATATAGATATATGGATATATATATCTATATAGATATAGATATATATAGCGTTTTCTGGAAGTCAAAGACATATTTTAGAAGTTTAATACCCACACAGACTTCAACTCTAACACACTTGCAGTCACACATGGCACGGCGGTACATCAACATGTGACGGTGAGAGATAGCAGCAGCTTGCCGTCTTTGCCGCGAGCAGCCATTAAATAAACATGTCAAGTTGTGTGTTTTTTAATGATGATCAGCCGAGCCCGGTTTTCCCTGTGAAGCGCCAGCCAAAAAGGATCGACACAGTGCAACTCCCCAGACCTCCTCTCTCTCCATCTCGCTCTGCTTCTGCCTCTCATCGACACTTCCCTCACGTTGACAGAGATGGAAAGAAAGAAAGAACAAGAGGCAGGCCCTTTTGAATCAGGTTTGGGGGAGACGGGGGGGTTGTTTGTATGATGATTTTTCATTTGAAAAGAAAGAAAAACATCAGTCAAGTGCAGGCTTTTGTGAAGGGTTTAACACGGCTCTATCCCCGGTAGTGTGTGTTAGTTACTTCTGAGTGCTATGTGTTTGACATGAGAGTGAATAACAGGCCGGTTGGTAAATGCTCTGTTTGTGTGTTTATGGCATTGCGCACCCTTAGGTGAGGCAGTTCTCTCCCTCTCTTCCATACCTCCGTCTTGTCTTTGAAGAGCAGGGGCTCGGTGCCGGATTAAAGTTTGTTTGTTTTACGTTTAGCGAGCGAGAGCTGCCATTTCTCTCCTCATCTCCCCCCCCCCCCCCACTTGCCTTATGAACGCTCGCACTCCGCCGTACACATCCACAATAAATTTCACAAACACAGCTTCTCTCACACACATACACCTCAGATCAGAAGTACTGTGGAGTGCTGAGGCTGCATATGTAAATGCTGAGAGATTGTCAAGTGTCTGGGTGTGCATACATCAGGGTAATCAAGCCAGCGCTGATGGGGAGAGCTCGCTCCAGGAGCAGATCCGCAGTACTGGCAGTCACACAGCCGTCACTGAACTGCTGCCAATAATGGGTTTGAGAGGTGCTGGAGGAGGGAGTAGAGAGCATGTTTGTGTGTGTGTGTGTGTGTGTACGCGCGTGCACGCACACGAGTGTGTATTTACTTTTACACAAACATGCCCATCTGCAAGATGTCATCTATTTTGTATAGCATGTGTGCATGCATATATGTTAATGTGACACCTCTATGATAGAAAAGCTGATTGAGAGTGTGAAGGTGAAGCCAATCTGTCAGCAGAGTTGCAGTTGGAGTGCTGCTGAGTAACAATCTGATGGAAAAAAATGCCTGTAGATAAACTGGCTTAGCTTCACCTTCATTTGCAAAGCTACTGTGTCCAATGCAATAATAACATTCTGGCGCCAATCATAGTCCCCTCGACTCTGGAACACTATACTCGACGCTATCGCACCTGTCAAGTCATGTCAGGTTGATTGTATGGCAAACATTCCGAGTAATATAGAGTCTGATGAAAATGAGAGGTAAGGGTCTATCATCAAATCATATGGGCTATTATATATGATTCTAAGCCTTTTGAATAAAATTAACTTCTACAAGCACACCACACCTTTGTACTATGAGCAGTATACATCACTCTTAAATAACATGCCTATCCCGGACTACATTTTCCAGAAAAGATACCGGCCAACCAAAAGTTGTAGTTATTAGAAATACCGGTAAATCTTCTTAAAATAACCGTACCGACCAGATGGCTGTCGGCAAAATGATAATTGCGCGAGAAACGACGGGAGACGAACGACTCTTTGTTTTTTGTTTTTTTTTCATTGTTTAGACTAGCCATGTAAGCTTCTCGCGTGTGTCTGCTATGCAGTACATAATGGCGTACATCTTGTACGGAGGGTCTGAGCAGGCGACATATTTTGTCATTTGGGCGAGAGTAATCGCAGTACACGTGGGCTTTGTCCAAGGACTGCTGATTATTAAGAGTAAGTGAATTATAGCCCTTACGATGCGATACGGAAAAAGCGCACACTAAAAAAAAAAATGCATTTTGTAATATCAAATTAATTAGGCATAGTGAATAACTTTTTTTTTTTTTTTTTTTTATTCTTGTTTGAACTTGTAGCATTTCTATTGTTGGAAAGTAAGACATTTCTCCTACCATTACCAAATGTAAATTAATCTCTGACACCCTACTCTACTGTGCTCATTACACTCAACGCCGCACTAAACTCCGCTATCTCTACCTCTGCCTTTTATGTTATTCATGCTTAGCCGTACAATGGTATTCTACTCAGCAGTATCCTTTATCTCATCCCAGTCTGTCACACCCCGTTCTTCTATTGTGTCCTACACTAGTCTATTCCCCTTCCTGGTGAGTGCACTGGCACGTCTGATCAACTAAACAGATCCCCCAGCAGGCCTTGCTCTTCCCTGTGGAGAGCCCAGGATTGGGGGGAATGTTAACATTGCATTACAGTACGCTGCCACACACACAATGTCCTCAATGAAAGACACAGCTTTATCTGTCTCTCCTGGGATCTTGGCTGCGCCTCGTTCTCTCTCCTCCTCTCTTTATATGATATTTTCACTGTCCCTTCCTCTCACCTCCCCCTCCTTTTCTCCGCACACATGTGCGATAGACAGAATATCAGGATTACAGTATGAGCTGACACGGTGACACGGTGTTAATCGTCAGAGTCATGTTTGTTTCCGCCCAGAAACTGTCACCCTCTAATAACAAGGCCCCAAAACCCAACACAATTGGCGCCAGAATGGCAGAAGTGGCACAATAGGCACAAAAACCCGGCAATCTTGTCAACATATACAAATGGAAGACCGGGAAGGAAGGAGGCTACACATCCCCCTTTCTCCTGTTGTCATAGAGCGCACATGTAAACCCTTCATATCCTGAGCTGTGTCAGTGGAGGCCTACAATTAATTTGCGTAATTGTCCCTCCTCACGCGCGAATATGTGTCCCGACCCCACCTACCCCTCCATCCGGCTTTTTCAAGCTTCTTCTGCATTGGCGTTCAGTCCTCGCCGCTTTTCTTTTCTGCGTGTGTGCACACACAAACACACAATTATCCTTTTCAGTGACACAAACACACATGTTTATCATAGCTTATTCTTTTTTTTTTTTTTCTGTGAACAATATATTTAAACTACCCAAGTATGTGAGCTTTTACCGAAGGTTTGTTTGTAACAGTTCAAACGCGGAACGAGGACAATGTCGCTGCACTTTTCCAGTGGAATCTATCCATCTTTGGGGAGGGAGTTGTAAAAATGAAGGCGGTAAATTCCAAACGATGACGCCCGAGATTCTTAAACGAAGGCCGAAAAGCTGAGCGGCATATCGGCGAAATACAGTAGCGGTGTTTGTTGTCCTCGCGTGCACTCGTGTTTGTACTTTGGTGTTGGCGTTCCTGTGCCGCCATAGGGAAAGTATGCGTGGAGCAGCAGCTGCAAAAAAAAAAAGTGCCTCCCGAACCCGGGCTGACATGAAGTGACAGCTCTGTATATCTCTCACTGGCACTGACAGCTGACAGATGGATAGCACTCATACACCTCAGGAAAAAAAAAAAAAAAGGGAGAGAATGGGGGGAGGGGGAGGAAGGGATGGATGGAGAGAGACAGAAAGAACAAGAAGGAGAGAGAGAGAGAGAGAGAGAGAGAGAGAGAGAGAGAGCGAATGCCCCCAGGATGATTCGCCAGCATTGCTCTCTGTTCAGAGGGCCGGCATTTGATTGAGTGCTACAGAGAATAATAAACCCTCCACAACACTGTACAGTGCCAAGCTTTCTCTCCCTCCTCATCTCTCGCTTTCTCTCTTCTTCTCTTTGTAACCCCTCTCCTCCCTTAATTTTCTCCTTTTCTCAACAACCCTTTATTGTCACCCCTCCTTTGGCTCTTCGTTGTTGCTTCTTTATGCAACGCCTCCTATTCCCCAGGCCCATCTTCAACACCTCTTGGTCTATCTTTTTTTCTTTTTGTCTTTTCCCTCTCTACTCACTCTTCTCCCCCTCTTTCAGTCGCCTGCTATCCGTCTGTATCTGCCATCCCGGTGTATTTGTCTCTCTCTATCTGAGCTGTGAGAGACGGGGGTAAGAGGTCCCTGTCAAACAAACCAACAGTACTCACTCACATTCATTCCCTTGTGTTTTTGACTGTGTTTCTGTAGCTGCACGGCCCTTCCTGTTCCCATAACGACATGCTCGTACAAACACACGTCTCAGCAGCCGGACATACGATGTTTAGCTCTTGTTGTAGTATGATATCAAAAGAATATCTCCCAAACTGCAAATGCGCAAAAAAAAACTAAAATAGAAAGACGCTCCGACGGTGTGGCAGCTTGGATCTCTGGAATCACAAAGCCATCTCTTAAAATATTCAATTTTCATCATTGACAAACACATGCACTCAATCACACAGACACATCTAGTATCTAATGGGTTGATAAGCAATCATGCAGATCACTTACCGAGTCGCTTAAGGATGGATGGAATTCTGCCTACAACATAGACGATGTCAGGTTTCTCTTTCGTGCCTCGAGGAGTTTAAAACCGCTAAGAAAAGGCTCGTATTGGAATCGATTTTATCATGTCGAAGTGTATTGGTAGATCTGGTCACCCATCTGACTGCGTTTACATTACATTACATTACATTACATTGCATTTGGCAGACGCTTTTATCCAAAGCGATAATAGACTTACAATAGAGGACATAGGGACTGCAAATACACTTGCAAATACACGATGCACAGGACGCTTTGTGTCATTTCCTCATTATATCGGTTGTAGACGGAGGACCCACACACACGGGTGGGAGAAAAAAAAAATGCTTTAATGCACATCGGTCACACATCAAAAGATCAGCCGGACACAAGGTCAATGTTGAAATCATTCAAGTTTTAGTACGGTGATCAGCAGAGAATTCCAGGCTGAATATGCGATGCCCAAAGGTCACAGCGGCCTGCTTAAATTGCGCCGCTCTCTCCGGAGAAAACCACTGGCTTTATCGACGCAAAGCGCTTTCACCAATTGCCATTTGAGTTTAGCTTACGAGTTAAACGTCAAATCTTATCGTGGAGACCGGACTCGATTTCTGTCCTCGAAGACGTCTCGCCTCTCATCCGAGAGGCTTCTTCAGTTCGGTTGTAGTTCAGACCTGAATAACCGTCTGAAGAAGCCGTTGATTTGACAGCGATTAACCGTGACCCGGATGGCCGAGAAGCTCCACACACGGATCTTCGGAGTTAATTCTAAAACTCAAAAAGGAGAATCTTACAGCGGTCGGTCATTACGCTCGAAAGCGTGAGCAGATATTTTTTCCGCTTGTAAAATACTTAATATTGAGACATGTTCTGTTCATTCAAAATAAATGTCTTCATGTTATGAAATCCACTTTGTGATCAGCAGATGGAGGTTTGTCTCAAACTGACTGAGCACAGTCTCTGCCCCGCAAAACACCAGGACTGCCTTCTTCTTTCTTCTCTGTTGCTTTAATTCTGAAATGTGAAGGAGAGGATTAGCAGTGAGTGTCGGAGGAAGGAGGGAGGGACAGACGGGCGGCTAGAGGGGTGCGGCGAAGATTGTAAAGATGTATATTTATTACTTTTTTTTGCTTTTTTTTCATCTTTCATATCCATAGCATAGAAGAGGCATAAAATGCGCACTTTTGTGTTGTCCTGCCCAGGCGCTTTTGAATGTCACTGTTTGCCCCCCTCTCTCTCTCGAAACACACACACACACACACACATGCACACACTCACACACTTATGTTCAGTTCCGCTCTATTTTCCATCTCCTCCGTGAGGGTTAATCTGTGGATGTGTTCCAGTGCCCTCCTTCTCTCTTTCTGTCTTTTTCTCCTCCTCCTCCTCCTTTTCTTTCTACTCTCATCCCTCCATCCCCTGGGTCTGTAGAAGGCCTGTTTCTCTGCATCCCAACATAGAGGGAGAGGCTAAGAGGCTGCCTGGCAGCTCGGCCGGCCCGGCTGGCATAGAATTGAAAGATGTTTACTAAATAGCCCCCATGTCCCTGCTCCTGGCATTTAATAGTCAAGACTCTTCCACGGCTGTTACATGAAAATATGACGGAGAATACGATTGATGGGTTTGCGGGGCGTAGCATCGCAGGACGATCATAGCCTGACCTCTCAATGTTCACGGAGTGTTTTGATTAAAATGAAAAATAAGAAGAAAAAAAAAAACGTTCATATCGTGTAAAATCTTCATTCATGTTTTGGGAACGAATGCGGATTGTAAAGGATTATTGTCACTCAAAAGCCCCGTCGTCCTCCTGTTTATACCTCGATTATCTCAGACCTGCATCTTGTTTAGGGTGAACTGGATTCTTAGATTGATGGGCAAATGATTGATATGTTGGCGAGATTGTTGACGTGGGATGTTGAGTTGTAACCTGAGCCTCTCCCCCTCTTAAAGAAAACAGAAATAAAAGGCGGTAGACTAGAAATTAAACAGGTGATCTCAATGGAGCGCCCACTTTTTTTTAATTGACACGCACACTGACTTGGGATGTAACTAGTAAACACGTTTAATGTTACGGGACTTTTTCATGTTATATTTTGGGCAGCGGTTCTCCCTCTTTCCACATCTTCCCGGCTGTGAGAGGACAAGCTCATCATAAATCAAGATGATAAATCCTGATTATAAGTCAGTCAGGCTGGTGTCAGAGCCAGCAGACTGAGACATGCCCTCAGACTATAGGGACACTGGTGGCACCCATCACCTTCACATGTCACCCGGCCCAGACACATGACACACACACACACACACACACACACTCATACACACACACAGAAACCGGTCTCTATCCACCAACACTTACTCTCCTGTCCTTCAAACATCTCACCAAGGACACGGACTTGAACAAAAAAGAGCTCCACACTGCGCACATTGTGCTCGAGATCGAGTTATCTGTTACCCCGACTAGACGGAAAAAGATAACCGCGGTCGGCCCTTTTCATGAGAATTTCAACACGCCGTGACAGAAATGGCCTCGCTATTAGCCCGGGCCGACCTTCATTAGCGGATCGTCGGTGATTCCTCCCGACGATCTGTTTACCTAATTAAAAGCAAGGGAGCCCGCATCACTTCGACTAAATAAATGTGTCTATTAAAATATTTCTCCACCTATCATCGGCAGCCACGGCAATTGGCTCGTTTCTCGCTGCCGTTTCGTCGGGCCTCGCTGGAAGACACAGAGTTAAATCGCTCTCCGGAAGGCGAGTGTTCGACAGACCCGGTCCTCGTGCCTCTTGTCACACACATTTGATATTTTGATAGCTTCCCGTCTCTTCCCATTAGCCCCTGGGGTGCCGAAACCATTTTAGATGTTTATCGGCAAAGCGTTTGGGGTTAATTTCATGTCTCGTCAGGAGCGCCGGTACAGAATGGTATCGTACTGTCGACCGTCGCAGCCAATACCGCAATCGGCCGGCTTATCAGGGAGCATTGTGTTACACTGACTGACACATGACAATGACCCTGATGACTCCACGGGCTGATAGCATCTGGGTTTTTCTTTTCACTACCTCTGCTTACTCTCTCCTTCTCCTTTCCATTTTCTTGCCCCCCTCCATCTTCACTCCCCGACTGCAGGAAATGGAGAAATTGGGACTTTGTCTCTGGGGAGGTGAAAAGAGTAGGAGGGAGAGTGTGCTGTGTCTTTGTAGGAGTGTATTACGCACATGAACCGATAACACACACCGAACATATGCCTGCGAGCCCAATGTATCTGCACATGCGCACACACACACACACACACACACATACACGAACGGGTGAGTGTATGTGTTTGTGCACATGCATGATAATATGCATGTCTATCTCTGGCCATCCAGTTTTATCAGCAACAAAAAGGTATTGGTTTCACTGTTTGGTGTAAAACAGCATGGAGCCACAGGGCATGGCTACTCAATAATCTGTACACACAAGTAAACACGCACAAACGCACACACACACACACACACACACACAAATACACACACACACGGGCAGATGCAAAGCAATATGCATAAGCAATGAGCACATGCTGGCGAGACATAATAAGGTGTATATGCACTACACAAAATTATACAAACAAATCAGATAAACAAATGATTCGGACTCGACTTGTCCGTCAAGACTTTTCCGGCTTTTTCATCGTCGACGTCCTTTGAGAAACACGGGTCACACATTTTTCCCCCTCTTTTCTTCTTGAATTCACTGTTTCCTTTCTAGTGCTGCAGCAGTGTTTATCTCCATTTTATACATAGCCAGACTGATCTTGCCTTTATATGATTTATCTTATTGATTTATAACAGTCCTGTAATGAAGATTTTCTTCTTTGATTACATTTCATTCCATCGACTCGGTCACCGAAGTCCGATATTGTGACACTTTCCGCAAAATGATAAAGAAGCCCTTTCTGTAATAAGATAAAAGAGGGCTTTAGAAAGAAAACAAAAGAAACTTTTATACAGGTCAATAAAATATTCCTATTTGGAGTAGGTGGCAGCCCAGATACTTACTGTCGGACAGAAGTTAGAGTGAATGTGTTGTCCTTGGTGCATAGATTTCTAAATTCCTTGCAAAACACAAAGATAACATAACATAATAAATGCGTTTTTTTTTGTTGTTTTTTTTACTTTTTAAATCTTAAGAACACAAAAAAGAGCAATTTAGCCACAAAATACAATTATAGGGACGGAAATCCCCTTGCCATCCCAGCATGCAGCTACGGGATCCTGTTTCTACCAGATGTGTTTTATATTGAAAAACCACAGCTCTAAAAAACCTGTGGCCACGCTCATGGAAGGTATTGAGTTGAATATAAAGTTTTATATTTACTCCAAAAAAACTTGTTTGATGTTTGTGGCGATCCAGCTAGTTACATTTAAATTCTCCATATTAACCTCTCTCACTTCAGGATAATTCGTGCAGATAATCATTTCCAACCTGCCTCGAGTCAAGAGCGTCAACAAGCACAAAACTGTTTAGGGTGCGATTTGGACCCAAATTCTCCAGACTGGCATCACTCAATGGCTCAAGATGATACATTTGGATATTTGCACAACTGAAGATGGCAAAAGGCAACTGTCTGTTAATGTGCATGGTAGTTATTATGTGTGTGTGTGTGCGTGTAGGCGTGTGTGTGTGTGTGTATGTGTGTGTGTGTGTGTGTGTGTTCTTTGGGCGCCAGCCATGCCAATCAGCCCCCTGCAGCGCAACTGCCCTTCACACTTCTGTTTATCTGCTGCTGCTGAGGACTGGGAAGACTGATAAGAGCACATCACTCTCCACTCTTACTCTCACTCTGTCTGTCTCTCTCACTCTTACATCGACGCACGCGCGCACACACACACACACACACACACACACTCGCACGCTGTCTGTTAGCTCTCTCTGTCATCTGTAAAGTTCATCAAGGCTATGTTTCAGCAAATTTAGCAAGACCTGCTCTATTAATATTCACCGCGTGTTTCCTGTTTGTTCTCCTCTTGTCACGTGTGCACTTCACAAAATCTGTTTTTTTATTTTTTAATCAGCATACCTGGCGTATGCCCTGTGTCAGATGAGTACTTATGTTTATTCCTCAGATGTTGAAAGTGATCACAGTGATACAGCTAATGGTCAAGAAGAGACAGTCTTGGTTTTTCACTTGCTTATTGGGTCTCTGTGTGTGTTCGAGCCGCTTCAATTGTGTGCTCTATATTATAATCAAGGATCAGAATCCATTTTCTCTATCAAAGCGCCTGCCGGCGGCGGTGTTGATTAGCACAAACCCTCATTTTTTTTCACTGCCACCTGAAATTTCCCCTTTAGATGTTTGATGGCCAATGTCTACGGTGCCCCACATCTCCTTGGAGACCAGCCATTGTTACCATGGTCGCCGGACAATATTGCCGGCCATTGTTCCACCCATGTACACCTGTCACTCAAGGATGGAGAGGCCACTCTGGGCAAACACACTATTGGGGTGAATGTGAGTGTATGAACGTGCTGAGTGCTGGGGGAGTCCTTGTGTGTGTGTGTTTTTGTGTGTGTATTGAGTGGATTGAGTTTGCATGCCTGTGTGTCTTGGTGCGTTTGCGTGTGTTATTGTGCACATGTCTGTGTGTGTGTCCTCGCTCAGTCAGCCAGCTGAGTCTGCAGTCAGTTTACGTTTGACTGCGGGGCAAAAGCTCGAGCAAGAAATGAATTCTGACTTTCCGAGCGCCTCAAATAAATTCCTTTTCTCATATTCCGACACAAAAGACAACATATCTGCATTGCATTAGCCCTGGGACTTCTTTCTCATTCTGATGATGATTTAGAGATGTTGAGATTTGCCCATGAACATCAGAGCTGAGCGAGAGAGAAACAGTAAGACGGAAACAAGGGCGAAAGACACACCAAAAGATGGTTTGGGCTTAGTGTATATGTGAGAGACAGCGCGTGTGTGTATATGTGTGTGTGTGTGTGTGTGTGGGGTTCTCAGAGAGAAAAGTTCAAATTAGTCAGAAATGATTTTTTTTATTAGTTTGCCAACATTCAAAGTCGCTCGCTGTGAAAGGTGAACATTGCATGTAACATTCTGTTACTTGATGATTATATTGTGGGAAAAAAAAAGATAATCTGTTTTTAATGGAATTTTTTTGTAATATGAATTTTGTGAGGCATGTATGAGTGAAATGTTATTAGTAATTCATCACTTGCTTTTATAAAGTGTTGTTCTGCATAAAGTACCTTGCGCATAAGTATCGTAGTAAAGCGCTTGATTTAGTTGATTGCATGCCTGTGGAGAGTTTTCATGCGTGGTGAGTTCGGTCTTATTGCTCCAGTTTAACCTTTTCCGATAGAAGCTCATCCAAGCAGCTACACATTATCCGATCCATGTTTTACATTGCCGTATATAAAAAAAAAACCACTGAGACTGCTGCCCACTTAAATTGTAAAATCCAATCTGAAGGCTGTTTGTAACTGGATTGTACATGCTAACTTTATCATTAATTTCTATTTATTTGTGTTTTTTTTTTTTTTTCTTTTTAATACAGCATTAAAGTGCGTGCCATGTGTTTTGTTTACTGGATAAATTCTACATTCAATTTTTTTCTTGTGGAACCACCTGGTTAAAATCCAAAAGCACACATTTTCTGGTGCAGTGGAGTTCGCTTATTGCGGGCATATTATTGTGCTTTGTTCATTTCAGTCCTAAACATGATTTTCCTGTGGTTTTACAGTGACAGTTGGATCAGTCACCTAATGGTGGTTGTATATGTTTGTTCATGATTGTAGAAACAGAATTATTTATCGTACAAAAAAAATAACTAAAGAACGCTGACAAGCATGGCATTTTGTGCAAACCTGAAAACGTTCTGAATTCACCAAATCCAAGTCTGCACCAGTGTCGAGTGATATTGATGGGTTCGGATTATCAGTCATTCATTTAAAAATATTATTCACACATAGAATGAGAAATATTTTAAATTCTTTTGAATTCTGTTGCTGATCCCGTTTATTTTCTGTCAATAGTAAATTGAGCACACATTTTTTTATCTTCTGAAAGTGTATCTTTCAAATTGTTAAAAGGTCTCACCATGGAGGTAGAGCTCTGATAAAACAAATCCTTTTTCCATTTATTGAACAACCGAGGACAGATTGAGATTTTTTTATTATTAGAGAAATGAATATGAATAAAACTAAACCTGTGTAAAACAAAAATAAATCAAACTGAAACAAATTGTTCTCAACAAATGGACCAACACTTTTTACTGCAACATTATCAAGCAACTCTCTCAATTGTGTAGTTTTATTTCTCACTTTCGCTCCCCTTTATGCTGAGCTGTCGTGTGATTATAGATTATTAATTTTCATAACTACCACCAATGCGCAGTCAAAGCGGCACTAAATAACGCCATGTGCAAAGACAATGTTGATTCCGTTATAAAGCTGAGGTTTTATCACCCTTTTAATTGTTTGGTTTTTTTGCAATGTTTGAGATGTCCCACTTTTAACACATTACACACTGACTAAAAGATAAAAGTATCATTTTGGTTCATTGTCACCTTGTTACCGGTGTTGTGGCCTGAGAATTTGTCTGCGAGTCGTCAGAGACGAAGATCTTTGGCTTTCCTGACTGGTCAAAGGGTGGGAGGACGTGTGTAAGTGTGTAAACCTGTGTGTTTTCTTTTACAAAAGAAAGCCAAGCCAATGTATTTGGATATTTTCCGTGCTTCAAAAGATCACGAAAGAAAGACACTGAGGAGAATCATAACATGATCAAAGTTCACTGAATGAAGAAATAACACAAGCGAACAATAAAAAAACAAATTGACTGAAGGGGATTGTCAAAAATAGCTGGGCTCAGATCTTGTCACCGTGTTCAAAATGTGGGTGCTGTGTTGGAAAAGGCTAGTTTAGCCAGAAAAGTAAGACCTGCAGGTGTGAACCTCTCATTACCCAGCAGCATGTGTCCTGTCACTCATCCATTGTTACTGAGCATGTTCAAATATGAGTTCTCATATATTACTCATCCTCGGTTTTCCCCACTTGACCCCCTCTCTATGAAACACACACTCACAGAGACACACAATTATACGATACGCTGAATATTCAATCAATACGCGGTATTTGAAATCCCGATCCAATTTGTAACTTGTGAGTAACTTAAACAAGGGAAATTGTTTTAACAATAATCAAGAGATTGGATTTTTTTTTTTTTTTAATTAACCCATGCTATTAGCATAATCACTGCCTGATAGTCACAAGTTTCAGTGAGAAGGTAATTGGAATCTATTGAGGTTTTGAGGTTTCTGCTGCTCTTCAGTGGTCGAGTCAGCATCTCTGACCGTCTCGGAGAGCAGTCGCTGTGTGTGCCGTATGCACCGCGCAGGCCCAGGCTTGGTGCAGGGAATAGATCTATTTCTTGGCAGGAAATATGAATTTAGGGTACAGGGGCAGAAGTTTGCATTTTATGCATCATTAAATGGGTGACAGAAAATGGAATGGTGGGTGTCTCCTTCTACTCAGGGAAGCCACGGGGACAGAAGCTTTAGGGACCGAGAGTGAAGGAGAGAGAGTTTAAACAGACCGAGTGGGAGAGGGGTCGCCTGTCATCACATGGGACAGATTAAACCACAGCTGGCTGATTTCATTTGTCCCTCGCCTCCCACTCTCCTCATCCACCCTTGTGTCCCACTGAACCTCCTCACTTCATTTCCCTGTCTTCTTTAGCAGTCGCCCCGGACTGGAGACGGTCACAGTCATTTCAGTATTCAGCCTGTTGATAGTTAGCTGCTTTTCCAGGAAGAAAAAAAAAAAAAAAAAAAAAAAACTAGGATGGATTTGATGTTTGCAAGATTAACCTTCTAACCTTTAAATCCTGTGGGAGTTTAATTAATGTGTTTCCTTTTCTAACATCTGCCTGTTATGGGTTAACTTAACTAATGAGATAGAGCGAATCACTGTCTTTGAGAGCGAGAAAAGCCGGCAAATATCAACCGCCAGAAAACACACTCACGGTAGCAATGCGAAACAATCACATTTTACTTTTTGCATGCTGATCATGTTAATAATAAGAACAAATCCTGGGATATTGTTCTTGCAGTCTTAGGGCTTTTGATCTTGGCAGTTCATGTCTCTTAAAAGATGCAAAAATGTCACTTAACTATGACTTATTCCCCTTCTTCAGAGATTCCAACTCAAAAAAAAAAAACCATGGCGGCACCAAGTCCACATGACCAACAGCCTGTGGCTATATTTCAATCAGTACTGTTACCCCCACCTCCTACGCTTCCTGCTCCGCACTCTCCTTTTTCCATGCAGAAGAGGCAGGGATCAGACCACACATACAGATGCAGGCCTCCACCCCCAGCCTCCAGTTCCCCAGCCATCTGTGCATGTCCCTCTGCCTGTAACTCCACAACAAGGCCCTGAACCTCCGCTGAGGAGTCAATCCATCACGGCAGAAAGAGAAAAAGAGACAAGGAAAGGAAGTTATGGGAGCGAGAGAGTGAGAGGGTGGGTGGGTTGGAGGGTTTTGGGGAAGGGGGGTGGGGTGGGGACGGGGTGGCGGGCGTATGAAGAAGGATAGGTGAAGAAAAGCGAAAGTGAGATGCCATGAAACTTAATCACAGAAAGGGTCGTGTCGGGCAGGGGAGGGGAACAGATTAAATTAGCATAGCATTAGATATGGAAAATGATCTCTGTCAAAATCATCCGCCGCACAATTATAATATGTTAATTACTTATTTCATTAAGGAAGTTTATTATGGCCTTGCAGATGAAATCATGCAGGCCAAAGACACCTGGAGGAAAAGCAGTGATGCCTGAATATGTCTTTCTCTCTCTCTCTCTCTCTCTCTCTCTCTCTCTCTCTCTCTCTCTCTCTCGTCACTCTTCAATTTTCATCTTCCCCTGTCCTCAAACCTACATTCTTTTCCCTATGTTTCACACCATCATTCAGTGTCATACTTTCAAACACAATATTTATTAATTTTATTAATCACTGTAGCGGCGTTATATTGACCTATGAGAGAAAGCGGGTCGGTGATTTACATCCCTGTTTTATTGTCTCGTGCCTCGTCCATCTGTCCGAGCAGGTGGTTGAATAGTTTGAGTCTGTATATCAGGAATGTAAACATTGATGATGGAAAACTGGGTCATTAATATGTTCAACAAGAGCCTATAGATACAGGACTGTCTCAGAAAAGTAGAATATTGTGATAAAGTTCTTTATCTTCTGTAATGCAATTACAAAAACAAAAATGTCATACATTCTGGATTCATTACAAATCAACTGAAATATTGCAAGCCTTTTATTATTTTAATATTGCTGATTACGGCATACATTTTAAGAAAACTCAAAAATCCTATCTCAAAATATTAGAATATAATGAAAAAGTAATTTTTTTTAATTGCATTATATAGATAGATAGGTAGATAGATAGATAGATAGATAGATAGATAGATAGATAGATAGATAGATAGATAGATAGATAGATAGATAGATAGATAGATAGATAGATAGATAGATAGATAGTCTGCTGCATGTGATTTTATAAATTCCACTGGGCCAAATTTTTACATTTCATGCAATGAAACGTGACCTTTCAAAAGTTTGCATAAAATTTGCTTGACAGTTGGATGCAATGGGGGGTTCAGGGCAGTTTGCGTTTGTTTCCACAGCCCGGCTGTCTGGCGAGCTGGCGCTCTGCCCTTCTGGCTCATCAACGCTGGTCGGACAGACAGACTGCGCTGATGACAGTCATCAGGGATGCAGCATCCTTCTACCTGACTCTCTGACTGTAGGAGCAAAATTAGCAGGCGCAGAAACGCACAGGAAAGAGTGACTGGAGAGACAAATGAGGACAATAAAGAGAGCTTTATTTTACATGGCATAAAAAGGTTTTATGGGATTCAGTTGGAGGTCTGACGAATAAATCAACGTGTGGCTGATCATCTAAACAACCTGACCCGTAGTAAAATGTGGTCAATACGACGTTACCCGAAATGCAATAAAGTAATTGTTCAGTCGGCATAAATTCACAAAAGTATTTAGGAAAAGAAGAGGAGGGGTCACTGTTGAAATACAGAAGCAAACAACATGCAAAGTTGACCAAAGTACATCGACCAAGGAAGGACAGTCACACTTTTGGAAAGTGGATTGGGTTATTTTCTTTAGTAAAATAAAATAAAATAAAATAAAATAAAATAAAATAAAATAAAATAAAATAAAATAGATCCAATCATTTCACAGAGCCACATATGGACACATATAACTAGTCACTCATGCATTCACAATGCTCAATGTTTTTGGATAGTGGGAGGAAACCAGATAACCTGGAAGAAACCAATAAAAACAAAGGGAAAACATGCAAACTCCACACAAAAAGGCCTCCTGGAAATGGAAATGAAGATAGAAGTTTCTTACTGTGGGGTGGAAGTGCTAACCACTGCAACCACTGTGCTGCCAACAGATACTTAAATAAATGGAAAAAAATTTGAAAAATAAACAACATATATGGGTGCTTTAACAAGTCTGAGAAGGCAGAGACCAGCCTCAGATGTTGGCAGTTGTGATTTTGTTTGTAGTAACTTCAACCCATCCCACAACACAATTCTTAGGCCCAGGCTAAGTGACTTTTGACAGTAAATTTGTCTCATTTTTGGAGGACAGCATACTTCTGGAACCGGAGGTGTAATTCACTGACTGGAAATGCATCGCTCAGCATACAGATCATTACAGTTTCCTCACTGTGGTGATAACAAATGCCACTTAGTGTGCTGAGAGAAAACGTGCAAAACAGTAGCTGTTTAAAACTCCAGAGTCTCTCTGAAGCCCAAAGCATAATCAAGTAAATAGAATAATTACAGTTTCAAACTCGTGTAATGGAATGATATATTTATGCACTTGAGAGATAAATGAACCGCACAAGTATTTAAAATAATGATTTTCTCTCATTTCAGTCATTCTTTCTCCATTGAGATTGAGAGAATCAATCTCAATGGTGCGATATTTAAGTAGAGTTAAACAATTCGAGGTGCTTGAGGGGACACACACACACACACACACACACAGGCATGCACACACAACTGCACAAAGATGTAGCTTAATGAAACATTTTGCCTCCATACAAACCAAAGTTTGTTATTAATACAATTTAAGCCATGATGACACTGAACTGGCACTTTTATTTATCAACTGTACCGACTGTAGAGTTTGTCTTGTTTTGGTTAATTTACAGTGGGAAGATGTGTTGATGCGATGTTTGCAAACTGATTTTCAAAGCAGATAATAAATATATAAATGTGGCAAATATCATCCTCATTTTGTTAATAGAAGCGCTACATGTTGGACTTAACGATTCCTTAATAGATTCAAATGTGGGAATCAGAAATATGATTTAAAAAAAGCTAAGAGATCAAAGATGGATGATAAAAAGCTATAATATCTGATGGGCGTACAGTATGTGGCTGAGGACTGGGAAAAACAAATTCATCTCTCCGATGATAACAAAATTTCAAAACAGCTCTGCTGTTTAACATGTTTAGCATTCCAACATCAAAAATCCTGTAGCGCCTCTCATATTGGCTGTGAGGCTTCAAGCGGAACCTGTATTGATCGCAAAGTGAGAAGACTCACGGAAGATAAATAAAAGGGAAAAAGAAAGGAGATAAGAGAGGAGAATCAGGAGACGTAGATGGTAAAAAAGCAAGAAGAAAGAGAAATAGAGACAAGCCAAATAAACCAGGGGCAATATCTTCTGTATCTGGGGCTCTGTTCTGCAAAGAACACAAGGAGGCGGGCGGGAGGAGAGGAGGAGGGAAAAAGAGGAGAAAAGAGGAGGACAGCAAGAACATCTTTGGGAGTGTGTACAAAGAGAATGAAAACACACGCATGCACACACACACCCGAAGGCTGGGGTCACAGTCAGAGTGCTTGAGAGGTGCAGCAGAGCCAGCGGCTATGCAGGAATACCTCGCTTTGCCTTTAATATACCCTGCCCACCACACAGATTTCAAAACAGATAGTCAAAAACATAAAAAACAACGCCCCCAAACACACACACACACACACACACACACACAAACACGCCAATGCCTCTTGCAGACATAGCTCCCCTACCATAAACTGCGCAGCCCCAATGCAGATGTTGTGTATCCTTGTTAGGTCGAGCTCATAGGGTGGGAATGGTAAAATTCAACAATGGAAGCCTCGGGAGAATTGCAGAATAGTCTAACACGTACACAAAACACACTTTCACCACATCATACTCTCCCTATCTGGATCTCTCTTACACACACACAAACACACACAAGCAGAGGGGGAAGTGAAAGGTAAGCTCTTCTTATAGTTTCATGCATAATTCTGCCTCACAGCACCAAATATTGTGTTGATTCTTTTTTTTTTTTTTTTTATAGGAACACTACTCCTTCTTTTTAGTTTTTCGCTGTATATTCTAAGGCTATGAGGTTATGTGATGACAAGATACTTAAGCTGGTTTGGGTAACAGCTTGTTTTCAATCAGGGGGGTAGAATCATTTATGCGCCCGGCATCCTGGGCGTATGACAGATCCCTTGGAAACACAAATTATCATGTTGACTTGCAACAAACACTGTGTAATTACATCATGGCCTGTCGAGAGGCATTAAGGAATCTTCTCCCTATCACCAAAGTAATGAGACGCTAATGCAGCTACATATGACACAGTCATCGGCAGTTATAAGATTCACCCGAATACATTGCCACAGAATAATTGTAAAATATCACAGTTTTATAGGTTATGATATTAGAGGGTTTCTAGCATGTCGGCTCAATTTCAATAAGGGAGTCAGTAATAGATTCACAATCAGGGACAAATATGTCTGTGGCCCACTGTTACGTCTGCCATGTCCCCTATGTCACCAAAGTGATTTCATTTATGCATTTCTATTCTTGGTTGAGGACTCAAACTGCACTGACTTCCTATTTCAAGTCAAGCAAGTTGTTACTTGTTTAAAAAAAAAAGGCAGAAATGGGACACAGTCTTCCCAAATGTGTTAGCGCTGCACTTGATCCATCAGGCATCTATCTATTCAAAAGGTCTCTTTAGGAGCAGACCGCTCAGGGCTGTTTGCCTTCTCTGTGTAAGTGTGAGAGAAATTGGGAGGGCCATAGCCCTTAATGGTGTTAAACCCCCCACACCCTCACCCTCCAACACTTCTCTCCCAGCCTTCTATCCTTAAATCTTCAGGGAATAAAGAATGCTGTTAAACCAAACTAGAAGACAAATGGTTTTGTTCAATGTGAAGCCGCCTCCATAAATCCCTACTTAATGCAGTGGAGAAAGGCTGAAGTAGAAACAGGTGAATTTGCCGCAGTTACGGGAGATCATTCATTACCGCTCAGGAGAAGGGGCGGAGCGGAGTAAAGGGACCAGGTAAATGGATAGATAGATGGACAAGCAGATAGACTGACCAAGACACATGGGACCAAGGAAAGGCCAGCTGCATTGTTTTTCATCTCTTTCTTTGCTTTTTTTCATCATGTATTCCATTAACCCAGCCGAAGTATCATATTTTGTTGTTAATTTAATTTAATTTAATTTAATTTAATTTAATCCAATTTAATTTTATTTTATTTTATTTTATTTTATTTTATTTTATTTTATTTTATTTTATTTTATTTTATTTTATTTTATTTTTTATTTTAATTTCCTAGTGCACTACTCGTTGTTGTCACATTTGTCTCATTAGGCAGTCGTTTTCATCATCCCTTCTTTGCTATTTGTGTCATCGCCATACTTGTCAAACCGTTCCCTGTTATCTGAACCATTGAATTATTTTTCTCTGTTTTTGTTATGATAGATCATCTGTTTAGTGTATGAACCAAAATGTTTTCATTACTTTGGGAAACGCATGAATAATAACTTAATGTTAATAACAATTAATGGTAGAATATTCTTTAATACTTGTCCAGAAATGAATAACCCAAAACATGCCCGTCATAGATGCTTTCATGCCCCATGCCAAGGCAAGTATTCGCTGACTTGGCACAGAAAAGAACTCCAGTTAGGTACATACAGTTTCAACACTTTGACTCTCAGCTCTTTACCCTGCTGTAAAACACGTTACGGACTCAGACTGAGCGATCCCTACTTTTAAAACTGACTTCATAGTCAGCAGAACAACAACAATATGCAAGATTGCGTTCTCTACTCAGCCAAGGGAATTTTTATATTTCATGGATACACCTTGCCAAACAACAGATGAGCTCAAGGTTAGGTTTAAGTTCAGCTTGCAAAAATTAATCTTGCCCAAAGTCTGGATTTGATGTGATTTTGGCTTTCACATAATACCAAAACACACCATTATTTGCTGTTCTGTTGTCGGGCCAAAAGTGAACTGTTTCTATTCAGTTATATTATAATTATGGAAGTAATTTCTGTGTGTGTGTGTGTGTGTGTGTGTGTGTGTGTGTGTGTGTGTGTGTGTGTGTGTGTGTGTATGGGGGAGGGGAAAAGAAAGGGACACATGCACAGAGGGTGAGAGAGAGAGAAAATCCCCACCGATGATAGTGATGGCCATTTAGAGTGTTAATAAAGTTAAGTGAAAATAAAACAGGAAATAAAACCGGAAGGTGAAAGGGATACGTAAATGTTTTCATAATAAAATCAAAGCATTTTGAATTTTTACAGGCTCTCCTTCCACATTCTATCCAATCACAGTCCTGAATCTGTTTGTAAAAAAGGAAGCCACGCGGAAAATGAAAAATTCTGCAGCCATTCCGTTTATTACCTGTGCTGTTTCCTTGTATGATTTATAGCGAAGCCTGTATTCCTTGAGTCAATTCTTAATTTTTAGATGCTGTCTCTTGCATTTTGTTCCTTGTTGCATTACTGATCATGACACAACCGTTTCAACAAAGTGAAACATTTTGAGAAAAAGTCATACTTCCGGTACTGACTGTTGATAAAACACTGAGATACCTTTCTTTTCTGTTAAATTCCTAAACACATTTAGAAAATACACGGGTGCAAATTGTTAAAGACATGAGCCTGGTTAAAATCCACCAAGACCAGTAATGGGAGTTGATTTTCAAAATCCAAATTATTAGCCTTGACAAACATTTAAATGTGGTCAAAGTTGACCTCTTCGGGTTTCCTGATTATTTCCAAAAAAAGGGTTCAAAGTCGCCTCTGCTTCTTTCATAGATGTCGCTCTAATGTCTCTACAGCGAGGAGATGTTTTTTCGATGAGATGAGCCAAAGATATGACAGGACGAGAGACTCTGAAGGGTTAGAAACGTGTAGGGGAGGAAAGGGTAAAGTGCTGCGTGTGTGTAACAGTGACACAAGAGAGAGAAGTGGAGTTTCATGTGAAAGGTAAGTGAGTTATATTTAAACCATTAGGCAGCTTATTCGCTCAGTACGAATGCAAATGAAGTGGCATTATCATCATGGCCTCTTCCCTGGAAATCGACTCTCTCTGTAATACCTCAGCAGAAGTGGACCGGCCGTGAACCTTCCTCCTCTGCAGTGCCAGCTAGCCCTCACATGGCCTACATAGACAGCTGCGCACACACACACACACACACACACACACACACACACACACACACACACACACACACACACACACACACACACACACACACACACACACACACCCTTCCTCTCCCAGGCACCCGCCCAAATCAGAGATCAAAGGCTGGATTTGTAAAGCTAATGGCTGCTGCGCTGCAGCCAGGAACAGGCTATGAGGGAAAAGAGAAATAGAGGGAAAAACAGACAGCAGCAGTGGAGACAAAGTGACACAGACTCACGGAGAAAGAAAATATCTTTGTATTTTGAACAGGCAACAATAAGTAAACACGATGTCGCATTACCGCTATCGTGAATGCCATGCGATTTAGCAACAGGGCGATGTAAAATACAGTGGGAGGTATTTCCAACACATGCAGACAAATGAGGCATTCACACTTTAACTTTTAGTGAGTACAGTTTTACTTTTAGGCTAAGTGAGGAGAAACACATCCACAGATGGTGACTCTCTCTCATGCATCACTGTGTGGGACTGTGGAATTGATGGTGTTGAAACAGACCTTTCTTTTTGTCTCACACATGGCGCAAGCGCTTCTGCTATTCCCGCAGTGCACCGAGAGGCCTTTGAGATAAATGGAATGAATGCAAGAAGGAAAATGTGTCTTTACCTTGAGAAAAAAAAAAAAAACCACAACAAAAATCTGAACCGTGCCTTCCTCCATTTTGTATTATTTCAAAATTTATAATGCTTTAAGCTTGTCAGTAATGCTTAGTTGCTCCCACTCATTATACTGAAATCCTCTCCTGTCACAAAAACAAAACCTTTTTTTTTTTTTCTCGTGTAGTGATTTACTGATCACAGAAACACACCGAGCCACGTATTTCACAGCTTGATGTAGAACTCCACATCATGTGTACTGAATTTCATATATTAACAGCTCTGTCCTTGGCTCTGTCTCCAGTTCACTCAATTAGGTGCCATTTTGGTGGCAAGCGGCTTGCTGACAGTGATGAGAAGGGAAAAGTGGCCTTTGCATACATTAGCAATGGAACCAGGCCAACATGCTAGATTTCTCCTGATGACACCAACACTGTGACTTCATTATCATGACAATAAACAAGCAAAATGAGCAAAAATAAAAGTGTCAGGGCTGCAAAAATGTGCTTGTTGTTGGTCCGAGCCGCCTCTATGTCAATCCTTATGTTTAGGTAGTTAGTCAAAATGGAAATGTTTATTTTCTTCTTTTATTACAAGCATAGCACGGAATTAGATATGCGATTTCATAACAATTTCCTATCGGTGGCTATGTTCCGTGTGAACGTAGCCGCCGAAAGTGCTTCCACCCGCACCCTCTTCAGCTTTTCCTCAGACTCCATCATTCATCATGACGGGGGCCCTCGGTCCCTACATATCCCCATGAGGGAGAGGATGAGGAAGAGGATGATGCAAAAGGATGAGGACCAAAGCCAGAGCTCTTTGTAAGGTGACAAAGGCTTTATCACACAACAATAGCTATCGGTCACTCTCCAAGCCTGTCGGATTATGCGGATCACTGTACGGGAGCAGCGGTATGTGTTGTGTAGGTGTATGTTTAAGGGGCGGGGGTGGGTTCGGAGGAAAAGATGGCCACGCTTGCAACCTGCTCAGCTCTTTCTCACGCTCAAGATGGACTGGGAACAACAGATAGCTATCACTCTGCTTACATAATACATAAGATTTAATGGAGGCCAAGACCTGGCACTCAGGGATCATAGTAATGTTATTATCTCACAGTGTAAAACAACTGACGTGCATTTTCAGAATCAGGTGTTAGAAGACAGCGAAGACAATCAGTTTGGATATAGCTACACTGATATGTTTCTGGAAGTCACAGTACAAACCATGAAGATCTACAGACAAAAAAAATGATAGTACAATTGTGCACATTGTGCTTTTCTCATTATGACTCTGTCTTCAAGATCCATCGCAAATACAAACAAATGAAGAAAAAAAAAACAAAATAGTGGGATATATCTTTTGAACATATTATGGAAACTGGTTTCATGCATTTAAAATAGAATAAAATTCATTTTATTTATTATTTATTTATTTATTTTTTTTGTGTTTATTCTCAGACTGTCCAGAAAAAAAGCCTACTGTTCGTGGAGATGGATCAGATGGGCTTTGGCAGTGACCTCCGGCTAAACCCTCTTGGAGGTTAAAGTTCACGGTGAGTACAATGTAAAAGGATCGTAGGAGACGGAGCCTGTGAGGGGGGTCTGGTTCCTGAAAGAAAAGAAAAGGAAAAAAAAAAACAATACATGGCTGGTTGTGGGTTTCCTTCTCAATCAGCCATCATGACAGCTACTCCAGATGGCCACTAGCTAAGATGGCTGTCAGGCCATCAGTATCATCATTACCCATAAGGCTCTGCACAGTCAAAAGGTCAAGTTGTGGCCTCTGTAGATTTGTCAACCTGAAAATAATAAGGACGTGCCAAATACATAGTCATCATGCCTGAATAAATATCATATAATCACGCTCAAGTATTACAAAAAAAAAAAAAAAAACACGCAAACCTCTGTAGTGCAATATAAGATAGTCGATCATGAGGATGCAACATTTCATATTTGTTGACAAGGAGAATATTGCCACAGTGCGTATTATCTATTCTATGGAGGCAAGAGCGCTCGACAGTCAGAGCTTGCCTTCTAGGAACAATGATCTGAGGGAGTACTTGGCCACTGGAGGATCTCTGTCTTTGAACAGAGCGTGACCCCAATGAACTCGGCAGAAACACTGCCCTGATGAATCTGAGGTCACTGGGTCATGGCAGGGTCGGGGGTCGCACAGAGGACTGCTGTCTGACCTTTGACACGGTGTTTTGCTGATAACTGTGCTGTGGAATGAGGAAGCGAGGTGTTAAGAGAAATTAAAAGAGTCCCTGTTCACGAAATGTCTTTTTTCATGAACAAAAGCAGTTGATGCTAAGGGGCCAGAGATGGTGCGCATGGGTGGATAAAGACGCCCATTGGCATCATGTTTCAATGACAATACTGTTTTGACAAACCGAATGTGTATTTTTTGCCTTTATTACTAACAGAAGGATGATTGTTCTCAGACAAAACTTGGACTGATGCCTGAAACTAAACTACAAACTCAAATGTCTCGTCTATCTTCTCAGACAAACCTAATTTTCTTTATTCTCCAGGCTTTCTGTTAGAAGTATCCCCCTATATTTACCTTACTCTTATTTACTTACACACACACACAAACACACATAAATACTCACACACATACATAAAGATACAGCCAAAAAAAAAAAAAACTTTTTTGTTTTGCCTGCCAATGACTCCATTGCATTGTAAGTCAACGGCTCGATCTGTGACCTACGAAATGCTGATAACACCCCCATGCGGTCCCCACGGCCACTAAACTAAAACAAGTCACATACTATGATCATGACAAACTGCTATGTGAACCCTTACTTGTTGCTGATTCCGCCCAGCGTTGCTTTTTCCTAAAACATTCAAGATGTAATCAAGATTCCTCAATGGAATAGCTCAACATAGTGGAAAATAGGATAAATCATAATAAGTTCCCTGCAGATGACTGATCCTTAATGCTTTTAGCTTGAGCAAGCAGCTTCGATAAAAAATAACCCGGTTATTCCAAGTTATTCTTGGGCCAAATTCTCTTTCCTGAAATGATTTTATGATACTGACAACTACCGCTGAACAAAACTTGAACACTACCTGGTAAAATATTAATCTCCACCTACCATTTAGGGATATTCAGCATCTTTTTAATTGGAAGTGCAACCATAAAAACAATTGCAGTTGGCGAAAGTCATGCATAATACCGCATAAGTTAAGTGACGACACCTTAGTTCCAAACACGAATGTAATTTTCTTATCTTCAGATGGTATCGACATCAAAAGGGGCTGCAGTTTCTTGTCCCAATGTGAACCTAGATTTGTTTGAAGCCATGAAATCATGCTTTTTGTTGTGCATATGTAGACATTCAGAACATCTCTAAGTTGTATCAAACACTTAAAATGCAGCAAAAAAAAAGGTAATGCTGTGGTGCCACCTTTGACTGACAGCCGTAATGATTTATTTTCCTTTGTTGGATCTACGTGTGAAACACAGTGAGGGATCAACCACACACTTTCATGATTGCTGTCTGCTCACTGCCCTGCGTGCTGGAAGCCTCCGAGTTTACACATGCAAATATTATGTCTTGATATTCACACACATTCTCAGATGGAAAAAGAGCAGTCAAGTAGGAGGCAATGC
Organism: Fistularia commersonii; assembly: GCF_037954325.1. Taxonomy (NCBI): domain Eukaryota; kingdom Metazoa; phylum Chordata; class Actinopteri; order Syngnathiformes; family Fistulariidae; genus Fistularia; species Fistularia commersonii. The sequence continues at coordinate 4,601,924 of NC_141294.1, read as the reverse complement.
GGTTGCAGTATGTTGATACACATGATTAACACACATTCTTATTCCGATTAACATTCAAGGAATAAATGCGGCCTCAAAAATATAATATAAAGAAAATAAAAAGCGATTCCTCGGAATGCCATAGAAGTATATTGTATTAAAAAAAGGAGTCTGTAATCTGTACCTCGCATACAGTCCTGTGTAGCAAATGCAGTTTATCCACCTGTTTTGCAGCTCACAAGAATGTTCAGTTTGTTTTTTTTTTCCTTAGTAATTTATTCAACAATTATAACAAATTATAAAAACAACTGTCCCCAGTTCTTAATAAAACCGTGGCAGTGAAACATTTTTTTTCCTACTTTTATTGCAGAAAACAAGCTCATCAAGCTTAAGATCTTCAAGTTTATTTCATTTATGGAGCCTGAATTAAGAAAGACACGCAGGACTTGACAGGTAAAGCCTCTATCATGTGATGCAGTCGCCAGTGGGGGAGGTCAAAGTTCACACCGTGGAGCCTTTCTCCTCCTCAACAGAGCTAACTGCTGTATCAATTCAGTATATTTGCTTTAGAAGAGACGCCAATGCACCGTGTTGTGCAAATTATACATTTATTTGTTCCAAAAAGTCACAAGTTATTAATTTTTGCAGTTGCATTGCTCAACCGAAATTGGGTGCATGTCCAACAAATACCAGCCTACTATGACAATGGCACTGCACAGCCAAGACACGTATTTATTTTGTCACGGTGAAACCATTTGGTTTATGATCTAAAGTACGTTTCAACTACAGGTAATTCAGTCTGTTATGGAGGTGGCGAAAGCCATCAAATATGCCTCCGAAAATGCCCGATGCCATACCGCTTAAACCTACCTTTATGAGTGGACTGGTTATAAATTGGAATAACAGGAATTATGACAATGAAAATTCAAAAAAATGGGAGTGATGTGAGATAGAAAACAAATTAAAATGAAAGCGCGAAAGGCAGATTTAACTCTTTTCCTGTCAACGAAACATTTATAGTTTCACATATATGTGTTCTAAACAGCAACAAAGTAAAATGTGAACGCAGATTCAAGGGATATGAAATATAGTATGCTCATATACTAGATACATTTTTGCAGAGGAGAAAATGGTTAACTTCTTTTTCCTCTGCGCACAACATATCCACATGACAACTACTTGAGAGAATTTGCAATAAAATATCAATATTTTGACACAAGCCCAGATACATGCGGTGGTGATGAACCTGAATTTAAAAAGTAGGGAAAGGGTATGGTGGGGGGGTCAGGGGAAGTGTAGAAGTACACATGCCTCTCAGACAGCACATTGAATCTATTCTGCAAGGGGTGGGGGGGCTTTTGTATCATCCCCCTCACAGAGATATGAGTGTGTGTGTGTGTGTGTGTGTATGTGTGTGTGTTTGTGTATGGGGGGGTGGAGGAGGTGGATGTGCCATGTTATTGAAATCTCCAAGTCCTGAAGCACTCTGCTTTACTTCTCATTAACCAGCACAACATTTGCTGGGGTATCTCTTTCCTCTTTAATAATAAAACAACACTCTCCTCTTTTCTGCCGACTTAAAGGATTTCCTAATTTAATCAACATGGGCAGGAACAATAACAACAAAAGCATCAACAATGGTAACATGGCCTCCAGTGTCTTTTGAAGAGTGCATAACATGCCTGGATGCGGTGAAAGTCGTATTTGTGTACTTGTGTTACATTATAGAGAGCGAAAACAAGAGATTACATCTAGTTCACTGCGATTCTAATATTGGCTGTCAGCTCATTAACTAATGATAAATTCAGGTGAAGAGACAGACTGTATATTTTCTGTTTTTCTAATATTAAAGTTCCTCAAAATAAGGCACAGTGACCAAAACAGAGGCCCTGGCTGAAGAACCCGGTTTCAGTTTCTGTTAGCAACCTGACCTGACTCTCACCCCAAACATCACCAAAACACCCCTGGACTCATGCACAGACACGCACACACACACACACACACACACACACACACACACACACACACACACACACACACACACATGTATGTACACATCACAGAGTTCTTAAGACTACTGACCTCAAGCTCACCTCCTCACAGTCCAGCTGGCCCCTTTTTCACCCCTGACCTTTGGATCACCCCAGACAGCACCCTAATGGTGACACAAGGGGGTGGAGGTGGGAGATGACAGGATTCTTTTAAATTCTACCCCCTGGATATGTATCCAAACTCAAGATAGTTCGGGTGAAACCATATATTTTAGCGATTTACAGCTTTGAGTTTTAGGTTGTTTCTTTTTCTTTTTTCTTTTTCTTTTTTTTTTTTCACATGAGACAGTTTGCTACTTAATTACTTAACAGTGCAAAATACAAGTTCAGTTTTAGTTTTTTTTTGAGATGTTAACTTGCCAACTGGTCAGTTTAGCAAAAACATAAAAAAAGAAAACAAATACAGAACAAAATAAAGAAAAAAAAAAAAAAGAAATATATGTATATATATATATATATATATATATATATATATATATATATATTGTTAACTAACATTCATAATAAGCCCATCTAAAAAGTCTTTCAGTGTCCATGAACATTTTTTATTTGAATGCCACTGTGTTTTATTTGAGAGAAAAGCTTGATACATGTATCATATATATATATATATATATATACAGTATATACACACATAGAAAACTTAATTGTCATGCTCTTGTGACCTTCTTTGTAGTTATATTGTGTCAGTGCAGAGTTCGTATTCCAGATAAGAAGTTAAATATGAGGTTAAAATGTTGAAATGTAAAAATGTTTATCATACATTGCAGTTGCAGTTGTGGGTAAAATCAAATCAGTTTGATGTGTTGCCTGTAAGAATACGCTTCATATCATCATAATGTGATAAATGTATCAAGCTTTCCCTCAAATAAAACACAGTGGTTTTCAAATTAAAAATGTTCATGGACACTGAAAGATTTTTAGATGGGCTTATCATGTAAATTAATGTTAGTTTACACTGCACCTTACGTGACCTATTGTTCAATATGAGCCTATTCTCAGAATCATATTGTTCAGCAGATAAATGTTTCCTGACACGTAACTACTTATTTAATTGCCAAACGCCTCCCAAGCAATAAACTGTGATTTTTCTGGGATTAAATCGAAATTACTGCGCCGTAAATCTCAATCTTTGTGCATAACATATGGTAAGTTATTGTGGAAAGAGTTCTCGATGCAGCATCGCATTAGAAAAAAAAAAAAAAGATTTTAGTTTGCCAGTCAGGTGTGACATGTTATATACAGGAACATGATGAAATGTTGGGGGAAAAGTATAATTTTGTGCACGATATGCAATAGCTCCATCATATTTGAAATGCAAACTGGCTCTTTTGGTGAGAGACTAGTGGGAGTTGGAGGTGCACTGCAATGGCTTCTGGGAGTAGAAAACAAACAGCGCTGTCAAAACAAATGCTTTAATGCCTGTGGAGGCTGTCCTGCACTCTGCAGTTAGCAAGACTGGTCCATACCAGCCTGCCTAATGGGCTAATATGGATGAGGGTTTTTTTTTATTTTTTTTTTTATTCTTGGTGCTTTTGTAAGCTCAACTTTACATCAAAGACCTCTGATTAATTGCTGATAAGGGGTTAATAAAACATTAATGCTTTTTGTAATTAACTCTGACTCTGAGATACAGTACACCCCCCATTGCCACCGCCACTTCTCTCCTCACTCACCCCCAGCTATGTCTTGTCTTCATCTTTTTATGTCACATTCTGCCGCTTCGTGCCATCTTGCATTTTTTTTTTTTTTTCTCCCTTTTTTTCTGGGGTTGAAGTGAAATCATTAAAATAGAGTATAGGATGGGCCAGAAGGGAACAAACACAGCCCCAGATTTGTTTATCCTGCTCCAAAAGAGGATGGGGTGGCGGGTTTTTTTAATTAAGGGCTTTTGAATATTAATTTGGAAGGGTGATGGAGGCTCCAGCAAGGTCAAGATAAAAAACAAGAGCTTCATCATACTGACTTTTACAAGAACTGTGCCTCCAGAAAACAAAACACGCTCATTAATTGTCTGACGCAGGCCGGCAAGAGGTTCAGACAAAAAGTAACATTGCATCATCAAAATGGGGATTCTCAGTGTTTTCTTCTACCTGAGACAAGCTCAACTGCTGGAATAAAGAGCTTTTTCCCCCTTACTGAATGGCAGGCAGTCTGAATTATACGCTGCAAACACATTCATGCAACAGACCATACAAAGACATCTGACAATATTTATAATGGTAACAATATTTTACTTTCCAGACTGAGGTTGTGTACCTTATTATTACCTCCCTAAAGGAGGTAATGTTTTCAGTGCCATTTGTCTTTCACCGGCATTGTCGGATAACAAGGAGAATTTCACAAAACTTGGTGCAGTGGTGGATCGTGGCTGAATGAAGAACCCGTTCAATTTTGGATCTAAATCAGGGGAAGTGTATATAACCAATGTTTTTCTTTTGTTAACAATGAAAAAGAAAACAGTTTTGACAGACTATTCAGAGGCCTGAGTGGGCAAAGGCAAAGGCAATTTTCAGGAATATATTTGACAACTCCTCATTGCCTTTTTAAATTTTTTTTGGTCAGCGTTACAGATGGAGGTAAAGTCATCCTATTGGGAAACGTTATTTACGAGTAAGTTAACAATCACATTGTTTGCTTCACGTGTCTGAATAAGTAATGAGCTGGAATTGGAGACGTGTGTCTCGGATGAATCCTTGTCTCATTCAGTAGCAATTACGCAATTAGTGTCACCGTGGCAACGTAACCCCGGTTTAACCCTTCCAGTTGTTTGAGATTAGCTGATAGTACCCCTTCCGTGAGATCCATGTTGTTTATGAAATCTAACCATGCTTTTTTTTTTTTTCATGTCATCATCTCCTGAAATCTCATTGAAAATGAAAACGTCAAAGTGCGTTTTCATTGGATTTGCTGTAATGCTGAGTAGAACGCGACGGGCCCTTTGACTGCTTAACTTCTTCTGCCATATCATTAAATGGTTTCACCTGTCTCAACATATTCCTCCAGCACATTCAACATTCCTGTTGATTCACTAACATAAACTGTCATGATTTTTCCAAATAACTTGAAGCACTCACATGACTTTGATATTGCAAGGGGGAGCTTTTTCTTCATTTTGCAAAGAGGTGAGCCAATGACTTGGCCTGATAACCCTTTTTTCAATGAGCATCTCCAGGGTGACATATTAATGAATGCAGAATAAAGCAGAGTAAATGTAGCTAACCTTGGCATATTTGTCTCTGGCAGGTTATCCGGCGATATTAAAATATATTAACAAGTGGTTTAAGTAAATGCAATAAGTTAACTTAAGAGTCCCTTTCAAATCCCTTCACTTCACAAAGAAGTTCAATGATTTGTTTGCAGGGCAGACGGGTCGCACCCCTGTTAGCGCTTCCTCCTCGCAGCAAAAACGTTGTTGGTTAGATTCCGACAGCGGGCTTTTCTGCATGGACTTTGCATGTGCTCCCTTCTTCTAACAATCCAGAACATGCAATAGATCAACTGGAGACTCTAAATTGCCCAGACATATGAATAGGAGCAGACCTGGACATTTTACGGGCCGCACCCGACCCGTTTTGCTTTTTTGTCTGGCCCGCCAACTATTTTCTTTGAACATTTTAAGAAGTATTTTTTTAATCAATATTGAATTTGGAGACTCCTTATTTTTTTTCCTTTGGTTTGATTTTGTATGGATGACTACATACAAAATAATGTTGGTACATATATATGATCATTAATGATTTTAAAATTGAAATAAAATGCCAAAAAATTTAAATGAAAAAAATTTTGTTCAATTTACATAATAGCTAATTGGCTCACGCATAAAAAATAAATAAGAAATGTGGCCCTCCAGCCAAAATAATTGCCCACCCCTGAATAGGAGAGGTAATGGTTTAATGTCTCTAAATGACATGTGAATGAGAGAGTGAATGGTTGCTGGGTTCAATATGTCAATACTGAACCCTGCCCTTCACCTACTGCCACCGGGGACAGGATCCAGCCCCTGGCAACCTTGTGTGCAGGATTCAAGGATTCAAGATTTTTATTGTCGTTACACAGAGTGCAAGGAAATTTAGAGATAGCAGCCCTCAGGTTCAGTGTAATCAAAAACAGACACAAACAACCTTAAGAGGCAGGATACAACAACACAATACAACAATAGCAGCTATAGGACAGAAAAACATACAAGACAAAAAAATATATAAATGATATCTAAAAGAATAAATAGATAAATATGTAGGAAAAAAAAGTGAAAAATGGGAAAAAAAAAGTGTTTATTGCACTGTGCTGCACTGTATGTAAGATTCAAGTGTTCACGGTTGGGCTGAATTTAGTGCGATGACCACTCTGGGGTAAAAACATTTTTTCAACCTCTTTTTTTGTTTGTTTGTTATCGTTTGTTTGCAACAGATAAGCAACAGACAATGACTGAATGAAGGAATGAATGTATTATTGTATATGTTTGCCTCCGACTCACTGAATATTGCAGTACAGCTGGTGCAGAAAGATATTTTTGTTTTATCGATCATACCTTTTGTTCTGATGTAGGTTAGACATATTTCAAAAATGAATTGGAATTTCTTGCACTATAATGCTTAAATAATCTAACGAGACCTCTTGGCTTTACCGTTAAAATGGAGATCCTGCTTGGTTAAGTTACACGGGAACATAAGAAGGACTGAAAAGTCACAAAATTTGCCTGAACTAAAGTCGGCTTCACTATTACAGAAAGTAATACACTCTGACAGGTCAAACACACTCCCAAAAACTCTTGATGCACACATGTATCTACGCACAAACAGAAAGGTCACACACATAGCTCTCCGATGTCCTGAACACACACACACACACACACACACACACACACACACGCACACACTCACAGCTATCCACAGTGGATAAGACAGTGGGAATGTGTGGTTAATATTTAACAAACAAGACCAGAAATAGATGGCTTGTGTGTTCAGAGCTGAATAGGTTTCAGCAGAGTGGCCTCTGTGGTGCATGAAACATTTAACACACTCCAAACAGTAAATCATAGGAAATAGAAAAGTAAAGTTTACATCAGGATAGACTTGTTAAAAGGGTACCACTCGACCGGGTGAGACATGGACGTTGTTCTCCCCCTTTTCTCTTCCCCTAAATATTCAATGAAAATCTGAAAAAAATGCTTCCATTTCAATGTTGGTCCGATCAAAGATTTCAAATGTCGCAACATTGTGACCGGAGTTGTGTGCTAAAGACTGCTTTTCTATTGGTTTCACTGAATAGTAATAAGTTACCGCTGACTTTAGGATTTATGATCAAATCCAATGATACTCATCCCTAGTTACTGACAGGCAGTATTTCAAGATTACTTCACATGTTCTGAAATAAGGATTATTTTGCCTTTAGAATGAAGAACCATCTGGCGGATGAGTTTGTGAGCATGTTGTTTTTGCTTTTCTCAGCCTGCACATGTGCTACCTGTGTGTATGATAAATCTGTTCTCCCTCATAATCTATGTGATTCAAAATGTGATATATGTGAGCATGAACTTTGAATTATGACCCAAACGGCGGATCGTAAATCTCTCCTCCCAAACTCTCTCTGAGTATACAATCTCACACTCTTTGGTTTGGTCCACTCATAAATCTCCCCAAACTGGAGCGGAGGTACACACTCTTTCTTTCCAACACTCTTTCTCACAGAAGTTGCAGACTTCAGGTTAAACAAAACAACACCAGAAAGGCCGGCTGACCGTGGCGAGCACACATGTGAGGAACAAAGGAATGTTGTTGGAAATAGCTAATTTTTATTGTTCGCCTTCAGTGCAAAACAGTACGAGCTCCGACAAAGACAGACGAAAAATACATCCCGAGATTCCGGCATATGAAATTCCAGAGAAGCTTTCTGCTCATAAATCACAGTCAATGGAGTGATTCATTTTCTCAGTTTTTTTTTTTTTCCGTCTTTGTGGTTTAGTCAGTTTATTAAAATGATCAAACACAATATTGACTCGCTACTATAACAACACTGACGGAACAAAGACGGACACACCACTGAAAAGCGCACCTAAACACACGCCTAGAAGTTGCTTAACAGTTGTTCTGCCAAAATCTCCCACAGCTTCCATCTTGACCACCGGTGTGGGTTCGAGAGCTGTGATGGTGTTTTCGATACGGTGGCTTTGCTCGCTGCCAGACAGACAAAGTGGATTTCGGCAGAAATCACAGGATCAGCGGCAGCAAATGATGTGGTGGGAGGACACAGGAGTCACATGCTATTGTTAACCCGGCACACAATAATTTGCAGGTCAGCATGAAGTTCAGCATCGCCAAATGGCAGAAAAATCACAAGCTATACTGCAATTTTGGTCGTCTGCTGCAGCGTGTGACAAGAGACACCTGCATGACATCCACACGGACATGTGACGGAGCTGCGGTGGCAATTCATAAGTTAGCTTTAAAAATTAAAAGATTAAAATGTCCTCTCTTTAACCATAAAATCTATAGGTTAACTGTATACTTAAAAATGGCTAATTGAGTAAAATTGATTTGATGCTTGCTTTTCCACTTTGAAATATTATTTATTGTTAATCAATAGTGAAAAAACTGTGTTTAGGATTTCGCTTTAACTGAGACATATTTGTGAAGTTGTTTGCCTCTTGAATAATTAGATTTTGTTTTCAATTTATACCTTTACAACAATATGCGTCAACGGTTTGACTCATTTAATTTTACAAAAATGTTTGCTTTGCTCCCATCTGAAAAAAAAAAGAAATCTCTGTCTCGATTTACTGCGTTAACATCTAGTTTCCTTTCTATGTCCTCATGCAAACATAGAGCCATTGAAAACACCCTGAATGGTGTAAGAAAAGGTTGCATACTTTGAAAATTATGTTTCAGGTTCAGATCAAACTAACTCTGCTGAAAAATCGCTTTGTTGGGAAAAAAATGATCCATTATGTGAGCCGTTTTAAATCAAGAACGGTTAACCGCGACTGTCTATAGCACCTTTAAATGCATCGCTTTCATCCTTTATATGAAGCGGCGTCGACTCGTCGTAGCCCTCGTCATATAAAAATGCAACCTGCCTTTTTCCGTTTGCATGAGACCCTGTATGTAGACAATTAATTTTAATATAAGGCCATACATATCTTAATAAGCCCCTCGCAGCGTCGCCACACACGTTTGCTTTTTGTGCCTAAACCTTTTATAGTGATAGGCATTGTTAAAGGTGACAGCTTGCTTCAAATGAAAAACTACAGTGAGCATTACATTGTCAAGAATCAGTTGTAAACAAAGAATTGGTCGTTCGCCGTCGTGAAAAGAAGAGATGAATACATGTTGCAAGAGCTAGTATGTGACCCATTTACTGACTCAATCTATCTCTTTGTGTCTGACATCAACACAAATGGGCTAGCATTGAAGAAGGTTTTACGCGGTTTTGATGCCACAGATACACAGATTGTGTTTTTTGAACTCGTGTAGGATACACTGAAAATGAAAGTTGCTATTACTCAAATAAGAATAGCTTTTTATGTTCTTCAATCATCAAATCATTTGCATAATATTTCAAAGTGACTTGAATGGCGGTGTACTGAATGTGTGGCTTCATAAAAACGTGTCTGAGTTCGACAAAGAAAATTTGGCGAAAAAAAACTTCCTTTCTATGTATATAGGCCATTGACCTGCAATTGTAATTGTGCGCAAATGTCTCGTACTTTTAATATTTCCGCTTCTCCACTTTGTTTCCACAAAATGTTATGCGGCAATTTTTTTTCTTTATTATGAGACACAGCTTGCATTTAGTGAACTGATGCACCTGATATGGTTCATTATGATTGTCATTTTCAGTTCTGTTCCTGCTGGTGCCACTGCAGTCATTTTGTTGCTGGTAACGGTGCTATATGGAATAATTAGCGTGAGTGTGTTGCCGTGGGTTTACGGGATGCGGCGTTGTCGCCTCCATTTCAGCTGACATTCATCGCTCATCAGTCCACTCACAAATGATGATGATCAACATACGGCGCATCATCGCTGCTAATGAGATGTGCTTAGCTGATGAAAGCCATTCATTGAAATTGAAGCGGAAAAAATAGAGGAAGAGAGGAAGAGACAGAAAGAGAGAGACAAATTAAAAAAAAATACACAGGAAAGCACATTCGGACAGCCCTCATCTTTCAATCTAATGGTGTTAACTAAGATTCATTAACCACCAGCCATCTTTGTCCTGCAGGAATCCTGGAAGCGTGTTTGTCTGTTCCCGGTTTCTCTCCCATACACACTATGTCTTGTTTGGCATGCGGTCATATTTAGTGAGGCTGTGGTGTATTTGTGTGAGTGGCCATGGGAATCAATACAAAATTCATCTGTCTCAAAGGGAAGGTTCACTTTATGCTGTTATCCATAATAGAAACAAATTCACAAATGCCTTGCTCCTGGAAATGTGTGCAAGTGCGTGTTAGCGCGTGTTAGTGTGTGCGCGCGCATCCTTGTGTGCGTGTGTGTGTGTGTGTGTGTGTTGCCTGTGCAGACGGGGTGCTCATCATCTCCTGGAAGGATTGATATGAACATTCTGTCACTCACGGACGGCACAGATGGCTAATTTCCGGAAAAGAGCAGATTTGAGCCAGGTTTTAAAGAGAAAAAAATAGGAATGGCACTTTTTCAAAGTGCATGTGCGAGTGTGTGTTTGGGAGAGAGAGAGAGAGAGAGAGAGAGAGAGAGAGAGAGAGAGTCTATTCGTGTGTCAGAGTGCCCATAATGTAGCTGGGGTTCAGTCAGGCTTGACCACTGACAGATAAAAGCTTTGTGTTGTTGAGCTGCCAGCCCAACATGGCTGCCTGTCAGAGTGTGAGTGAGCACTCTGTGTGTGTATGTATGCGCATGTGAGCCTGCCTGTGTTTGTGAAGTGAAACCTCCAATGTGATCTAGGCGCCCACAGCTGTGGAGCTCTTCCAAAGTGCTAACATTTAGACAAACAAACCCTGCTCCACATTCACTGGAGAGGAAAAAAAAAAAAAAAAAGAAATTCAGATAACGTCACTTGAATAATCATTTAACACTTGCTGCTCTCACCATCAAACATTGGCAGAGATTTTACAGAAGGAAAGGCGAGCGGTTGTCATAGGATTATAGTGCTGTTTACTGTAAATAACTAATTTAATGACTGCTAGCAAATATCGGGCTGCAGGCCAGAGGCTCTGGGAGAGAAACAGAAATACAAATGGGAGTCATCTGGTTGACTCCACATTAGGCGAATTGAGCAGAGGTGCTTTGGAGGCAAGCTCGTGCACTATCGTGAAACTCACTGCAAAAACATATCACACAAGAAAGACTTCCTACTCAAATGTGGAGCGTCGCCGCGCTCGGTGGCGGGCCGAAACCCGGGGTGTCGGGTGTCTTCGGGTCTAAAAACACGCAGGCTATCCCGCATATCTCGCAATGTCGGTTCGTAGATTCAATCATGTGATTTTGAACCCTGATCTGTATGTGTGTCTTTGGCCGATACCGGTACAGCGGTGCATGTTTAGAACACATCCGCGTGAATGTAGCGACACCAATGTGTGTTGTGTGCTTGCTGGGAGGAGGCGGGGGGGCATTTGCACACATCTCTGTGTTCATCTGAGCTAAGCCATGGGACCATGGTGCGCAACGTTAAAACATCTAGCTTCTTGTCCTTGCCCTTGTCAACATGGCGCCGTCCGTTATCCCTCACCTAGCAGACAAAGACACTTCTTACAGGAGGGCTCATCAGTCGCCTTTGCAACTCTGCAGATTCACTCCATAAATCCTAATTATACCCCTCCCGATCCCCCTCCTTTTCCTGCTCCACAAATAAATGGTCAGAAAGTGTAAAACATCTGCTGTGTGGATCATCTCAGTGGCTGTGAAGGTAAATCATCCTCGTCTGTTTCTATTAAAGTCAGGAGAGTCAAGGGACTTCGACTCCATCGAACGTTAAGTATTTGTTCACCGACTTGTTTCTGACACTGACACTTCACTTTTCAGCCGAGACAGCTGCGAACTGTTGTCCATTTATGTTTGAGTTCATGTGACCGATACATATGGTGCACTGATCAAGAACTCAGGCAACAATAATGTTTTTTTGTCGTCCTTTTTTTTTACCACTTTATCACTTTTACCGTTTTTATTCTCATTGTTTCTGTTAAATCTTTATTTTTTTGTGTATGGTGTCCCTGTGTGTCGAGTAAGGCGCCTTTAAATAAAATGCGTTGACTATAATTTTTATTATCCTTGTTGCAGAGGCCCTTTATTGAATTGAAATACAGGGCAAAAACTCATCGCGCCGTATCAGTTTCTGCTACATTATCTTATTTTACAACATTGAGATTTGAGCTTGGGATTTCACACAAAGAAGCTTCTTAACCCTCATTTTCTACAAGTGAAAGATTAATGCAAATAAAAAAGATACATCTCAAATGTATTAAAACAACATCAAGTATTCTATCATGATGAGCAATAATTCTCTTAATTTGATCGAAATATTAACAATATAGATAGATAGATAGATAGATAGATAGATAGATAGATAGATAGATAGATAGATAGATAGATAGATAGATAGATAGATAGATAGATAGATAGATAGATAGATAGATAGATAGATAGATAGATAGATAGATAGATAGATAGTGTGTGTGGAATCACCATAGAATTTACAAGAATTCAGTCTCAATTGTTTAAAATAGCATTAAACGCATTAACCCCCATTTTAATTGTAACTAACTTCTGCATGAGAAGTAGGCTCAGTCAGTTTGACATCGTAATAAACTGACCTGCAGGATGTGTCACAACACTAGCTTACGATTGGAGCATTAACGTACTGTATCTGTAAGAGATGAAACAGCTACTCTTTCAGCAGGTGAGTGTGTGTTGCACAACTGCAGATTCCCAGCTCACACTCACAAATGCCTGAAAGCAGCTGTCCTGTGGGCCTGACAGACTATGTGACTCCTCCCCGGCACATTAACAGTGGAATAATGCATATGTAAAATAGCTTTTTGCTCAATTATCAAGGCTTGTCTTTACAGATGAACATTTTTTTAAGCATATTATCACCTTTATCATATGGGCGATATAAGTTAGCATTTTTATGCTGTAGCATGTTGAGCTCTTTGGACATTTGTAAGTAATGTACTTGACGTGCCTGTTGGTGTGGAAGAAAGTGTTGCATAGATTCATGTTATTATGATCAGAGAAAAAGCATCAAGCCAGTCTGTCATGATAACTGGTGCTATTGATTTACCTGAAACTGTGGCTGGGGTGATATTTGTGCCTGTTTACAGCTTTAGAGGCGCTTATGCTTCTGTTCTATTATACAATTTATTTGCGGGAATCAAATTTCACATTGCTCCAGCTCCAGTGGTGTTCATGGCCCGGTACAGACGTGTGACAATGACCAAGTGATGGGACCCATTCATTATTCTTTCTGCTGATGTTATCCAGACTTCTATCACGGAGGGGTTATATCCTAAAGCTTTGCTCATCTGCCACAGACAAAAACATGCACAAATTCTGCAGGTAATGCTGGAGGCGGTATCTGGCAAACGTATAGGCTGCAGGAGTGTCTCGGCCAGAGAACTTACACTCGGTTTATTGTTCACGAAATGGCATGATGTGAATCAGGTGCCAGAGGTAACTTGACACTATTGATCGTGGAGCAGAAACAGAACCCCAGTAAAAGCCAGCTTGGACAGTTAGCAGCTAATTATGAGAAAAGCGCAAACATGGCTCCGCAGACCGGTGTGCTGTGAAAGTGGAGACCCTTATTTGTCTAGCCACTGATCGACAGAGTGGAGATAATCAGATGGCTTCGCGACAGGCTTATTCCTGTCCCGAGGAGTTCTCGAACACGCATCTTGTTAAAAGTATGCGGCAATCAATGTCTCGGAGAATGGGAGATTGGACTTGTTTTTAGGGTAAAGGCAGTTAGGAACACAAGTTGCTCTGACATCATTTGGGAATTAGTGGACTGCACATTTGCCGGCTCAGCGGGAGTCCACACTTTCCCCTAGGATACCACAGGATTCATCGTTAGACTTGTGGGATTTCGATACAAGGTGCCCAAATAGGTTAATACTGTCGCATGGTGTTATCATTTATTCATGTTTCCAAGCCTAATGAATAAGAGCTGAGTTTAGCCGTAACATATAACAACAATATGATCTTATCCCTGTGACCTATAGGAGGAGGACCTGCTGGCATTGTGACAGTTCTAGAACAAAACAACAAAAGGCAGGTTCATTACAAAAGGCAGTGTTGCTTGTGAAATAAATCAAGAAATAAATTTGTAAAAGGTCGAGTAACTTACCTTGGGCATCAGATTTGATGAGGATGTGTAATGCTCTTCTCTTTTATTCTTCCGTTACCAGAAAGCCCTGAAAGAGAGTTACAAAACATAGCAGACATATAGATTGTCAAAGGAGAGCAGTACTTTCGCTGCTTTTAGGGCATTGGATTCCTCAAGCAAAATATCAAGTTTTATAGAGGAATTTGGAGGGGGGAAGTGGGGAGGGGGGGCATGTTGGCATTTAAACCTGAGTTGTACAGTTGCAACTTTGATGCACCTTTTAAGTTCCTAGTTGATATCAGTGATATTGGAAAAAGCACACTTTTGCAAACAGATGCAGACTGTCTTGCTTGATCAGTAGCACATTTCTTAAAAATAGCTAAATAAAGTTTATTTGACGAGCAAATTCATCCATAAGGTATCGGGTCCACACAGACCATAACTTACTTTGTTTCATAAAATAAAATAAAATAAAATAAAATTAACCAAAAGGTATTCAGGTTAGGCTTTTTTTTTTTTCAGCCCAATAATTAGGTTGTGGAGCACATGATGCACATGAAAATTATATTGTGGTGTGTTTGTTGTCTGAAGGGTCTTTTTCCAGGAAGGGTCCTTGCAATGTTTATGGCATCCTCAGAGGGTCATAATAAATGAAAGAACACGGCGTGCACCCTTCATGCTGCGTCTCAAGCCATCCTAAATCATTGTCATAGTCAAAGTCAAATATATTGGATTATGGTCAAGTAAATTAGGGGTGTTGTGGCACTGCTGATATCATGCTCTCTATATAACTGACTGTAACAAAATCAAGGTCTTTCCTCTTCTTCTCAAACTATATCATTATGATTACAGCGCTATTTCATAATTCAATCTCTTACACCAGCCAGCTGTCACTCGACTGTTATAATACATTTTACAAACACTTCAGAAAATCAAATAAGAACATATATTTGTTGGATTTTTTTTTTTTTTGGGTGTTGTTGGTTTTTTTGTAATAGAATTTCATCAGATTAAAAAAACGCTCAATCACATGAAAACCAATGCACTGCAGGAATGGTTTGTCTTTGCAAAGGTTTCCCATGTCAAAAAGCAGTGCATATAACAATTCTCATGGCAGCTGTCCAGGTTTTATTCCATCATTTGAGAATGAGAGCGACTACTTTTAAGTCGTGTTGAAAATAATTTGCTATATATATAATATCAAATCCAAGCTATCCCATATTTGCTAGATCTTTTGACTTTTTGTTGACCGGAGAGAAAAATTCTAAATGTCTCCAGTACTTTTTCAATGTCATTCTTCCAGGGCTGGAACTTTTAATGAAGTTAATTGAATTAATCAATGTGTTTAAGAAAATTAACCTATTTTAATCGTGTTCTAATTTGCACTCTGGAACTTTTCTCAGTGCGCAAGTTCCAGGGGGAACAATTTTACCGACGAACGGTGCGATAGCTTGACAGACAAGGCCCAAGAGACTATGCTGGTTGGGGGGAAATCTAATTTCCAGAAGCTTTTGGATGGATGTATAAACAAAACTGATTTTCTTTGCACTTAATGCCAAAAGGAGTTTGCGTATCACCGGAGCATCTCCTCAACACCCAACACATCGGAACAAGCAAACATGTGAGTAATATTAGTTTTGCCATTCAGAAATCATTGTCAAAACAAATCCAGCTGCTGTATGAGGATGGAAGAGTAGTAAAGCAGGTCAGGTAGAAGAGTGACAGTAATGACTGGAGAAATAAACAAGATTTTTTAAAGTTTAAGCTGGGGAAAATCGATATAGTCGTCATTCAAACTTAAACTTCTTTTTTCCTGTGTCAAATATTGAAATGTGTTTAAAATGTGTTTTATTTAGATTCAATAATTACAAACCCACAGTTGCGCCGCATCAGTACTCAAGTCTTCTAAAGCTCTTTTCAAACATAACATGAGACGCATAAAATATCGTACACTAAAATGTTGACAAAAACAAACAAGTGAATATTATTTTATTTTGTCGGGTTCTGCCAGCTGAGAAGCTATTACTAGAATCTCCTTTAAAAACCTCCATCTCTGCATCTGGCTCCCTTACCACAAATGTTGCATGTTTAACACTTTGTTTGTTGAAATGACCTTGTGAAAACTGCTCTCCGGTTACTTTATCCAAACTCATTAGTCAATTTCTCCTGGGAAACAATTCTGACTGAGGCTCAATCATTTCTAACTTTTTTAATGATAAACAAAAGTAATTACCATCCCATTTTTTTTCCAGATTGAAACGGAAATCAAAATAATTACAGTGCATCATGGACAGAATCACACGTTGTCCAGAAAGGTTAACTTTAATATTCAACATTGTGTGTGAATAATGTGAGAAATGGAGTTAAGCAAAACTGTTTCTAATCATTAGCTGCCGGGAAAACGCGGAGCGGGCCAGAGTTTGACTTGACTTTTGCACATGCAAAGCAAAAGATGCTGAAGTGAATGTCTGAGAGGTCACTTGGAGGTACCGTTTCCAAGCATAACTCCGAACACGAGGGAACCGGTTGGCTTTCCGGCCAGCGGGACGGGAACTGGAGGAGATTGGAACCGTCCCCTGAGCAGAGAAGGCTGGTCAGAGTTGTAGCATACACAGCGGTCTGGTGGTTTATCAACCGCACACCTTGTCATTTAGACAGTGACTGTGACATTTACCCATGGCTGTTCATCACTAATTCATTTCAGATTTAGCACATATGCAAAAATGCACAACAATTCAGGCTGCTTAAACGCCATCGAAAGTTAATGAAGTTTTAAAGAAAGGTTTTCGTGTTTGTTTTTGAGTTATGTGTGATAAACCACGTATATATGCTTGAAGTTGGGTGTTGTTGCTTTATATTGCTCTGACAACAGTAGAGTACTTTTTATGAGCTGTTTTGTAAAGTGTAAAACCTTCTTGAAATTTTGAAGAAAGGAAGAGGAAGAAAACATGTAAGTTTGATGGCAAAATGTTTCTCCTCTTAAGTGACATTAAAATAAATTGCGGCGGGGAGAGGTGAGGAGAGAATGTGGTTCCTTTTCAGAAAATGTGTTAAATTAAAATCTCCTGCAAGAAAACAAGCTGAAAGGCTATCATTCAAAAAATCTGGGAC
Organism: Fistularia commersonii; assembly: GCF_037954325.1. Taxonomy (NCBI): domain Eukaryota; kingdom Metazoa; phylum Chordata; class Actinopteri; order Syngnathiformes; family Fistulariidae; genus Fistularia; species Fistularia commersonii. The sequence goes on along the minus strand of NC_141294.1, from coordinate 4,584,486 downwards.
CTTTAACTTCTACAACAACAGTAATTTCTTTTCTTTCAATATTAAACAAGTGCACCCGCCCAACCCCTTTGGTATTGACAGTGCATTGGTGTTTACTTGTGTAAAAAAAAAACAGATGGCCTTAACATATTTGATGTGGGGGGAGCGTATGGCAGCAGGTTCATGCGAGTTTAGTTTGTGTGTGTTTCTTGTGCGGGCGTCTGGTATTTTATTTGCCCTCGTCCTTTTCTGCCTGTCTCTTCTCCCTTTCTGCCTCTCTCTTTCTGCTCTCCTCAGCCACCAGCCAGCCTCGGTGCAGACAGGAGGTCAGGTCATGCCACTCCGTTCTGCCTGCTGTGAGTGCTGGGTCACCGAGCCAGATAACACCACCAACTGTTCAATATTTGAAGAAATCAAGCATTCTGTTTGTTTGAAATTTCTCTGTTTGTCCACATTCTTTCCACCTCCCTTGATAAACCTGGCACTTTATGCACAACAGTGGAGTGCGGTTCAAGGGTGGGCAGTAAAAAAAAAAAAAAGAAAAAAAAAATTGAGGCTCAGAAATTTATCAAGCTCTATCATGTAAATTTCATGAAATATGATAATTTATGCTTGCACTGCTGTAGCCCAGTTTTTATTTTTCCATGGAATCATATAATATTACAGAGATAGGAAGCCATCGATTTAATACAGTAGTCTACATTTTAAACAGGGATGGATCTGAGCTCAAACACCACTTTGTAAATAATTTTGATAAACCCAATAATAATAATACAATTCAGACCATTTTTCACTGGTCAAGATGATATTCCACTTTTCTTTGATCTTTTGCCTCATCTTTTAAAATGTCAATCCTGTTCAGGATTGCTGCAAAACAGAAATCCTTTCTATCTTTTTACAAACTAACAAAATTTAAGAAAGTGCATGTTTGCTTGTTTGTCTAAGTGAGTGTGTTTGTGTACGGGGATGAAGTGTTTGCATAATTTTGTGTATTTTTCTTTGAAAATGTAATTAGAAATGATTTCCCTTATATAATAGTGTTGCACTGGCAAGCACCTTGAGGTTATTTTGAATCAAATGAATCAGAATCAACTTTATCGGTCAAGTATGTTCACACAAACATGGAATGATGCTGTGGTTTACATTGTACTGACACAAAGCTAAACAAACCTTGAACAAAAGAAAATAAACTCAATACACATCAATATGGTATCACTGGCAATGTTGTTCAGTAATTAAGTAGCATCCCACACATGTAAAGTGTTTCAGTAAGGCAGTGCACGGAGAAAATAAAATATGGAAAATGATGCACAGTATGTGTGCAATGAGTAGCAGTTATTGGAAGAGTTGTGACACAAGACGGTAAAAAGTCTGCATTTTGATTTTGATATTGAGGATGTGGTGATCAGGTACAGATGTTATTGTTGGTGAATGACATGGTGCGTCTGGGATTTTTGTGTTTAGTCGAGTGATGACTTGTGCGGAAAACGCTGTTCCTGTGTTTTGGTAGTGGTGGTGAACAGAGATCTGTACCTCCAACCTGAGGGAAGAAGGGAGAATAGGTTGCGTCCAGGATGTGAAGGGTCAGCAGTGATATTTATTGCCCGGTTCCTGCGTCTGAAAGAGTGTAAATCCTAAATAGAGGAATACAGGACACTTTGTAACCTACTATTCTCTTTGCAGTCCCGATTGTCCCCGATCCTATTTGGTTGCTAAACCAAACCAGAGGATCGAAGAGTTGCATAAACCAGACTGGACGACTGCGCGGTAGAGCTTGATCAGCATCTTCTGAGGCCGTCTGACCTTCCCGGACTGACGTAGAAAGTACGTCCTCTTTTGGGTCTTTTTGATAACACACTTATCACAAATGTGAATCCAATTGACACAAATTGATTTTCGTATTGAAGCCATGTTGGAAGCATTGGTTGTTTTGCTGAAACAAAGCTTTGTTGTGGGAGAGTGGTGTCAGAGCCCACGTATGATACCGTGTAATTATACCCTTCACTCCAGTTACAGTTCTCTCTCTTCACCTGCCATTAACATTATTGGAATATCTTAAACATTTAATTATGTTGCTTTGAAATGCAAAAACACATTTGTCACAAAAGGCAGTTGAGTCTTTATACGTCAATCACTAGATCCAATTTCATGAAAATTATATGAACTGCATTCACCGGTCTCTATTTACACAATCGGGTGATTTAAAGGTAGCCTGGGTATTAAGCGTTGCCATTGCAGGTAACCGTACCTTTGAATGATGGAGAGAAACAACTGGCTATTTTGTTTATTCATCATTTGCCGGATGTACATTGAAACGCAGCTTGTAAGTGAGTCTCAGAAACTCCGAATTTTGTCAACGGTATGCTCTAAAAAGCCAAATAAATGTTGAACAAATTATTGGAGCAGCAGCACAATGTGCATTAGAAAAAAAGAAACATCTGAAACCAAAGTATAGGTTTCCATGAAAATAAGATGAACATGCACAGAAATGATGAGTGTGAGGGGTGATATGTCCTTCAGCAACCCTTAACTCTCAGTAAGTGAGAGGCCAAGTAAGTGGGGGTAGAGGAGGCCCGAGGAAGATGATTTATAAAGTGTTCAGAGGCTTGATGGCCAGTTGGAAGAAAGCAATCTTTAGCCTGCTGGTTTTGGATCTAATGCTTCAGCACCATCATCAGCTCACACACACCGACATATAACATGGCTGTCCTGGAGGACAAACAACCAGACTCCTGCTCGCAAACCAAACTTTCTTTTTTAGAGAGAGTCGCTGTGCTCAGACACACCCATCCACAACAGCGCACCCACCTCCGGCGTGCACGCTGGTCGAATCGGGGCCACACAACTCCCACAACACTGCGGAAAGTATCCCGGACAGATTCAAAGTTCACTGCCAGTAGTATGTTTGGCTCCTTTCACAACTCTCCGGAGTGTTTTATGGTTACACGGGGGCCACTGGCAGTAAGTTATGTATCATGTCAGCATTCTTTTTTGGGTGCAGCTATAAATGCTCTAGATTTTTAGTGTTTGAACACGATTCATTGACCTGCACGAGAAGAAGAGATACTCGCTACCCCTTTAAACACATGGTGAGAATTACAGTTCGAAGCAAGGTCACAGCAAATTTTACACTGAGGTGGCATTTCTTCAAAAATGGCGCCAACAGTCAATCGGCCACTGAAGGGTTATTAGTTTGATCCCGATGTGTCTTTGAGCAAGATAGCGGGCCACTTAATGGCCAGGAGCTGGCAACTAGCACAGCAGCCAGCCTTGCCAGTCGTCCTCAGTTTGTATGTGTGCAAAAGGAAGCAAGAGGCAAGTATTGTTAAGCGCTTTAAATACTGCAAAGGTTGATAAGATTTGCTAATATTATTGTAAAAGTTGCCATCTCGATACCAGACGTCTACTCTAATATTTCTTTCTGGTTCGTCTCATTTCTACAGATGGCATGGTATCTTTGGCAAATGTAAAGATTTGAATTGACTTTTCTGTCCTCAGTGAAACGTGTGTGTGTGTGTGTGTGTGTGTGTGTGTGTGTGTGTGTGTGTGTGTGTGTGTGGCTCAAAATGTCCCCCCTTGGAGTTCTTGAGCAGGTGTTGTTGGACATGCTGCTACTGACACTCACCAGCACACCAAAAGTAGAATCTAGATTTCACTGAATCTTGACGAAACGGGATGTTTTATCCAAAAACATCCATATTTTCAATGTGAGATAAAGCTGTGTTAATTCAAAATGAAAGTAAATACCTTTACATACTTCTTGAGGTCTTAGGTATGTTTTCAGGAATTCTAACACATGAAGCACCTTAATCAACATTAACAACGCTAACGCTGTATGTTATACTGTGATGTTGGCGATCTTTTTTCTCAATAATCCTCAATGAACACATTACGCCACACAATAATGAATAAAAAAAAAAAGCCTGCAAGAACATACAAGCAAACTGGCTTGATCATATTTATGCATGTATGTATAAACTCTTACACACACCTGTATATGTGCGGGTATTAACACCACACATTAAGATGATCACACATCATCTTCTACTTCATGTGACTGTTCTTTCTCCGATTTCTTCGCCTGTCTTACTAAATCTCTTTTTCCATAATGTCCTCTCCAGACACCAGTACACTTGAAGGGTTTAAGGTAATTGCACTCAGGGTTCATCTTAGCACCGCTCTCTCAAATATGGAATCATTATCCAGGCTAACAATTACAGCCTGCTCTGGTAATTGATCAGAAACTGTCTAAGGGAGGTTAAAAGCTATTAAATATCACCACTTTCTTAATTTACTGCACCTGTCAAATAAAAAAGAAGGAGAAACAGGGAGTGAAAATGAGAGTCTTCAGACTTTTCCCTCACACAGCTTAAATAATGACCCCCAATTAGAGTTCTTCTCTGTTACCATGCACTGCTCTAATGCAGGTCTGTTGGCCCTGTGGCTAATTTTGAGTACACGCAGTCATGAAGATTTCTTTATTGTCTTGACACACACACACATACACACACACATGCTGCAGATTTGTGCGTACGTGATCATGCTAGTTTTAGAATGTGTGCAAACTCTACAAGTGTAAATTTGTGTGTTTAGCTTATTTTTCCACTTTACTCGCACCAAATCACCAGTTCTAATGACATGCCACTGGCAATTATCACCCACTTTAGTGCTGACCCTGCACGATGAGGAGGTCATGATGTGTTACTCTGTGCCTTTGTATGCAGCAAAATTGGAAGAAAGAAGGAAACGATCACAATGTGCAAAAACGAACACAAGATGTTCATTGTGGTCATTGATACACACACCCACCCTTATAGCAAATGTAAACATACACTTGTTGGATATTAAAGTAATATAAAAAAAAAATCGAAAAAAAAAACAAAAAAAACATCAACTACTGTACTGTACTCTGAGCAGACCATAGGCTGTTTCTAATTCATTTTATTTAAATGATTATTATGATTCTGATACACTCCCAGGTATTTCTCAGCTAGTTTTTCCTCAATCCAACTGAAGATAGGCTGGACCGTCCTGATTTTTTTTAAAGTAGTCATCTTTGTAAACATGACATCAGGAGTACATTAAGACCACAGAGGGTGGGAATTGAAGAGCACACACTGTGTACTATACGTACACAGAGAGGCAATTTGAAGTCACATCTTTACTCTTTGAGGTCGATCCTCTGTAGTTTTTTTTTTTTTCCACATCTACATGTCTCAGTGGGCCTTTTGCATCCGTCTCCGTTTCTCTTTCGCCCACTAAAGATAGCTGACAATGATGAGTAGATCAGGTGAGATGGGGGCGGAGGGGACGGGACGGTGAGGGAGGAATGGGGGAATAGAGGGTAACAGCAGGGGACAGAAAGGCTAGCAGGGTGAGCGGCGCTCGGTGCCTCTCAAATCAGGTCCAATTTTTCATTAGCTCATATCCTTGCCAGGCTTTACAGCTGGCTGATCAGCAATCAGCAGCCGTTTGTTTCAATCAGGCTGCACCTCCACTGTTACAGACAGGGCCAGATTACCGGGAGAGGGGAACAAGGGAGGGATGAAGGGGGTGGTGGAGATGAAGAGACAGTCGAGGTGGTTAGGGGGAGAATGTCTTTACCTTACCGTCAATGAGTTGGAAGGGGTGAAGCAGGGGACATGCAAATACAAAATTTACAAAATCAGGCGCAAGCTGGTTGCAAATGTAAGGGTTTGAACAATAGAGAGAACTGTGTTGGAAATGAGAAAATGCCTCCCGTCACAGCGGAAACATTAGGGCGGGATTAATTTCATTCACCGTTACCAGTGACAAAAGAGTTAGAACGACCGGTACGTTGCAAAATATTCAACGTGTCCATTCGGGGAGAGCTTGAAATGAAAAAATAAAAAATTAAAGAAACTACGAATGAGGCGTGACCACTTATTTTTCCTTTTTTTTTTTCAGATCCAGATAGTGAATTGTGCATATTCTGTTCTATCTATAGTGTATTATGGTTTGTTTGCAACAAAAGAAAATGTGTGACGGTTAAAATTGCAAAGATTATGCTTTCCCTTTTTTCCCATTGTCCTCCAGTTTGAGTAAACTAAGCCTTTCAGATCAGATATGATATTAAAAGACTTAACTGAGATAGACTTTCCCTATTTTCTGTGAGGAGGAGTGAAATAAAGAGAAATGGGACCGATATTGCTCTTATTCTTCTTCCAGTCACCCACCCAGTCTCTGAATGTTGAAAGAAGGGAGTGAAAAAAGATGAGAATGAAAGATGATTTAAAGGGGAAAGCCAACACCATGCCCATGGAGGCCTTGTGCCTACTGAGCGTGCCCAATGAGTGTCGGAGACTGAGGCGTGTTGGATATATAAGCAAAGTATTTATCCTGCCAGAGACCCTGAGAGATTAGCCTCTGTAATGGTGATTTATACCGACACACAGCCATCCTTTACCTTATACTACAGACATCCTATTTCTCTCTCTCTCTCTCTTTTTCTTTCTCTCTCTCTCCCAATCCCTCCATTCCCTCTGGATTGTGTCTGTCAGTGGGCCCTGATGCCCAGTTAGCCTCCAGCTACGATATTTGATCATAGTAACTACTGACTCTGTCACATCCATTTCTTTTCTGTTAGGATACATTATATATAAGGCTGCCGTGACTTGGATGTATGGGGGAGAGTGCAGGAATAATATAGAGATGGATTAAAAAAAGTCAGATAAATGGAGCGGATTTAGTGTATGACACTTTGGATGCAGGTTTATTTAACACCCTGACAAGCGGCTGTCTCTGTATAAGCGTGGTAGTCGGAAAATACGTCATAACAATCTGATGTATTAGATTATATTAAATTGTAGTTATTCAGTACAGAGGTATTTGATCAAAGCACAATCTTGAGTGCGGGAATAAACAACTTTGATTTAATTTCTACACATTATTTCAAATGGAACTAGAGCAACAAATGGATTTTCTTCCTGAGATACTAAGCAGTGCAAATGTTGAAAGACTTTTTTTTTTTGGGGGGGGGGGGGGCGCAACATCCATTTACAATATGTCCCAAAGAACATACTGAGTTTATACTGCTGCCATTAAAGGAAATGAAGAATGCAAAATGAGAATAGCACTCGCAGCTAAAGGGAGAAACAGTTTTGCCCCATCCAGTTAAAGTAGACAAACATCTATTAAACAAACTACATCACAAAAGAGGGCCGATGATATGAAACAACTCTGAGTCTTACAAATAACCAACATTTAAATGATCTTAACAGGTGACTTATCCATGAAGAATTCAACAAGTATTTCTTCCATGGCACTTTATGGAAATCCAAGAACAAAATGCTACTTGGAAAGAAAATAAAAAGCGGGAAATGCTTCAGGTTTTGTTGCTATGGCAGATATCTGTGACATGAACACATTTTGAGGCTTTCACATACGTCATGATGAAGTCTAATCCAAATACTGGGTCTAATCACCCCGAACTGTGTGAAACTAACATGATGACAATCACATTCAAGGTTTCAACTTCAACCAAGTGGTCACACTTGCAGCTTATCCGTATAAATCTATATTTGACATGATGTTATCAAAGCAGTTATCTGAATTAATCTTAAAAGGTGTTCTGTATGAGCATTATGCATACGTATACGCTATATATATGGACGTATACAAAAACGTTTCACCTATCATCTGAAAGTTTTTCCTCCGAAAAGGCCTCTCGGATTAAGGAAGGAAACCAAGTTGACCCAATGAGATTTAATGATTGACCATGACATCAATGAGTGACAACCTTCTCAGACGTGATGCCAACATCAGTTAAATAACTGCCCGTGTGCAAAAACTGAGCTCTTATTCTCCAATTGTTGGTAAAAGGAAGTCAAGACTCGCCTGATTTTTTTTTTTTACTTTTTCTTATGCCGTCTATAAACACACCGACAAATACACTTCACTCACACTGCTGCTGTAATTGGCTGGGCTCAGACATTTGCAATATGATAGCTAAAAGCAGTACACAAGTTGGAACATTATGCTAATAATGAGACGTCATTACATCTTAAACAGAATGGCTGGTGGGCTCAGAAAAAGGAAGGCTGTTGACAGAGGCTGTATCAATACATGCTCTATCTATTAGATGCCCTACCCCGTACCCACCATCCCCTTCCCCCAAGGATCACTCCACTCTTTAGCATCTCACCCTTCACACCAGCACCCTAAAGCTCTATAATTATCTTGTGTGACCCAGTTAGGCAAACACACACCAACGCTTTGACAAGTCATCTCAAGGCCTTACCTCAAAAGACAAGGATGCTGAGTGTGTCTAATAATGGAAATCATGTGACTGGTGTCTTTGTGATTAAACATTTGAATATTATTATTAATTCGAATTGAAGTGAAAATTGCGCACATTCAGTCAATGGATTTGCCGATATGTTTAAAGAACAAGTAACAATTGCAAAATATTGAATATTCGTAGTATCCCGATCTTCACAATTCCCCCAGGAATCTTCACTTTATCACACAGGAGGAATTTGCATGTCCCTATGAGGAGCTGAGTGACATTGACCCCTGGTACAGTTTCCCAAATGCTACCTGGTCCCGGTTAGTAGTTCAAACTAAGAATGATAAGAGGAGCAACAAAAGCAGGCAACAAGGCAACTTCTTCAGATCAAGCGGCTTCCTGAAGCCAGGTTCGGGAGGGGAGTTTGCCAGCTGCAGAGATACTCACTGTTTGGTCAAGGAGAGGGTGGCGTACTTATGATTACCTGTGAAGAAAAGGGGATCTTGGACAGGCGTTTGCTTTTGGGCGCCAAATACTCAGTTCAGAGTATCTAGCCTTCTTGGAGTCACTGGAGGGTTTCTTGGATGGAGCAACTCAGTGATTCCATAGTTCCGCTGGTAGACTTCAATACTCACTTGGACAAAGAGAGGAGGGTGACTATGAGCTACAGCCTGTCCAATCTATACCCACATGGTGTTTTGACATTGATTTTTGTCCAAGGCATGGATTTTAGGTCCATTTCAAATGGGCATCGGGCTCCACCAGGGTTACCCTCTGTCAGGATTCTGTTTGTGATCTTCCAGGACAGAATTTCTCACCATAGTCATAGGGATAATTATGTCCAATTTTGACATTTAAGGACTCTTCCTCTGCTTTTTGCAGATGATGTTGTCCTGTCTGCAACATGGCTAAACCTTCAGCAGGCACTGAAGTGTTATATGGCTGAGCGCAAAGCCATTGGGACCTCCAGTCAGAGGCCATGTGGCTAGCTGGATGGCTGAACTTAGCCGTAGAGGTGTAAGTTGAGTAGTGCAGGCATCAAGGGGGGGCTGGAGTGGAGCCAATGCTCCTTAGGAGTCTGTCGAGGTGGCTCAGACATTCGGTAAGGACGCTGGCCGGATGCCTCCCATAAGAGCTGTTCAGCGGGCGTCCACTTAGAAAGTGTCAACCTAGAACATGCTGTAGAGAATATATACTGAATTTTGTCTAGCCTGGGATCACCTGGGGGTCCAGCAAGAAGTGCTAAAGAGCATTGCTGTGGACGGGAACATTTGGCTTGATTTCCTGGCCCTGGGTAACCGGTGGGACAGTGAAAGAATTAATGATCCTTACCACACTATACTATGTGTATTCGCTTAATACTATATAGCATTGAACAAGCACAGTTCAGAAATCCATACAAATGTGGGGTTCAGAATGAGTCTAATGGCCTGTTACATACAGTAAATTTACTTACTCTGTTCTGACTTTAAACAACTGTGTCTGAAGTTTTGTCTGTTATGGCTTGATTTGTGAATTTCTGGTATCCTTGTTTGCTTCAGCTCAAAAGTAGCAAAGTTTGAATATTAAATTCTCCGTTTTTTTTTTTTTTGCCTAATTCTGAGTTTACATGTGTTTAATTTACAAAGAAGATTGGTGAAAACTGCGCTATAACCCATCAGAAGAGTGCTTGTGTTAAACAAGGCCTTGATACACAACCATTTACATGCACAACTGGCAACAAATTGAGATGTCTATCGAGTATGACTAAGAGATGTTTTAAAATCTAACTGAAGGTATCCCACTGTGCCTGCATTTGTGTTTGAATGGCCAAATTAGACTAGAAACGACCACAGACACCGAAAGTGTCATTACTGTAGCAGAGGTAAATTAGACAATATCAGATAATATCTCCTACAATCACAATATGTAATGTGCAACAGCACACAAATTAACACACACAGAGACACACATGCATGTATTTACATACACACTCACACTCGAGCGGCCAATGCCATTCTCTTACTGATCTAGCATCAAGGATACAATAGAGTTGCGGTTGCTGCAAGCAGTTGTCAATTTTGGGCGAGTTTAGTGAGCCCAGGGCCTTAATAAGCAGGCCCTCACCACTAAACACCACACACCCGTGCACATCTCATGTCCGCACGCAATGACATCCATTCATTTTCGGAAAAATAATTTCCCAGTATCTGACAAAATTGTAAGAATATGTGCTGATTTATTAATTTCTTCATTTTACTCAAGGCTCTGCGGTGATATAAGGCACAACACGGCAAATAATTAACCATTCATTTTCTCTGACATGATATTATGTGAATGCGATTAGACCTCTATGGGGGGACTTTATGAGCTCAATAAGCTCGGGTAAACGGAGAAAAAGCACTTGTCTGTCAGTGTTTCTTCTCAGCCCATAATTGAGATTAAATTGGAGTAACATTTTTAAAAAAGTAAAAAGAAGAAGAATCATCAAGCTGATAATAGGATTATTGTTTGTTGTTTGTTTGTTATGGATGGCGGATTAAAAAGAAAACCAGGGTTAAACGCAGGGAAGATTAGCACAGGCTGTGTAGTTATCGCCCTGCCGTTTCATAAAATTAGCAAAAGCAACAGACTGAGAGCTCATTTGCATTAGGAGATAACACTGGCATTGTTGTACGAGTGTTGCCGCTAATTAGAGGTTGTGCGAATACAGTTATGATGAATTAAACCCTTCATCATTAACACTGAGAAAACCTCACAAATGATTGGACAGAGGGGGGAATAGCTGAAACAGGAGCTCAAAAGAGTATTTACAGGGTGTCAAGTTGACTGACATCCCCTCCCCCAAAAGAGCGTCAAGGAGGGGCAGTTTTCCCTTCTGAATGTTATCAAAGTCTGCAAAGCCCTAGATTGAAATATTATGGGGTTTAATAAGACTTTGGGGGTGTGTGACCTCCTTCTGTGGCTTGTGTATGCCTTTTGGATGTGCTTGCCGTTGCTGTGCACGCTTGTTTTTCTGCGAGTGCGTGTAATGTGTATATATACAGTTCTGTAGCATATTCTATGTGTGTTTACATTATCTAAGTGGTTAATTAAATGGCAGAGTGGAATTGTCATTTGGTTTTAATTATGTGCCATAAATGAATACAGCAGCCGGCTCACACTCCCTTTCTTTGAATTGTTCCTTCAAAAATATCCCAGAAAATACCTAATAGCGTGATATTCATTGACTTCGAAGTTATGCAATCTGACAAGCGCACATGTGTGTATGCATCTGTGCATGTGGAATATGTGTGTGTGTGTGTGTGTGTGTGCGTCCGTGTGTATTTGTGTGTTGCGGGGCTGAGTGGGGGTAAAAAGGGAGACGGTGCTAATTAAAGTCAGCTCTCTGTCAGTTCTGGTGGATAAACACTTGAAGAAGCTTTGCAGATAGACGAGAGATGCCTTTATGTCAGGAAAATCTCTCTTACGTGGAAACATACTCCACAAAGGGTGACAATCCCAAGGGGGAAAGTGTCTGATCAGGACCTGGTCTTAGTTTTTTAAAAGCCAGCACCAGCCTCATTAAGGACCGCAGTCATATAAATATGCCCCTTGTCGAATAATTATAGCGTGAAGAAAGTATATAACATGAAATTATACGTGTGGTGTGTGTGTGTGTGTGTGTGTGTGTGTGAGAGAGAGAGAGAGAGGGAGAGAGAGAGTGTCTGCTCTGTACAATCTTAGGTTAGTGGCTCTCATTCTGCAAGGCACTGGTCCCTCATTTATCTGTTTTGCTTTTATGAAGACACTGCGTTACTTCCTGGTCAGAAGGTGCAGAGAGGGCTTCTGTTCTCATAGATGTCAGTTGAGGGTTGAAATGAGCGGCTGCTGTGCCTACATGGGGCCTGGTGCCTGCAGGCAGAGCTGACCCTGCCGTCCTCCTCCGACTGTCTGCGATGAATCTGCAATCTTTGCTTCGGGCTATGAACATATAAGGGGGAGAATGGATGGAAGGGTGGGGAGGGATGGCTTTACGGGGCAAAGGCCCAATTTGCGTGTTTTGTAGCGAAATGTAAATGGGGAACTCCTCAGAAGTGTAACATTTTACACTGTGTTTAATCCCACTTTGTTGTGACAAACACAGGGCTAATGGGGAAAATGGGGGTGAAAGAGTTAGGGGTGAGGAGGGTGTTGTTGAACATGGTTTTTCCCCAGAAGTGTGGAAAGTCAGTTGCCTGGTGGTTTCAACAAAAATCTGTTTTCTCTGGACAACCATGTGATGATATCACGGCGATAAAAACATTTAATTTCCAACTCAAGTAATATACTTGGGAAAAAGGACCACAACCAGAAGATTTTATTGAGCGTAAAAAAAATAAATAAATTACATATTTCAATTAGACAGCCTTTTACAACCAAGTGAGGCAAAAACAGAGGCAGGGTTTAACATTTTTAATATTGTTTGACCAACATGCTGCACCTGGCATGTTTTTGAGATTGGTATTGGTATGGTATTGTAAAATATGGTATTTTAAGGTTGTGAATAAATCTGAGAGCAGAGTCTGGCCAGTAGTGGTATAGATTTTGTTAATAAATAGCGCTTTTACTGAGTTAGACTTATGACTACTGACTTTTATGACTGTTACATGCTACAACTTTTTAGTCACTTTTTAGACTTTTTAGTTTAAAAACTTACTCAATTACATTAATTCCCCAGAAAATGCAATTTGTTTTTAGTTGATTTTAAGCTTTTTAGAATTATTTTTAAGTTTTTTTTTTTTTGTTTTTTTTTTTGGTGGTAGCTTTAAATTAATCAAAAGCAAGTCTTTTCAAGGCAATTTGAGGTAAAATGATCAAAATTATATTTGTATTATTCATATTGAAGTTATAATACTGCCGGTAGGATTGGCTGCAGAAGGAAAAGAAAGCAAACACAAAAGATAGTTGGTGAAGGGTTTTTTTTTTTTTGGAACGACACCACATTTTTCTTTGAGTGACAGCCAGCAGTATTTTCAAGGCTTTCCTTCCTCGTGAAGCCCAGGCGACAAACTGCACATCACAAGCCGGCCAAGATGGCATCCATCGCACAGCCCTGCCACTGATCTTGCCGCCATCGGCCGCCAGTCAGACTCATCACATAGCTGCCTTCTGCTAGCGAACAGCGGCCCGGGCCAAAAAAGTTAACTCTTCCAGCTCCAGCCTTGACAGAAATACTGGAATAACTGTTTCTCTCAAAGTCTTCCTTCCTCTTTCTTTTTTGGTCAGATTTTTTTTTTTTTTTTTCTGCAGAACTGAGCCACAGAAAGTGATCACTCTTTCCTGGACCAACCTCAGCTTCCCCGATGATACAAGGGTTGCAGTACAGCAGTAGAGCAAGTTTTCTTTCTTTTTCCTTTCAGACAAGCTGGCCTTATCATCTCAATTTTTATGCATAGTTCTGTTGTTAATTATTGTGTGAATGTGTATGGAGAACATCTCTAACTTAATTGGGAATATTGAATAGCAGATAATTAGATATTTGATGTGACACGTGGCGTCTAATGGGCTTGATGCAGTGGTCTCATGTTGTTCCCATAGCGAGAGGGATTTTTGATGTGTTGTCAGGCCCCAGTGTAAAAATAACTGAAGTGACAGCAGTGACTTGGTTGTCAGTGTTGTTGAGGCTGGTGCAGATTTTCACAGCCGTGGGTCCTGTGTGTGTGTGTGTGTGTGTGCGTGTGTGTGTGTGTGTATATGCCTGTATGCCTGTTTATATTGTGTGTGCATGTGTGTATATGTGCATTTCTATATGCGTGTGCGTGTTTGTGCATGGCAATGTTGTGGGTGACAGTGCTGATCGCTGGTTGATGACAGCCTATCATTGTCGCTGTGCTAGAGTGAGAGTGGCAGGGGGGCCTTTTTGGCATGTGTTTTCTCCACGCCTTCATCTGTGTCTATGGCACTCTGAGCTTGGCTTAACAAAGGAGAAGCAGGGTAGTGGGGTGGATTGTGGGGGTTCTGGGTGCCGGATGTTGGAGCCTGGGTGGGGCTTGCCGTGGAAGAAAATGCGCTGGTAGCGCAGTCACGTGGTGTCGATTCAGGAAGAGGTAACACAATTTGCAGACAGCGGGGTAGCAAACAGTCTGGGGGGGTAAAACTCACCATGACAGCCATTTTTTCAGCACGTCTTATACTGTATACTGTGTATACTGTGTACACTGTGTACTGCATATTGTTGTGTAAAAAAAAAATCTCCCCAATATTTAACTATCTGTTACTGTTCAGGTGTTTATGCTTAGCCTCCTTTGGTTCAGGTTTGTTAATGTTTTGTACGTTACACTTAAACCTTCCCTGCAGTTATGCGTCTGTGTCCATTACAGTTAATAAACCAAGCAGTCCTTATGTTATCAGCATCTGCCATGTGGCAACAGTTTGTCTTTGGTCAGTAATTTGGCACAGGGAAGGAATTTTGCAAAAAAAAATATGCCTGAAGCCATTTCCACACAATGTTTTAAACACACAATTCTTCGTCAAAATGGAGCTCTGCGGGCTAAGGTTTGTTAATCACTCGGAAAAGTATTGTTCTACTTGGTATTAATAGCATTTGCTCATATTCAGCAAAAAACAAACAACAACACCCGGGGGTTGCTCATCGTCCATTATTTTTTTGTAATATAGAAACAATAGATAAACTAATTCAACTTCCACCAGATTCGCAACCTATTCAGTATGTAAACAGACATTGTTTGAGGTTTGATCAGTATTCAAAAGATCTGCTATTGCTCAGGTAAACCTATAGTCTCAGTCAAATCAAGAACTGGAAAGCTTCTGCTTTTTTGATTTTTTTTTTTTTTCTTTTTAAATAAAATAGGACCATGTGGTATCTTGGCAACCAAATGACTTCAATTTCTTTCCTTTTTTTTTCCTCTTTCAAACTGTGCAGATTCATTTTGCCTCCCCACTCATTTGCTTTAACAGTTTCATGCATACAGGGCCAATCACCAGCTATTATCTTGGAATGAACCATAGCGAGCAGGGTTACCTGGTAACTATTTGCCAGCTGTAAGCAAATAGCTACCAAAAAGCGGTAATTCACTTGCTGGTTGTGCCCGCCTCTGATTTCTGGAGTAATAAATGTATGTCAGTTGATTAGTGTAAACTGTGGACTCCTGCAGACCGTTTGAGCATCAGCAGTATTCCAGCAGCGGCTCCAACCCACCTACAAGGCAACCATTGTGCCCAACGCACTGTCTGAGACCGGCAACTTATCTGAAACTTTCGGGGTGGAACAGACATTAGTTTCAGACAACTTTTGAATCTATGATGATGTTCATGAGCGAGCCTTGAGGATAATCACACACTGCACAATAACCCTGGATTTTTATTGAGTTATTTAGAATGATCGTATCAGATGCACCACACCCTCAAAAAGGCTTAGAGAGGCAACGACATCAGGCATACTGACAAATGATATTCTAACTTGAGGTTTTAACTGTGCCAATAACATCAACATGCAGTTTTTTTTTTTGGTTTTAGAACACATTTTGTGTTTGTATGTGTGCCTGTTTCTTTTGTGCATTTGTGTGTGTGTGTATTTTTGAGAAAATGACTTATGACAGATAATTGCGCTGGCATTGTTAGATCTAAAAAAAAAAAAAAAGAATTATTTTTTTCAATTTAAAAAAGTCTTAGATCCCGAAAAGTCCCCTTTCCTGCATCATCCACAATTCATGATACTTGATTTTTTTTTTCCCTATTAAATCATTTCCATATTGAAATCCGAATGAAGGACTTTGTGCGTTTTTGTAAATTTTGCTTTGTGTGTTTTATATATAAACCAGAGTTGAGTACAAAATGCGACAAATTATAAGTCTCTTGGCGAGGAATCCTGTGGTCAGCTCCAAACATGCTGGGGGATTATATATTTTGTCTGGGAAAGCTTCGGATCCACTGAGGACTGACATGCCTGGGTCAGCTCTGGATAAGCATGTGAAAATGATAGTTGGATATTTGATTTTTTTTTTTTTTTTTTTTTTTTAATCTTATTTTTTTACTCTAAGGTGTCGATGCACACTGGATATTCTGTTCTTCTCAATTGTTTCCTGTTTCGATAAACTGACACCTTACCATAGAAGTTAAGGATTCTCCAAGGTGTGTAATTTTCACATTATGTATGAAATATTTCATACGTGCATCTACAGTGCCAGGACAACCCAATATAAACTCTGCGGTGAAGAATGCCCTCACATCTCAGGCATTGTCTGAAAAGAGGCATGGACTAAGACTGTAAGCTGGGACTGAGAGATAACTGTAAAAGAGTGTTGTTGTGTATCGCAGAGAAGTTGCCTCCAAGCAAATACAGGATTGTTCTTCCAAAAAACGGGTCGTGCCCTCTGTGCGATATAGCCTACATGTGTAAGGCGTCCAAAATGTGTGGGAAAAGATTATGGAAACCATATTCAGATTGTGACATGACACTAAAACCTCAGTTAAAAGCCATAAATTGTATGCATATTAGTTTTATCTTGGTGTTAAAAACTATCATGCAATCCACACCGGAAATACATCATTTTTTTTGGCTCGCGGTTTTGGGGAAAAACCATCTCCATGGTCAGATAGATGAGCTCATCTTTATTCTGTTTCCTTTGGATTAAAATCTTCTATTGTACTAATGTCTCGCTCTAAAAAGATATTATGTGGCCATTTTTTTTTTTTCCCCCATCAGGCAAAAGCAAAAGATAATCCGTATCACTTACATGATTGGAAAACAACGGCTATTCTGTAAATAAATCTGAATTTATATTTTAAAATGTCATCGGCAACGAACTTTTAAATTCCATTTGGTGTAATTCAAAAAATGATCCGTAAAACTTCAAGACTGTCGGGTTCTCCCATGATTTATGACATTAGACTAAGTAAAGGGCTCCCCGTTGGCACACTGGTTAGCGCTGCTACCTCACAGCGAGAGGATGCCTGGTTTAATTCCAATAGTGAGTCTTTCTATCTGAACTTTGCATGTTCTCCCTCATGCCTGCTTGGGTTTCTTGTGGCTTCTTGTTTCCTCCCACAATCCAATAACATGCAGGAGGTTCATGGGAGCTCTAAATTGCCCAGACACATGAATGAAAGAGTGAATGTCTCTATATGGGGGCCCTGCGACAACCCTCCGAGAGGCAGCGATAATACAGAATAATCAATTTTGCAGCTTCCATTAAAAAAAAAATCAATATGTAATATTAAAAATTCAACATTCATTTTTGCTCTCTGAATCAAAGGTTGGATTTAGTAACGTGCCTTTCCAAAACACCAAATCCCACACTGCGGTTTTCATCTGCTGCAGCACCACATCATTCCTGCTTTGCTGTTGGATACTCCTAAAGGACCTAAATTGTGAGCTGCAGAGTTGTGAGCTAATGTGAAAATAATTCACAGAAACGGGGCTGTTGTGATATATGTGCAAAGATGTGTCAGGGCAAATAATGGCCACTTAATGTTATGTTGCAAACGGAACAAGACATAAATGTGAGCATAGTCTAACAGCAGTTTAGAAATTCAGTGAAAACAAAACAAATTGCACCAGCCCGCAATGGCATTGAATTCTTTATTCACAATAAACTTTGACTGTGTTAGCTTCATGAGGAAGATGTCTGCCGCTATCATCTCACTTACAGTAAATACGGTTGGTCACATGCCATTACATGAAAAGGCATCATAAGATCAGTAGCTTTGCCATGGCTGAAAATGTCAAAGGTGATTAATATTTCTGTGCATTTAATAATCAAATATCCAAAATAAGATTTTTGCCATTGTGTCATTCATCTGAAACAATCAGCGACTAAAATCTGAATATAGAAATGTGATTTAAACAAAATAATAATCGAAATAATAATAATAATAATAATAATAATGATGTAGGCTCTTCTTTTCTGCTCAGTCTACCTTTCAAGATTACCTATCCTCTCTCTTACTTCTACTCGCTAAATCTTTGCACCTATTTGTCCTCTGTTCTAAGCTGATTGTCAATGTTTCGGTAATTCCAGTTAATGTAACGTTTGTTATTTATGTACCCCTGTCATTCCTTCTCAAATAATGTACCCTATTTCAGGAGCGTTGTCAGATTCACATTGAAAACCTCAGCTGGGTGACATTTGAGTCCAGCCACCACATCATGTTTTGGTGACAGCATTTTGACCAGACACAGACAAGCCACTCCAGGAGAACGGCTCCCTGAATAATGCACATCAGATCTCACACAGAGGTATCTCCAAGTTGACAAAGACGTATGACTCACATTTTGGAGTTTGTTTATTGATTTTTGACTTGTGCACTGTAACTTTGCATATTAGCAATATAACATGTGGTAACTCTCAAATATATTTCATTTGTTGCTTTATTTCAACCTCTAATTTACTAAATCCACAGAAACAAGTTTAATCTTTGATGCTACTACCTCCATACTAAAAAATAAACAAAACGACAAGTATGCATGGTATGACTCCTTTGCTATTTACATTCTTTTGCAACCCAGCCGTCCACCTTGAACCTGTCAACTGAAAAAACAGATAACGCTCAAATGTACCGTAATACTAAAATAGGCTTACAATCGACACTGCTCCGTCATGGCGATGGGTTAAACCGTATCCCATCAACGAACGAACCTGCATCGGCGTTTGAACAACAAAACAAGGCTCCTATAGCAACAGGCATGCAGACACTCGGATTAAATATCCAGGGAAGAAAGAATTCTTAGTTTTCTGATCTCCAACATGAGAACAAAGAAGAGCAGATACTCACCGGTGGCTTGGCCAGGACTCAACATTATGAGGGGCAAAGCCCTGAAACCAGCCCAGATCAATTGCCCCAATTCTCTGAGGGAGAACTTGTGCGTCGAAAGGGAGGTTTAAGTGCTCTGCCCCTGGAAGGACTGGAACCTTAAAAACCTAACCTGTTACCCTCTAATTACAGCGGGTAAAAAAGAAGGTGACATCTTTAATGAGCCACCTTAACCCTCACTGGCTCAGACCAGCGCACAGAGGGAATGCTCTGCTTGCCTCCACAATGTGCTCAATCACATTTCCCCAAAGATACTTTATCCAAAAGAGTCCACACCCATAATTGTGCAAATGACAGCAGATCGAAATTTAAACCGATGTTACTCAAGTCTACGCCGCATATGTCTGCTACAGTTATGCAGAAGGCACAGTAACAAGTGGAGGTCTCATATGGACCCGTCTGAACACCAGCAACAAGCATCTGGAGTTTCTGACCCTGACTTCTGATATCAGAAGGGATAATTTAAAAGCCATAGCAAATGGGATGCAAAAGTCTTAAGCATACTGCTTATTGAATCTGTGATCCAACTCAACATCCATGCCCACCTCCATCACTGTCACTCCATCTCTGCCGTATCCAACAAAGTACGACATAAACCTAATAATCGGTGCCTAGTTATCAAAAAAGTCGAAAAGAAAGCTACTCCAATCATCCGCCGCACGAGGCTTTGCAGCCGCCGCGCCCTCGCGGCTTCAACAAGAAAAAAAGCAATTGGCCAGAAGTCTTCCATTCAAACTCCATTAGCATTTCAAACAACAATGACAAGAATTTGAAGTGAAATATCCTCGCTAAGCCTCTTTCACAATGATCTTATACTGTACGAGTTGGCTTTGCCAGATTGGATTTGATTTGATTCTCTGTTACTTATTAGTGTTATTTGACTTATTGTGGGATCTTGATTTTTAAAAATGTGATGTATATTTTATTAAGATTCGCACAGCACTGTACTTGTTGAGGCAGGTCGAAGAAGCTATGATATGAGCTATTATTAAAACTAAATCTGAACCAACTTATCTTTATATTGTTTTATTTTCCCAGTTGTAATCTTTGCAATTCTTGATTCAGGGCTTTTTATTTAATTAAGGAATGCGTAGAACTTTCAATAAAGCTAGCTAACGTATATGCATTATATTTGTATAGACGTATACTATCTCTGATATTTTATTTCACTCTGACCAATCAGTTTTTTTTGAGTCACAAAATATATATCTGATATGAATTGAAGCTGAAATATTCTATTTCAGAGTCTGTGCGTGTGCGTGTGTGTGTGTGTGTGTGTGTGTGTGTGTGTCATTTATGGTTTCACTAAGGATTTGCCAAGGGATTCAATTACCACTTATTGACATATGACCAAAACCAGACCCAAACCAATTCCATGTCCTCACTTTGTAATCCGCATACTTCAATGTCAACAAAACGTTACGTACCCCACAGCATCCATTCGGTTCGCCTACTGTACCAAAGACGTCAAAGCTGTTTTGTGTTATTTCCGTATGTGATGAAGACGTGCAAAATTGCATGAGAGCTTTTCAATAGTTTTCTTAGTGCAGATGTTTGTTGGTGTAGTTTCACCCTTGCTTCTTATTTATGTGGCCCTAAGGGTCTGTGACAACCAGCAAAGCTGAAATTAGAAAATATTTCCAATCAACCACTGATGCTGGTACATGTAATATCAGTGGACAAGTGATGTTAAGGCCCGGAGAACCTTCAGATTCTAATGTACGGCCTGGATTAGGGCCTGTCCGGAAAAAGGCCCGAGGGCCTATACTCTACCTTGCAATGTCTAATCTGGTTACCGCGGCAACAGTAGGGATTAGGAGAATGATGAGGGAGAGGCTTCTCTAACGCGACTGGTCATATGCATAATTCATGTAAAGGAGGCAGGCAAAGAGGGGGGCAGAAGTAGTTCATGGTTGATGGGCTCCTCCTCATTGAAAGACAGAGACACACAAATACACACACGCTGGAACACACAAATTTCAATCAAACCCAGCCGTAACCAATTGAATATCTTATTACAATATTAATTACTGATCTACACTCACACAAACACTCAAACACACACACACACACACACATATGAGTGTGCATGTGTATGCATGCACACACACACACACACACACAGACAATATCCATTTACAATGTGACCTATATTTTTGTCTAGTACCTGCCATAGGTATCACACTAGCGTTGCCTTTATGCCCCCTGCATGTTAAAGGCATAAAAAGCAAACAATTACAAAAACATCCACATATATTGAAAAATGCTTTATTGAATCACTGGAGCAATGATTATGTAAAGCTGGTGAGAAGTGCTGCCAAGTGTCTTTTGATACCACACTGCAACTGAAGCTTGGAAAATAATGACATAAAAATAGAGAAAAAAAAAGAGAGGGTCATTTCAGTAGTATTAATCATTTCACTCATGAATAGATGTCATGAAATATAGATTAATGTATAAATGCAGAGCGCATGGCGTAAATGTACAGTTTTTTTTCTGCGCTTGTACAGTTGTACAGTTATATATAGACGTACAGCCGCTTACACAGATGTACGGTCCCTTCACTTTATTTTCACTTTGTCTACACTTAATTTTCATTTTTCACCTTATTTTTTGTTTGACTGTATTTTACCTTTATTCATATATTTTTATCGTATATATTTATAGATGTTGGATCCGCTCTAGGTAGCAAGGCTAGCCCTCGTGCCCTCCAATTGCCCCTCGAGGACAAATAAAGTTTCTCCGATTCTGATTCCGATTCCGATGAAGAACAGGAGTATGCCTGTGACTTCACCGCGACTCAACATGCATATCACAGAAATGTGTGTGTTGTGTGTGTCGAAGTGTGCGTGTCGGCATTAGTGAATCTGAATGCACTTGTTTATGTTGCTTCTCAGTGGACATGACAAATATGTCGCCCCTTCAGTGTGTGCTACACCAAGAGGCTGTCTTCCATTGCCCCTACAAAACACACACACACATACCCTGCCACCTCTTCACCCTCACTCTCCTCTTCTTGCCCCCCCAGCCCCCCACCTGCATAATAACCCCCCAACCCCCACCCCGTCTACCCTGCCAGAGCGCCCATGTCCAAACCAAACACAACAGATCAACAACTCGGCATGCAGATCATGTCACAGGATAAATTATGCGCAGTGTGTCAGCCTCATACGTTGGCTCTTAGCTTGCTGTCCGTGACATGTGTCAGGGTGCCCCTGCATCTCCGCCGCACAACGCTAATGACGTGATGCTGGGTTAGCCGCCGATGCACCCCACCCCATCTTTCCTTCTGCCCTCAACCACCCAACCCTTCCACTTCTTCATCCACTTCTCTACCACCCCCACCCATCACACTGGGACACGACAGCGTGTCACCTCCAGAACTGCGGTAGAGGGAAAAAAAAACAAAACAAAACAAAAAAAACTGTCTTTAAGAGGATAAATGTGGACAACAGTGCCTGGCACAGTATGGCATGATACATATGCAGGCAGATACTTGGCCATGTACAATACTAATGGTCAGTTACATTACAGCCCGTTTGCTTTGCTGTGCTTCAATATCTGCAATATATCTGTTAGGTTTTGCGTTGGCACACGGACAAACAACATTCTAATGGTCATGATATCATTTTAAGTAAAGCCAAGCATGCATTTTCATGTATTTTTAAACAGCCCATACACAACGGTGTATCGTTTCTTCTTTAGAAAGGACAGTATAGCTTTGTGTGTTGCCGTGAAAAAAAAAAATTGTACATACCCAAGATGACATGTAAGACCTTTTTAAAACAATTTAGTCTCCCCTCCCTCCATCACTATCCCCTCCTCTCAAACCTCTACCTTCTCTTCCCCCCTCAAGATGGTGCATTTTTTATTTATGGTCTCTTTTTTTGTTTTTAGTCTTTGTATGCAAATCCTGTCTGACTTGTCTGAATTATGTGTGTCTGTCCGGGAGCCTCTGTGATTCGGAGTGACTGAGGATTGCACACACGGTGATTGCATCCACTGGGCCTACTCTGAGCCTTGCATAAGTAATTGAGATGTCAGTATGTGTTCTCATATTCCCGCAACAAAACTGTAGGAAAACATGCACTGTTGAAGGTCATTTGAATAATTCCTTAATGGAAGGCAGGCCTTGTTTTTCGGGATGCATGAAAAAGCAAATGTCAATGATCAAAATCAAGCAGCATCATATCTCACAGAGGCAGCACTGATTCCTGGAGCACTTCACCCTGTATCTCCTTCTCTTTCACTCTAAAAAGATAGATAAGGAATAAGTGTCTTTGTGCATATCAAACAAAACACACGCCACTATTTCTCAAGGGTCTTTTTGAAACACAAATTGGTTTTGAGACATTTTCTGTGTTGACCTCTTTGATTTGAAATAGAAAATGACAGGGACATGGTAGCTCTCATATTCAAAAACCCCCCTGAGAGGTCAATGACTGAATCATACAGATACACACTGGATAATGGGAAATATGTCATTAATCTTTGATACATGAATTATTATTGTAGCTATAGACATGTCCCCAGGTGATCAGGCAAAAAGAGAATTATTTGATACACAAAAGAGGGGATTTCACATACACACACACACACACACACACACACACACACACTGCATATACACAAACACATACACACACACACATATATGTATGTTTACACACAAACACACACAGTGTAAGTCTAAAAAAAATGGAAAAACAATAAACATCAAAATAAAACAGAGACCAAACCCTCTCCCAAGAGGAAAGATAGAAGAATAAAAGAAAAAGAAGAAAAATTACAGCGTATGTACAAGATGGATAGGTTTCTCATTTTGTTTTCTAAAACCACATCCCTCATAAACCACAATGGGGAAAAAAAAAACACATTTCATCCATTGTACGCTTTGTGTTTTGTCCAGGCTTGTGATGGATGAAGGGCCTGGCGACACACACCTGCATTTCTCATCCACAGCCTCATCATAACTAAAGGCTTTGTAGACTTAGATGATCACCTACATCCGCAATGCTGCGGCAGTCAAACACCATCATTCTCCAAAGACGACTCTGTCACATCAACCCTCCCACCACTAAATAAAGCCACCTTGAAGACACCTGGATGTCAATCAAAACCAAATCAAATAAATAAAAGAAATAAATAAAATAGTAGACGTACGACTAGTACCGGCTGAAGTGCCGCAACAGTTAATACGACTGTCAGAGGCATCATACTAAGTCATTGACGTAATGTGGATTGGCTCTAATTGAAAGCAAAAAGCTTGCTGGAAATCATGTTAAAGCTTTGAACTGAGCTTTGTCTTCCAAACTGAAATTTTAGAATCTTACAACTTGCGTGTCTGTCAGACCTCGTCGTTCACTGTGATCTTACAACATCCAGAATCTTTATGCGATCGTGGGGACATTCATAAAATTTGCATAAAAAGCCAGTGACAAACATCATCCAGATATCAAGATATTTTACCACTCTGTAATTTTGAGATATTCCCTCCTCTAAAGAAGCTTTATTTATATATAATGGCGCTTAACGGGAGTAATTGAATTGTTTTAATGCCCCTTGATAAAGCAATTATTCAAATTACCCTTGAAATGTTCTGCAATGTAGGTATAACAGGAGGGGGGCTCTGTGATCGCAGTCTTGTTTAGCTCCAAAGAGAGTTCCTCTACCTCACAAAAAAACACCTGCGCAGGTAAAAAAAAAACAAAACACTCGCCGGTTTGTGTGCATGAAGAATTGTCACAGATCCTGCGTGTTATACAGAATGAAGCTCAAACAACATAATTGAATCAAGTCCACAAACCGACCAAGATCAACATGAAAATAGACTGCGGCAGGTATAATACTTGAATACTGATAACTTCCCCCTGAATGCAATTTCCAGAATGAAGCATATCACAAGCCAAACAGATTTTTCTGACTGTAGTTTCAGATTCAGTACAAACACTCTCGGCGGTTGTTTCTTTGTTTGTTGATTCTCTCCCAGACATTTTGTTTGTTTGTTTTGAGTGACTTTGGACGGGTATTAAACCGCACATCGGGTTGAGAACAAAGTTGGGGGGGGGGTTTTTAGACGCCAGACGCGCACCTTGATCCACAGCTGGAGCGCCACCTTTGTTTCATGTTTGTCAATGATCTTTGCGTTGTTATCGTATGGATACCAGACACACCAAGTACAAATACATGAAGCATCTAAAAGACCCGTGAGGATGTTTGTTTTTCCGATGAGCACACACGCGCTCGTAGACGACAACAGCCCTCGCAGCTCCTTCGGTTAACCCTGGAGAAAAAAACTTCCCGAGTGACTGGATGATGTGCTTTATTCGCCTCACATTTGTGTAGGAGTCACTCCGTTTAAAAACAGAAACCTCTCGGTTTATTTGTCTCTTATAGATGACACAGCCCCATGGGTCAAACCGCCTTGATATGATGCAGAGATGCAACAGAAAAGTCGAGTAAATTCCAGTGTCATTACCGATAGGTTACCTCCTGGTTATATCTAGGTAGAGGCAGACATGAGTTCTGGGGGTTAATACTCCCTCCTCATGTTCCCACCGGCCCAGGTAATTTTGTCATTCTGTTTGTGCCCTCTGTCTACACCCACCCTTGTCTGCTGTACATAATGGTCCCAGCCCTGAGAGGAAACAGGCATTTACTTATACAAAACCTTGAGGAAAGCCCTACCAATCCTCAGGGCTCACGTTCAGCAGCACCCAAAACACAAAGGCTATGCAAATCTGCCCAGCCTGCGTTTATCTACTCTCGGTTTCCGTTTGCACCACGGGAACCAGTATTGTGCCGTGCGTGGCGATTATCGCATGTAATTTACATAGAATATGCACAGGAAACAGTGCACTGATCTCTAACAAAGCAGGGAAGAGTCTCTATCGGCTCAGCAGCTATCTGACGGCACAGCAAAATTACAGGTTTAGCTGTGGGGCATTAAACCTACAAGGTGTTTTTTTTTTTTATTATTATTTCTGGTATGCAGGGAACGCTATCTCCCCCAAATGTTGCTTGTTTATCTGCCTTATTTGTTTTATAACCCAACTCTTGCATTCCCTTTTTTGAGGAAGCTGCATCCTCAGCCAGGCTAATCTGCCCCTCTGCCTGTGTTTCCTTTGTCACAGAATCCTTGTATCAACACAGTCAGGTGCAGCCTGATCGAGGAGGTGTGTAATTGCACAAAGACACTCATGCTAATATAGCTAGGAGAGCAAGTGTGGTGTGACTGACTCAGCCGACGCGACGCAGGTTGTGAGTGAGAGAGATGGAAGTCATAACACTGCAGTATGGCTTCATCCGCACAAAGCGCTGGATCTGCAAGCACTCTATCAGAAACTTGAGACATGAGGGTGAGATGAGTGATCAGAATTCCTGCAGCTTTACCTGAAAGACTGCAGGAGGAAGAAAACACCATAACTTTTTGTGCCTACAGCTAGGGGTCACCTGGAGGTCACTGTGCAAAATGAATTCCTTTCTGTGCTTATCACAGCTGAGTATAACTCATTAAATATAATGAAGACAGACCGGTTTGGTAAAGAAGAAAAAAAATAACACATACAGAGTGACAGACAATGAAGTGAAATCCTAAAAAAAATGTGATGAAATACAGGGTACGTTCAGGACTCCAGTGAATTCCTCAAATAAGGGGCAGAAATCTGTCATGCAATGCAGCGAGCTACGCAAACGTTCATTGAGAGGCCGTGGAAAACAGTATCAATGAAGTGGAAAAGAACTAGTGGTGGTCCTTGGAGGAAACATTTTTCTTCTGGGACAAACGTCGTGCAATCACATAGTGTTTATGAGAGGAAGCATTTAGCATGTTAAACCCAAGCCAGGCGATGAATTTGTTATCTGAAGAGATTCGCTCCAAAAAGTGTTCACATCAAAATTAATAACGATCGGTATTGTGGCACTGAGGTGCTGTTTAAATTCAGTTTTGATGCCTAAACTTGCCAAGTATTATGGTTATACCACTTGAATCCCCAACTTAAAAACCACTGTCACTTCTCAATACAATGTGCAGTGGTAATCAGTGTACTTTTCTTTTTCTTTTTTTTCCTATTGTAATGATTATCACTATTGCATTTCGTTGATCGGATGAAACAGCGGTCAACTGTGTGCGTATCATCTGAACAGTTATTTGTCGGGCGTCTCAGTGTCTCCATTCAGGAGTGGATATCAAGCAGAACAGAAACCCATGATTTTGTTCCAGGAGGAAAGGCAGAAGTACATCATGCTATCATTAATTAAACTTTCTTTCAGAGCAGGCCCTCAAAAGGCCAGTCACAAGCAGAGCATGGGTTACTTGCAGCACAATAGGCACCCTTATAGGCTTATCATCCCTGTCGTTTTTATCATTTGAATAAACATCGGCAGACCAATGCAGTTCGGTCAACAGATTCAAGTACGATACGGGGGGACTCCATTTTTTTTCTCTTGAAATCGCGTGTCAAAACAGGATGTCTGTTGCGGTGCACAAAAACATAATAATGGTGAGACAAGGAAATTTAAATCGCACTTCAGTGTTCAGTGCAATCAAAAAAGGAAATCTTATTACACCGGGTTAGCGTTTGATTTTGGTGTGATTGCTTTAATTTGCAGCAAAGCAAATGCTACAGAGTATTATAGCAAGCATTACACATGTTGAATTTGGTGCATCACCATGACAAATGAATACACAACCACAAACGTATGACTGTTAACAACTGCTTTGGGGTTTATTTTACAATTGAGAAAGAAATGAAATGAACTAATTGGTGCTAAAAAGTTTTTTTTTCTTTACAATATTGTCGATAAAACATTGAAATGTATAGTCATTGTGCATCGCTTATTTATTTTCCACACCATTTCATGCATCAAATTGGATGCAAGTACATTATAATTAAAATCATTTCTGTAAACCAAGCCAAAGAAGCTAAATTTTGTATTTTTCTTTAAAAAAAGGACATTTTGTAGCTCTACAGCATATATCTATATACAACATCTCTTTTTATTTTTTTATCATTTTTGTATATAAAATGACAATATAAAAGTTAAAGAATGCACACACCTTAAGATACAAAGAATGTTAAGCCGTTTCACATGGTGAGATACGTCTTATGGAGTACTGACATTTCACTAATAATCATTTACATGTAATGAATTGTTCTCTTTACAGCTGAAGTAAGCAATAATCTACAATTTAGAGAGAGAAAGCTTACCAAAACATACAACTAAAAAATTGATATATGGAGATACTTCACAGCGAGGACATTTTTTTGAGTAAACTTGCATACTGATGGCCATTAATTTTTACTGATTGACTCATAATTGGAAGCAGCATTTTGTTATTTCCAAATAATCACTTGGCTCAAATACACTGACAAGAGTTGTGACCAGGCCATTCATCATCAAAAATATGACAGGAACCTGAAACAAGGGGATGGGGGTGGGGGTGGGGGGGTGGGGGGGGTGATGACAATCCATAATGTTTGAAAATCAATTTGATTTTGATAAATGTGGGATGTTTCAAAACAGGTTCTCTTTACAAATGTCAAAATCAACTTTCTAAGGTGCCAGTCCAGTCCTTTGCAATATCCTGTCCTTCTTTTGGTGTATACAGTGAATTTTCATAATTTTCTTCAAATCAAGTATCATACAGTTTTCTATTCCCAAATTCTCTTCCACTTTTAACCACTGGAGCACTTGATATATTTTTGCCATGAGAAGATTAAAATCTTGTGTTTAGCCTTGATTCACTAAAATACATGCACAGATCAGACAAATAGCATATAAATATATTACAAAATGAGGGTAAAAAAGCTTGGCAGAACAAAAAAAAACAAATCAACATGAAAACACATGGTCCAGTCAGGCAGTTATCACAACAAAAAATAATAAGACTGATTTTTTTTTTCCTTTTTTTTTTTTTTTTTTCTGGTGGCTCAGTTCGGCCCAGTGCAGTAACTGTGAACAATGTCATTTTAGTGCAATGAAATTCTAGTCAGTTCCACAGCTGTCAGTCTCTGTCCTCAGCTTGACACTCTACTTAAACCTTTTCCATCTTGTCTAGCTTCTCCAGTTTCTCTAAAGCTGTGACAAACACCAGGTGGTCCTCCGGAGACTTGCCGTGGGTCTTACTGAGGTGCAGTTTGACTGCATGTTTGCTGACGAATGTCCGATTGCAAAGTCTGCACTGGTACACAGAGCCTATGTCGTCCTCTGGGGTGGTCAAGGCTGACAGGGGGCTGCCGAATGTCATTTTGTCTGTGATCACCTTTGAGGCAGCCTGCTGCTCCCGTAGGTGCTCAGCTGACAGCTTGGACAGGTCCTTCAAGCTGAAACCCAAGTGAGATTCCAGGTGGCTGATGTAGGAGGAGGGAGTCCTGAACTGGGAGGCACAGTCACCACAGAGGAACACGGGCTGGCAGGAGTCCATGTTCTTGAGAAACTTGGTGCCCCCAGTCCGTCTCAGCTGATACTTGACATTAGCCAACCAGTGGGAAATGGTAGTCATGGAAAGGCCTGTGAACTTACAAATGTGGACCCTTTCCTGGGGGCCCAAGTCAGTCATGGCGTAGCGGCCCTCTGGGGTCTCCCTTAGACTGGAAGCAAACTGTGCCTGGAGAATGAGGAGGTGTTGGGGATTCCAGTTGGACTGCCTACCTTTCCTCTTTTGCACGGGGGACAGGTCCTCCAGAGCATCTTCAAACGCGCTGCCGTCCGCGTCCGACTTCTCGGAGATCGAGGAAGGCGTCGAAGATTTGGGCGTCAGTCTTCCGGTGAGGTTCTTAACCATGTCAGAAATGTCCATCAGAGCGTTCTCTCTCAGAGGAGAGGAGACCGTGTCCGGGAGGGTGATGAGGGGTTTGTTTCCGTTCATAGTGTTGTTGCTCAAAAGCCCACCGCCGCCGCCGTTGTTACTGTTACTGTTGTGGGTGGACTTATTTTTACTCAGGTCTATGGGCTGGTCGCTGTTTTCATACAATTGATAGTGGTTGATGGGTTCGGCCGGCTTGCCCTGAGGAGGTGGGTTGAAAGCTGGCTTATCCATCATGCTGTTACTGATTTTGTAAAGCATAGATAGTGGATCTGCAGCAGGGCTCACTGGCTTGGAAGCCTTACCCAAGTGCGTGTTCATGATTGACTGGAGTGCACTGAGAGGATTGATGAAAGGACTTTCTGGTGAGTGATCTGTGATAATTCCAAGACTGTTGCCATTTGTCACTGGAGATTGGCACGCCTCGGAGCCATTCTTCGAATGGTTACTATGCATATCTACTAGGCTTTCTTTAGGCTCTTTCTTGCAAACGAGCTCCGAATCTACACTGCCCGGACTGGTACTTCTCATGCCAGAGGGTTTACCGACAGTATGGTCATTTGGAGAGACTAAATGCTCTCTCTGCTCTCTTAGTGCAGGAGAGGGGGATTTTACTAATGATGGAGGTCGGCATCGTTCCAGACTGACCAGCTTCTCCTCTTTCTCTTTCTTCACGGTGGCAGCTTTGCCTGTCACTTTCTCCACGAGCTCCTCCATGGCAGTGACATTGCTCCTGAGCGGAGTGGGGGAGGAGGGACTCCGAGGTGAATGGATGACAGAGTTGGTGTCACTGACCAGCCCCCGAGGGCCGCTGTTAAACATCGGCTGCATCTGGACGCTCTGGATGGTTGGTGGCAGAACAGTAGTGGAACTCTTCATGGCCCCCTGTAACTGATATGCTGCATGAATGCTCGGGTATCCGCCCCATGTGGGTGTACCTGTCTGGGCCTTGCTAATGGCACTGGATACGGTGTTTTCAAGAGATTTGAGGATGTCTAGGCCTTCCTTCGGTGCTTCTTCCAGATCTTCCTCTCTGAGATATTTATAGGACGTGGCATCGGTCTCTGATTTCTCAGCTGAGTCCTCTTTCTCCTCCTTGATTTTTCTCTCCACCGGCTCGCCGCTTTCGACTTTGTCGTCCTCGGCGGCGTCCCTCTTTTCTTCCGAGCTGGAGGAGAGGGCCGGGGACACCGGCTGGGACTTGACACTGCCGGGGACAGGGAGCCTCGTGGTCGTCGGCGGCAACGGGATAGACTGAATCTTCTCCTCCACCACAGGGTCAAAGACCAGCTGTTTGCCTTTCTTGGAAGCAGAATTTGTGACCTTCAAAAAGTGACCCGTGACCATCATGTGAGCGGTTAGTTGTTGCAGTGTGTCGTGAGAGCTCCCGCACTCCATGCATTTGAGAATCTGAGCTTTTCGAGCTTCAAACTGCCACGTGTAGCTGGCGCCGTTCTGGTAGCCATAGCGGTTGTTTGCGGTAACATAGGGGTTAGCTGCTGCTTTTGAATCTTTGCTAATATCCCCAAGAGATACACCACCGCCGCCACTACCTGTATGGACAGAGTCCGGGGAGCATGGGGAAATGATAGCGTCTTGGATCGCTCGTTTCTTCGCAGATGTGGGCATCAATTTAGTGGCCAAGGCTGGCACTGGTTCTTTGAGAGGCACTTTCTGGTAATGCTTGGTCTTGATCATATGCACGCTGAGATCTTGCAGAGATTCAAAGGAATGGCCACAATACATGCACTTCAGCACCTTCTGAGCGTCCTCTTTCCCCTCCATCTCCATCAGGGAGCGCTTGCGGGGTTTGGACCAACGCTTTCCCTGATCCTCCTCTTTGTCCTTGTTGTCATCTCGATAGTGGCCCGTTTCATTCATGTGGACAGTCAAACCTACCAGTGTGTCATAAGCAGCGCTGCAATCTTTGCAGCGGAATTTGCTCGCACCGGTGAAGACAGAGCCATACAGCTTGTTGTTCTGTCGGTAGAGCTGCACCGTACTGAAGAGGCTGGGCTCTGGTAAAAGGTGATATGGGGTTTGTTGGAGAGTTTTGGCAAGAGCTGCCTGGTGCCAGTCATAGGCTACACCGCTGCCATTACTAGCGCCACCACTGCTGCTTCCACTGCTGCTGGTTGCACTCTGACTACTAACGGAGCCAGGTGCTGTACCGTTAGTATTGACACTTGCACCGCTCGTGTGGTTCACACTGGCACTAGAACTCCTGCCATTGTTGTGACTGTTAGCCATGCTGACTCCGCCGCTCTTGTTTATGGCGGCGGCTGTGGAGGCAGAGGCAGCAGAGGCAGGCTCCGGAGAAGTGACCGCACTATTGACACTACCGGCTGCAGTAGACTTGGATTTCATGATGTCCATTGTGATGCTGGACCAAGAGGCATCTGAGATGAGGTTTGCATAGACGGCTTTCATTTGAGCCAGGCTATCCTGGAAAGAGAGGCCGTTGTTGGGGCGGAAGGCCAATGTCGCACCTTCCCTCTCCTGGCCGTCCCTTGAGGAGGTGCTCTTATAGTCTGCGAGTCGGTCGCTGGCGTCACTGAGTGGGGACCCGTACCCGGCGTCAGGGTTGGTGCCATTGCTGAGTGGAGAATCTCTGAAACTCGATGGCTGGGCTCCGTCTACGTCTTCTTCTTCTTCATTGCACAGGAACTCAGTATCATGGCCGTCTAATGAGAGGCCATCATCCTGAAGATGCTCTTCCTCATTCTGAGTGGCTGCCTTAAGTTCATCCTCTGGCATGTATGCTGGACGCAGACAGAAAACAAAAAAAAAAAAAATTGGGAGAAAAGAAAAGAGAACAAAGAGGTCAGCTGAGTGAATTTAAAGCTTTACAGCACATCAACAGAACTACCGTCAAAATAACATGGAATGAATACTCGATGATGGGAAATGTGGCTTTTATAATCAACCTTTGTGACTGTGCGTGTGTGTGTGTGTGTGTATGCATGGATGCATGAGATTGTGAGTATTTTACACACATGTGGCTCTAAAAGCCTGCGGTGAAAAAAGCCTCCAAAGGAAATATAAATCAGTAAGCTTCTGACAGTTGTCCTTTTCCTACCCAACTCCCTGTTCCTCCACACATGCCTTATGTTTCCCAGGAAATGACTGCCTGTTTGGCCTTGTTAGTCAGCCGCATGCTTGCATGTTGAACTCCCTTTCTCTTTCTTTCTCTTTTCTCAGCTTTATTGCCTCTCGATCATCGAGTGCGTGAAGTTCGACTCTTCGACTGTAACGATTATGCAACTGATCGAGAGGGGGAGAAAAAGCACTAATTGGGAGGTATCGAAGCTTTTCCTAAACCACTGTGATGAGCCAAAGGTCACCTCTATTTGAGGTAATAAGCACAGAAACTGCCAAAACAGTGTTATTTCAATTGAGACTGCTGCAGGGATTGTTAAAGGAAGGAAATGCGGGGCTGACAGACAGCGCACTTTCAAAACCAACAACTCCTCTGTGATTCCGAATGGAACAGGCGCTCCATTACAAAAAAGACAAATTAAAGATAAATTCGGGGAGAAATGGAACGAAAACATCAAGCAACATTTTAACCACAGAGACTGATAAAGGTAAATTAGATGGGAGACCGGAGAACACATTTTGCGTCTGTGAACACACACTTAACTGGAAGACAGCAAACAGCATTAAGTAGGAAGCTCCAGTAGTTGGTTTAAAGAATAAGACGCGAGTTAAAGAAAAATGATGTAAGCAGGGGGTGGTGGGTTTTATGTGTGGGAAGGGGGATACAGAAGAAAAGGGAGAAAGAAAAGAGAGGGGTGAGCGAGTCGCGGAGACAGGAAAGACGGCCCCCTAGCTTCTTTCTTTATCTCCTTCCTGCATGGCGAGATGTGTGTCCTAGATGCCAGTATCAATCTTTCCTGATGAAACAGATGTGCTGTCAGTTTCAAACGGCACGCTAACCTGTCATATCATAATCTAAGTGGACATAATACCTGATATATATACACTGGCACCATTTACTGCTGCCTGAGAGGAGATGGGTGGAGGAGGTGGGGGAGGTGAGCAGCTGCACCATCCACTGTGTCTGTGCGATGATGTGCATGTGAGCACCGCCGTGCTAAGTTTGTATTTGCGAGTGCGTCTACCTGCGCGTGCGCCGTCTCTTTGTGTATCATTTTGTGTATCCTTTACACACACTGCGGTTCATACGGTATATGTTTGCTCTTATACCGCACGTGTGAACTCAGCGACCATTATATATTGTCAAAGTCTGGGAGGTTACTGTGTGCTACACTACTCTCCAAATGAGCAACATACTCCCCAAACGCCTGACAGGATTTCAGTGAAATGAGAGCACTACAGGAGAACCTGGCTGTGCTTCAATCCCACTGACAGAATGAGACAGAGACAGTTTCTAAAACTCCTGAAAATCCCTAACACAGCAGATTAGCATTATGTGATGTACTCTCTACAACACATCTGCAGAGTGTCTTCTGTTACAGACCCACCCCCCCACCCCCCCACCCCACACACACACACACGCACGCACGCACGCGCGCACACACACCCCACTCTCAAGCCCTTTCCAGAACACAAGGCTATCAATGCATATCAGCCATTTAATATACGAGGCATCCTGCAGAGCGGCTATTCAAACAGTGCAAACATACAGTATAAATTACCTAGCTGAGTCACTCACGTCAGCAACAGCCCCAAAAAACCTGAATCGTAATAGTTGGCAGTGCTTAATAGATACACACAGAGGTACTAGCGGGAAAGAGAAACAACAGAAATATCCCTCGGTGAGTGACAAAGCACAGACTGCAGTAGGGAGGGGCTTCGAACGATGTGCAGGTCGCCAGGGAACCCTTTGACGATCCCTGTCAATCAATGCCTGTCCTGCCATGTTGTCATGGTAACAACAAAGAGGCAGATATCAAAAGCACACAGACAAAAGGCTGGCAGAGACAGACATCTGTAAAAATCACAGGCGGAAACCGGACTGTTTCACAAACCATAAATGTGCAACATTAATGATGAAATGTGGTTAAAGTATGAAATAAATTATCTCTGCAGGTTTTGAAATGCCTGTTTTGCTCTGACAGGATACCGAAATTTGAATCACGAGCAAGTAAAAATGTGTCCGTTCAATCATTTCCACTGAAGGGGGGGTTTGCTGTGATTCTAAACGGCAACCATTAAGCCCCCTTGTCTTGTCCCGGATGCACATATGTAAAGCAACAACGGCAGTAAGGGGCAGGCTCGGGATGGGGCAGGGCTGGCGTGCCGTCCCTGACGGTTTGGTTTGCGGAGCGGGTGATGGCTGTGAGCGGGGCCATCTGCACAGGCGCCAAAGCGCTTGTCAGTTTTGCTCGGGAATGTGCCACCATCAAGGAGACAGGCGGCAGAGTGGCCAGGATAGCGCCACAGACTCACTGTCAGAAGCAGCCGCAATCAAGCCCGCCACCGGCTACACCAGACCACCGACAACGCACGCTGAAGACGCAAGAATTAACAACCCGGTTTACCACTCATCTCCGATACGTACGCTTGATTAAAGAATAGAAAAAGTACCGGGCGTTCTTCGGAACCGCTCGGAATCACGCGAGCGACCGATATATACGAACGCGCGCTCGTGCTGTTGAGGGCAACGAAAGGCGTCCCGCGTGTGATTAGGGTTTTCACAATCTTTTTTTTTTATCGAGTATTATTCCTATATGAACCGGACGCGCTTGAAAAAGAGCACGATCGGTGCTTCGTTTACAGTACATAGATTAAACAATGATCCGTGTCACAACACATTTTGGGTTCGGTGTCTGATTCAGATTTGCATGTGATTTCATACGGTAACCAAGTCCAGAGAGTGTGCAGCGCCGCTTTGTAGAGGGGAAAGTCGATATGATATTTTTCACATAAAAGAGCGGGGTGAACGCCCTGCTGTATCCTGAACTCGATGTAAAAGGGGGGCCTCAGAGTGTGACAACAGGCTTCACGTGAGTACAGATCATCTCTAAAACATTCTCGCTCAAACACAGCTTGAGTATTTGTATGACTTGATTATTGTAAATGATACCAAATGAAATACAACCGGCGGACACGTCAGCGTTTTGGCCCCGGAGTGAAACAGAAACACATCACTCCTTTTCAAAACTTTGCTATCTTTTCCGCCCAACCCATTTTTTTTTTTTTTTTTTTTTTTTTTTTGCCTTCTCCCTTTTCTTCGCTGAGAGTCTGCTGGTTGTTAAATCAATAAAACTCTCTGTCAGGCTTACAGAGCTTCACCATTTGGCCGCTGTCAAAGCCAAACAAACCAGATAAGAAGGCAGAAAGGCGATGAAATGAAAGAGGGAAAAGAAGGGGATGAAACCAGTCAGCCTCCCCTCACTGACACCTCCACTACCGGCCCCTTTTCTCCAAAACCCCTTCTTCTATTTATTTACACACATTTCTTTATTTATTTGATGTGAGTTTGGGAAGAGGGGGCAATCACTGCAGTCATTTGCAGCACTAATGTCCAATCACAGGCCCCTTCACTCATGTGATTTAGGCAGTGCAGCAGTGGGTTTGCGGCAGAGAATGGTGATGCGGGGGGGGGGGGGGGGGGGCACGGGCCGTTTAGGCCAGCTCCTAATAGGAAACTGGCAGTCTTATTCCTTCCCCAGATTCTGTTTGTCACCCTGCTCTCCATTACGTGCCTCTCAACCCTGATGGCTTTGGACAGGAGCTGATCAAAAAGCCATCGCTTGACCTACACGCCGTGGCAGAACGATACTCGCGCCCTGCACAGGGTGAGCGGGAGAGAGGCAGATGAGATAGAGGAGGAGGAGGAGGAGGCTTGTATGTCAGTGAATGTGCAGATAGGAGAAAGAGTGCTGCGGTGAGGCGGGTGAGGCGGAGGGGTGGGGTGATAGCTCTCGGACCGGGACAAGAGGGCTGTAAATAAAATGACATTATTATTTCCTCTGTCCCGTCATGTAGAAAAGCCAATTATGGTAATGCTGCTGCCGGCGTGTCAGACGGAATGCTGGGATGTGCTTCCCATGAAGCGGCTAACATGAGAGCAATGCCCCGATCAGGAATACAGGCCTCGGTCTGACAAGGGACCGTACCAAGAAGAGAAGAGAGGGAGGGTGGAAAAAAAAAAAAAGGAGAGAAAGGGGACGATGCTAACAACAAAGCTTTACCTGAGCCTTGTTTCTTAATCTGATTTAAGGCCTCCGGGTTCTTAAGGAATATGCACGTTGACACTTTTAACTCCGACGATTCATCCCATCTTAACTGTTCAGATCATCACTTTAAAATATTCCACCTACATGGCCTTTAGGTAGGAGAAAGAAAAAAAAAATCTACATATAGCTAAATAGAGCTACTCATCAGGATATTTGTCAGATAGAACGTGACACAGTGTAGCTCCATTGTAGGAATGATTGAGAAACCCTAACCTTAGAGACACTTTCAACCTTAAAAGTTCAGGAGTTCATGAATTATACTCTGTCACGCCTCACAATTCGATGAGATGAATTATGCAAAGACGACAGCGAAAGAGCCGGATATTGAGGGCGTAGGCGATCATTTACTTTAGAAGCTAATTCATTCCCATCTCATCTCTGGCTTCTGCAGGTATCCCGTCCTCTAAATTCCTTCGGTGCTTGATAAGGGTGCTCTTCATAAAATAATACCTCTGCTACCATTCCCCTTTGACTCTCCTCCAATAACACCACCACTCCTTTCTCTTCTTTCCTCTTCCTTTCCCCGGCGTTGTTCACATGCTCACGGGAGCCCCTCCCAAGCGGAATAATGGGAGCATATGGCCTAGGAAGCACCTACAGGGCCTTAAATAACTGCTGCAGCATTCCAGCTCACTGTACCAATTTATCTCAACCCCCTTTCCCCGCCATCCCATTTCAGAAACACTTCGAGCCTGAGTTGAGCTGAGCGGATAGCAGCAGATGGGACACGTTGTTCTTTAGATACATAAAGCTACATAATGGACTGATGTGGAAAGTTCTGGGAATGGCAGTAAGCGTCGTGCGAACGGGATTAGGGTCGAAATACCGTGTTATTGGCAGATATTCAGCCGGTCAACAGGCAGCTTTTCTATTAATCAATTAATATTAGTTCGGTTACAGTGTGCCCCGCCAGCAGCAAGTAGAGCATAATGATCTCGGATTGTTTGCCAGATAGCAACTGGAGAAAATCCTCCTAGCTCTTTCCTGTAATCGGGGGGACTCGGGTTCAATGTCTTTACCGACTAATGCCGTGATGTAACGGTTTTGGGGAGCCATTGATCGGCTTCCCCCTCTGATGAAAGAATCGGCCGAATATCTCGAGTAGCTCGCGGTAGATTATGTCCTTTGGGTTGAAGGAAGTCAGGGGTCAGGCAGGCAAGTGCGATTCTAGCGCAAGTCACGCTCTTGCGTAAATGTATCGACGAAAAATTCTCTGTCTGATCTCTCGAAGTTACGGATTGATCAAACTTTCGCTGCGTTTTATTTTGTCTATACAGGTGAACGATCCGAACGTATGCTTGACTGTGAGTGTTTGTGTTGAGAGAGAGAGAAAAAGAGAGAGAGAGAGAGGTAGTGCTGCTTTATTTATATCGTCGGCGCTATTTATACCCAACTCAAAGATCAGTTCAGAGAAGCAGCTTGTGGGCCACAGCCAAGATCACTCTCCATTACTGTGCATGCACAATACACACACACACACACGCACGCACACACACACACAACGTTTGGCTGCAAGCGCTATTGTCTCTACTTTTTACACATGCATGGAGTAACAACACAGGGAGATATTTACAGTATATCCAGCTGTGTGTTAGATGGTGGAGGGAGGGAGGCAGGAGGGGTCGGAGCCCACACTGACTGACTGTTCTTCATGGAGTACAGGAGGCTTTAACATGCTGGGGGGATCAATAGAGTGAACCAGCACCAATCGATTGCAATTCATCTGGCTTTTTTTTTTTTTTTTTTTTAAAAGAAAAAAAAAAAAAAAAAAAAAGATCATTCTCACCTACTCCCACTGTACAATGAGCTACCGCTGCCATGCTGCCAGGCAATACATAAATAAGTATACACGAATATGCATATGCATACACGTGAACACAAAATCAATAATACACACACCTGAGTGAAACGATTACACTCCTCATACAAACGCAGGTTCAATAAACCCGTATGGAATTTATTTATTTTTATTGAGCATATCAGCCCATCCTGGTCTTCTCTGCATAACAAGGCCTGTATAATTAAACCATAAATTTCAGCGTGCGCCTTTAATTACCACAGACAATGTCAGGAGGCAGCAGAGTAAACAAATAGCTTTGAAGTGAGCAAGACGAAAAAAACGCTTCGACACAGCGATGAAGATGCTGTTCATTTTGGTCGGGATGTTGTTGCACTTGAAAAGGATGAAATGTTCAAAAGAGTGTACGTGCATCGGGAGTACAGTACGTATTTCTTTTCCCTCCTACCTTTTCCAAGAATGGTTTTGAGGGATGCGGTGTGAAAAGGAGGAATAATCAGCGCGAGCGTATCACTGTGAGCGTGAATTTGTGCAAATGTGTATATTTGGAGAGGGGCGGTAGGGTTGTAAGAAACTAATAATTCAGACTGAGAAGCGTATGTGTGTTTATGTGCTTTTGTTTTTCTTTTTTTTTTCCTGAGCGCTCACAACCGCGCGGTAGGAGTGTTTGTAATTTCCTGCAAAACAGGGCTCCGTGTCCCTCTTGACCACTATTTGATTTGTCTGCAGAACTGTGAATGCTACATATGTACTCCGTGCGTATGCGTGCGCGGATCAGTTTTTGTGTACGCGTGCGCACGTGTGTGTACACTTCAGGTCAATGTCAATACACGGGCCTGCTTCCCGGCAGCTTAGCTAATTACACAAGAGCCCCGAAGGCCACTTAGAACAGGTTAGCTAATTAACAAACAGACTGATTGCAGATTAATTGAGAGGTGTTCCTAATCTTCCCCCTAAACACAATGACAAACGCTAACTGGTGTTAATGAGGCCGGTATGGAGAGCAGAGAGTCGAGACTGTATTTACATTTGCTATGGCTCATAAGGACTTGTGGCTCGCCTTCAGATGGTTCGCGCAGACGCGACAAACAGGCGACGCCAACGTAACCGCGGTCAAATCACCCGGAAGAAAAATCCAATTCGCACGAATTTATGTTTTCTGAAAGTCGGAACATTTCTTTACTTCCAAATAAAGCGCCAGCGACGTAATAATCATCATTAGCGGTTTGATTTAGCGGCACGCGGTAGTACTGCTTCACGCTTTAGAATAGATTGTATTTATTACTTGCAGGTTTCCTTTTTATTCTTGTAGCATTTATTCTATTTCGTCTTTGTTATCGCTCCTCGTAATCACACTAACTGTACCGGGCGTGCGTTGGAGGGAACGGCCGGCACCGATCGGCTTCGCGTCCGCCCGAACACGAACGTCTCGTATGGATCGTGAAACCTGAGTCGGCTTCAGAGCGATAGGTTCTGGGGGATTACAGCGGCTAAATGAAAAGTGATACACCCTGTCGGCGGGGACCCGAAGCGGCGCCTATCTGCCGACCAACACGAATCCAGTCCTCTACACCTGCTGGGCTTGAAAATTTCACTAGCACCGATCTGCTTAAATAAATGAGGACCTTCCAGCCGTCCCACACACACACCTGTACCTTGTAAGCTGCCCACTCCTGCAGACCTTCATATTCCACCTGGCCTCTTCAACCTCTGACCCTCGCATCCCCTCAGCCTGTCACCCTCCAAAGACTTTCCTCCGTCCACTTTTAAACCCCTGTTTTTCCTCACCGCCTGCATTTTTAAATCCCCGCTTAAGGATGAACCACTTCACCTCGACGCACACACATTGCAATTAAACAAGACCACAAACGCACTCGCGCCGAAATCCCGTGTATCACACACAAGTGTGAAGTATGTACAAAAAAAAAAAACACACACGCGGCGTCCATGACAAGACAACAGCCTGCAGCAGCTGCTTCCATCTCCTAGCAACGGCCAGCCTGATACATGACCCAACGATGGATAATTATCGTAAATCACCACAGCTCACACACTAAGAGAGATACGGGTGGGAGAGCCAGGAAGAGTGAGGGGAGAAAGGAGAGTGAGAGAAGGAGTGTAAGTAACTGGAATAGAAGAGCCGGTCATGTGTGCACTAATGCACCTTGATGAGCTCGTATACGTTTGCCTTTTCAAGCACTGGTGTATTCAGGTTTTAGAGAAACACCGAAACACAATCTGTCATGTATCGCGGTAGCACGGCACGGCCGTACGCCATAAAAACCTGCAGCTTTAGATGAGCAAAACAAAAAAAAAAAAAAAAGAAAGACTTGAAAAAAAACAGATTATTGCTCTCCATAATGCATACAATCGCAGACTCACTGGCAGTAGCTGTAATCTGAAACTGCAGGCTCAGCCTCCTACTGAAGAACTTGTCTGTCAGAGCTTCAACTCTTTTACATAGAGGCGCCAATCACGGGCCAGACTGTGCTGAAGGGGTGGGTCTAACTGACAGGAGGAGCTGCAGCACTGCCACAAAAAAAAAAAAAAAAAAAAACAACAAAAAAAAAAACACTATTTGCCTTTGCAACAACTGATTATTACCTACACCGGCCTTTTTCGAGGTCTTGAAATAAATGTACAGTTTCAATTGCCGCAACGTTGGCTGATTATGAAATTTAACCGTGATGTGAGCCTTTTAAATGACTTACAATCAGCGTGCTGGAACACAGTACGCACTCATGCAACCTGTGAATTAATCCCTGGAAAAAAAAAAAAGTTTATTTTAAATACCGGATTTTCAATATGCGCAAGCGGCTGCTCCATTTACTTCGGACTTATTTCTGCTCTCCTAGACGTGCAATCTGTCCCCCTCTTTTCCTTCTTTCTTTGCTGGCTCCCCCTCTCGCTTTCCCTCCCTCCCAGTGCGAGTCCTGGCTGCTGCAGACATTTGATCTGGCTGCCTTGTGATAGATTGACAGGTAATGAGGAGGTTGAAGGGGCGTAGGAGACAGGAGCAGGTGTTCAGCACAGTCTTTTTGGCCAGCGCTAAGCTGCCATGTCCTTCACTGCTGCACCTCACCGCACCAATATCCTTCCTCTCTCCCTTACTCAGTTCTTTCCCTCCTTCTTTCCACCATCCCCCTTTCTCTTCCTGAGAGAAGAGGACTATGCAATCCATCAAGCCGTGACACGGTCGGACATAGACTGTCTTTATATGGGGAAAAAACACACAGACTCTGGAAATAAACAGAGAAACGGACATCAAGTCCCATGCTGGCAGAGGCAAACTAGGACTGATCAGTCAAACTGTGTCGACGGGAGAACGAGACTGATTTGGAGCATCCTGCGTAGTTTTAAAATATGCTCCGACCGGTGCAGAAGTTTCGAATGTCCCGATGTTCGCATTTTTCTGTAATTGTAACCTAAAAAAAAGGGGAGAAAAACAACTCTCTTAAGCTAAAAAAAAAAAAAAAGGTTTGATTACATTGTGCAGGACACCGATGTGGATTTTCTGTTTGGCCGACCACAATAAAACACTATTAACACCTTTGAATACTCAAAAGCTGACAACTTATCCTGTTTCTGACCCCACCCTTCACCGAGTCATTGTAAACTTTGTCTCCCGCTGACGTAGCATAGGTGAGCTTCAAACTTCACAAACTAAGGAGGAGCAGAATGTGATGAGTGGGAACAGAAACGGGAGTGAGAGGAGTCATAATTGGCTGAATCTGAAAATGAGCGCTTTCTAACCCGTAAGAGATCGCCTCCCGTGAAAGGGAGAAGGGTTGAACTCGGCTGTATTTAGACGTCGCTTTGGTCACGAGATCGCAAAGAGAAAAGCAAACATGAGTCACCATAAGTCACAGAGAAACTTTTCCTTCATTTGTCAGGAATCCGGAGCGGTAAACGTTGAGAGGTCGAACTTGTTTTTTAAACCGTGATTTATGAAACCGTAAACCCAATATGAACAGACCCCCGTTTCCCCCCCCGCGGGCATCTCGCAGCTTTTAGGGATCTCGGCGGAGCCGCGCGTCCGTGAGTTACATTCACCCCGAGTAAGTCGGACCGTACTTTCGGTCACAATAGGTATTCCGCGATAAAACTGTACGGATACGGTGAAAACCGACTGCTGCGGTCGGGGCCGGGGTGGGCCGGAGGGGCTGTACTGTCGTCATTGGAGCGATGGAGCAAGTGGACAGAGAAGGTAGAGGAAAGAAGACAAGGCTTCAGCCTATAAATCCACCCTCTGGTTTACTGCCTAACATTAAAGGGCATGTCACCCTCTTAAATCATCAGGCCGAAAGGAGACAGCAGGGCTAAAACAGGGAGCATTTGCATGTTTCCTCAAACATTCCTGAGAGGTGAACAAACTGCTCGACCACCTCCGTCCATTATATTTCAAACATGTCAGTTTAAGATTACACACTAGATGATGGATGCTATGGACTTGCTGTCATGGAGGATTTTTTCTGGAGCAAAGTGAGGCTTTGTATATAAAAGAGAGAGCTAAGAATCCTTTTTATGTTTTTCTTTTTTTTTCTTTTTTTTTTTTTTTAGCGGGGGTTATCATCGTTTCCACAAAAGGATTTGAATATTGAAATCCCAAGCCCGGTCTGATATGTGACAAGCTCTCTAACTTATTCTTAGCGAAACACTGTGTCACCTGGACAGTCTTACAGACAGTTTAATGATGTGAAATAATGATAGATAGAAAATTTGAAGAATTAATGAACAAGCCACCGAGCTTCAAAATTAGTGTTTCTCAACTGGCACCCCACTCAAACAGGACCTGTTTCCTAGAAAAAAAAAAAAAGAAATAAAAATGTCACTGATGCACAATCACATTCAGACACGCTCGCCTGTCAGTTTATAACTCTCCTACAGTCATAGATTTTCTCTCTCTCTCTCTCTCTCTCTCTCTCTCTCTCTCTCTCTCTCCCTCACACACACACACCCCAAACATCACCAAACACACAAATAGACACTCACACATGCACACTTTTTAAGCTCTTGCCTGGCATCAGCTGTCACACAACCTGTCTCGGGGAACTAAGCGGAGACAGACGCTGTCAACTTAGAGTGCCTCAAATGCCCACATCCAGCCA
Organism: Fistularia commersonii; assembly: GCF_037954325.1. Lineage (NCBI taxonomy): Eukaryota > Metazoa > Chordata > Actinopteri > Syngnathiformes > Fistulariidae > Fistularia > Fistularia commersonii. Next base: position 4,540,565 of record NC_141294.1, on the reverse strand, counting down.
GGCAGAGGAGAAATCAAGCCTGTCTTCCAGTATAATTTGCGCTAATCCTTCATGGGAGATAGTAAAGTCTATGGCATATCTGCCTAATAGCATCAGTCACCGGCAGGTTCTAATCTCATATTTAGACCCATTTCCATCACGGACTGACGACAAAAGCACCAGCACAAAGTGTGATTACCTTTTTATTTTTTTACATTTCTGCATGACTTGACTCCTGATAATGGTGCCGGTGTTGGATAGGGGTTGATTTTTCCAACACAAAAAGTGAAAAACCTAGGGAGGTTCATTTCTTAGCGCGGGAAGGAGAAAGTCATCTGAGGCGACCACAGAGGACAGGTGGATAGGAACCAAGGAGTAATGTAAGTGGCGAACTGGTGACAAATAGAGGTAGTTAAGAGAGTGAAAATCTGTAAGAGCCTGCACACACACACACACACACACATTTACAAATCCTCATGCAAGCTCACCCCTACATGCACACACACACACACCTCTTCAAAGCATTTACAACCTGTGGTGTTTGTCCTGCTCTGCTGGCTGCTTTACCACGTGCATTTGAATGCCGACTGGAGTGCATCCCTCTCTTTCAGACAGCCCCATAAAAGACGACACACACAATGAGGGCTCTTTTCAGCCGAGTGGAGCTGCCTGGGGGTAGGGAAGCACCTCTAAAACCGCCATAGCACTTAAACTCACAGGGTACAATGAGGTGCTAAGCCTTACTGAATAATAAGAGATTATTCATAAAGATGACAAACAACAGAAACAAACTATACAAAGTGTTGGGATGAAAAGTCCTTTACTTGCAGCTTTCCTTCAGCAGTGTGTGTGTGTGTGTGTGTGTGTGTGTGTGTGTGTGTGTTGTCTGAGTGTGTGTGTCTCTCAGAGTGACCTGGTGAAAGGAGTGAGACAAAAAGAAGGGGAGGCAGTGCAGGGATCCTAATGAAGCCGTAAATCAGAGTCCGATGAGAACAGACTCTGAAGGAGGATCACATCACTGGAGATCAATGCAGACAGCCACACGCAAACACACACACACACACGTACACATGCGCACACAAACACACGCAAACACACATACGAGAATAAAGATGAGAAACAGCCAGACCCAAACACATGCCAGAATTCCCTCGCGACGCCGACATACGAAAGTACAAGGGAGGACATGGACACACACACACACACACACACACACACTCATCTACAAGCTATTAAACTTAGTGCTGTCCCACTAGAACCAACCCATGGGCTCAGGAGTCCCACCTCCTTGTTCAATCCAGCTCGTCTGAATAATATCAGGCGTGATGAATGGAGCCATAACTCTGATATTCACAATCAATCTCTGCTTTAAAGACACATCCATCTTCAGTAATGCCGATGGTGGTGGCAGCGGTCGGGGGTGTGGAGGGGTGCTTGGCTGACCTCACAGAGGCAGGGCGGGATGTGGCGGACACGAGAAGGGTTCAAGGGTGCTGCTGGGAGACAGGCGGCTACAGCGGATAGAAAGGGAGCCGGTGAGTGATGCCTGTCGGCCGACATCTGGCTACAAAAATAAACGAGGCTCACAAAGACAAATGGAGATGAGCTGTCGTGCCAATCTCCCACATCTCTGACATACGCTTGGACAAAATGCCCAAAAAAGGATAGACCACGTGAAAGAAAACGAACCGAAGAGGAGGTCCGCTTCCTTCTGTTACACACGATCGGACGATCGAGACGAAATATACAACGCGGTCACATCGTTTAAGTCTACGATTAACTCTGCATAGGAATTAGGAAGTATAGGAATTTTACCGGGCATGAAAATGATCAACATAGCCGCTGCGCAGTGGAGTCTGAGCGCTGAACTCTAAACTACAGCTGTATATACAGAGCAGGAGGCGGGCTTTAGCGGGCTGGGGGTTTACAGACTGAACTATCCATGACCTGTTGGAAGGGTCACCTCTCAGTGACACCGCCAATGAATATTCTTCTTAATGATGTACCATGTCTTTTAACCCCCAAAGACAAAGCAAGGAAACATTTATACAGTCAGGAGGGCTCCTCCGTGTCTTCTTCATTATTTTCCCCCCGTTTTCCATCCCTCACCGGCTCTTTCTCTGTCTGCTCTCCGGCTCGAGCTGCCCCGAGTTGGAGTTTTTAATTATTGAACAAAGAATTTCATCCAGAGTTTTGCAGATGCTATTCAGGCTGTCTGATCTGCCAAGACTTGGCTAGATTCTTCACCGCCGTACGGGATTACAAAGGACGCGTAAGCATGTTTTCGAGGAACCGTTCATATCATTCGCATTCAACTTGTTTCTATTTGCAAGATCTCCAAAGAGCGAAAGCTCTTATTAAAATCTGAGAAGAGCAATGCGTTCGTATCAAGGGATAAGAGTAGTAACGGAACGTCTGCAGGATGTATTTGATTTTTTTTAATTGCTATTATTTGGTTTTTAATGTAAAAGACGCTCGTTAGGTCACGCGCAGAGCGGCAATCAATCGCTTTGTACGGCGGGTAAAGAGACGAACCACAGAGTTAAAGCATCGGCCACTCTAATTCCGAGTCTGACCGTGGCGGAGAAAGAGAAGGGCACCCAGGTGAGATAGTTTATTGATTCTGGAAGTGGCTGCGATGGAGTTAACCTTAGCACCGGCTGACGCAGGGGTTGGAAGAGGGGTACGGATGAAAGGTGAGCCGGTGATGGATGAGAGGAAGCTGGAAATGCAGTCCATGCACGGAGCTAAGACATTAACACAAAAAGTTGTAGATCGGCACGCCTTGACTGGACTGACACAGCTTGAGATCGTAACTGACACATCGGTTACAACAGGCAGTCCTGTGTACAAGCTGTTCTGCAACGTAATGTGTTCTTTAACGGGCCTCGAGTGCTCGGTGCCGTGACCCTCCGGACCTCCAACTGGGGCCCGACCAGCCAGGAAAGCTGTAATCTCTCTGTCAAACAACTCTTTAGTAGCAGGTATGTAGTTTGTGACTATGTGTGTGTGTGTGTGTGTGTGTGAAGGAAAGAAAGCGAGTGGTGTATGTGTGTAAATATTGGGAGATAAAAAAGAATGACAATGGCAGCTAAGTAAGTAAAGAATGGCGTGAGGATGAGCGCTAGCAGCTCTGCTCTAGGAACATAATTATCCATAAGAAGATAAAAGTTTTCTGAGACCAGATCAGCAAAAAACCAAGATAATAAACAAGCTGTTGCTCAAAAGGAAGCGCGGCGTACACATAAATGTAACGGTTTCGAGTCAACACAACTTTGAACTTCTCTCTGTACATTTTCTGAAGGCTTTGTGAAATAAATTTGAGGTTTGTATACAGTAAGCTTCACGGTTCAAAACTATTTTCAGTCGACTCCACATGTGACGGATTATTAAATATTCGCCATATATCTCTTTAAAAGGTGAACACACTTTGGTTCTAAGGGACAACGAATGTTGATACGACCCCGGCATACACAAGCAAAAAACTAACTGGTGTGAACACAAGGCAGAAAACATTACAGGGCAAAGTAAAAAGGGAGGGTGGAGGTAGTCAGTGGGGAGCATAGAAGAGAGAAAACGAGGAAGAAAGTGAATGGCGGGGGCGGGCTGAAGGAGTAGAGATGAGGGAGGAAGGGAAGGAGGGAGAGAGAGAGAGAGAGAGAGAGAGAGGGAGGGCTGAGCGTTGGAATGAACTCTCTCAGGCTTTGTGGTGCACGTTTCCCAAGGCCCCCGCCTGGCCCCTTTGATAAATGACACATGTCATTCTGTCAGCTTGTGACACTGCAGCTGGGAGGCCCTGTGATGTATGGCTCTGCTGAAAAAGGAAATCAACTTTTTTCCTTCGCTCTCTCTCTCACCCCGTGTCTTTCTCCCGCTCTCTACCCTTCTCTCGCCCTCCCGGTTTCCTTCGGCCCAGGCTGAGTGCATGGCCTTTTTATACAAGGATTTAGGTTTCCCCTGGTCCAGTAATCTCCCACCTCCTCTCCCCCTTACAGCAATAGACAGGCATGTATGAAGCCGGGGCTTAAGCGCAAACACACACACACACACACACACACACACAAACAATGATACAGCTATTATGAGCCCGCCAGAACCCCAGGAAAAGGCGGCAATGTAGCATCAGAGGTGGATCCAGAATTTATGGCTAAGAGGTGAGGAAGTAAACAAAGTATGCACTATTTAGTAGGCAAGGGAGGTAGGTAGCAGGGATGGGGGCGGGGGTCAAAATTCCGGTTGGGCAGGATGGCTGGTGTCTCCCACTGGGTCATCTGTCATCCATGTGTCTGACTGGAGGACGAGCACACACAGTTCTGGAAAGATCGACCATACACACACACTCCCACAGGAACTGGGGATGGACTAAGACAAGTATGCCACACACACACACACACACATAAACATACACACAGATGCTAGATGCAGGCAGATTAGTTCTCCAAAAGAGATTTCAATGAAAAAACCTGTATCATCAATCTTCAAGTGGTGAAAAAGTATGAAAACAAAGACGAGATGAGATTTTATTTCACAGAGCAGCCAATGAGCTGTTCCTGTGAGGTCTGCCACAACCCTCCCTTCCTGGCAGATGGCCTATCAGAGCATCCCATTGACCCCTCCGCTACATATTCCGCCCACGCAATGAGTGAGCCAGCATAAAGAAGGCCAACCTCTCTCTTTCCTTTTTATCCTCTTGCATACACACTTTCTCATTCTCTCTCTAATCATATCCGGGTTCCCCCTACTTCCACACCAAGCCCCCCCCCCCCCCCCCCCCGCCGCCGCCTTACATCCCTCCTCCCACTCCTTTCTCTCAACGGTTGACCTGTTATCAGCACTGTGAAGATTTAACCGCCAAAGAAAAAAAAAAAAAAAAAAAAAAGCACGACTAGGGCAAGACAGAGGGACGTTTCCCAGCGTCGCCTCTTCATCTTCATCGAGCGCACACAAGTCGCAGTGCACTCAAATCCAAACGCATTCATAGGTGAGCAGGAAAAAGACGGGTATCGTAGCCAGTGTTTAGCCAGTCCTGTTCGATGGATGTGCGTGTATGAAATCTTAGGAAGGAGTAGCGTGATTTGGGTTATTCAGCTTGCTGCATACACACACTATTGTGGAAGAAATCACAATGTGTTGCTATAGAAACCAGGGTAACTTTTAAAAGGAGTGCTAAAGAGCAAGAGTTACCAAAAGACACAGGGCGGAAAAAAAAAGGAAACAAGGAAAATGAGGAATAAGTTGGCTGGGGTCGAAGAGACGAGAGTTGGGTGTGAGATATCTAAGTATTTATCTTGAAAAAAGTTTATTACCATCCACCATAATTGTTGCTATATATACATGTGTTTACATGGGTGTGTTTGCGCCGTATTGATATATCTTATTGGAGAAATGGAAACTGTCCAGTTAATACCATCCGATGTTATAAGTAACAACAATGTGCAAATTACAGTCTAAAGATAAACGTCTACGATAAAAGGTCCCTATTTGTCGGAACCCGCAAATAAAGTCGGCTGAGGATGGAGGAGAGGCGGAGCCAAGGGGAGCCAGAGCAAATAAAAAAACGCATAGACAAAGTTTTGTCCAGAGTGCGGCCACCCGGAGGTCGTGACCCCCCGACGACCCCGTCGGCCGTGCACTTTGGCTGGGGTTGGATTGTGAGTAAAGAGAGGAGGGGTGGGAAAGGCATCATTAGAATTGACTGATGAGCAGCGCTGATGTCCTACAAGTGCAGGGTAAAGCGGGCCCTGTACTGCATTTATAAATGGCTAGTCTCTCACAATACCATCAACAGAACCAGAGCACTGTGTGTGAGTGTGTGTGTGTGTGTGTGTGTGTGTGTGTGTGGTTAGAGGAAAGGGGGTTGAACCACCACTGGTATGAGCCCCTGTAAACAAGCTGCCTCTGTGACCCACAGGATATTGCCATGTTCATGTAGACAACAAACACATTGAAAACACACAGCTCTGCTGCCACTGGGAGAAAATTCCTACCGCTAATATCCATCTACATATATAGTGTATCCACTGTAGCCATTTTGTTTTTGTTTAGTCTCCTTTTTGCCCAAAGTTTGGTTTGAGCGGTTTGATTTTCTCTTTTAATCATAGCTGGAGGAGAGGAAGAAAGAGGCGTGAGGAAATGAGGGAAGCGATATGACAAGAAGGGTAGTGTGCTGAACAGGATCTGGGAGTGTGCGGCTGTAGGTGAATACGAAGGCAGCAGTGTTGGACTTCAAGGTCACCTGATAAACACCGCACTCACAAAGCAAGTACAGAGTAAGGTGAAGAACCTGCGAAGTCCTACTCCTTCCCCCCCCCCCGGCGTACAAAAATGGAAACCTCAAATAATCACTAGGGCTGTTGCTCCATGCTAATCACAAAAAAAAAACAATCTCAATGATCACGCGCACATACAAAACCTCAAATTGCTCTCATCCATCTAGGCTATCTAGGCTGCCCATGTTAAAAACAGTGTGTGTGTATGTGAGTGGGTGGGATGGGGAAAGATGGGCTTCCCGCTCCGTTCTGAAGGCCTGGCCGGCAAGATGATGGTGAAAAATTAACAGCAGGCCGCCAAACAAGCAAAGGCGCCAGGGCGAGGGGATCAATGCTCGGGATCCGCGGCAGGAGCAGCTATGTAAAACACTTGCCTTAAGTCAGCCGCATCCGGTTAATATTTAATCCCTCCATCCATCTCCACAAAGAGCATTTCCCTTTTAGCTTTAGCTGCCGTTTACTTTGATTACACACAACCGTTAAGGGTGAGTGGGGGCAAAGCAGGAATGATAAGAGAGCATGGTGAGTGATTTGCATGGGGATGGAAAATATTTTCAGGTTTGATAATCGCTGTGAGCAGTCCAGTGTCACCGTGAGACAGAGGAGAGGAGGGAAGGCCCGAAGAAAGAAAGAAAGAAAGAAAGGATGAAAGAATAAAATAAAAAAGAAAAAGGTGAAAAGAGGTTAGGTTTGTAATGAGGGGGAAAAGGAGGTGATGTTGGATGAAGCTCTGGAAAAAAAAATGAAAATACTGAATTTCGCTCTGCGGGGTTGCCTTATTTAAAACAAGAGATATGCAAATAGAGTAGGAGTAGCAAAATAACACTGATATTATCTTCCCCGGTTATTTTCTGTGGCAAATGATTTCTAGGGAGGAAATCCAAAACTGCAACTCCCGAGTGAACATGCAAATCCACAGAATGTGTGTATTCCTGGGGAACCTTCTGCACTCACTCTCATGTTGCTTTTTTTTTTTTTTTTACATTGCTGTTTTTCACTTCCTCCTACCAATTGAAGCTTCTCATGTTTATTCTGCGCTGGCACAAAAAAAAAAATGCATTTATTACAGGGGGACCGAGTCACAACTGCTACATGTAAACAGCGTTGAAAATGAAAATATGCTAACTTTAAAATTCTAAAAAGATGTGCAACTGTTTCAATAAATAATATGACTTATAATTAGAAGTAACGCAATGACAGAGAGGTAAGTAAATAAGATTAAAAGGTCTTTCTTTCGAGTTACTCACTATTCTGTCTTCTCACACACACATACACACACATACACACACATACCACTATTGTATTCAGCATGATTTTTTTTACATTATGCTAAATCTAGGCCAAAGCATTTGAAACTGAAAACAATGCAGAGGTTACGACATATGGAAAACACAGTTCTTCGCTCGGGCTCTGTCTTTAACCGCACACTTTGCAAAATAGAGCAGCAAATGTATCAGCCAGGAGGTAACACACACATACACACACACACACACACACACACACTTTGAACCGATCCTCCATTGCACACAACATCAACGAGAAGCCTTTTATCCAGTACTAATAGCATCACCTTGAATGACAGTCATCTGACAAAAGCTGTATGAAAACACAACTTCTACACAAGTGTTTTCGTATAAAAATTCCAAGCAGGTCAAAGCTACGGTCCCCCTTATGAACCGGACATCCCAGACCGGCCTCCTACGGGTCACGTCAATACGATCGCAAATGCGCCGAGCTATTGATCAGCGTGCGTCTGCCTCTGGCTTACTCTTCAAAGCGGGAGAGGACTGTGGCTGCAGGGCCCGAGACAACACTGACAAGGGTAAAATGTTATTTCTCTCGCACGCAGACAGCTGGACGCGGTGTGGGTGGGGGGTGGCATCGGCGGCAGGGGGTATGTGCTAGCGAGCGAGTAGGGAGAGGGGGGAGGGGGGCATTCAGCCGGCAGTAATTCTTAATTGACACCTGTCAGGATAATAGCGGCAGTCACAGCTGTTGCGGGAGAATTTGTCCATCGTCCCGTTCATCTGTCAGCTCTAATACCCGTCCTAAAAGCTCCCACACACACAAACACCATGGCGGTACCCCCGCTTCCTCCCATGCCATCCTACCCCCCCCCCCCCCCCCCCCAAAACAGACCCCCACCCATTAGCGGATTCTTTGATGCCGCTGCCGGGACCAGCCGCCGGGACCCGTCTAAATCCTCCATCCACTCCCAGGAACCTCGACGCCTGGTTTTAATGAGAGGGGGCCAATGACGCTCGAGCAGACCTGTTCCGTTACACCGCTAAATGCACGCCAGCCGTGAGAGGTGATTCATTGTTTGGCGACAGGCAACTCCAAATAAAAAACCAAGACTGCTCGGTTTTAAACCCCTCACGCTCCCGTTCTCATTTGTTTCATTTCCCCCAACAATCTCCGCCTAACTTTATCTGATGAGATACAACCGGCACAAAGAGGAACATTTTCTGGAAGAGAAAAACACTTTTTTTTTTTTTTTCTCTCTCGCCACCATCGGCGCCACTCTCTCGTTTTTTTTTTTTTTTTTTTTTTCTTTTGCTTTTTTTTTTTTTTAAAAAAAAAAAAGTATTTATCCAGAATGGAGAGGGATTTGAGATGAAAAAGATGCTGGAGGAGGAGAAAAAAAAAAAAAAAAAAAAAAAAAGAGGAAGAAAGGGGAAGGGGCGAGGAACGACATGAGAGGTGCGTGAAAGAGTCGGAGACAGAGAGAGCAAAAGAGAGGGAATAGAAAGAAAAGAGACGGAGGAGACGGAGGGGTGCACAGGGGTTGGATGTCCCTGGATAGGGCTTCTGCTCTTCTGTAGTGGGCCCATCGTGTTTGTCTTGTTTGTTTGTTGGCATCAAAGAGCTGCCTCTCACTCCCCGTGCTAACTGATGTAATGAGTGGGTAAGCTACATGCCTTTTTTTTTCCCCTGCGCTGAGGAATTCAAATACTTATTAGACAAAATATTCTGTAATTGCTCATCTTTTATTGATAGAAGTAACATGTTAAATTTGGCTCCAGTAGACTTTTGCATAGCCTCTTGAGGGGGCAAGGCACTGATCAAGAGAACAAATTTACCCTCTGCAAATGTAATACTTTACTTAAGAAAATTTGAGATGTCAATTTTTGTGCCTTAAATGTTGCATGACTACTTCTCTTGAAAGCTTCCTCTCTCATCTTCCTCATGTCTGAAATTATCTGCTGCAGAAAAAAAAAAAAAAAAAGAAAAACATATCAATATTTTTTTCTATTAATGAGCTTCTAAGTCTTACATTCCAAGTGTTAAGCCTTAAAATATAATTACTCAGCACAACACAAATAGGCTATTACATAGTAACTAAGCGCACTCAACAAAGAGCTGAGGACAGCATAGCATTTATCAAAGCTTTGAGTCCAATCTGAGTTTCACAAAAGTGTGTGTGTGTGTGTGTGTGCGTGCATGTGTGTGTGTGTGTGTGTTATACTGCTGTTACATTGAAAAATGAGAACAAAAATTCTTTATTTAGGGGAAATTGTTTTTCTATGGCAGTCAGGAGTAAGACTGCTTGTCAGCCCAGTCCCAGAGGGCGGCTTTCTATCTGTTTCAGACTTGATTTTTCTCAGACTTGGATTTTTTTTTTTTTTTTTCTTTTTTGGATCCCATGACTTGCTGCTGTTTTTATGTGCTGCAAGGCAGGCAACAAAGCACATCTGGCTCCTTTAATGATATGATTTCCCATCATACTAAGCCACCTCCATTATGACCTCCCACAGAGACATGCTGGCTGCACTTAAGCATTAGGTGTAGGTGCGTGTGTCTGTCTGTCTGTCAGTCTGACTGTCTGTGGTTTCAGTTGATGATGTGTGTTTGTGTGTCTAAAGTGCACCATGGGTAACACACTGCTATAGATGGTAGCACACTGCCCTGAGGGCGGCTTTTGTTGAGAATCCCCCAGAACAGAAGGAAAGCGAAAAGAGACAAGAAACGGCATTACTTGTATGATTTGTAATATATCCTTATCTTAGAGAAAACACACTGTTACGATACTGGATTTTTAATCGTAATCAATACGAAGAATCAACTTGTATTTCAACACAGCTCTTGTAAGTTTTTTGGTTTTTTTTTTCTTATTTTCATTTCAAACGGATCCCGCTTTGCCGGACGCTTTACGCGGGGGCCCCGAGTTTGTCAGAGGCAGATAAGGCGCAAACAAACGCGAAGATTCTTCCAGTCACTCCAGGCATTAAAATGTTTGACCTGTGACTCATGCAAATCCCATACGTATGAATTCAACCACCGCTTTTGGAGATGGCTCGAGAGAAAGCAGCTGTCGATAAAGTCTGTCAATGCCACCTGGTAATGACACAGTTATTCCAATCATAGTAACTAAGTTTGAATAAGGAAGACAGGGAGGGAACGCACGGGAAACATAATAGTAAATAGCAGGCAATACAGGGCAGGTAATACCGGCTGCCATGGATCAATACATGCGTTCCCGATTCTGTCTGATTGGGAATAGCGAACAGATATGACTGTCGGGAGAGAGAAATTTGCAGAGCTTCCGCTGGGAGGTTGTTTTTATGCTCCGGATGGGGAAATGGGGGGAGGGGGGCGGTCTGACAGCAGGTCCGACTGAAGAAGATGACTAACGTGGTATGGTTACCATTACACTCGTTCAAGTTATTCATTCCAGGAAAACTAACACCAGTCAGCGCTGAGCTACAAGCACACAGTGTCTTTCGCCTCTGTCTCGTCCCTCCACGCCGCCCCCACTCACCCCCGTCTCGCTCACTCGCACACACTTTTCATTGAATCCCAGCAAATTTCTAAATTTCGCAGAAAACCGTCCGGCCTTTTAGGATGTCTTCAGACGCTCCCCCACCCCCGAAAAACTTTCGAGGCAAAACACTAGTTCTTTTTGCTGAGAATCAACTTCTGGTCAAAACGCGATTGTTCGCAGGTTAAGGCGCTGGCATTTTGGGGGGGGGGGGGGGGGGGGGTTCGACAGCATTGCAAAGGGAAAAACACACCGCAGTCAACGTGCCGCTGTGCTCCTCAGGACACTGGTGCAGAAAGAGGAGTGAGGAAGAAGGGGGGCGGGCATATAAATCTAAGTATGCTGATCATTTTGAGGGAGAATATCACATAACGGCATCGTCAAAGAAGAGCACAAAGGTTGCTGTGTAATCTTAGCTACCCGGGCATGCACAATCATTAATCCCTGGGCACTGTGATTCTCCAGCTGGGAATAAACCGGAGGCCTCGGCGAGGCAGCTACACCACTGAGTTAAGAGGACATTCACTTTAATGCAGCCAAAGTACATGCCTACGTGGAGACGGTGTTATGATGTGGGGGTGATTTACTAGCAAGACTGGAACGCACACAAAAGTGTAAACAGTATGACTGTATTTTAACGCGTGAACCATTTTGGAGTGCTTATATATCAAGCGGTTAGAACAGCAAGGAGCCATGTCAGTAATATAAAAACAAATACATATCATGCAACAGCTGCAAAATTTCCACCCTCGCATTCCTTTTTTTCGAAAAAACAAGGGGGGGGGGGGGAATACTCTTTTAAAAAGAAAATAACGCTCCACCTCGACACAAAAAAAAACACGTCTCGCCGTCGGATTTTAACGAAAAACAATGAGGACGGTGAGGCTGCGGGGAATAAACGCAAGGGGCGGGAGGGTGGGGGGGGGAAGAAGTAGTGATGTGCTGTGGCTGGTCCGGGTTGCTTATTACAAGGTTATAAGAGAAGGGGGGGGGGTTGGATGGGGCTTACTGAGGTCATTAACTGGCATTGTCTCCTGACGTGATTAGTCAGGTAGCAAAGTCCATTTGTCACCTGCACAGGCAAATTGAGTTGGTGCTGCACTAGGGGCTATGGGGACTGTATAATATCAACTTGATTACATCAAGGCAGCTGCGGACTTGACACCTTACTGAATTTGTCAGCATTAATCGTTAGAGCCTGTCACAAATCCATCAGCTCCGCAGATAATTAGGGCTCTTTCTAATGAAGCCAACGGGAAGCAACCTCACCCCCACAACATGAGCACGCCTGCACGCACGCACCCACACACACAATTTTACTTATAATTAACCATCGTGCAACACAGAAAAGGGAGTGACTATCTCATCCGTCCCCCCCCCCTCCTCCCCTGCCCTCGTCCTCGAGCTTTAAAACAATAACCCCCTGCCTCGGATGAGAGACCTCATCGCTCCGTTCTGTCTTTCGGTTTTCCCCAGACCTCAGATCCCCTTCAAGATCGAGTTGTTTAATGATAATGCGAGGAGCACGAGTCATTACGTGTCTAAATACACGCTCGGGGAAAATGTTGTCACACACCTGCTGATGCAGTTTTTTTCCCCCCACCTGTTTAAATAGTTCAAGGTTTATTCCAGAATGATGGGAAGTAACTTAGCACTTTGGCGGATTGAGCAAGAACGTCTTTAAAATCTTTTCTTTTTTTTTGTTCAATAAAAACACATTTCTTATCTGTTTTCGCTAAATACGAGACGAAGCGGAAAAAGAAAATAGAAATCACGAGTATCGGTGTGTTTAGAAAATTGAAGAGGAGATCCAGCAGAGTTGTTGCTACAAGGTTATGAAGTTTAAATGTTTGCAGGAGATAGTGAAACTTCAATAACCTGTATTTCATGCAACACGTGAGGTTTGAATGACTCAAATAGAAAAAAAGAAAAAAAAACGTCAAAACAAATAATGTTTTTCCGCAAATGTTTCAAGGTGAGAGGGGAAAAAAAAAAAAAAAAGGTATTTGCCGGGAATCGTCTGCGATTGCTGTTTTAATTATCCGAGTTCTGATTTCCAGACTCGGCCCAAACGCCAGCAATTTCCTCTCCAGCCAGCAGCACAGGGAGGAAGCCACAGGTCAGTACTAGCTCCCAGTGGATCTCCAGCTTGTTCTGTTTTAGCGTGTATGTGTGTGAGTGTGTGTGTGAGTGAGTGAGTGATTATGCATGTGAGTGTGTGTGTGTGTGTGTGTGTGTTGCCGCCGGGAACACGAAGCAGAGGCTGGTACATCCAAGGCATGGGAGAAATGGAAAACTTCCTGTTCGCCAAACTTATGATTTGGCCATCGAATCCTATGACGGCACGGCGCTTTGTGGGCCGGCCTGATCGATCAGCGGAGTGTGTGATAGATTAAAAAAAAAAAAAAAAAAAAAAAGAGGAGCGTGGAGGAAGGGGAAGGGAGGCGGGTCAAGGAGGTGTCATGTTTTCAAGCCTCTATCGACATGCGGAGAGCTAATTAGAACCCGCCATTTCCAAGCCCACAACAGAAACTCCCGGAACACGGAGTAAACTCTGAAAAGTAATCATCGGGGGGGGGGATCTGATCGCGCAATCTTCGCCACAATCCGGCCCAGAAAACACGCCTGCACCAGAGGCAGGAGAGAAATAAGTCAACAGCGAGCACCGGTTGAATGTTCTACTCCTTCTCATCCTCCTCCTCCTCTTCCTCCTCCTCCTCGCAAACCATCGGCAGCGGCTCCACGCTTAAATGATAAAACCTGCGGAGTTCAAAGTCTTCGTCGGCTGGCCCTCCTGTTCGACCCGCTTTGCACCTCATATTTCAAAATCTCTTTAAAATTCTGTAACTGTCTTTTGTTCACTCCAGTTGTTAATGCCTAACTTCAAAGACCAAGGCTCATTAGCACAGAGGTAGAAACCCCTGTCACTCATTTACATTTGTTTAAAGGCTGCAGGGGGGGGAGACCAGAGGAAAAAAGGGGGGAGTCCAAATCCAAACCACTAGAAGTCAACCTTGTCAACCCTCTGCCAACACCTGGGTTTATCGCATGGTCACATCGCAAATATTACACTCCCCCTCCAGCATTGGATATTGATTTCATTACTGGACTGTTTCTTCCACTGAGTGTGACTTGAATTCGGATGGGAACACAAAAAAAACAACAACAAATAAACAAAAAAAAAAAAACCTCAACGTCGTTGTGTAAACAGAAAAGGGAACGCCAGGTTAGTCGAAGAGCAGACTGGAGGGCAGCGTTTCCTCTCCTTTGCATACGATCACCTCGGACACACACACACACACACACACGCCGTCCCTTCATTCGCCTTCAGCGAAGTCCAATTCGAATAAAACGGGTGATTTTCGAGCAAACTTTTTCTGTTCTTTTTTTTTTTTTTTTTTTTAATCGAGGTGGTGATGGTAGTGGGGTGGGATCCCAATTGAGACAACAGGGGGTTGTGTGTGTGTGTGTTGTGTGTGTGTGTGTGTGTGGCTAAACCTTCCAGAGGCATGCCTGTCTTCGTGGAGGGATTTATTGATGTTTATCCGGGATGAATAGATCAAACAGTGCCACCTGACAGGCGATCAATCACGCATCAAATCAAGGATGGCAATCCTCTAATAAAATGGAAAGAAAGGAAGAAAAAAAAAAAAACGCTCCCCCTCATCACCCCACCATCCCTTCTTTCCCAGTCAGTTATTCATCATCCCCTCAGAACCTCAAAAAACCTCCCTTTTATCCCCCCTTTCCTCCATAACAAATTTTAGGTGGGGTTGTTTTTTTTTTGTGTTGTTTTTTTTTTTTTTTTTTCTTTTTATCCTCCTGCTTGTGTTATCAATGGAACAATGCAGGGAGATTGTGCAGGATTTGCGCAGGGTGCGGGTCAGAGGGCTGGGGTGGGTTTTCTGTGCGTGAGGGAGGGGATCAACAGGGACCGGTGTCGTGAGATAAAAGCATGCAAAGGAACTAGGTGAGGTGTGGATGGATCCGGTCGTGTGTCTATGTGTGTGTGAGAGTGTGTGTGTGTGAGAGGAGAAACTCCTAGGACGGGGACGGAGGGGCGGGTTATACCTGCTGATCGCCGCGGCTCTTGCTGCTTTCTCCTCGGCATGGTGACCGTCACTTTCCACGGTGTCTCTTCATGCAGGGATTACAAAAGAAGTCAAAGTCTTTGTCAGTTTTGAAAATGCATCCCTCTTGTTTGTTTTTTTTTTTTGTTTTGTTTTGTTTTTGTTTTCTGGGAATGTCAAGTCTTCTTTTCACGCAGGCTGATACGGAGGTGGCGGTGGTGAAGCTGGGGAGGTTGGCTGAACAGCTGGATCGGCTCCAGCGACGGTAGATGGAAGAATTAGGGACGGTTTCGACCACCAGCTTCTGACACCTTCATGTCCATCAAAGATCATCGTCCTTCATCTCCTTCATGGCGTGTATTAAAAAAAAAAAGAAGAAAAAAGAAAAAAAAAAAAAGAAGTAGGCAGGCACCTCGAAACCCAAGTTTTAACTTCACTCCCCCAGCCTTTTGAAAAAGAATCTCCAGCGTTGTTTGAATAGTTCGCTGCGCCTTTTTTTTTTTTTTTTTTTTTTTTTTTTTGTTTTTACGCCAGCCAAACTGTAAATGGAAAAATAAATAAAGTCTGGCGGTGCGCGAACAAATAAGTCCCGATCGGGGGCAAAACGCGCCGCGGGCGAGCACCGGATCCCCGGTGGGTCGTCTCCTCCTTCGCCGTCTCCGCCTGGGAGCTGGAAAGAGAGAACATGGAAGGGGGGGAAGAGGAAAGGAGGAGAGGAGGAGGAGAGGAAGAGACGGACAGGCGTTAGATGGGTTAATGTCAGTCCCGTCAGCACTACGCCACCTCAGCCCGGATCCAAGCCTCCACCAGCCCGGCGGAGACTTTTTCCTCCCTCCCCCTCCTCCTCCTCCTCCTCCTCATCCTCCCTCCCTCCTTCCCTCCCTCCTTCCTTCCTTCCTTCCTTCCTTCCCAAATAAATAAATAAACAGGCAAAAAAAAAAAAAAAAAAAAATCGTCGCTTACCTACGATTTTAAGGATTTCGTGGAAATGATTTCCACCGCTCGTCTCATCGCATCCCCGGACAGAGAATGATTATATTTTGAGGTGGTGGTGGTGGTGGGGTGGAGGTTGGAGGTGGCGGCGGGGGTCTTGGAGGGGGTTCGGAGGAGGAGGAGGAGGGGGGGAAGAAGGGGCGGCGGATGCGGCGGAGAGAGGAGGATATCACTTGAGAGGGAAAGAAAAGAGAGAAAGGAAACCAAACAAGAACGCGGACGCATCCGAGCTCTCGCTAACAACAGATCAGATCGACATGGACTAAAATAATTGTTCCAAAAAAAAAAAAAAAAAGGAGGAAGGAAAATAAAAAAAAAAAAAAAGAAGAAGAGGTGGAAGGTGCTGAGGGGTGGAAGGGGGGGGGGGGGGGGGACTGATCCGAGGTCTTCCAGAAGAAGAAGAAGAAGAAGAAGAAGAAGAAGAAGGGGGGAAAAATGGAAAGGCGGTGGATCCAGGAGCGGTTTCAGACAGTCTCAACTGATAGACAGACGCATCGAGTGGCTTTTCCTGCTACATTTTTACTCCTCCCCTCTCCACAAGCGTCACCTCTGACAGAGGAGCCTACCTGTCAATCTTTTTAATTGTCTTGCCCCCCTCCCTCCTCTTCCTCTTCCTCCTCCTCACCGCCACTCCACCTCTTCCTCCTCTTTTTTGCCGTGAACAAAAAAAATAAAATACCCCCCCTTAAAAAAAAAACAACCTTTCGACAAAAAAACTTGGATCGATAGAAAGAGAGAGAGAGAGAGAGAGAGAGAGAGAGAGAGAGAAGCCCCAAGTGCGACGTCACGTCACGTCACGTCACGTCCACCTCCCCGATGGTGAAAGCGTGGCTGGTTGTTGCAGGAGTTGGAAGTTCGATTCCCACGCAAAAAAAAAAAAAAAAAAAAAAAAAGTGGCACTCGGATCCGCTTTCGGACAGACGCTTCCAGAGAACCACGGGAAATGACGCGTTATTTCCACCCTCCTTCCATCCACCCACGTCGGTTACAGGTGTAAATCCACGCACCGACCAGCGTCCCGGCTCCCTTGTGGCTTCCAATGCCACCCTCCCTCCCCACCCACCCACTCCACTCCACCCCCCCTTCCGCGATTGCGTGTTTTTTTTTCTTCTCACTGTTATTGTTTGCGTGAAGACGCGATGGGGCTTCCCGTCGTTTTGGTGGAAGGAAGAAAAAGAAGATGGGAAAAGAAAAGAAGAAGAAGGGAGTTAAGGGGAAGCAGGGGGAGATGAGGATTGATTTGTTTCACCTTACTAGGAAGTGTGTGTGTTAGTGTGTGTGTGTGTGTGTGTCCGGGAAGGGGAGGGACTCCCGACGACAAGTCCGGGGCGCCGCTGGCTGCTTCCAAAGCTGCCTTTGCGCAACGGATTTTTTTTTGTTGTTTTTTTGTTTCGCTGCTTAAAATCCTCCGTTGCACACAAATTGTGCTTGTTCTCCCGTTACCGGCACCGGAGACCCGCCGCCGTTATTGTCGCCTCCGTGCGACGCGGCTCAGCCCGGCCTGTGCGGAGGGACGAGCCTGTAGCTCCGGCTAACGGCGGCCGGGGCTCAGTGGCGCCACGGCCCCACGCAAGAGTGAACTTTTTTTTATTTTTTAAGGCGGGAGGGGGGAGGGGGGGAGTGGAAGTGGGAGGGTAGTGTGTGTGTGTGTGTGTGTGGGGGGGGGGGGGGGGTCACCATGTCCCGCCCGCAGCTGTGGAGCAACGGCCGGAGGGCGGTGTCGATCTTCGGCGTGGGGCGCAGAAGCACCGGCGCGCCTCTGGGAGCGGAGTGGGCTCCTCCGCGACGCACCGTCATAGACACGTCCTACTCCGCGCACTTCATGGATTTCCACGGATCCTCCATCCCGAGCCGAATGCGGAAGCTGGTGGTGACCGAGCTCGCTCCCAATTTCAGAGAGGCCGTGCGCGTACGAACCGCCGCGGTCCCGACGCCCGGAGACGCGGAGTTACTCGTCAGGAATCGGTAAGTTGAGATTTTTTTTCTTTTTTTGGAAGCGTATTTTTTTTTGTTTCCCTCCACAGGCAGCGGGAAATCTCGTGAACGGCGATCCGCCGGGGTATTGTTTAGAAGTTGATAAAATAACAATAATAATAATAACCATAAAAGAAAAATAGGTATCGTCCTACCTTGATCTACCCATGTCCGGCACCTGCGATCGTCATCATCATCCTCATCATCATCATCATCATCACAAGATGGCAAAATACGCGAGGAATAAGCACTGTAGTGTAATTCCAAGTTCCGCCCTCTCTGCATTTGTCTATCAATCCATCTCGGCATCTCTCTCTCTCTCTCTCTCTCTCTCTCTTTCCCTCTCTCTGTCCTCCTGTCTCTCTCTTTCACTCTCTCTCTCTCTCTCTACGTCACCAACCTGCAAACAGAAAGTCACGGGGGGGCGTGGGGGGGCTCAGACTGGCACCAGGAGATGGAGATGATGGAGATGGAGGCATAAGAGAAGGGGGGGTTGCAGCATCATTTCTCTCTCATTCACCACAGCTGCAGCACGCAGCCCTGTGTCTGCACTGCCGGGGCAGGAAAGCCACCTCAAAATCGAATTACACACTTTTATTTTCTCTCCCTTTTTCAGCATGGCCCGAGACGGGACGTGTTTTAAAACAAAACAATTCATTTAGGCGTCTTTTGCACGGCCGCGGCGCAAAGAGCACGACTCCGCGTCGTCGTCGTCGTCGTCTTCAACCGGTCGGTGTTTGTTTGTCCCCTCGGCTGCAGGTGACATCTCTCCGAAGCATATTTTATGTCGTGGTTTGAATGTTTGCTTGACCCGATGTTTGTTAAATGACATAAATCTGCTTGGGGTTTTTATACGGTGCCGTTTACTGCCAATAAAATGTAATTTCCTGTCAGAGTGATTGCAAAACCTACTATATTAGTGTCCCATCGCTCTGCATGGCAGTAATCGGTTGCTCGTGAACTAAGACCTTTGAGCAGGTTCGCCGCCGCGCACGGCTGTTTATCCAGGCGTCTCGGTCGCAGCGGCCGGGACGATATTTTAACTTTCAGTGCAAGATCAATATTTTTTGATGACACGCATCGGCGCTCACTTACCTTGTACCTCGACCTTCGTCGGCGCGGGCTTAATATTCATTTCTAAGTGTGATATAAGGGCGATATCCAAAAGAGAAGAGAATTTTAAGCGGCGATCGTGTAAAAATCACTCGCCAGCGTGTGTCGAAAGGTCGGGACTTAAGTCCGGGTTCATCTCGCCGGCACGTCCGCCGCTTCGTCTGCGCCTTTTTCCTAATTCAAATCATCGACGGAGTTTTCTCATAGCTTTTTATTTTTCCTCATCGAATTCAACGCGCGCGAGTGCTCGATCCGCGATACGCTTGCGAAATTTTAACAAGGATATTCGGAATTTGATATTAATTTTAATAACCGTCGCGGCCGTATACACGAACATCGCTTTGTTAATGATTGTTATTTATTTTGCGGATGCCTTTCGTCAGATTCTTTCACTGTAGTCATAAACGGCATCTCGGCGATTTAAAGTCATCATTCTCAGTCATGTGCTTTCAAGTGTTTGTACCGATTTGATGATGAGATTACGTTTCTGTGTGCGAGGACACAGATTCTATAGATGTAAAGCTGTCACAGGCGTGTTTTGTTATCACTGTACCCATCTACAAACCGCAGAAGCATTATCTAAGCTCAAAGTACACATGTGACACGCAGAGTAATAAGGAACAGAATGTGTGCGCGCCTCCGAAAGATAGTCAATGGTTTATTTATGCGCTCCCTTCTCACTTATTTGTTTCCGATATGTTACAAATGTAAGATGAAAATCGCAGTGTTTGCGCCGAGGCGACGAAACAACCACCTGAGATTTGAAAAGTGCGGCTCGTTGTGTCTTTGACGTCGACGGATCGTGACATGGTGCTCTTCGCCGCGTTATACAAGGCCGGATACGCCAAATTATTGCTTTTCTCTTGAACAGCTTCGTGTCCGGAGAGGAGGGCCGAAGTCTCGACCTTCACACACTTTTATGAAATATGTAGCACGAACAACCTCACCGGAATTCCGCGTTGTTCTCATCGCCTCGTGTGTTCCTTTGTCTTGCAGTTTTGTGGGAATCAACGCCTCTGATATTAATTACGCCGCCGGCCGTTACGACCCCTCGGCGCGGCCCCCCTTCGACGCCGGCTTCGAGGGCATCGGCGAGGTCGTCGGCCTCGGCCTCAGCGCCAGCTCCCGCCTGACGGTCGGGGACGCCGTAGCCTACTTTTCCAGCGGCGCGTTCGCAGAGTACACGGTGGTCCCGGCTGAGGAAAGCGTGCCCGTCCCCTCGGTGAAGCCGGAGTTCCTGACCCTGCTGGTGAGCGGCGCCACGGCGTACATCGCTTTGAAGCGTCTGGGCGACCTGGCCGCAGGTGAGACGGTCCTGGTCACGGCAGCCGCGGGAGGAACCGGACAGTTCGCCGTGCAGCTCGCCAAACGGGCCGGCTGCCACGTGATCGGAACCTGCTCTTCCGACGAGAAAGCCGGCTTCCTTAAATCCATCGGTTGCGACCGGCCGATCAACTACGCCGCCGAAAACCTGGCCAAAACGTTGAGGGAAGAGTATCCCGACGGCGTCGATGCGGTGTATGAATCGGTCGGAGGCAGTTTCTTAGAACTCGCGGTCAATTGCCTGGCAAATAAAGGACGGCTCATCGTGATTGGCTTCATCTCAGGCTACCAGACCAAATCGGGGATCCCGGAGTTCCGCGGGGGAACGCTGCCGGTCAAGCTGCTCCAGAAGTCAGCCAGCATGCGGGGTTTTTTCTTGCCCCACTTCGCCAGTGACTACAGGGAGGCTCTTAGTAGCATGATGCGGATGTTGGCCAAGGGGGAGCTGGTGTGTGAGGTGGATTGTGGGGATTTGTCCCAGGAGGGCAGGTTTGTGGGCTTGGAATCGGTCTTCCGGGCCGTAGACTACATGTACGCGGGGAAAAACCTGGGCAAGGTGGTGGTAGACGTGGCACCGCCCTCTGTTAAACACGGGAAGCTGTGATTCACCTGAATTCTGATGGCACTCGTGATGTCGCACTTGAACTAAAAGGACTGATAATAATAGAAGGTCATAAAGAATTTAGATCGCAGAGAATGTTCATTGTTGTTACCAAGTGACCGATGATGCATAAAAGCGCTGCTACATGAGGCCTTTGTGATTATCATAGTTGGGCGTTTTGTACTATGATAAAATTGTTGATCTGTGAAGGCTCCGTTGGCCAAAATGTACCAAAGAAACTTGAATATAAAATGTAATAAATGGACAGCGATAATGAAATGCTAAGATTAAAACTGTTGATACGATTTCCTGTAGTCGCCGTGCCCGCTTTCCGGTATGCGTCGCCTCGTGACGTTTCTGACCAACATGCCACAACACACGTGCTCTCAGTACTTTTATCCGGTGTAAATATTTTATGATACACTTCATTGTTTTTCTAATTGGATTTACACCGCAATGTGCTTGTAGAAAGTGTGTTCTGCTCCAGGTGCACTCGCCATTTCATCGCCTGTTTGTGGCTGACACAAACCGGGTTCTCACAATCAATCTTTTCAGTAACATGCCCCAAAGCTGCACATAATAAAAAAAAAAAAAAATACATGTCGGGCTAAACAATAGTTACAACAGAAAATGCTGTGATATATATATATATATATACACTGCTCAAAAAAATAAAGGGAACACTTAAAAAACACATCCTAGATCTAAATGAATGAAATATTCTTATGAAATACTTTGCTCTTTACACAGTTGAATGTGCTGACAACAAAATCACACAAAAATGATCAATGGAAATCAATTGTATCAACCCATGGAGGTCTGGATTAGGAATCACACTCAAAATTAAAGTGTAAAAACAAACTCCAGGCTGATCCAACTTTGATGTAATGTCCTTAAAACAAGTCAAAATGAATCTGTGTTGCTTCCTGAGTGGACACTATGATTTCACAGAAGTGTGATTGACTTGGAGTTACATTGTGTTGTTCAAGTGTTCCCTTTATTTTTTTGAGCAGTATAGATATATATATATATATATATATATATATAATAAATCATTTATTTATTTATTTATTGTCCTCAGAGCCGGCTTAAAAAGTGTTGTCAGTGTAATTTTGGAGACGTGTCTGAGTTCATATGTGAAGCAAATCGGCACACAGTAAATAAGAGATCCTTCCATAAAAACTCAATCTCTTCCAGGATTTTTTTTTTTTTTTTTTCCCAAGCAAACCAACACGCCGTACACTAACCCCATTTCTTAAAAGGCAATCCGTGTGTGAATCTGTTATGTTTGGTCTCAAATAAACACCTGTTCCTACCTGGCAGGGAGGGCTGTAGTCTTCATGCACTATGAACATGTTATTTCCTCATCCAGGTGGCCACTCAAAATATAACCCAGTGTGAAACACGTTACAGGTGTGACCCCAGCATGCAAAGATGCCGCCTTCGCCAGACGGCGCAGGAAATCTGAAACGCAACATGCCAAGACTGTTTTTGAATTTACCGTGGAGGGAGGGTCAGAACGGCACCGGGGACACTTCATCATAGACTGGGGTCTGTTTTAAGTGCGTATCAAAAAATTTGTTTCAAGTTTTTTTTTTTTGTTTTTTTTTTTTCCCTCTCCTGGGTCTGTGATGCCATATTGAATTTCTCTGTAAATTTTCAAACTCGGATGATGCGCTAATAGACGGTAACATCTTTAGAAGGCTGTTTTTTCAATACGAAGCGGCTTACGATGAAGGATGAAAATAAATAAATTACGTGTCGCACTCCCCTGAACTCCCGAAAGAACGCATGATCTTTAGATCGCCCAGACTTCCTCGACCGCAGGGGCGCACGGGGTGATGATTCAAAAGAGTTCGCCGTGCCCGTGCGCGGTGCACGTCCACACGGCGCAGTTAGGCAAAGGTCTGGTTTAGAATCTCTTCAATTAACAGGAGAAGCCTCATCCCGGTGTCCTCCAGGGCCCACCTGTACCTCCGCTGATTAGCGAGCAGTCACAGCCCCAATTAGAGAACACAGGAACCTGGAGAGACAACACTCTTTATTTAATTGGATTGTGTTGCGATCGGAGGCCGCTAACCGGCGACGTATGGAAGCGAGCTAGACTGTCGAGCGTAAACAAGACGGAGAGGAACTTCGAGTGGAGGGGAGGTTGTATTTTTGATGTTGCAGCCACGGAAACGCCTGCCGTCTTGAGAATTACAATAAGCGCATACTGTATTATAGTTGCGAGTCGCTGTGACACTCCACCTCGCACACCGGTTAAATACAGAAGTATCTAAAATTAAATGTGTAAATTGCATGAATAAATTCGCCAAATATTATTTTGGATTGGCTTTTTTCTGCAATCTTAAATAAACAAGAGCTTTCATATACAATTCAATAGCGAAGAAAATGACAGACTCCAACTTGAGTGTTAGTTTCCATTGCAGCATCTTGCAATGTAGGAAGTGAAATTCCATGAGCTCTCTCTCTCTCTCTCTCTCTCTCTCTCTCTCTTTCTCTCTCTCTCTCTCTCTGTCCATTTCATTCACTAAAGCACCCCCCCCAGTTTCCGCCTGCTGTAACATGTGGCACATAACAAAGACATCACCCTCATAGTGTGGGATAGTAGTCTACCACCAGGCGCCTGAGGGACATCGGCTGGCTGCTCGGTGCTGCCAGGATCCAGACAGTCCAGTTTCTTTCTCTGCAAGTCAGTCAGACCCCCTCAACTCCCCAACTCCCCAAGCCCCCCGTCAGTCCTACCTCCGTCTAATTACTAAACCTAAAACCCCACTCAACTAATTAGCCACAGCAGACCCAGGAACTGTGAGTAAAGGTAAAGAGATGGCTTCATCCGGGTTTGTGTGTGTGTGTGTGTGTGTGTACATGTGCACATGTGCACTAAAGGGAGAGAAAGTGAAAGAGAGAGACAAGAAGAAAGGGAAATGGAATATTCGAGACTTCTTTAGCGAGCACATCTCTGCAGCCAATTAAAGTCATTTATTAAACTCCGCAAAAGCTTGAGATGCTGGTGACAGAATGATGCTGCGTGTTTTTTTTTGTTTGTGGCTCTTCTTTCTGGATCGGCAGACATGCGTCGGTTCGGCGTGCGCGTTCGCACGCGGACACGTCCACACGTGTCTCAGTATGGCTAGCAATCTGTCTGTCAGTAGCGCGGGAGCTCAGTGGGACATAAATTACAATATGCAGCGGCACCGCTTGTGTAAGTCTCAATGAAGGGGAGGAATAACTTTCTTAATCAAGTTTCCCTGATTAATTGTAATAAAGGTGTCATCCGTAAATGTGTCCTCCTGATTGAGTAATTCAAGGCCGGAGACAGTAAGCACATCCCTGGTGATTGGGGGGTGTTGGACGGAGAGGAAATGCGGGGGGAGTGATGGGAAGGTGTGCGGAGGACATACTGAGACACAAATAGCTCCTGGGCACACTGGCAACCTTCGCACAACTGACAGTTATGAAATACAATTATCAGTGTGATCTGCTTAAGAATTCATCAGTGGCTTCAGCGGCCAGTAAAAATGTTCAGAAAGGGGGTGTCGGGGGGGCGCGGAGTAGGACGGCAGGCCTCGCTGATTAAATGAGATTTTTTATTTTGTCCAGCAGATTGTTCACATTATGTCAAGCCGTAGTGTGACCGTGATCTTTTCTTGTTCTTTTATTCGAGTGTTTCTAACGTTCGTTTAAACCGACGTTTTCTAAATTCGGTATATCATTGTAGGTATTTGGGAAGGACTGAGATGAAACAAGACATTGGTTAAAATCAAGTTAAAATCTGTTTTTTAAAAGTACAATTATTAGCCACTTCTCATTGGCCTTTATCGGATGCTGCGTTTCAAAGTCGCGGACCGTTTTTTTCCCGAAATGACAAATATCAGTCGATGATCCGCAAATTGAAGGACCGAAAGTTATTTTATCGTCGAAATAATAAAAAACCTCTCAGGATCATGATTGTGATTTATTGACACCATTATAAGGACAAATGCTCTGAATAATAGACAAATCTAATTCGTCAATTGTTATATCTTAAAATGATTAACATCTTTGTTATCTATTTAGATTTTAAATACTTACCTTCAACATTGTCATCTGGAAAAAAAAAAGTAAGTGAAACGCTTCTAATTTAAAAACTTTGGTTTTGAAATTCACAAGTTGATATGGACCTGGACCTCCCGACCAAATGAAAATTTGAGTTAAAATATAGAGCCTGTAATCCAGCTCGGTTTGAATCATGTGCAGGGGATTCAAGTTCAAGAGCAACTTACCGTTATACATAATTAGTCCTTTTTTTTTTTCACCACAATACAATGCACTCATAGTGTATTTCATTTTGCCGCACTTCCTGCAAATGCATTCAATAACGGATCAAATGAAATACTAACATTCCTATTCTGCAGATAAAAATCACACTCAACAACATTCATCATTTTTCCACCTACATTAACCCTTTAGGGCAACTTTGCCGGCCTCCGGTGTTGAGTGAGTGTCTCTCGCCGCGCCTGCATGGATGTAGATATATACTAAGGTGAAAGGTAAGGACACAATTCAGCACCTCACGATTAACGACGGCGTCATCGTCATCGCCGCGATGAGCGGCTCCATATTTCCGTCGGCCGGATAAAGAGGAGAGGAGAGACTACGCTGGGAGGAGGGGGGGGGGCGAAATATGAGCACGCTGTCGGCGGGATGACGGACAGGTCCTCAGTCCAGTTCCCCCAGGTCCCCCTGTCCTAATTCTTTACTGGCTGAGTTGGCTCGCAAGACGGTGTCTCTGCGGCCAAGGACACAGGGGTGTCAGCAGTGTGTCTGGGTAACATCGTTCATCAGGCCGCATCGGTAATGGGTAGCTCTCTGTGACAGTGGTCATCAGGACACAAAAGCAAAAGGGCCCATAAACATCACATGACAGATGGCTGGGAGGACAGCTTCGGACAGGGAGGGAGGGATGGGGGGGGAGAGAGAGAGAGAGAGAGATAAAGTGAGATAGAGGGAGAGAGAGAAAGGGAGAGAAGGACAGAGGTGGAAGAGAGATCTCAGGCTGGATTGTTAACTCTTATGGAAAGTCTCAACCGCTAGATGGTTTATGAATGCCGGTGTTCAACGTCAGCCGTGAAGGGAAAAGCTGGAAATCATAGGGGAAATAGTTTGCAACCGATGTCCAACAAAAGAGATTTAAAGTGACCGAAGCGAAAAAAAAAAAAAAAATCTCGTACAAAAAAAAAAAAACATCTGCTCCAGTGACTCAAATAAACCTGAAGATTGCTCAATATTATTATAATAATTTGATACTGTATGTCCACTCCCCACTTTTCTTGCTTTTCACCGGGCAGCGACGCCCGTGTCCAGTTAATTCGGTTAAACCGTTCACCCGGCGATACGTCGCAGACCTGGCGGCGAGTTCAATGGAAGAGCTGAAATGAAAGTGGTATTTACTTAAAAGTTGAGCAGAGAGCGCAAGAAAAGAGGCGTGTGAACAGAAAGGATGAGGAATTTTCGGGGAGAAATCTTCAGAGATACAAGCCTGCAGCACTTTTATGCCAAAGATTTTATCAAAAAGCTTCTTCGGCACAACTCAAAGTTTGAAGAGTTTGACATGTAAGCACGCCGTATTGTAAGAGTTGGTCCAAGGAGAATGAGTTTTATTTTTTATTTTTTTTGTTTAAATTGCGACCTATGCAGTTTGAAGAGGGTTAAAGCTGAAAGATAATTATGCAGGTGGTGGCAACGACAGAACGTGAGAAACAGGTTGTGTGAAATGAGGTGAGGGTGTGAAGGGCTGTCAGCGAAGTGACTGCGGAACCTGTTGTCGGTCTCCGCGGAGGGAAAACAATTGTTGTGTTAGCAACACCTTTGGCATCTCAGGATGTTTACTTTGTGTGTTTACATGGAATTCAAGGTATCATTTTCAAAGCCAAGGAAAACCTAGTTCTCTGCCCTTTAAAACGATGCCGGAGGCCGTGTCGCATCTTCCTTTGTTTTGTAGCAATAGCCTCGCCCATTAATCGTCATTCATCCGTCCTATGCACCTGTATATAAAATGGAAATTAGAATATCCATCACTTGAGCACGACGTCGGCGTGATTGATGGGTCAGTCACAGGATCCCCTCCGTTTCCTTCCCAATTCAGGGTTTCAGGAGTGAAAGTGAACGTTATCTCACGCCGTGATCAGATTTAGTCTCCACATTTCCATCTAGGAGAGCGTTTTTGAGCGGATGATACACAATCCCGACGAGGGGGCAGCCAGCAGAAGGTTTATGGAAATCTAATATCATAAGGCCTTTTGGTTTGTTGGACTTGTTATTCATATGTGGGCTGGTGACACGTTTGATATAACAGTATAAGACAATGTAACGAGGCAGAATCTCATTTTGTTCGAGTGTTTCTGTCATAATGGTCTCAAGGATGATGGGAAAATCTGTGCAAACAGGTTTTGAGTGGGGTGTGCTAAGACTAAAATACCAACTGTTTTCAGAGAAAATCCTTTGGTAAATAACAGGAAGCGACCTCTGAGAAGGCGATATGAATTCCGGAGAGCGTCCGTGTAAGATGGTCTTTTAAGATAAGGAGACAGTATTTAAACATTAATAGACTGACTCCCTGCAAACAGGTGAAGAGAATCCAACGGGGGGAATCAAGCCCACGTCGGACTTCGATTAAATTGCTTTAATAATCCATAATAATGTAAATCTTCTGTCAGGAATTCAATTCTCTTCGTAACTTATTCTATGATAATGTTCAAGCCAAAAAAAAAAAAAGTGACATTTAAAGTCCCGTGTTGGTCAACTTTATGTCTCTCTTTCTCTTTGTCTCTCTCCTTGTGTGTGTTCGTGCGTGTGTGTGTGTGTGTGTGTGTGTGTGCGCGTGCGTGCGCATGCTTTGACGAGGCAGCGACAGGAGCCCTAACGCTGCAGGATGGAGAAAGGTGAACAGGAAACAGAAGGTGCCCATGGAGGAGGTATATGACATCTGTCAAGATCCAGGGTGGGTGGGGGACTCAGCAATCCCCTCCGCCGGTCCGAGGGTCACCCATCGCACTGCACTCGCTGAAGTTGGCACAATAGCATGACACTTCCTTGGCAACTGTGGCTGAGAAGCGGACAGCCTCGGACATCCGACGAACACGCTTTGTTGTTTTTGTTGTTTTTTTTTTTTTTTTTGTTTGTTTGTTTTTGAGTAAATTCGCGCGAGGGGTTTTTTGTATGTGCTGGTTGCGTCTTCTCCGTACAGAAATGTCATGCACCCACCCCACCTACGCCCCCCCCCCCCTATCTTCAGGGTCTTGGATGGAGGAAGGTCAGCTGACACGGCAAGGTCGACAAACAAACAAACAGAGGGAATTAAAATAAAGAATAACAGAGCAGATGAAACACGGTCGTGTGTTTTTTAATCATGGTGAGGTTGATGGCATGTAGCAGCCATTACTCTCTGCTGTGTCCTCTGCCCCCCATTGGCTGCAACAACGGCGCCTGGCAGGGCCGCCGGTGCCACGTCATCTCACACTTTTACTTGACAACATGGACAACAAGGGGCCGCTTCACACTGACATTCTTCTCAAAAAGCTGCTCGCTGTTGATTTTTGCACCGACCTTTTCATTGCCCAGTTCGAGTCCGTGTTTGATTTTTTTTTCTTTTTTCTTTTAATGTTTTATGTTAATGAATGTCTGAGGGGAAAACTTCAATTTAAAATCCAGGAATTACAGTTTTGAATCTCTGAGGCACTGCCCGAAATTCTTCTTACCAGAAATTCAAAGAATAAAGTGTAAACAAGAGGTTAAAATAACCTCTTATTAAAAAAAAAAAAAAAAAAATGGATAAAAATGAAAATAAATAATTTTACATATTCTGTGTGAATACAAAATCTTCTTACTTTCATCTTCAACAATTAGGTCCTAATTTTTAAGTGTTTATGGGCATAATTTTGGAAACTTGGAATTTAAATTCACTCTCAATAACCAAAGCTATATTTTGATTTTTTAAAGCATTTCCGGTGGAAGAGGAGCCTGCACCGATCCGTAAGTGTGACATTGAACGCTCTGTGAGGGAATATGTCACACGAATTGGTAACTGTGGACCCAACGCACATTAAGACTTAGAACTATCTCAGTGTCAAGATGTTCTTTACTTCACGGATAATAGATAATCTTTTCCAGTAAATCCATTCTATTTCCTGTCGTGCCGTTTCTTTTATCACCCCAAGATCATGTTTATGACTGTCATTTGCAAGGTTGTTCATCAACTGCATTGTGTACATATCCAGCTTATAAAATTTGAATTAATATAACATTTTCAAACTGAGAGTGCAAGTCATTTTTAGTGTTTGGCATTGTTTGTTGATTGTTATGATGGAAATAGCTGCAGGTGTAGTTTAGATGTCATGCAGTAGTACTAAATTCCTGTCATATTTCAGCTTTGACCTCTTTTAGGTCAAAGGGCTTTTTGAAAGATACAGACAATTCCTGTTATGGTGACTCGTTTTGCAATTTAAAATTAAACCCGTGTATATATATTAGAAATCCACTTTAAATCAGTAAATTAATTGGGGCGTAGGGCTGTCAAAGACCATTACTGAATTAAACCTCGCTAGTAATTCAAAATGAGTTTTTCTAATTTGCTTTAGTCATTGAAGATCCTGATTTATTGCTTTTATGCAGCCATCCGCACATAAGATACAGGCAACCACCATGATGTTTCAAACTGATATTGTAGAATTTGAATTTTTTGCTTTATTTAAAAAAATGTAATGCAGCATTGTGCATGTGTGCGTTTCTTTGTTTGTTCACCAAAGTACATGCATCAGTGCGTCTCTTGAGATTTGCACTCAATAAAATATATGTGTTTGTTTACTTAAAGCGCTTAGATGTCATTTTCTGTACATTTTTAAAGTGCAGACAATATATTTCTGTCGCAAAAAGGTGTAACGGTTAGAATTTTGATCCACGGCATTCTTCTATTTGGTTGGTGTTCATTGATCTCCCTGTGCTTTGCTAATCTTTTGACTCCAGATAATTGTGTTTTGCTGGGTAATTCAGCTTGGCACCCACTCCCCCCACTACGCTATTCACCCTCGAAATAGCCAGCAGTCAGGACTTTGAATACGGCTCGGTCCGCATCAGGTGAAGCTCAAGCCTCGCCCTCACAGATCTGTATGCAGAATGTGCCTTTAAAAAAAGCATGTTTCTTTTGTTTATTCTTTGCGTTGTCTTTTCCTTTCAGAGCGGAGTTTTGACATTGGAGATGACAGGTGTCTGTGGGGTGGAGGTGGAGGAGAAGGAGGGGGATAAGATGATGGTAAGAAAACAATCTTTGACTGCCTGTGGGTGAAGGCAGACTCCTCTAGGCAAGGCGGCCTTCAGCGTTTAGCTGGGGGCGCAGTATCAAAATCACAGCCACTGCTGTACCCCTAAGGCGCTAATCTCAACCAGTTACCGTCAAGTGCTGCTTCTTCTTTATATAATCCTTCATTTCCCCCTTCCCTCTGCTCTCTCCATCTCTGCCATACCTCTGCTGTTCCAGACGCAATCCACAGAGGTGAGAGGATAAATGACAGTTTGAGAGGGTACCGAGGAAGGCAGGCATCTTGAATACAGTATTGTTTCTGTTCGTACCGGCATTAAAAACAAATCCAAACATCTTTGGCTTTGACAAAATTATTAGGAATTGTAGTATCATAATTAGCAGGGCTTCTGCGCTTACCTGTACCGAACCGGGGCGTCTCGCCGACTGTTCAGGAAAAAAAACGCTGCCATCCTTCAGTCTGACTGCGGATAAATCTTGAGAGATGGATACATGGAATGACGGAATCTCGCAAAAAGCGTCAAGATTTGAATATCAGACGCATTTAAGTTTTCTAAACTTCAGGTTTACCGCAAGGTAACCTTATATGGTTCAAGCAGTCTCAGTCACTCCTATTCAGTTTGATGTTATATTGAATGACCACACACATATTCTTAAAATAACATATATTCTCATATATGTTATAAAATAACATAATAGACATATTCTTCTAACAATAAATAAGAAGATTTTTTTTTCTCTCAAACAGCTCTTGAGAACGGTTCTCCACTGAAACGGCAACACAATGCACATGAAAATATGTATATCATACACTGGAAAAATATCAACAGTCTTTATCGATCAACACATTCGAGATTACATTCTGTAACCGTCTAACCCAGATCCGTAAACAAGTGAATATTTACAATTAGAAGTATTGTAAAGTTTTCCTGCATTTAATATAAATATCACTATAATATAACAAAATGAAGTAAGTGAGGCATAGCTGCTCAACATTGGATTATAAAGAGCAGGCCAGCCACGCGTGCACAGAGGCAATGGCCTCGGGCATCTCTGATTTGGCCTTACTTGTGGGATGGCTTGATGCAGACCGTAGGTGAAGGCCGGTGTATGTCTGTCTTGTCTTGTGAATGAGTGGGTCAGAGATGGGGGGGCAGATTGGAGGGACGGAGGGGAAGAGAGGAAATGGAGGGATTAGATGAAACCTTTCAGTGCGTGTCATCATCCATGACATTCTGTAGGGCTTGACCTTAACAGAGCAGCATTGTGTCAGAGACAAGGGCTCATCACCACCAGGGAACGCACACACGTGCACGTGCACACACGCACACGCACACACAGACAACCCTTCAAATAGCACTACGGCGCTGACATCAAGTCTCAGCTTACACTTTCATTCAAACGCACACATGCAAATACACACTGGGAATAATACAGATAAATTGTCGGACACTGGTCAAATTAGATGTGGTGAATATAACACAGTTTGATAGATTAATGAATTGACTGTTAAATATATAGTTGCGAAAAACGCTCTCCAACATTGACAGAGTAGCTATTAAAGTTTTGAAACTTTCCCACTATAACGAACAGATAGACAGAGAGAGAGAGAGATGGAAATATCAGTCTCTACTTTTGAAGCAGTAATTTGGATAACAACAGTGGTCACAATTTTTCAACTATATCAAAAATAATTAACCAGCAGGATTGATGGACTGATGATGATTTTGGATCATTTTAATTAAAGTTCTTGTTTGTTTTTTTTTTTTTTTCTGAAGTTGACACACTTTTTGCTGATGCTGCACTTTATCAAAAAATGGCCCTTGGGTCCATGACTCCAAAATAAACAGCTAAAGACCAAAAATATATATTACCACATAAAAAAAAAAAAAAAGTTAGCCTATACATTACAGATACATTACATGGCCAAGCAAAGACTACAGGGTGGCATACCTCTCAGGGCAGAACCAGAGACTGAAACTTCTGCTCTTTATTGTTATATAAAAAAAAAGATATATATAAAAGTATATATATATATATATATATATATATATATATATATATATATATATATATATATCCATCGTCTGCTGTTTATCCTGCATTTGGTGGGGGATGCTCAAGCCTATCCCAGCTGTCACCAGTCAAACGCAGGGGTCACATATACAGCCAGACAACCATTCGCTCACACATCCATCCAGAGAACGTGGGAGGAAACCGGAGAACCCGGAGGAATCCCCACGCAGACATGGAGAGAACATGCAAACTTCAGGAAGAACCCCTTCTCAGAATCAAACCGGGATCCTTCGTGCTGCGAGGCCGAAGCGCTAACCACTGTGCCACCATCCGGCTGTATACACACACACATATATGTATATATAAAATCCTATTCCCACCAATGCTATTTTGTCACAGGTTCTCTAGCGGCCTAGAAGCTTGAATTCACACTTTCTTCCCGATGTATCTGTAACATGGGGGCCCTGCCATCTACCACCATGGCTGCCTTCTGCTGCTTGTCCATCATCACTGTGTACGGTTTGCTCAGTTTGTTCAACATCACCAGTGACTCTGTCTTGAGCTGGAAGCCCCTCAGTGTCTTGGCTCGTTCATTCTGGATCGCCTTGATCCCGGGACCTCCAGTAAAGATGTCCCTGTGTACAATGCTTGCCTCCTGGTCCTGATGCTCCATGAATGTCCTCCCAGACAGAATTTTACACCCTGCTGATATGTAGTGGATCATCCCGGGGGCGTCTTTGACCAACCTGCCCCTTCGGTCTTGTCTTGTAGTAAACACCGGCCTCAATCAATCTTCTATTCAAGGTATACTGTTGTGCGGCCATGATCAATGCTTCTGTGCTGTCTTTCAGTCCAGCCTTTCCGAGCCAGCGGTATGTTTTCATGATGCCGCTCCTTCAGGCTGTCGATGACAAGCCTCCGGGACTACATCAGAAAGATGGCCACCAATGATGATACTGTTGAGTGAATATCTGAAGCAACAGAAGCCCAGGTGGAGCCAGAAGGGCTGTCATATTTATATATATATACAGGACTGTCTCAGAAAAGTAAAATATTGTGATGAAATTCTTTATCATTTATAGCGCAATTAAAAACCAAAAATTACTTTTTCATGATATCCTCATATTTTGAGATAGGATTTTTGAGTTTTCTTAAAATGTAAGCCATAATCAGCAAAATTAAAATAATAAAAGGCTTGCAATTTTTCTGTTGATTTGTAATGAATCCAGAATGTACGACATTTTTGTTTTTGTAATTGCATTACAGAAGATAAAGAACTTTATCACAATACTCTAATTTTCTGACACAGTCTTGTATATAGTCCATTATACACACACACACACACATACATATACATATGCATATACATATACATATGAAGATTAAGATTACATATACATATTAAGATAAGAGCATGTATATGTATATGCATATAAATTTAAAAGAACATTTACGATAACAGCCTTCTTGTCCTGCGTGAGTCCTCTTAGGAGTGTCCACTTCTACCTTCTTGGATTAATGATCTTTAGTTGTTGAATGTTCCTTCTTCTCAACCAGATAATAAGCACCCTTTGAAAGTGCCTCTGGCTGTCTTGTTCGACCTCTAGCAGCTAGTAACAATACTGATGAGAGTGGAGAGATCGATCCAAAACAAAGTTTTGGTTCCCCAAACTCATGTTTGAAGTGATTATTAAAATCTCTTTGGGTTTATTGATAAGATCCAGTTGCAGTTCTACACATCTGATGAGAGCTTGTGATCAATGTACTCATTGGGTTAGTGTTGGTGATACATGGAGTGGTTTGAAATCCATAGGGTTTTCCTAAATGTAGCAATCTGAGGACGATCTTCCAATCATCTAATCATAATCCGTTCTGAGTGTTCTGTTCCTTTGAATTCAGACGGAAAGCAACGAATGGACGGTCAGAGTAAAATACACCTTTCTGATTGTGATCCCATTTAGTTTCCTCCACCCATCATTCATTTGCTTCGCCTTGACCTCCTGGATTGTACGGTAAATAAGCCCAAACCAGTGAATGTTGCCTTTACCATCCCAAAATTTGACATAACTTCCCTGCACTTCTTTTTCTATGATAACATACAAAGCCTTCCGGTTGACATAAATTTGGGTACATGGGAAAGTTAGAACTGGGACGGTGAAATACCCATAAATGCATTAAAACTGCCTATTTATCTCACTGCCAAATATCAAGTACAATTTAAGTCTTCGTTCACAAAACTTTACCTACCAGATGCTTCTCCTCCTACATGTCCTGACTTGACAGAGATTTACTTAAAGTCAGCTTATAAAACATAAAACATATCATGGGTCCCATCTTTCTCTACCGCCCACCTATAGACTGTGTCGTAACAATGCCTCGGGCAGATTCCAGACTTTATCTCCACACCTTCTCATCGGTCGGCCCCCATATTCTGAGGACAGATTTAAAGTTGGCCACTGAAATGGTATTATAAAAATATGGTTGACCTTTGAGGACCAGGGATATTTTAGAGCGGGATTCTTTCTATCCTCTGTTGTTTGGACTCCCTGCTCCTCTCAGACTTATTAACATATGTCAGTCTCCCTAAATGCTCTCAGTCTCTTTATTAAAAAATTTAAGTGCAACAGTATAATTTTTATTATGCCCATAAAGGAAGCGCTAGCTCCCATGAATTTATTTCATGTACAGTGAACTTTCAGAGTGCACTGCAATGGGTTACATAATTAATTTCTGCTTTCTCTTAATCCATTGTCATATATTTCAAAGTCCTGCACTTTTTGGTCTTTATTTTAACCCAATTTTCTATCCATCCTTCTATCCATCTCGTCCATTCTTTATTCCAGCGTGAACTCTCTCGAGTAAGTGAAGGCGTGTCCACGGCACTGCACCTATTCATTTCTACCTCGAGCAAAATAAAATATATCTTTATGATAGCTTTCTTGATTTGAGTCACATTAATAGATGGATGGAAATCCATTTGTTCTGTTTTTGTCAATGCTACGAGCGGCAAGGAGTTTGCCAAAGTGCGGCATTGATAGTGGCGTGTTTGTGACCCCATCATGCTTTCTGTTCTAATGATGCTCAGGCCTCCATCAAAGTAGGGACCCCCCGTGGTTCCCGGGGCCCCCGGGCTCATGCACTGTTGCTCTGGTTCAGTTTCCCCCCTCGCTGCTCGAGGCTTGGTGCAGTAATGAGAAACTGAATTTAAAGAAAAGCGAAACAAAACAACAAAAACCCCTCCATCATAGACTGACATCCAGTCCGTGTTCAGTCAGCTTGCTCTTTTTCTCCTCCTCTGTATCAAAAACAAAGATTGTTTTAATAGAGCAGTTCAAACACATTGGGCAGCTTTTGTTCAATACATCTTTCTTTCCTGCACATAACCCCCCCCCCCACACACACACACACACACACACACACACAAACAAACAAACAACTCAAATAGGAAGAATTAGTGTGCACATGTGGATTTATACGTTCATACTCAGTGAACCGATGCAAGGGGTGAACACATACACACACACACATACGTATATATACACACACATGTGTCTGTGTGTGTGTGTGTGTGTGTGTGTGTCTGTTTGACCACATCTACTTTTTTTTTCATACGGCGGGAACAGCAGTGGAGAGTCGCAGTTGTTTTGTCAGTCTCCATGGCAACAAAGATCATCCAAGTCAGGGGAGGTCAGGCTGCTGGCGAGAGTCAAATTTGGGTTCAGTGAAATCAAGACTATGTGAAATGCCCTTCACGCTTAGCACTCCATCTGTTTTTCCCGCTGTCTGTCCATCAACACCCTTCTCCTCATCTATATATATTTTTTTTTTTTTTAAAAAAAGGACTCAGACTTGGACAAACTCACATTTAACGACCCGGAGGATCGGGTGTCTCGGCGTGTCTCAGTGAGCTCTCGGTCCAGGCTGTATCCTCCGTTCCTTGTCCTTCTTGATAGACCGGAGTTTATTACAGCAATCCCAGATTTGGTGTCGCCGTGTATTTGAGTAGTAATGTGTTTCCTACCTCCTCATCCAATTTGCTGGGGGCTGATGGGCAAGTGATTTCACGGAGGCGTGAGAAGAAAAAAGGGTACCTGCCAACCGACTGAGGCCAACTGACTCTCCTCAGGTGATAATTGGCTGCTGATGCAACATCCAAGCACCAGTAATTAATCTCCACAGTGTGTATGTTTGTGTGTGTGTGTGTGTGTGTGTGTGTGCATGCGCGCATGTACTTGTGTGTATATGAAGCAGCATGTGTTCAATTCCTCTTTGCAGAAGAGAATACACATTCTATTGTTACGTTTATTTCTGATTAAAAGAAATGAACCCTTTTAAAAAATCTTAAAAACACACACTGAACACACCTGCAAGATGTCATGCCATGCAGCTCATATCATACAAATCCGGTCAAAATCACATTATCTGACAAATATACTTTATCCAAAAGATGTCTGCCATCGCACCCTGCAACAACTTGGGAGATTGTGCCGAAATCCAACGTCGTCCGTTCATTAATTGATGAAATAGCCGTCACATACAGTGAAAATCCGTCCTCCAGATTGTTGCGTGCCAAGCTGTATTTTGCTCATCCTCCCCAAGAGCAGGTGCTGTCAGTCAGTAAGTACTCCTGCCTGAGTGACAGGCTGACAGTCTAGTGACAGAGAGATGCTAAATCCGCAAGCTCGCTCCGGATTCCAGTCATACCAAAACATTTCTTTTTGTTTTGGGAGAAAAATCGTCCGTCTGTCACATATGTGCAATTGTCACAAAATATATCTATGACAGTGCTTGAATTATGAGGATGGAACCGGGTGACTCTGTGTTTTTGGGTGTACCGATATAAGACGGACGATCCGAGCCATCATCATTAGCCTCCACCCGGTCTGTGAAAACCAGGTCAGGTTACTCTTGAATTATTTTTGGTGTGTTTTTTTTTCTTATCTGACTGCTGTTCGTCACCTGACCTCCAAATGCTTGCTGAAATGCAAAGGTCTGCAGCACTTTTATCTACTTTTTAATGTTACGTGTAACTGATAAGTTCGGTCGGCGATAGCTTTGTGCGGTGTTGTCATTTTGCAAAGCTTTTGGTGATTTTCACAAAGGGGAAATTCTTAGTTTGAGAGGCTCAAAAAAAAAAAAAAAAGAACATCCCTGGTATGATTCCAGTAAACTACAGATGTGTATTACAATAAATGCATTACCAATCTGGTCGATTTATTTATTTATATTCCTAAGTTAGAATAAATCATTGCTACACATGGGATTTATATTTAGAGAAATTTGAGAATGGGATTGAGAACAGTAAGCGGGTGGTTAGTTCCAAATACTGACCTGGAAACACGACAGGATTTAAACGACAACAGAACAAATCAAAGCGACACAAATAAGCACAATTGAAAAAAGGAATTAAAGAAGAAAAAAAAACAAATAAAAAAAAAATAATAATAATTATTAGAGGGACAAAAAAAAAAGCCTGCCCCTTTTTTTTTTTCCAAATTAAATTTTGGACAATGGTCCTGCTTTTCCTATGATTCTGGGACTGAGTCAGTGAGTTCATGTCATTACAGCAGCCGTAATAACCTGAGAGTGTACAAGACAGAGATAAGTGGTAGATACAACAAGCATTTATCTTGCTGTGTTAATTAAAGATAATCAGTCCTTAAAGACACCCAACTCCTTAAATTAATAGTAGCAGGGGTATCCTGCCTGCAACACCAACGAGAAAAGACATGGAAGAGAGACTTGGAAATAAGAATGGAACGTGTGAGCTCAGCTATCAAGCGGCTTTTCTCACAGTAATGATGAGGTGGCCTTTGCTCATGTTTCATATTGTTTAGGAATTATTCTAAAGAAAGCTCTTCCGTTGGATATTTAGGTTTTCACAAGTTTGTTTGCTTAGCGTGAGTCGAGAAGTAACAGAAGTCTTGGGTGGCTGACAACCGTCGCCAGGCGTGGCTACATTTTAAAGCAGTGTCACTAAATTCACGAAAACATGAATTTAAACCATTTCGGCGACTTTTGAACTGAGGCGAAAAGTGTAAATTCCATCCTTAAATGAAACCGTCCGAAACTGGGAAAAAAAAGGGTCTACGGCGCCACGGATTTCAATATCATTATTTACAATCTGACAATATTGATTATCTATCACCGGACAAAACGGTCACTTTTTCAATAAATGATTTGCGTCAGAAGCGCGGGACGTAAGGAAGATAAATAAATATCGAACAACAAGTCTATCAAAGTCCTGTCCGAGACGCCGTTTCCGTAGTAATTCAGATGGGGGCAACAGTGGGATGCTGGGTTTCCTCGCCAAGCTTTGTTCTCTGTGACTCACAGTGTGAGCTCCGTGTTAATTTGGTAAATGAATACGTGTGTAAAGACAGGGCCGCCCCGCATTAACAGCAACACCAGCACAATCACAACAAAAGGGCTCCACCAGCTCAGGCTAAGTTTGTGATTAAAGGAAAGGCCTTTATGCCGAGGTGTAACAAAACGGCATAGAACGAGCTTTGAAGCTTATTTATGGCGCTTTATCTAATCCCTACCACCCGTGGCTATGGAAGAGATATGGATGTATTATTCATGATAATATATGGTGGTGACTCTTATGCAGATTCACAACAAAGGCAAACTTTCT
The DNA here is from genome assembly GCF_037954325.1 of Fistularia commersonii. NCBI lineage: Eukaryota > Metazoa > Chordata > Actinopteri > Syngnathiformes > Fistulariidae > Fistularia > Fistularia commersonii. Next base: position 4,501,530 of record NC_141294.1, on the reverse strand, counting down.
TTTTATGCCTGTAAAAGGCCAATTATTTTTTTTCCCTCTTAGACTGATGCAGAATGGATCAAATGATGAAATAAAAAGCCGGTGTTTCTGACGTTTGGTGGACTGGCTTACTGTATGTTCTTGTCTGTTGTGAGTCTGTGAGCCCTCAAGCGATGGGCTTCCTTGGCTGAACTTCTGACTACAAACCACAGTTTTATACTTCTCACCTAGGGGATGCCACAGATCCACCGCAGTCCTCGCAGCAAAATTTTAACTCGGTCCAAAACCACATCATGAACACACAGGTCAAAAATAAAGGCGGCTCTGGAAAGGCAAGTCTACCCCAAAATTGAAATGCTGCAAATAAATGGCTGTGTACGTTGCACGTCTGGGTGTAGTGCATTGTTTACTGGGATATATAAATTTTAAAAAAATGTACGAATATATATGACGTTTGTGTGTGTGTGTGAGTCTGTATATATATATAGAAAGAGAGAGACAGAGAGAGGGAGATTTTTGATCACATTTGAATGTCAAATTGTAGCCTTTTGGCTGCTCGCTAAAAAAAATCAATCAATAAACAAATACATATATTTTTTAAATTGATTTTTTTTTTTTTTCTGAGCAGAGAGCCAAATGGTTGCAATGTGACATTAAAATTATATTCAACATTAAACATTGTTTTATTTTGCTGTTACATGCCACATTATTTCAACATATTACTTCAACAGGCGGCAGAATTATCTTGAATTAGAACGCCGGACTCAACATTTGACACGACCAGAAATAAAAATAGCACTGAGAACCAGCGAGGTTAAGACTTTAAAACTGGTCTCGAACAGGAAAATTGCTGTGATATGGACTCACTCATCCAACCAATAACTGACCTGGTCATATAATCAAGCTGTCAAAATGCTACTATCGCAGCTGCACAAATCAAGGGTCCCCAGCCGCAAAACAGAACAACACAATGTATCATTATCTTTCCATATTGAAACCAAATTAAGTTTTAATCACGGAGAGGAAGGACAATGGTTCCATTCAGCATGTTTGACCCTTTCTGATGGATCAATTCATATCACACATCAGATATCATGACAGTGTTGAATTTATACTTTGACCAAGAATGCATTCTCACGAAATCCGTTCAGCACCTCATTCATCAGTCACCTCGGTTGCAATTTATACATGTGTACATATGTATACAAATATACACATACATACATATACACACAGGCACATACATGTATCATATACATGTATCATCATCTTTCTCAACCTTACTATTTTAACCGTTTGATTGAACATGTTGACTGTATAATGCCTTATAGTAAACACCAGTATGGGAATATGGGGTAATGGGCTTTGGGGGGCCGGGTTTTGTACATTAACATTCATTTGCACTGCACAGTCATATATGCAGTAATTGTAATTACTCACAAACACACCCAAACACATGCATGCCCCCTAACACATACTGTGAACCCCTGTTTTAAATTATGGGAATGTCAGAACATTTTCTTCCAATTATTTCTGTGCATCAAGCCAAGAGAGATTGAAATGCATTTCTATGGAATATTTTTGTGTAAATTCATGTCCCAATCGGTAAAACCGCATCATAGAGGAGATTGAATGGCTATTATCGAGAGATCACTGGGTCTAGGAGAGAAAGCAGTTGTTTTTCTGTTGTTTTAGTGGATTTATACATTTCATATCAGGAAATGTGATAGATTATTATAATTTTCTTTAGTGGTTTTACATGCAGGAATCAATCACGGAGGTGTAGGTGTAGCACACATTTAGCGTCATGCCTCAGCGTACACGATGTGGACACAATGCAACAAGATTCAGGTGGAGATTTAGCACTTTCCTTTGACCAACAGTGGAACTTAATATCATTTCAAGATTTGACATCAGCGGCCGGGCGTATAGATTAGCACACTAATTACATAAAAAGCGGAGTGTTTAATTTTCTATTTTTAAGTGCTTACACTTTGACGAGGAAATAAAGCTGAGAAGAAAAAAAAAAAAAAATCAGCTGAGACAAACAGCTGCAGGGCTGTGGCACGCTGTCCAGACACCGTGAAGACATATAAACTGTTGCAAGTATAATGGACTCACGTAAACTGTTGTCATGTGTTAAAAAACAAAAAAAAAAATTAACACCTTTTGCTGCGCTTTGTCGTTAAAGTGAAGTGCAAAGATGTCGGTTAAATTCGTAAAATCAGCTGTTCGCCAGTCTTGGATGGATCTTTGTTTTCTTGACGGCATCGAGCACCGTGACATCATTATTCAGAACAATATTGAACAGAAGAAAACGTCCCGAGAGAATCAGACAAGCGTTCGCAGCGTCGTGAAGCAGTTTGCCGCCAGCAAAACGCTTGAACATCCAACAGGCTTTTCCTCAGCCCCGATCGGGCCGTCACTCGATCATTTTTCGAGCGCTCCTCTCTGCTCTTTGGGATTACAAGAGGCCTTATTTGGTTTTAATCAATTAAGAGTCAACTTTGGCCTCTTAAGAATAATATTACCCAAAGCCATTTATCAGTATTTGTCTACATAGGAAACTTGCCGTGTTTTATTACGAGCGAACGGACGATAATAGTCATTAGATTTCATTCCATAATTTGGACAATAAGAAATTGTACATATGTACGTTGGTATATTCTATTCCATCTGTGATAATGTCATGAAATATTACTTCTAACTAAGTTTTGGTTCTAACAGGCTGCAAATTTTCAAAAGCATGTGCTCTGTTACCTGATATTCACTCCTAAGCGTTCGTCCACGTGAGCCACAATATAGCGGTGCACTTCGGAGCACGGTGAGTGATTAAAATAACCCCCGTCCCCCCCGAAAAAATCTAAAATGAAACTGTATTAATCCATTTTTGGTAAATATCTTGAAACGTATAAATCAAGTTATTCCTCCTTTGCAGAAATGATGAATGCAAAATGCCTTGATCACTTGCATATTTTGTTTGTACGTGACCTTGTTAGATGTCCAACGTGATTCATGCAGCGCTAAAAGATCTCGCGTAGGGTTTACTAATCTGACCGAGCTCCATCTGGTTTCAACTCGGCGTAATGACTGCGTATCGGGTCGTTATATTCTCGTTATTTGGGACAGTTTATTTGAGAAGTGTTGAAGCTGGCACGATTTGAAAGTTTGATGAAGTTGCGACCCTGTTCCACAAGATTTCTATTTGTTTTTAATAGTTAACTCTTTGGTGTCTTTTATCCGGATACAGACAGTGCTGATGTACTATTAGTTAAAAAAAAATGCAAATTCACTTCTGTTCGGTGAAGATAACTTATTTCAGCACAACCTGGACCATCTGAATATTTATGTTATTGTAATGACACAATGTTATAAAGAGTTATAGTTCTATAAATCCAAAAGAAAAACTAAGCATTTGTAATTTTTTTTCATTTTTCAATACAAAAAAAAAGGAAGCTCGGACATAAATCCGCCACAGATGCGTTGATCAAAATGCCAAATGAGTGGTTCGCCTCGCTCGATGACAGTAAAGATCCGAGGGATTTAAAGGAACAACACGGCCTGAAGAAAAGTTCTTTTTAAGGATCCTGTGCGGATTACGTCTTTGGGACATCATTTGTCACTAACGGAAATGCAGATATCGAGTCAAATCCAAAATACATGAGCTGAAGCATCTTAAACTAATCATGGAAGGGAGTGTGATTGCTGTTGGAAGGATAAGTTGGTGCCAAGCGGCCACGCCCAAGTTACGTGCGCAAAATAAAAGGGTGTCATTAATTCAAAGGCAGTTAATAATGGATGAAGGAAGACATCACCCAAAGCTATTTACGGTTTTGAGGAGGCAGACGGATGAAAAGATGACCCTTCCCTCGCTCGCGATGACAGTCGAGGGTTACTTTACAAAACTGCTGGCAGCGGACGATCTTCCTGTAGCAGACAGACGGAGCTGCTGTCACTCAACGCCGAGCTGTCACCCTCCGCCGAGATACCATGAGTGTGTATCTGCGAGTGTGTAAGTGTGTGTATCGGTGTGACAGGTCTGAATTAATGAGAGGTATGTGTCAAGGGGAGAGAGAATGGTGGGGGACACCGAGGAGTAACGGGGCCAAAGACGCTGAGTGAGAAGCGAGGACCTTCTGTGAAGGAATGACACTTAAAAAGGATCATATCCTTATTTGCTGGCTGGTTATTTAAGGTGAAATCAGACTAAGATGGATTGTTAAAGTTGCAGTCGGTGACAGTTTGATATTAAAATATCGCCTGCAGCTCAGGATTTTTACTTTGACTGCGTTGACCGACGAGGTTTATGTTCTTAGATTCTGAGGGAGAAGATGTCAGACGCACAGGAAGTGACGCAATTCACGTTTTGGTTTTTCTTTGTGAACGAGTGAACAAAGCCGGTTGGTCAATGACACCGAAATATCCAAACTGAGTATCCTATCGAGGTGATAGCGCGGCGATTTAAAAAAAAAAAAGAAAAAAAAAATCAAGAATTGGGGTGCATAATATCGCTGAAAACATTTTTCACCGAGTCATTTCTTTTGTCTGAAATGAAAATCTATCATCCCGCACTCGGGGTTCGCAGGAGCCGATCCCGGCTGTCATTTGGCGAGAGGCGGGGTTCGCCGGTCGATCACGGAGACGTGCAAAAAGTCCACACCCACGGGCAATTTAGGGTCTCCGCTCCAGCATGTTTTTGCTCTGCGGAAGGAAAATGGAGAACGCGGAGGAAAAAGCCACACTGTCAGGGAAACATGGAGGCCGCGCACGGAACGACTCCCCTGTTGGAAGCGAAGCGGGGACGTCCTCGCTGTGAGGATCCATCACCGCCTAAATAACGTTCGAATTCAGATGGAACCATTTCGATCCTCGCTATAAAACATCAAAAGAATTATCCCGTTTTCATTTCCGCATTATTCCACTTTGGTCTTCGTCCATGGTTATTATTCCATGTAACAGCACCGGGGAGAAAATACAGAGACCAAAAAAAAGGAAAGCGCTAGTAACCGAACTAAGAAAAAGTAATAATTATGAAACACTTGATTAAAAGAACAATCATATCACCTCATCCAGATCGTAATCTACTCTCAATCTACATAAATCAAATGGATGAGGTCACTTGTCCACCGTCACCCTTGGTGATACTGTCTTTTTGAAAATAAAATAATCATCCCTTTTATCGAGTCATTATGATTAAGGCCGCCTATATCTGGGATCTATTGCTATTTTTAGAAATGATTTGCTGAAATACTAAAACTGATTTGCAAGTTTAAATGCAGTAATGCATTTGGGATGTGACGTTTTTTCCAGAGATAAATTCAACAAAAGATCACAATGTGACGAACGGAGTTTGAAATGTCCCGACTTTCTCTCAAACCTGCCCCGTGTGGGTTGATCTCCGGAAAAAAAAAGCGCTCTCGGTCTCCGATAATAGAGCGTGACAGAGTCTCCGGCCAGACCCGAAACTCCCAAAGAGCAACTGGAAATTAATGTCTCCTATTTGTGCAAAACTTCCATTTGCAAGGAAAAAGTAGGGAAAGGAGAGGAAAGTCCACCCAAAACGGTCTTAATCAAACTACGGTTGTATACAAAGTGTAGCATGCTTTTATATAGGTGAATGAAAATGAAACAAAAAAAAAAATTGATCTTAATATTTTGAGCAGTTTCATGAAAACAAATAGATACAACATTAATAAATGATATGGAAAGTCAAACTAAATCTTAATGTTTACCATGAAATTTTGGTTTTTCGGATTTTGAGAGATCTCTCATCTGTTTTTAGCGATCGGTGCTTCGTTATCGTGAGTCGCCGCGTTGGTTCAGCATTTTCTTTTTCTACTCGTGTGTTCGGTCAGATGTGGTAATTGAAAGGATCTGTGTTGTTCCACATAAAGAAAAAAAAAAAAAACAGCACATGCTGGTGACTCAGATGGGTAAACCTCAGTTTATACTTGTGTGTGCGTGTTCACGTGCATGTGTGTGTGTGTGTGTGTGTGTGTGCCAGTTTCCCCTTCTGACTGTAGGAGAAAAACAGCCAGAGAGAGTCTATCAGCGTGGCACCCTGCTCCAGAACATTCTTGATGAAGCAAAGGTTGTCTTCATTAGGTGCATTAATATTCATGACGAATGGTAATTTTGACACAGAAAAGGTCTCAGTAACCTTTTCTCGTGCATTTTTTCACTTCTCAAGGAAATTACAGTCCGGCAATGACTTAATTAATGCTTGGTTTCCTCGCCAAGTCGTTTGAGGGCCTGTCACTTTGAGGTTGGGGTATCTGTCTCACGCCGACAACGATTGAGATAGAGAGATAGAGGAAGGGAGAGAGGAGAGAGTGATTCCAGAGAGATAAGAAGGGACAGGAACAGTTGCTTTCTCACAGGCTTATTTACCATTAAAACCACCGCTCTTTTTTTGCCCGAGCATTTCTCTCTCTCTCTCTCTCTCTCTCTCTCTCTGTCCTTTTGTGCGATTCATCCACTCCATTTCTCAACCTCCTTCGTTCCCTTATGTGCATTGTGGTGTGTTGGTATATGGAGGATGTCACCCTCAAGGCCCTGCAGGCCTCACATTTCAGCCGGGAGATCATGAGATGTGACAGGATGTGACTTTTCACTTTCCTCTCTTTATCATCTCAGGGATCGTTCTGCGGCGTGGCTTCAATGCCACTGAAGAGGGAGGCGCCGCAGTCCTCGGTGCATTTCCAGTCCAGAGGACAGCGTATAATAAAAACAATCCTTGTCACATACGGTATAACTGTCTACCAGGAAAGGATATACATAGTGAAGATGGTTTAAATTCAAATTCGCTTATTTAAGGGGAGCTTATGAGCTGCCGATGAACACTTCTGATGTGGATTTAGCATTTGTATTTGTTAAAAAAAACAGGTTTTATAGTGGTGGGAGCTATAAACAAAAAATACTATATTACAAGCACATACTTCATGGTCCTTTTCAGGAACTGAATTTGTGGCTGCCACAGCAGCTTAAACATTTCCAGCAGGTTCCCCTGCTTTTTTTTTTTTTTTTTTTTTTTTCAAAAGGCATGGAATTTAGGATTAATCCAAGAATCAAACTGCAGTTGATCCGCCCTTCTGCCCCTGGCAGACGGGTCAAACCAAATAGGAGATACGGAGAGACTTCCCTTCTCTCACCGCTATGATAGTTATTACATTACATGACATATATTACATTTAAATGTTTTATTGGATTTTAACCCCTTAGAAGCACACTTTTACGAGACCATAACCAATAATCGGTATTATCCGTCAGTTGCAGGGGGAAACTGGGGCGCACACACACACACACACACACACACACACACACACACAAACGCAATCAAAACCCACAAAGCAATCTAAAACACTCAATCCTTCCAAGTTCCTCTAAGACAGTAAAATATTTGAACATAAGGCAGCATTTCCTTTATCATGTCCCATAAAAATAGTAATTTGCTGGACCCCCTTGAAGCACAATATGGAAGGCAGTGTGTTTTCCTGATAATGTAGAGATGACAGATAGGTCTATACTGGGAGGTTTCACTTCACTCTGGATACCAGCGTAATAAATTGCAGAGAGGAAGGAGGGAGGAGAGGAAGAGGCTCGGCGAGAGGGGAGAGAGATAGAGCAACAGATAGAGTCTGCCCCGACGTCTCTCTTTTCTGGATGGTCGAAGGCTGCACTGTGGGCAGTGATTATACACTATGAAAATGTAGGATTAATTGGGCCGGCAAGGGAAGGCAGCCCTGTCTCATTACTGGCACAGCGGCCCCCCTCAAAGTTATCACCGCCATACACGACCATCGCACTAATGTCAGAAGACAAAGCCCTCTCTTTTCTGCCCATCGCCCTTATTATCTTATTTAAGGCCACTTAAGGAAGGCCCCAAAGGTGGATGACACTGTGGATTCACTTCACTATACACCACCTTAATCAGAGCCTCTCCTTTTACACTCACCTACAGTTACAAAGAGAAAAATGAACGCTCGGTAGACGGGCGTTTCTTTCGGACGGGCTCTACATGTGTGACCGGGCGGAGCGGGAACAACGGCGGCACCGTTTCCACTTTGTCATCGGAATAATTAGTCTATGGAGACTTTGCCCTGACCGTGTTGTTCTTCTGTTCTCGTCGCTTTATCCATTCTCCGAGATAACGTGTCACGCGTCCGGCGCCTTCCCCTCCCCGTAACATCTGTGATTCTCCATCACGCCCCGTTCATCTTCCCGGTCTTTATCTTTCTTATTCGTCAAAGACCTCACATTTTCCGCAAAGTCACGCAGGCCACGCGGGGCTTCACGGAGATCATCAAAACATTTTCAGCAACATATGAAATGATTATCGAGGCGATAATCTCTTACGATAATCCACAATACGATATCTGCCTCTGTATCCGCGTCTCAGCCGAGAGACGCGGCGGAATCGCCGAGGAAAAGGAGTCCGGCTTCGAAAGGGTTCCTAGAAGGTTCAAGGTTGAGGATGCTGAGGGGAGACGCTCATGCGTGACGCACGGAGAATATGACCTCGTTGCCCCGTGTAACATGTTGCCGATTGTAGCATGTTGTGGAGTCGACATAACGAAACCTAATTAGATTGTGGAGTCAATCAGCATCCCACAGGTACGTAACATGGCTGTAGAGAACAACAAACCTTTCTAATTGCCTCGAACATGATTACACCTCTCACCAGGACTGAGTGCCTCAAATATGCTTGTTATTTTTATTTATTTTTTTTTTTGATTGCGAAGTTGTTAGGTGTGCTAATTGTGCCGTGCAAACCATTTTGAGCGGAGCCTTGAGATTTAAGTAGGCGGCGATGAGCGGTCGATGCCATAGATGGCACTGTATCATGTACATGCAGTTTATTTGAAATTGAACTGCTTTTTATCACGTATTCGCCCAGCACGCATGTCTATAAGCACTAAGAGAGTGTCACTTCCGTCAAAGACAGACTTAGCCGAACGTAATTACGCAGGTCGCCGTGTGATAATACCTACTGTCACTCCTCATTTACAAGATCTGCTGGAACTCCACTCAATTAAGTAATAAAACACCTTCTCTACTATTGCCCTCTATCACATTAATAGCACGCATCCGTAATTGACGTGAACTGTTCCCCCCCCCCTTAAATTAGCGAGATATTTGCACGAAAAGGAAAAAAAAAGACCATCATTTAAGGGGAAAATGTTGATGTATTCGTTCACAATGACGCAACTGCAAAAGTTTGCGGATTGTTCTCGGTGAGACGTGAACTCGTGTTAGTTTCCTAATCACACCAGACTTGTGCGGGAGCTCACCTGGAAGAAATAATTGACATTTTATTTAAATAACATCCTGAGAGCTTGTTCCGCTCTTCTGAACATCTAGTATTACGTCTTTAACAGGAATAATCATTCTCTGCAGAGAGAGTAAATCACCGAGAGAAATGCGGTTTAGAGTGGAATAAAAATGCAGCAGAAATATTCAAATGAAAAAAAAAAAAAGTTCGCGAAATGTGCGAGGTCCGATACAAACAAGTATGTTGACGATTCTGATTTTGGTATAATTTTTCAGTTTCGATATTTTCAAAGATGCATTTGTGAAATTCAGCTTTATTACTTGTAGAGCACTTCACCCACAAACTCATCAGCATTAGTTCATGGTTCTGAAATAAGAAATCATTCTTATTTCATAAAACACCATTTCTACACAATAAACATCAGGTTTAATATGTAAAGACAGTTGTAAATGATTGATCTTAATTTCTAAGCCCATCTATTACATACATAGCGTTTTTATCACATATTCATATCTTATAAATGATGCATTAACTATTTCAACATTAAAAGGAAAAAGGTTTATTGCACTTACTTACAATTATTGCATTGTCTTGGAAATGATACCCCAAGTTTGCTGCATTAAGAGTAAAAAAAATGATTCCAAAACGTGTCATTTTCATTTTCCGAAACAATCTGCTAGATGATGGTTGGATGGACTGCGTGAAAAGAGAGCAATGAAACCGCAACGAAGCCACACTCACTGCTTATGCGCTGACTGACTTGTTGGGGGCGAAGACCATCTTCAGGACCGTCACCAACGTGCACTTCTGCTGCACCGGGGAGGGGGAGTAAGAACAAGTTTATTGAAATCCTGGATTTGTGGTCTTATGCAAATATCGGCGGGTCCCCGAATGCCTACCTGTTCTTCCGGTCAGCGGAGACCCGGCCGCGAGGAAAGAAATGTAGTCCGATGCAAATGTCGAGCTGGCCCGCAGTCAGAGCCCTTAAGTCGACCCTGAGGCAGTTAGCTAACTCCCAGACTGCCGTGTAAAGAACTGTAGATGTACTGTAGTCACACTGAAGCTGCATTGTAGCTACTCCACTTGCTGTTTTTCCGCTTGCTGCTCTCCAGGGTCCAACACCACCGCCGCCGCCGCCGCCGCCGCCGCCGCCACGCCACCCCTTCGCCCCTGCAGTGATAACTGAGGCCACCGCTACAGCTGCTACAACTCTGCTGAGGCAAGAAGCTCCCTCCAAGAAGTGGGGTAGCGTTTCAGATATGTCGCCATTAAGCACTCGAGGGGATATGTTATATGCACAATGTCATGGAATGATGGCAGGGTCCCGCGAAGAAACAGCGAGCGCAGTATCGCGGCTGCTCTTCTGGAGAGAAACATTTTAACCGGTCAAAAATATACGGTTCGTCCTCGAAGCTTCATAGATTACAATGAATAGTTTCCTATTTTTCTTAAATCCGCTTCATTATGGGCCTCCGTTTCCTTTGGTTTCCGGTGTCTTGAGTCGGTGAGCGCGAAAAAAAATTCAAAGGTTGTTCTTTCCACCACAAACTTGATTCGACTAACATAACATGTTGCCATAGATAGCAACAAAGCTTCAATTTGTCTTTTATGGCAGTTAAAAATGGCTGATAATATCATATTCTTATTGTAAAATATTAACACAAAAGTGACTCTTGTGCTTGCACACCTTCATGAACTTTGACTACGACACGATGGTTTTATTTGTATTTCTTATTCTCCCTCCTTTCTACTATTATCTATTATTGCTATGTTTTTACTTGAAACTCTGGCACAACAATTTCCTTCAGGATAAATAAAGTTGTCCTTATTCTTATTCTTATTCTTAATTACTCTCAAATTATTATTACTTAAGGGTCAAACCCCCACTATTGTACCGTGTAAGGCGACATTAAGTGCCCTAGATGGTTTTCCAAATCGGGCACCGCTTTCGGATTCTCTGGACGCGAAAAAAAAAGTTTATTTCATACGGAGTGGTTGTTGTGTGTGTCGCTCCTGGTCCCGGGAAAAACACACCTCGATCCATGTGAGGTTTCACCGTCTTCAGCTCTGCGTCTTCTCTGCATATCCGCACACAAGAGGTTTGTTTACGCAATTCCGATCGAGGCCGCAGCAGCTTGAGAGCGTGGAATCCAAGTTCCAAGTGGAATCCGGGTTTTGAAAACACACGAAAGTCATCATTTTCACTTGATTGCACGAAATAGAAGATAGTCTTCACCTGACCTTTATTGGCATGTGGAGTGCTTGACATAGCGCTATGTGTGCACAGGTGTGTCTCCAGCTGTGTATATCTGCATTAATGCCATTAAGTTGTGTGTGTGTGTGTGTTTTGTGAAAACAAGGAAACATGATACAAAACAAAACAAAAAAAAAAGAAAAAAAAACATACAAAACTGAACAAAACAAAAATAAAAGCCAAAGATTTTTTTTTTTTTTTTTTAATTTGATTTTTGTTCTCAGAGAAGTTTTCCTTCAATATTTTTAAATTTAGATTTGAGCTCATCACTTCTAGCATTTCCATAGCGGTGAAGATGAGCTCAAACAAATCCAATGATAACTAAAGTGCCTCACCTGACATGACGGACAAGGGAACGTCCTTCCTCATCCTTCATTCTTAAATATTGATTTATAGTAGTCCTTCAGTGTCGATCCTTCACAGATGGGAAATAACAGGGCTGTCATTGGCACCCGGGATCCGTCTCTCCACTGCCGTCTTTGACAAGTTTGATATGATTAGCCCTGCTTGTCAAGCCTGAACTTCATAGTATGTGCATGGAGAATTGACACTGTCAGCCATTAAAAAAAAAAAAAAAAAAAAAAAGCATCTCAAATTTGAGCCCTTCCATCATTCATCTCTGCCGTTTTCTGTTTCCTCATCAAAGAAACAGACACCACCTGCTAAGAGATATCACCGCCATTATAATCAGATAACGAAGAACCCTGGATAGAAGAAGACGGCGAGAAGGAGCATGAAATCTGCCGTCACTGATATCTTCCGTGATGCTGTTATAAAGCTCTGTAACTATGTCTTCAAAATCGGAAAGCCAACCCTATGTGGCCTGAAAAGATGTGCCGTCATCATCTTTCAGGTTTGGTAAACTTCAAAAAAATTTTTCTCTCAAATTATCAGACCATCGCCGATTAATTGTTGGACCCACTAAACCATTTTAAATTGAATTATAATCATCTACCGATCCATGTAGGTCCAACATCTCTACCGACCAAGAGGTAATTGTGGGATGAAAATAACAATTAATGATAACTATGACTCTTAAGTATTTCACATTTTGAATGATATTGTCATTCAAGGTTCGCATTTGATTGTGGATACACGTTTATTAATCCCCGTGAATCCATAAAAACTCGTTTCGGAAATGATAAAGGGCACATTTGCATTTAGACGGGGACAATTTATGTCAGCAACGCAAGTTTAGAAAAGTATAAAATCCAGTGATGTGTCATGTCAAACTCACAGCAACACATTCAGTTGCATGCTGGCAGTCCTGCAGAGACACTGCTATTCCCATATGTATTCTCACAACAAATTGGTATTATAATGCTAATATTTTTGTATCCATTTATTCCAATTTATCTCACCGGTGGAATCTACTAGTCATGCAGATATACTTCCAAAAGACAACCGGCCTCACCGAGTCAAGGACTTCTCACATCGGGTTTATTATTCGTTTGATTTTATTTACATTACGCTGAGTTTGGCCGCATTATCTGTAGGTTAATTAATGGTTTTAATTTGTGTTCCTTAGGGGAGTAATGACAGTGAACAACCGTAATCTCCAAATGGATTTCGACACATCATTTCCTCCGAAGCGTACGACCCAATTCGGTCCTTGTAAATAAAACAAAATATTTAATCAGCCGAGTGTTAAAACGTTTGGCGGATTGAACTTTAATGGCCGCATTCAGACCGAGTCGATCGCGAATGCACCGTGCAAATACCATGATACAGTGGCGGCAAATCCATGAAATTAAATAAATCTCAAAGTGTGCGCGCGGAGGGGCAGGGCGGCGGGGGGGGTCGCAAACATGCATGTCTCCCGTCACTGGATGTCTGCGCCGTCCTGTTTCTCTCGAACGAGCGCGCAGTTTATATGTGCGCGCTGTCTTGCGCGCGTGTTTGCAGGTCTGTTTTACAGGATCTACCCACTGATTACTGAGGGCGAGTCTCAGCCTCTGGGAGTGCGGTGAAGGACTGGCTAAGCTCTCAGCCATGTCACTGGCATTTAGCAGAGAGTAAAAAGCCTCCGCACTGTCGCTTATTGAGTCAGACTCTGACTGCCGTGTGTTTGTGTTGGACATCAGCACATGACACTTGATGTAGGACAGGACTCAGACCGAGGCCAACGCCGAATAAGAGGAGCGTACAGAAGTACCAGGAGCATGCCGGGTAAGGAGATTTACCGACGGCCAGGGCCGGATAATGAAAAACATCCATACTTTATGGATGTGAAGTCAAAGTTCAGGGTTGAAGTTTATCTGTCTATTCCTAACTTTATTTATTTTGCCTGACATAGTTTTATTTTACGTTTTTTTTTTTTTTTTCCCATCAGGACAACAAATGTAAACGAATGAGACGGAGAAGGAACAGATCACATGTAGTAGCGTCGGTGTCTTCGGTTTCACAGAAAAAATGTGACGCAAAAAAAAAAAAAAGTAATTTAGAACCAAGTAAGTAGCGTGCCACTTTGAATATGACCTGCTCTACTTAATGTACATTAAAAGACCAGTTAGGAGGACTTAATGACAGCATCTTGAGTCTACGGTGACATATCTATGAAAAACTACTTTATTGCTTTAAAAATTGCTGAAAAATGGAAGCGAGTAAGGATGTGATTGCATAAATGAAATGGCTGCATCACCAGTGGCGCAGGTAATGGACCAATGAGAGATAATGTGAGATAATGTGAGTGAGATAATGGACCAATTCTGTGTGTGGACTGTTTACTTGTTTATTTGTTTGTTTGTTTGTTTGTTTGTTTGACTACAACTCTTTACAATTGCATCTAGTTTATATGTGGTAATTAATAAGAATGCAACTGTTACCTTTACTGAATGTGTATATGGGGTAGTTTGTCTTTGTGTTAAGTTTCATGAGAACATGAACATGTTTTTTACAGTGGAACTCTAAACAGAAAAAAAAAAAAAACACGGAGAAAGAGAAACAAACCACCATCGAAAATCTTGATCATTACAGATTATTGCGGGATCATTTATCACTGAGGCCCCCTCCCGCTGGTGTCTGATGTAGACTTCAAAAATAAAGCAACGAAATCATGTGATCGTCAGATTGTTGCTCAACGTAGACTGATATTAGTCGACTCTACTTTCGGCCATTGCAACGACTGCAAGAAAAATTGATTTAATGAGCAGAAAGGGGTTCCAGCTAAAAAAGAATGAGGGGCCGATCTCATTTGTTTTTGCAACGAACCGAGGCTCATCCACTGTTGAGAGTTGAATCATTTAAACATAGTTTTTTATCTTTGCAAAGTTTGTTTGCCGTAACACGGGAAAGATCATAATGTTATACTACTTGCCAACACTTAGATGTAATAAAGGACCATTTACACAAACTGTAAATGTCCACATCATTATTATCCACCGAATACATACAGACGCAGAGAATGTTGTGCGGCTCCTGCGATGACAACCCACTAATGGTGGTAAGACAAAAAAAAAACTCTCCTTCCCATTTATGTTTTGAAAGCTGCTTCAAAATGCACTTGTAAAAACACAACATATAAACATACGGAGACAGCTCGGAGGGCGCTGGAAAAGGAAACGCTAAGGTGGCAGCGAAGGAAACAGGTGAGCCAGTCTCGGCAGGAATTTGCACGGTTTGACAAGGAGCACATTACGACTCACGTCGGCTCATTTAAACTAATAGAGGCATTAGCAAAGCTTATGGTACAACTTTGAGTCCTCTGCGATTAGATGTAATTTACTAAAACTGCGACTCGGCCTGAAAAAAAACAACAGCGGTTTATACGGCGCTCGCTGATGAGATCCTTGGCAGATGTAGGAATGCACTAGCATTCTTTTCTGTGCGCTGTGCATTAACAGAGTATCTCTTTCTTATATGCACACACACACATGCACACACAGTTGCATGTATACTTGCATCAGGAGGCTAATTACTGTAGCTCATGCGTTACTGATACCATCTCTTATTTTTCTTCCCTTCCATGTCTAATGGCTGTGACAGTAAATGAAGAACGCCTAGGGGGGGGGGCGTTTTCATTGTGACAGATTTGAGAACACCAGGAAAGCATGTGACTCGGGAGCGCGCGCGCGTGTTTGTGTGTGTGTGTGTGTGTGTGTGCGTGCGCGCGCTTTGCACGCCTCTTTACGATTCTTCAAAGCGCTGTCACAAAACACAAACACACAAACTCCGGCTTGATAAGATCTGTTCATCATCTCCGTCAGAGAATCAACATTAATTGTCATCTGTCAGAGTCGAGGCGACGCCAGGCCAGCGCCGTTGCATTTCAATCAAGATACCCGTGGAAAAGCGGCTGATAGACTGTGACGGCTCCGGGGTGCGCCTAGCGTCTCTGGGGCATCTCTTTGCCCGGAATCAAGCTTTCATGGTTGGGGGAAGGAACACTGAGGGCCCCCCCCTTCTAATCTGACGGCCATTCTCCTCTCCGTCTCACCTGCAGGTGGGAGCTCTCGCCATTGAAGGCCTCCTCGGAATCGACGCCCCCTTTTTTTTTTCCTCCCTCCTCCTCTGCTCTTTCTCTCCCACCTGCCTCTAGATTCTAATCCCTCATCCAAACATCGCTCCCTCCTCCTCTCCGTTCTCTTTCGCAATCATTCACACATTTTCCTGAAAGTTTTTTTCTTCTTCCACGCAATTGATTATGTTCTCTTCAGATATGACGCTCCTTCTCCCGGCCCATGATTTCTCTTTTACCCTACTTCTCTTACTTCCCTTTCTGCAATACCTATCTATCTATAGTCCGGCAGATGCTGTCCCATTTGTACTCTCCCCCGTGACATTCCTACGGGGGATTGCTTAAGGATTCAGGAGCCTCGGTGCTCATGGATCACACTGACACTTGGTCAGCATCAGCAGATTATGAGCTATAGGCGCCTGACACCTCGCCATTGTTCCTCTATCTAAATATGAACAATAAGGCCCATCCGACGCCCACGCTGACAGCTTATTCGCTCTTATCACTCCTGTGGAGTCGCCCTGCATGATCTGGGTACTTCCCTCCCTTCCTTCCTCCTCCTCCCCATGTATATGCACCCCCACCATCCAACATATCCAACACACACACACACACACACACACACACATGCGTCTCTGAACAACCCTCCAACACCCCGCTTCATCTGCTAATCGAGTCCCTTCGTAGCCGAGCCACAGGGCGGTGGAAGGTGAAAGGGGGGAAAAAGAAAATGGCAACAGGCAAAATAATAAAAAAAAAAGCTTGAAGAGACATGATGATACTGATCAAAAGCTCGTGAAGGTCCCAATCTGACTTTTGGTTTTTAGCGGTTTCGGTCAAACTCTTAACAAAACATTACATTACAGTCGTTTGGCAGACGCTTTTATCCAAAGCGACTTACAAAAAGTGCAATTCAGTCACCAAAGATCTGACGTCAGAAGTGACGACTCTACCAAATAGCATCTTAGAACAATGTACATACATACATTCATTTCTTCATTTTTTTTTTTTTTCCGGGCGGTTTGGGGAATAATTACGATTATTGCTTGGTGAAGAGGTATGTTTTCAGCTCACGGCGAGAGACGGCCGGCGACCCCGCTGTTCCGACCTTTTTGCGGGAGTTCGTTCCACCACGGAGGAGCCGAGACCGAAAGAGCCGCTTCGATCGGCAGACGGTTGGTTGTCTAAGACCACAACCAGGTTTCTCGCAGTTGTCGTCAAGGTGACGGCCAGGTCTCTGTGCGGACAACCTTTCCCTCTCAGTCTTAACATCAAGAAATGCGTTCAAAGTATTTTGTTCAGTGCAGCGCTGGGGTTTTGCTTTCCACATCAATTCAGACTCACAACCCAAATGTTTTTTGTTTTAAACCAGCGGTATTGAAGGAGGCCGGTGAAGGCAGAGGGTCGAACCTGGTGCTCGGATGGCTGATGTGATTGAAGCGCCGCGGGGTCGATCCCGACCCTTGACCTTTGTCACGTGACGATACCATTTCCCGACGAAGCGTAGAAGTCGATCTCAGTTCGAACGTCCGAAAAGAGTTTTGATAGAGATTTCAACTTTCGTTCTGAGCGGCGGTACGAGGATCCTAATTAAAGCGGAGCAAATAAGCTTCTCTTCAAGCAAGCTGCGTCTGATGTTTATGTAAACTGAAAATATTCTGGAGGGGAAGTTGAGCTCTCAATCGCAATACAAATGTTCCGACAGCGATTGACGCCGATATTCAGCGTCGACTAAATTTCGACATTTGCGATGGTTGATATTCTTTTACATAGCGCATTTATGCGCGCACAGACTTTTCAAAAATCTACTCGACATATCAAATGTTAAAAGCACGAAACTCATGAAAATTTTAGAAATGTCCTAATGAATGTTTTATTTATAATACATATAAACGCATTACTTCATTGACCTTTAAGCGGCAAATGGATGTTGTTATAATAGAACTCATTTGAGCAGATGGAAATGATGCATAGTTTCTTACATCCCATCTGGGCCATCAATTAAACATCATGCAGGGTTTTTGGTTTATTGTCGGACGGACTCTGTTATTTCGGTGAAAATAAAATTCAGGCCGCTATTAGAGGCGACGTGAATCACAAGCAACGTGTAATATTTTGGTATATGCACATCAGCATGTAGTTTGAGCTCGGGTATAAATCCTAAAAAACATAAAGAAGTGTCCAATACCTATGGAAGGTACCTCCCACAGATAGTGGCTTGATTCGCCAAAAAAAAAAAAAAAAAAAAAAGATTAATCAAATATCAGCAGGGTTTAGTTAATGGACTGTTTCTCCAACCATGACATTACCCTGCCACTGATCTGCACATCCATGTCACCGTCACAATTTCACAACCTACACCAGCTTTTAATGAGACCGGCTGAGCTCTCTGTTGACAGCACACCTTCTTCATAAAGAGCAGGAAGAGGGGAGAGAGGCGGAAAGAGGACGACGGTTGGGTGACGAAGAGGACGAGAGTCTGGTGGGGAAAGGAGGAGGAGAGAAGAGGTGAGCGGTAAGGCTTCCTGACTGGAGCTGGAATTAACAGGACTCCGGGGACGGCCGGATCAGAGCTGCGATCCCCGGAGAGCACTTACCGCAGGGGCCCCCCTATGCTTGTTACAGCAAAGCGGGGGCCACCGTGGGACTCCCGGGGCGACACTTCACAAATGCGGGGCTCAATCCACCGAGCGAGATGGTTAAAAGTCACTTGGTCAGGGTGGCCGGGAAGGAAGCGGCTCACAATTATGCCAGGCTTTTGAAACACCCTGATATGCATGAAGCGGAGAAATTATAACAAGCTCAGGTATGTTTAAGATCAATTTGGGAATAAATCCTAACGCATGACATATTCCTGTCCTCTGAGAACATTATACTCAAAGGCTAACTACCATGCGGGGTTTTTAAAAGGCTCAAATGTCAACCAAATCACCGGGGATGAAGAAATTAGCCAGTAACGGCAGTCCCGTTGAACGACACCGGCACCGCGCGTCGAAAAAGCACCGCGCATTCGCGACCAGCTCCCAAGAGGCCCAGTCAGAGTCCAACATCTCATCCAAAACTCAATCCGGCAAATGACATCAGCCCGGGATTCCGGGCCTGATATGTCACGAAGATGAAAAGAAAAGGCCCTTCAACAAACTATAACTCGCCGACGTATTTGACATTCTCGTCTTAGTCGCTTCATTTTTATAGTTAAAAATGCAAACACAAACGGGCTCATTTATAAACATTTCACACACTGAAGACAGTCCAACGGGGCAGGAATGTAAAGAGTCATAAATGAAAATAGAGATGTGTCACAGGATGTGTTTGAGGGACGCTTTTTTTTTTTTTTTATGTGCTCTGTTTTTAGCTTAAAAATAACATTGGACATGTTGTAAAGCAAAATGAAAGTCGAAGTTTGTGCGGTGTCAGGTGATGAAGACATTTAAGAGAAAAAAGAAAGAAAAAAAGCTTTTGAAAGGGTGCAGACTTTTGATATGAGATTTGACCAGAGTTCTGGACACTCTGTTTGCTTTTTGGATTTTACTATAAGCTCATTTCATCAGCCAAGACTTTCAGGAGTTGATTAGCACCGGTGTTATTTTGGTCCGTCTTCAACCTTACTGAGCCTAAACATTATATATTTATAGCCTAGTATTATACAACACTTCCTGAGAATTTACATAAGACGGCCTCACATTTTGCCTCACAGCAAATATAATCAAGACAAAAGAACACTTATTTGACATCTCTCATGTGATTTTCATTCTGGCAACAGAAAGTTTTGAAAAAAAAATAAATGAAATGAAACACATGACAGGGTATCTGATAAGACATTCCCATATGTGCAATTTTCTGTATTTGCCCCGATTCTGAATCCTCGCAGGTGCTGATGTCGCATTGGTCAGAGAACGAACACGTCGGAGCCGATGTAATGTGACCCCTTTGTCAAGTTGCGCGCAAAAAAAAAAAAAAAAAAAAAAAAAAAAGCTCTGATTTAACAAGACAACGCAGCCGACCCTGCCTACTCACGGTAAAACATAAATAAGTGTGTGTTGGGAGAAATGCTGTTCACGGTTCACGGTGATGGACAGGAATCACAGTCTGACCTCCAACCCTGTAGTATAACAACGTGTGTGATACTGAATGAGACATTCTGTGTTGCCGGTGTTTAATTCTAGCACGGCGCCACGCAGGGGCCGCGTTCCTCAGATCGAACGTTTGCTGCAGCCACGTCGGGCAGGAAAGACGCCGAATCCCGGGTTGCTCCCGACGGGGCCGGTCAGCGCCATGCACGGCAGCTCCGCCGCCATCGGCGCGTGAATCGGTGAAAGAGGCGAATGCAACTGGTGAAAAGGGCTTTGAGAACCCCAAGGTGTGAAACGCTAAATAAGTGGAGACCGTTTTGGCTCTAACTCACTTTAACAAAACGCCAATGTCGTGGGTTGACTGACTTGATAAGCACCGCTGATGTGGTAAACGGGGTGATTACTCTCGCCTCCCTCTCCTGAGCTCCAAACATTTGCTCTCGCACCCTTCGGCTAATTCCTACTTCAAAACTCTTAGCGCGGATCCCGCCAGGAACGAGCCGCTGGAGTGCGTACGCAGTTGCGGTTCTAGATCGATGGCCAGTAATCAGATAGAAGCAGGAATTATTTCACGGTACAATGCAAACTTATTTCCGTTCATGTTAAATCCCGTGCGCGTCGGTTAATAACGAAGCATCTCGCAAAAAGTGTATTCCATTTACTTACTTTACCTACAAACTTAAATTGTTACTCACTTGTACTTATTCAAGTTTCTTTTGGAGCATGTTTCCAACTTTGCTACTTAAGATAAGATAAATACTCGCAATATTACCATCTTCCTCAATAAGTGGCTAGAAGAGAAAAGGATGAAGATGCAAAGCTAGTATTATAATGTTATTTTAAACATTTACGATAAAAAATGGTCGGGAGACGATATGGACTAATTTAAGAATTTAAGAAAAATGGCAGTTCCTCCACAACAGTTTAATAAGTTGGCACAGGTTATTTCTCTCCTCCTATTGACGGCTAAAGTGACCCACTTTTTTCCCCGAGTGAAACATTAAAGCTTCTCTTTATCATGAAGTTTTTCCACCATAGTATCTTTTAAACTTCTCTTCATCTGTCATGCTGTTTGTTTTGCGAAAATGAATATACCAACAGAATTAACCCTTATATGGCAGTGCTGACATGAAGCAGATGGCTGCTGCAGCTCTGTAGAAAGGTGTTATCACAGGCTGACAGTGAAGATCTGCTATTTAAACAGAGTGGCGTCTTGGCGCCGGGAGCTTGCCGACATCTCAGTCTATACACGTGAATCAGACGCCGCGAGAGCCGCCCGTAGAACGTTCGGGATCTCCATTTGTATAATTTGGAGATGATACATTTAAACCCCCTCTCCTTCGTCAATCCTGTGGAATATTACGCCGCCGAGTGGAAAACAACCGAGGCGGGGTTTTTTTTCGCGAGCTTCCCCTCTCGGTTCGGAGGTTCGGATTATGTGCGCGGTGTTAAAAAAAAGTCACCCTATTGTAAGGGTGGAGGAGATGGGCCTCCCACTGATCCACTCTTTGCCTCATCATTTACAGTCTATTCTCTGACACAACCCCCCCCCCCCCCCTCCCCTCCTTTTTTTTTTTTTTTTCCATTTTGAAGTGCTATACCTATGTTGTGAGCCTCATTAAAAAGCACTTACATTTGTTTCTGGTTCAAAGTTGAAACGTTTCCATCTCATCATATCCAGCTAATCAGATCCCCTTTCAGTCACAGCGTCTCCTTAATGAAGAGCTGCAAGACTGGCAGTTGAACGTTCCCTGCCTTCACAGTGTTCTATTTCATTCTTTTTTTTTTTTTTTTTTTTTTTTTTTTGGGGGTGGGGGGAGATGGAGAATGCTTGCCATTTGGAGGGGGAGCGAGTCCGTGGGATAGAGTGGGCTGTCAATTTCTGTCAGGCGCTGAGGTATGCGTGGCATTGAGTCTGTGGCAGGGAGACCAGGGGGGGGTGGGCGCTATGCAGGGATTAACATGATCAAAGAAACAAATGCAGAGCCGCATTGGGAAAGTAAGAGAAAGGGAGAAGGGCCACGCCGGGCCGCTATCCTTCCCCCCCCGCCGCCGCCGCCGCCGCCACCGCCCGACACCATCCCCGCGTTTTCCCATGATAACTCCCATGGAAAAGATGAACCATAAATGAACCGCGGCCTAACCTTTCCACCTCTACCTCCAACGACTGCTCATTTACAGGGATGAAATTGGCCAAAACAAACATCGAACGCTCAGCAGTACGTGTTCTTGTACACACCCCGTCGAGGTTGCGCCACAAAACGCGCGGCCGTCGCAAGCGCGCGTTCTCGGAGACAGACAGGAAATAAACAAGTTGAGATTAATAGGGAGTGTACCTGGGGCCCCGGGGACAGACACGTACGCAGACACAAGCAGAGCGTATCAGCTAGCATGCTAATACTGCCAAAGGGAAGCCAAAAACTAATAGCAGAGACATTAAGAAAATGATCCCCGGGCTGATATGTTTTCTATAGATGGCAACTAAACAGAATTGCTATATTTATCATGCTCAGAGAAACAGAGGAAAAAAGGGAAAAATGAGACCCCCATCCTGTCCCTCTGTTGTCCCCAGGAGAGTGATGAGAGTTGCCCCTGGGAGCAAATGCAAGTTAGTGTTGCTTTGTGTATGCGTGTATGTGTATGCATGTGTGTGTGTGTGTGTGTGTGCGCACATCACCTAACACGCTGCTTATATGTCCATTCAATTTCCTCTTATCCACGACTAGTTGACGATCAGAAATACTTAGTTCCTTTCGGTTATTGTCAAAAAATTAAAATCCTTTGCAAATAACCTGAAACCAAAATACGATGAAATCAACCAAATGCAAGTGCGAGTGTATTAATGTTTAAAAACTAGTAGTATTCTGATTGTGTATTGAGTGAACAAACTTTTACTGTCAAACTGGAGGCCAAAAGTTCACAGCAAATTTCTACCAGTAAGAACATGAAGACAAAAAAAAAATGGTATTTTCTTTAAGTATTGACTGGTACCTAGTAATATTTAGCAGTACTAGTAGGAAATTGCAAGCACTTTGCCTCCACAGCAGAAAAGACAATGTCAAAGTACTTTTTTTTTTTTTTTGTCAAAGACAGAAAGGTACTAATTGCCATTTAAAATGCCACTTGTGTACATAATTCTGAGCCCTCCTGCCACACCTTCAACTTCAAATCTCCTTCCACAAGTCTCCCCCTCTTGCTCCCCCACCCTCTTACTTCCCCTGCCCTTTTCCGGCTCTCCAATTAAACTTCAACGGCAGGTTTCCATCAGCTGTCTGCTCGTCCGAGGCAGGACTCTTCAGAGCAGAAGCCTGTCAGGAAATTAACTCATCACTGTATGACAGCCACTAATTTCTCCTTCTTCTATGTCACAGGAGTGGTCTGCTGCGGTTCATAATGAGACATCCAGTCCTGATTAGGGATATACACAGGGAGGGTGGAGACGAACACAATGCAGTGCACTATCACTCAACCGCAAATGCAGGATGATGTGCGGGAAAGGGTGCGGGCCAGCAGTCCTATTAAGGACAAAAATATCATCCCTCAGGACAAATGCGAGTAGGAAAGGCTGGACCCTTTTTTACTCTTCTTATTTGTAATGTGCCACTCCTGCAACAACTTTTCAAAAATGAAAAAAACCAAGTTCACACCGTAAGAGGCCTGTAAGATTTGTCCACGATTACATCATGACGCTATTGAGAGATGGATCACGTACCGGGGCCGTAACAAAATAAGCAGACTGTGTTCAGACACAATGCAAATTAAAGTGAGCTTTTGATATTTTTCATGACTTCAAATGCAATGTAATCATTTGAATAGTTACTAAAGCCAAGACTAATCTCGTTATGGCCATTACATTCAGTCGGCGAGCACAACATTCTGGTCCTCTTTGGGTTCCCGCTATGTCAACAACCCAGAGATAAAGTGAACCACTTTATGAGTGAGCTTTGTAACTCATTGAAACCTCATATCATTTGCTCGTTTATGTGTTCAAAAGCACATATTCTCAACTGGATTGCTACTGTAATGCGTTGAATTGTATTTATTCGATTTTTTTTTTTGCCTTTCTTTTCCCCTCAGTTACCAATTCATGTGAGTGGAATGCGTTTCTTCTCTTACTTTAACAAAGAATATAAAGGGGCGACTTGTGAATCAACTTTTCAGGCTATGACACTGATACACTGAATGAAGATATACAAATAAAGGAACTAAATAGGTTCAGCTACTGACATTTTAACCTAGAGGAAGTAACATGGCTTGCGTGTAGGACAGATACAACCATAAATGGCTGCGAGACCGTTATAGCTCATCTTTTATTACAAACAAATGTATTTTACAGAGTATTTCAAACATATAACCTGACAGCTCCCTCCACAATATACAGACACTTCTTTACTTTGCTATCAGTCTTACATATTGGTTATTTAGTGATGTAAACAGCATACGGTTTTCTGCAAATGTGGTGCATTTCAATGTTATTGTTGCATTTCAGCACTTAGTGGGTGTAAACAAACTTCAGTTTCCACTTAGAGACGGACATCGCCGCTGACACAGAGCGCATGCCCTCTGTTAAACGTCTCTGCTGAAAAGCTACGACGAAAAAAATGCGAAAAAATACTTGAAAAGAAGGCGAGTTTAGAGATGCAACATGAGGCAGAGAAGAGGAGACAAAGATGGGCTGAAAGGCAGACAGGTGTTATGTGAAATTACAGGCTCCCTTTTCTCTGTGTGGTTGTGTGGATTTCGCTGCTCTTCTACTTCTCTCTAGCTTCACCTCTCTCAACATCCATCTGTAATCCTCTCATTTTTCCTGCCCACTCGTCCACCACTTTTTCTCTCAGCCCACCTTTTGGCTCGGCGTGTGCGTGCGTATGTGTTAAAGGGATGATCTTTTGATGCCCTCATAGTGTTTGAGTGCTCTCTCTCTCTAGTTTCAGTGGTTGGCCATTGTGTTTGGAGCCGTCACACTGCTCTCCCACTCACTCCATCAGAAACTACAGGCCTGTGTAGGGGCCTAAATGAATATTGATTCTCCCTCCAGTGCTGAATACTGCAGGGGGAAAAAAAAAAAAAAAAAGAGGATGAGTGTGTTAAAGGCAATGAGCAGAATGGGCCTGATGGGGAGGATGACGATTAGGATGATGGCGATCACGATGGCGATAATGATAATGTTGATGATAATGACTGCGTAGTGATCAGAAAGCATGATGAGAATTATCATTCGATCCATGTATGTGCATGCATGTAGCTCGTACGATGGGTCCGTTCTTTGCGCGTAATCACAGTATTGAATGTTTGAAATGGCAATCGATAATAAATAGCGGTGTGTAGCGGCGTGGGAGAAAGAATGGGAAAAATGTGGATGACGCAAAATTCGTCTTGATTTTTATTATCGTAAATTAAAATGCATATAGTTTTTTTCAAAGCTGAGGTTACAAGTAACAGTCCCTAACGATTCCTCCACTCTTGCACAAAAAAACAAAACAAAACAGAAGATGCGTTTTTAAATTACTCAAAATATTGCTTTGCACCTAATTAGATTCTAATAATTACAAAAGATAGGAAGGGAAAATGCACAACGAAGTAGAGAGACATTAATAAACCGTTACATTTTCCTACCGTCACAAAACAAAGCTTAAGGTTATATTAAACGAAGAAATCATGGCGAAAAGGAAGTGCGTTTACAAGAAACCTGTTGTTGCCTCTGAAGAGCATAATACATATTTTGCTTTTTGATGAGCCATTAAACTCTCAGCATATTAAAAAAAATCAGGAGGAAATATCCATTTCATTTCATATTCATTGCCTAAAGTTGCATGGCATTAATCAAGTGGTTAATGTAGTCCTCGTGGATGTGAAGATTGCAAATTAACTCACTTTGCTGGAAAACCTCTTTCCTTCGCCGTCCCGCTAAACATCTATCTAACCGAACACAAAAAAAAAAAAAAAAAAAAAAAAGAAGCGGAAAAAAAAAAAATCAAACACTAAAACCGAAGTGGAAGAGAGGGGAAAGGGGGGGGGCTCCCGACTGACGATTTCCAAACAGATATTTCGTCGCCTCTTTCTCCGCCTTATCCTTCTAGAACTATATTATGCGGGGCTCCGTCCAGATAAACCACCATCTCCTCCTGAGCCTGCTGCTCTGCCTGCTGCACGCCCTCACCATCTGCCACGGGCTCTCCATCATATATGCCTTCTTCCACCTGTAGGGTGCAATTGTCCAGCTCTGTCACGATGTAGTGGGTGCCCTCATCATTGACAATGACCTGGGTTAGACCTTCCTTCATCATCTGGGAGGCGGCGAGCTGCAGAACTTCTTGCATTTCTTCTTGCCTGCTCTCGTGGAGGACCTGCACCTCTTCCTCCTGTTTGACCTTAGGCTGCTCTTCGCTCTGCGCGGCTTGGGTCATCCCGGGGGTTAAGACCCCGTGGACGACGGTCGCCTCTCCTTGCATTTCCTCCTGCTGGCCCATTTCGCTGACGGCGCTGAGCAAAGCGTCGAGGGCCGTGGACGACTCCGACACGATGTGACTCGGTCCGGGGGCTCCGACCGCCACCCCGCCTTGAGCCACCGCCCGCAGCTCCTCCCTGGCATCCCCCGATTCCAGCACCACGTACTGGGTGCTGCCTCCGGCCAGGTGGGCTCCGGCGGACGCCACTTCCCTACCCGAGGCTATGACTTGTCCGTCTTCCGTGATGTGAAGAACTTCCGCCACCTGGCCGGCCATAGCCAGTGTCTGCAGGGTGGCGGCGGCGGATTCCTCCAGCGCCTGGTCGATGGCCACGTCCCCTTCACCGTAGCCCTGGATGATAATAACTTGCTGGACGGGTTCATCGTGGCTCGGCGCTTCCAAAGAGCCCTTCTTGTGCACAGGAGACCCCACGGACTCGGACTCTACAAATGCGGCCCCCTGGCCCTTCAGACGACACTCGAAAGACTTCGAAACGATACCTGAAGAACCACAAAGACACATTCTGAATTAGTTCGTTATCCAAGAACAACGATGTTTCTTTCATAGAATGCATATAAACAAAAAGGAAGAAACTGATAAATAAATAAATCTCACTCCTCAAATCCAAAGAGGAAAAACATTAATAGCATCTGAGAGAAAGAGAAAAGAACGAAGCAGCCAACAAAAGACACAAAAAACAGGACAGTCTGTGTTAATATAAAAGGTGATGTAACACGTCACGTATTTGAGTCACTTAATGCTTGAAAGGAGACAGAATATGGAGATATTAGGCTGGTGGAAGAGTGACGCGAGATGGCTGGTGCTAATTGAGCCACGCTGTACCCTCTAAGATCACAGGTTGCCATGGTGTTTCCAAGGTGATAGGACCAGTGTTAGAAATGCCACTGTTTAAACAACACCAGGCTCAGACACTTGTAGGCTAATCTATGCAGAAAAAATGGGTATTTGAGACTCTGAAGAGTAATTTAACACCTTAGTTTCTGAGCAAAGATGCACTTAAGTTACAAATACTAAAAAGCGCATTGCACGGTGAAAGTATCTGACTCCCCTTCTATGTATTATTGTATTTTTTTTTCATTTATCATCCCTGAATGTTTATGGCTTCTTTAATCCTTTGAGCTTAAATATACTGCAATGAAAGAAGCCAAAACTTCCTGGGTGAGAAAAATATGTTTTCGCGTTTATGCGTATTTTCTTTTATTTCATAGGAGCAAGTTTAACACGGCAAGGATATTGACAAGACCACACATTCCCCAGTCTAAGATAGAGTAAGCGCATCAATCACTGATATTGCTACCCCCCTCTCGCCCCCCTGCCCCGACATTTAATGTCCTGCAGTCAGAAGTGAAACAGAGTGATCAGAAAGTTGAACAGCGCCGGAATCGCATTTGTTTCTTGCACTCCAAACATCCACTCACGCAATCCCGAGGTGTACCGGTACTTTTCATAGCAAGCGTCTACTGGTGTGTGAGCATAATAATCTGGCAGGGATACACCCCCCCCTTACAGACAAGTGCATTTTACAAGTCGGCCTATAAAAAGCACAGGGACTATATTTACAGAATGTTATGAACATGTCTGACATCACTGTAAACTCCTGGTAATAACACAGATAATAATGGGAATTAAAAAAAACAGACAAACTTGTCCTTCATTGGTGGCAAGCCCGTGTAGTGCAACTAAGTCAAACACTGCTTTCTGCTTCTTGACATTCGAAACATTGGTGTTTAATACAGGACACGGTTTTTTCTAGAAAAAAATGCATTCATATTTGCAAGAAAAAAATGCAATATTTCTTTCACCATTTTATTCCAGGACTTCTCAAAAGTCTCCCTTGCTAGTGTTCACGCTTTCACATCACAGGGAATTATCCTAAGGCTACAATAGAGGTTGTTGTTTAACTTTAAGCACACACACACACACACACACACACACACACACACACACACACAGAAACTTTCAAATGTCACTGAATGTAAAACAATACTAGGTCTGCAAACTGAGTGTACTACCGGAACTGCAGAGCATTTTACTCAGGCTACAGCTGTTTCCTTCACAAACATCATCACTTTTTACCCCACTTAAAATGGTCTTTTCTGTGTTGCTTTACCAGAAGTTACTGCAAACGTTGAACTTGTTGCGATCGGAATAAATGAGATCTGATATCGGGGCTTGTTAGATGATGGGATCTCTGTTCGGAACGATAACAAGGACTACAATTTCTCCGTGGCTAAAATGCATTGTGACCGGTCGCACCGCTTGGTGGACAAATGAGTTTCATAAAATCTGTATGTGAAAATCAACAGAATGCCACCATGACATCCTGCTAATGAGAAGACAGTCAATTAATTAACATTTAGCTATTTCTTGTTTTTGTGATAGTCTGTCTCATGTTTGTTAATCTCTAAAGAAATCTACAATGCGCAGTAAAACCACCTTTGTGTCGCGTTACGTAACAATGCATGAACATGAAACGTGTTCTGTCGTGCAATGGCAACAAGTGTATGCAAGCAAAACAAAATTTTTTTTTTTTCTGTTTCTCAAGTGACAGCGGTTTGTGTGCGCGGGGAGTCAGCAATGTCGAAGACAGCCAGAGGAAGTTGGCATTTTCAGCAGCAGAGGTTACCTATCTACACCCAGCTACAGGGGCGATGCTAACTGCCTACGCCAAAACACTGTGAGCTCAGAGGTCGGCTGGAGAGGACAATAACTCAATGGACGTGCAGTTCCTGCCGCATTACCATAAAACCTGTTTGTATGTGAGAAAGAGGGAACTATATAGATGTTCAGCTCAGTAAAACACCAATTCTTCCAGTGTAAATACATGTAATCTCTTTGTGTGTCTGTGTATTTATTTGTGCGTGTATGTTTGGTGCGGGTGTGTCTGAATTCACACGCTTTCTGCATGCGGGTGGGATGTAAAACCCCGGCTTTGGTGGTGTGTGTCTGCACAAGAAGTGCTTCCATCAATCTATTTGTATATGTAACTTCCTATACGTGCCTTCTTATTAGTGTGTTTTGTGTTCTGAGCGTGGTAAAGCTATGCATTGCTAGTGTGTGTCACATTAGCCATGGGGTGCTGTTGGCGGGTCCCAGTGGCAGCCTGCTGTGGTTTATGGAGTGTCACTCAGTCGCCGCAGCAGTGAATCAAGTTAATGTTGCAGATCCCATCTCTTCAGTTGTCCTGTGCTCCCGGTGGAAGAACAACATTTGAACAGCGTGATTTGGCCCCGGCGAGAGGTTGATGCCTGTTTAATATGTGTTTCAAGTGTTCTGACTGACTGATTCCTTTAACAGGAAGTAGGAGAAAGTATCGCAGGGAAGGAGGTGGGCTGCTTTATTGACTGAGATGTGAAACAAGCTGGAGACTCAATAAGAGAACTAAAACAGAGAAAATAAGAATACACGAAGACTGCTGGTGTCATATGAATTTCTGAACCGACAGAAATGTCTCAACGAAACTCGTGAAGCGACACTTTAACGGTGACTAATGATAAGCACATGGTTATGTGAGCTACAACTGCATGCGAACCTCATAGATTCTAATTTAATAATACAGAATATTTTCAGCTCTGTGTGTCTTTAACAGACACATATACAAACACACACACAAAAGGCTAAGCTGAAAAGACATTTGCCATTTTGCCTGGAGCAGAACTTATCCATCTACATATAGCAAAGCTATTTACATTGACATCCGTGGCCATATTTTAGTGAAAGACACATTGATATTGTGTTTTTTCAAAAATTGTGATTTCTCTTTCAGTATCACAACGGCCGATACTGCGCGGTTTCATTAGAGTTAAAAAGGTGGCTGACTTCACCAAGGTCAATACTTAATAAACTTTTCAGCTTTCGCCATAACCATCTAAATGGTTAAATACTGCTTTCAACAAGAAAAAAAAAAACATTTCTTTTTCTTTCCTTTTTATATAAATATCTAATATTAAAGGTTAGAAAACACTTCTATCGCAATTCTGTCAACAAAAATTTGAATTTCTTTGATGCATCTAATTCACATGATGCTGGAATCAGCGCCCCGCAGAGAACGATTGTAAGTAAGTCTTTAAACTATTTAATCGGCGGTCCATATACATTGTATTTTACTTCTGAATAAAAAAAACAAAAAAGAAAAAAAAAAAAAAAAAGACGTGGGGTAATAAAAAGTGATAACAATGAAGCCTCATAAGAACTGTCTTATGCTTCCCAAGTGAGCTAACCTCCTAATGGATGAAATTATAGTGAAATTAAAGTAAAGCTGATTTGCTGAGGACTCCTCTGACACCCCTTAAAGGACCCTTAGGTGAATCCCTACACTGTAGTCTGCTTACAATTTGTGTGGCGGTTGTGCCGTACAACAGTCACTGTGTTAGTGTCAGGTCAGTGCGGGAGCCTCTCCGCTCACTGTGGGCTTCAAATGCAATTATTGATCATCGGATCAATGGGCTGGCCAGTGGCGGGGGCCCAAGGCCTCTAAGTGGCATTACTTCAGCTCGGAGAGGCCGCCAAGGGAGCGGTCAGACAGCACTTACCAGCAGTTAGAGAAATTAACCTTAACACTGAGACACCGGCACACACACAATCAATTACACTCGGTGTAACACAGGTCAGCTCACTGCACATGTAAGCTTACTTGTACATGCATATGTAATCAGGTGAGCGAGTGCGCGCGCGTGCACACACATGCACATACAAATAGTCGCACACACGCACACACACACACACACACGCACATTTTTTTTAATGCTGGTTGTACTTATTCTTTAATCCCTGAACCTAAATATGACCCTCATCTTAACCTGAATGTACCCCATAGTAAATCCAAATTGCTTCTCATGCGGTCAAAAGTACACACTCACATGCACCCATGCATGCGCGCACACAGAGGCACAAAAAACCCTGAATAGGCAGTGCAGTAAGCAAAGTAAATTAAACTGTATCAAACTATAACACAACGGGAGACAAAAGAATATGCTCGGCAAATCAATTACAAGGTCAATGGCAGGACCATGAAAGAGCTCAAGCTTATGATCAATTCTTAAATACGGCACAAAACCCTTTACAATCCTTTTATCGAGTGATTACCTTCAACCATAGATATGAGACCATTTCTGTAAAAAGAGTGTAATGGAGATTCCTAAACCCGGCACACATATGGCGATTATTTGTTGGGTGGAATTTAGTTTTACAGAAGGGGTTGAGCTGTGTTCATGTGTGTGACACTGACACACACTTTTTGAAGGTGACACTGTTAAGTAGATAAAGTGTCAATTCCGGGTGTATCCAGGTCACCGGGGAGGGCCTGTCATATGAGAATTTAGGCTGTCTGCACGGGTAGTTAGACACAATTCTGTTTACAATTAAATTTCCATGTGGAATTTATGCCTTTCTCCTAACTATTTACAACAATTGCTCTCTGTAATGTTTTTATTTTTAGGATCATTTTCCTTAACTGCCTATACGGCTTTATGGAGTATTTTCATGTGGGTTTGGGCATATTTTGGTATGTCATTTATTAGTACACTAGGCCTCAACTAAAACACAAGTATAAGCTTTTACACAGAACTACTGAATATATCTAAAAAAATACATACAGAGTTGAACATGTTGACGTATTTTATGTATCTTATGATCTTTAAGATCGTTATTGCTTTTAAGTCAAGGAATGGTCAAATGTATATATATATATTTATATATATACATGTGTGTTTGTACACAGAATATGTTAAAAGGTACATTAGGTGGATGACTGAGTGTTCAATGTTTAAAGAATGATACACTATTTGGGTTTATTCAATTAATTTCACTTCTCTGCATTCTGCAGATACTGTCAGCCAGTTATAATGTTTTTTTTTCCTGATTTATTTCGTGGTACATGGTGACCTTATCTGTCTTGCACTACACACCCGTGAGGCCTCAGGCAAAGCTGCATGTGTTTCTTTGGCGTGTTTGTGTAAGGAGGGGCTGAGCGCGCACGCACAAACTAGCAGGTCAGCTAAGGTCCGGCTAGTGATAGCTTTGCATTGTCTGGTGGGGACGGCTGCTACTGTCACCTTTACAAATGCCATGAATCAACACCAGGCAGAACAGGACAGCAGACCAAAAAACAACCAATTATACAGCAGCGGGATTGACACAAGGTGGACAGGGCATGAGAGAGATGGAGACAGACTGAACACACCCCAAGGACGAATAAACAGGAGAGAATGAGGGCACAGACTGACAGAGGAACTTCTAGGCAGACACTGACACTGAGGCAGTGGATTAACAGTCCAGTATTTATAACTGTCAGGAGAAAAAAGGCAGAGTGGACAAGTTTAACACAATACTGTCACAGAGGACGCTTGTCTCTGCTTTGGTACGCCAGGTTGAAAGAAAAAAAAAAAAGGTATTACCAGGATTTGGGAGCAACCAACCACCATTTTGGGAACTAGCTGACCCACACCTATTTCTGTCATGAGCATTCATACTAACAGGTTGTACTGGATCTTGCATCATGAAATAATCTTACAATAGCCTGGTGATGCATATTCAACTTTAGAAACAATAAACTGTGTTTGTACAGGAGGTAGGATATGCTCATACTGAGTAAACATAATAGCCTGATGTGTACAATAAAATATCAAGCCAGGGCACACGCACACGCACACACACACACACGCACACACCCACACACACACACATAATACTGGTCAGAAGGAGCACAGGACAGTGTCCTGCTCTCAGCTCCTTTTCTGCTGACAGAGACTGACCCACAATGAGTATAACTAACTCTGTTCCCCCCTAAGGTCACAAGGTCTGCAGCCTCACAGTAGAGACAGTGAGAGCGAGAGAGATAGAGAGAGAGAGAGAGCGAGTACTTTTATTTTACTTGATACAGGTTAGAGTATTAATTGTATCCCATTAAATATCACTGGAGGTTAATTTCTTAACTTGAAGGCGTTTCACAACTCATCCGAGAGGCTTCTTCAACCCTTCAGGGTGAGGGATGGGAACTGAAGAAGCCTCTTGGATGAGGGGTGAAATGTCTTCAAGTGAAGAAATTCAGGTCCACGACGGGAAGATTTCGATGAGAATTCATCATGACCTGGATGACCCGGATCACAGATTTCAAGAAAATAATAAAAGAATGTTGGTAAATATTTTTTTTGGGGGGAAAAAAAGAGATGTAATAAAATAAAGAAAAGGCTCATAGATTCTAATGCTTAGTAGATGCATGAATAAAAAAAAAAAAAAAAAAAAAAAAAAAAAAAGTTGAATTATCTGACAACAGATCGTGTGAAAATAAACATAATCAGTCACCATTCAGAGGCTAACCAGATCTAAATGGCGAGGGTTGGCCTGACTATCCAGTAAAGTCCGGGATGCTCCTCTGCAAGATGAAGGGTGAGCTTACCATCACAGCGTAGAGTGAAAGCAACCTCATGGAAAACAATGAGAAATTATCAATGTGTTTCTAGATAAACAGCCACCGAGATTGCAAGGGTGTTGTGAATGTGTGTGTGTGTGTGTTGTATTCAAACAAAGGGAGTCCTCATTAATCTTAGCAGTCTTTCAATGTTAGAGTCTGTCTGATGCTCATAGGCTTGTAGCACCTCAAGACCGAGGCTAAATTACCACCCTTGCGTCAGAGAATCGACGAAAAGATTTCCAACTCATAAATGACAAACCGAGTACGCATTACTTAATTGCTTAAGTGCTGCTTATTTTTTCCCAGCGGTGCAAATCTCTGCTATTTGCTCAAATGAAGGTCAGATATGAACACGCTGTGACGGACAGATATAAAGGAAGAGAATCAGAATAATCAAGAAAAGCGAGATTTTCGTGCAAAAAACCGAGAGAAGTTTGACATATGAAACAATAACAAATAACAAAGATCCTTCTCCCCCATCTCCCTATTAAGTATTCCCTCTCTCTTTCTGGCCTGTTTCCGTCTTTCTCTCTCATTTTTTTTTCCTCAAAATCTCTGGAGGTGGACCTTTGATTGCTTCTTTAATTAGCCATGTCAGACAGTGTGGATTTACTAGGGATGTTGAACTTCTCCAGATAATTACATGCCTTTCCCTTTTTTGTCTATTGCTACATTCATCCCTCCATCTTCCTTTCACTCGGCCTCCCTGTCTACTCCTCTCACTCATTCTACCATGATTTAATGATTAATTATGGATGTGAGTTTGAGAATAAAAGATTTTTCGCTAATCAAAATGAAATTTCCCCCCATTCTGGTAATTACAGTGTGAAGATGATGTTGCTGATGTCTTTTTGTTTCCGAGGCTTGGCCTTCGCAGTGATCTGAAGTCTGTCAAGCCGGATAAAATGAATAATTGTAACATAATGGCTGCTTCAGACCGTCTAAAAACTGGATTAAGTTGGGGGAGAAAAGGAATAAACAAAGAATGTGGACGAGGAGGGAGAGGGAGAATGCTGTGGAAGATGTTTGTTCAGAAGCCTAGAAAGAGAATCAAAGGCTTGCCTAAACCTTTAAGCTGGAGTACAACCAGCAGTCAGAGGGGGAAGGCTTTTCTTTTATTGAGTAGCAGGGCTTTAGTTTCAAATCACAAAGGTTCAATTCTTGAGAATGGTCATTCTTTTAGACTTAAGTAACAGGGCTAAACATCACAGATAGGGATTGTGCTCTTGATATTTTTAGTGAATACTAATCTGATCAGACCGGTGTGGTGTAAGAGTCTGGCTCACCCTCTTTCATAATTGAAGCCCGTTTGAAACATAAAACGATCGTATCCGTTTAAAGGTATTGATCGCTTATTGTGTAAATCTCCTCTTTTTCAAAATACGTATACCGGGGGGCAGACAACACATTGATTCTGCGGGAAATTTTCGACTCTGCGTTTTGTTACTCAACTGTGTGTTCATAAATGGTCTTGTTTTATATAAAACCCCGTGGAATGCTTGCGAAAACCTTGAAATGTAGAAAATCGGTACTGACGTTGGTGCTTTTCAAGGGAACCTACCACCTGAATTATCTGACATACTTTAGGAATTGGTGCAGAATGAAACCAATAATATGGAATCTGATTTACAATTTATAGTGGAACATTATTTGATCTCTGCCGACAGCAAACAGGCGGAGAGAAATAATCAACGATATAATTGAAAAAAAATGAGTTGAGAAAATGAGCTTAATCGATCCCCCCGGAGACGGTGGTCTCCGTATCTGAAACTTTGCGAGTCATTTGAGAACATACCCCTTACTGAAATGAGCCGCTGACAATTTCATGAAAATTTCAAAAAAAAGGCCGGGGATGCTTTTTACAAAGAGCGGACTTAATTTCATTCTGTTTGTTAGGCGTGTGATTCCAAGTTAATAGTCTTTCTCCTTTTCTTTCCATTTCTCGAATGTCAGCTGACTAAATCGGGGTCCGGCCATTTATAGAGTATAGATGACTTGTTCCTATTGTTACCCGAGCGACGCGCATTCATACACAACGCGTAATCGCAGACACACATTGGTGTTTAGCTTGGTCTCCGATCCTCCCTGCCATATTTACTGGGTATTTACCTAACAGAGGCATGCTGGAGATATTTATCGTCCTGATGGCTCTATATATAGGGCTGAGGAGCTTGGTGAGAGGAGAGGCAGGCGCGGTGGGAGGTTGCTTCTCTAATCTCCATCTCCAGGCTGACAGGCCTGAGAAGGCCCTAATGAATGGCTCTTTTCATCTGCACGCCTGTGTGTATGTGACAGTATAAATATTTAGCAATATTGGAGTCAGCTCGTGATTTTACACAGATGGAGTGATTGATGGCTCAGCCCCCTGACGCATGCCAAAGACCATCCTGGAGATGTTATATAAACCACAGCCTCTCTCTCTCTCTCTCTCCCTCCATCATCATCTCCACCTCACTTTCTCTCTATCTTTCACACTGCCTCCTCTGCTCTCCGCCTCCTTCCCAGCTTGTCTTCTTGCTGTCGATCCGCCCTCTGTGGCTCTGCCAATTTGCTTCACTGTTGAATTTCTATCGTACAGTGTGGTGTCTATGGCTGTGTGACAGGCTAAATCAGAGGAAAGTAACTTGACAGGAAGGAAACTGAGCAGATTGGCAATGACATGTTACAGTACAAACAAGTTCAGTATACTGAAACTCTTAAAGTATGATATTACTTAGATACTTCTTCCCCCCTTGGAATCTCCTTAAAAATTAACTTTGACATTTCTAATTCACCCTAATCTAATTGAAAGATTTTTTTTTCTTTATTATGGCATATGCATAAAGCTCTGGAAGTTGTGAGATGTTTACATTGTAGCACAAGATTAAGAGCATGATTATCACGAGTAAATAATTTTCGTGCTGATAAGTTTTATTCCCAAGCTCTTTCTTTGTCTGTAAAGTCGTTCAAAGAAACGCACGCACAAAGGGGTGGAAACTTTTCACTTTTCAATCACAGGAACCAAACATTCACAGCGATAATGTCAATACTTTGTTCACCTGTTTCAGCTGAGGAAACCGGAACACAAACACACACCCACACATACATAACTTACAATAGGTGACGGGATTATACATGTAGTTGTCATCGCTCTGCAAAGTGTGTGTATGTGTGCGGGTTTGTGCGTGAGAGTGCGCGTGCCCCGTGCAGACCTTCTGAATACCCAATTAAGGGAAAATACAGGGCCAAATGTATATGAGGAATTTAAGGGGGGAGGGACGTCGAAGATGTATTAACCTTGTAATTGCCTGTGTTAAATATGCTCCTCGGTAATGAAATTTCCTGCTTTAATTTGAAAAAATTGGGGAAATATCTTCCCTTTTTGGCATAAGTTTTCTCTCTTAATTGCATTTAAAACTTCAATTCCAAACACCCCCACCGCTATTATGGGGAAAGGAACAGCAATGAACAGCCACACCTATTCATCTAACTGTCCTTTATTGGAATTAGCATTCAAATGTGATCGGTCGCACTGTGTCTTAGCCAACCTTGTAATTCCGACAAAATCCACTCCTTTGCAATAACTACAGTGCCCCTCATGAGCACTGCCACCTCCCTTTTGCTTTGAGAAGTATTGATTTTTATTTGTTCTTTAATGAGAACAATTAGTCTTTTCCACCACTGCTTCATCTATCACTACCATCTTCTGCTCACTCCGACCAATGTCCATTCTGCGGGCAGAGAACATATACCGTAATACTTTACACAGCAAACACAAGCTTGAAGAAGAATAAAAAAGTGTAGTTTTAAAGTTGAGGCAAAAAAAAAAAACACACCATTTGAATCCTTGTCAAATAATGCATGTTGGAGAATCACACTTATGATTTACTGGTGCCTGACACTGCTCGGGATGGCTGCACCGAAAATAACTAAAGTGCACTTGGGAAAGTCAGACTTTAAATGAGACCGGTGGCTCTCTATCCTGTTACATGCCCATTGAAGCCGTGCTATGAGATTTGAATAATTTTGAAAAAATAGTGGGAAGCCTTATTTCTTAAATGGGTGATAAAAGTTTGCTTTGAAAAGAAATGTTGTAAATTGCCTAAAATGCTAAAGATTACTTGAAAAAAAATGTTCAAAATGATGCCTTTCTTTTGCGAATGATCCGAGCCTTCATTAATTTGATGCAAATCTGCACTTGAGTTCTTTGTAATCCTGTTAACAGATGTAAGAAAGTTTAACTGAAAAACACATCCTCCTCTGAGGTGATGAGACTAAATCCAATTGCATTTTAAAGTATGTGTCTTTATAAACAAATGCTACAGAGACATAAAACACTGCATCTAATCAATCAATACAATGCCACCTTGATCCGAATTGATATGGTAAGGACAAATTACCAGGCTCTAAATGTCTAATGTTAATATATGCTATGAAATGTGAACACAATAAATCATTTGCATCTCTCCATTAGGGATACTTTAATTTCCGTTGTGACAGAGGAGTGGCAGGTAGGACTGACTAGCTGTGATCAGGAGAATTTAGCCCTAATAAACCATCTAACTGACAGGTTGATTTGTGACTGACTGACTGGAAAAGTGCCTTGTTGCTTTCTGAGTGTGGCAGTTTGTGCATGTGTATGAGCATCAGTATACGTTTGTGTGTGTGTGTGTGTGTGTGTTTGTGACGTCAAGTCCTATTTCAGCCATGGCCGGTGAGGAATGAAGCATTTGAAAGAGTCCATTTCTCTTGCCGCGCAGCCTGAGCCTTACTTACCCTAATGATGTATAATAGCCTGCAACTACACTTAACCTGAGCATTACTGTGGCAAAGACTGAGTGGGAGAAGCACAGGCACACGCATATACACACAAAGGTCTAGTTTTCTGAGGACGCTGTTTACCAAAGACTGTGAGGGCAGGAAACGACCTGGCATGTTGAGAAATGAAAGACTCACAAATTGCACTCCATCAAATCAAATCAAACCAAACCATAAGAGTGTATTAACATTGACAGCTGTATCCTGGTTTTCTCTGATCCGTCTCTCGCACTTTACACAGCTGCTGACTCACTCGGTTGCTACAAGCTAAATGATACAAGCATTCTGCCTTTGTAAGCTCTTAATTAATGTACATTATGCTGGATGGATGTGTGTGTTTATACGCGCAGTATGAAATCTGGTCCTTAACTTGTTTTGTATTCATTAGGAAAGACAAGAACGCGCTCATCACTTCATGCAAACTTTCTAAGTGACTCCGTGAATGTGTGTGTGCGTGCCCGTGTGCGTGTTTTCGTGCGTGCAAGACAGGTCGGAGACAGTGGAGAGACAGTAAATGACAGTCACGTGAGGCGGCTACTGTATGAAACCTCAGATCTAATCAATAGGAGTGAGGAGGACGCCAGGCGCCAGCCAGAGGGTCACCACTCATCACTCAGGTCAGCAGCGAACACACACGTGTGCACACACTCACACACATGGGGAGGGCACAGCGTGGGGCACATTACTAGACAAGACTATGAGGAGGTAGAGAACGGGTCAGAGAGAGGTTGAAGTACATAGCAACAGAGAGGGGGTTGGATCAATAGCAAAGATTGAAGGACCTCCGTAATACCGGAGGAGTCACAGATGTCCAGAATGCAGCTAAGCAGGGCTAGGAGACGGGTCAGCGGGGTTAAAACATCCCCGCACCGCAGGGAGGAGGCATCGACAGGCCATAAAAGAGGTGAGGGAACAGCGGAACTGACTAATTTTGATTCTCATCATGGTTGAATATGATTGCGGTCAGCGAGCGGTATCATTGACATAAAAAAAAAAAAAAGAAATAGAAGAGTTTAATTACCAGGTTGTGGCTAGAAATTAACAGGTTTACTGCGATGACAAATATGGCAGGCTTTTATCAGCATTTGCAGCAGGAGACAGCCTGCTAAGCTGTGGGGCCTCAACTAAAAGAGAAAAAAAAAAGGGGTGGGGGTACCAGAGGCGATGTTTATGTGTCTGTGTGTGTGTGTTTGTGTGTGTATATGTGTGTGTGTGCCCGTGTGTGTGCTGTGGTTTTACACACAAAGAGAAACATGGATGGAGAGATGGACGAGGCCTGGTGGCATTTAGCCCTGTTCTATAATGACACTGAGAGCTGAGGAGGAGACACAAGCACAGTTATTGAATTATTGAAGGTGCACTGTGAGGCATAAATCTGCCATGGAGATGCCATACTGTTGTAGCATACATGCGCACGTGCACAGCTGCACACACACACACACAATCACACAGAGGCCACCGACACACAGTGAGGCTGGCGTGACGACTGCAGGCTTTGACTTGCTGACCTTGAGGTTGTTAAAACAAGCTCTCCGTCAGCTTTTCTGCAAAATATGTTTACCTTGTGAGGGAAAAACCAAGTGAGGGAGAGAGAAAGAGGGAGATAGACAGAAGGAAGAAAGATCTGAGTGAAAGTGGATGTGCCCTGTGGTGACATTGCTGGAACAAATAGAGCAAATCCATCAATTCTTCCAGATTCTGAAGCAAAATGAAACAACAATGTGACTCCCCCCTTCAAAAAAAAAGGAGGAAAAATATCTGCACACTGAGGAAGAGATCACATAACTACAAATATACAATTTGGGCAACTATACATTATCACTATGACATAGAGGACTGTAATAAAACATCATATTATTGTGAAAGAACATACCTCAGAGCTTACACATAGTCAAACATACGTTGAAGCCTGCGCACACACTCACACACACATGCATGCACACACACACGTATGCACACACATACACATGCAGGCTCGCGTGCTCACACCTGTACTGAATGGAGTTGGAAATAATATATCAGCCACCAATTACTGATGTTTATCTCTTAAATAAAAAGACAGAGTATTGCTACATGCATGTAGATATCATGATACAGAATGTGGTAATTTCTCTTTCTTCCTTCTAGCCGAGAGATTTTCAACGCACACTGAAATACATTTATATTTGTATTATTATTCTTGTATCTTTGCAGAGATAGGGAACTCTACGCCCAGTCGTGGCCCAGGTGAAGCCAAAAGAAAACAGGATTTCTTCAAAACCGCTGCATGTGTCGTACATATGTGCGAATGTTACGTGTGATAACAAAGTGTTGCAAAAAATATCGTGATGCACATCTGAGTCAATTTGATGCCGTTCATTCTTGCATATTTGTTCACTTATGTGTGTGTCGGTGAGGAGGATTGTGTGTCCTGTCTGTGTTTGGCCGAGGGGGGGACTCGTCTTATTAACATCATCAGTCTGCATCATTACTAGTCTGCCTGAGTTGGGCAGCAGGTGCTATGAGAATGCCAGGGTTACAAACGACCACAGAATCTCTCTCGGAGCACACACACTCACATATATGCGCAGACAAAACACACACAGACGGACTCTGATCCCCTCCACCCCCCTTTAAATCCCCAAAAGGGATGTGGGGTGTCTGTGTCTATCTGTTATCCAGTGGGTTACTGTTCGGTGTCTGTCCAGGTTTTCACTGGGGGGGATGGACTCCATCCATTTTCCTGACAAAAGGCCTTTGATGCACAGCAGAGGCTGGTATAAACTCAAGTTAGAGCAAGAGAGGGTCCCAAAGTCAAAGGAGAAGAAAAAAAAAAAAAAAACTCAAGAGAACCGAAAAATATAAAAAGGCATGCAGGCCATACGTATCACAATGGAAAATGCACAAAAAAAATGATATAAATTCTCAGGAATGTTTAGGTGTCAAGGGCTAATGTTTTTTTTGTTTTTTTTTTCTCGCGTAGACTGGTTGTCAAATCATTAATATACAGCTGAGACTGTACCTCACTGTGTGATCTGGAAGATCTCCACATTGAACATAAAGAGTCTTAGACCACTTCAACGTTAATAATTCTTACTTTTAAGTAATTACGCATACAAGTACGATTGTACCAGAACAATACAAATATTTAATATTCCATCATCCCATAAATATCAGAGTGGTCAATACGCTGAGGTTCGATATCGACTGATGGATATTTACACTGCTGAGATAAATGCTGACAAAATGCCCTGCCTTGTTATGGCATGAAACTGGAGAATGGCAGTAAAAGCCATATGAATGGGGACTCGCCTGATCCTAAAGGCGCCTGTATGGCACCACCCATGACACCATAGATGTGTCAAAGACAACGGACACTCAATACAGCTCTATACAGCGCTCCTGTTCCCACTGTTATGGATTATATTGCCAGAAAGCATTCATTTAAGATGTTCACATTGATCTGGCATTGACAAACCATTTCATATTAGGCAGGCTTTGCTCTCGATGACATCAAGGGCAACCAGATGCACTTTACTGCTTCAGGCTAAATTTAACCTCCGATCCATTCAAATATGACTCTGTCAAAGGCTTCTTCTGGCTTCAATCATTCATCAGAGGGGTCACTTTTAATAAACAGAAACATGTGAACTTGTGAACTGAAATTCTTAAGAAAAAGAACGAGCAAAAAGAGAAAAAGAACAAAAAAAAAAAAAAGATTTTTACTCACGGGCATGAGGAATTAAATATAGTTAGTTTTGTGCGCGATCTGGTTACATTCCAAGGAAAATCACCTCAAAGCTGAGCTGGGTACACCTCCACATAAATCTGTATTAGCAAAATATTGACCTGACTTCAATTCAATTTAAAAAAAAAAAAAAAAAAGAGGAGAGAATGGTAGGGAATTGCAAAACAAAATGATAAATAAATAAGAGATTCACAGCAGGACCAAATTGTATTCAGCCCTCTAATAGTAAAGCCGCAGCAGAAATTAATGTTGCTGGTTAGTTAGTGCTGTTAATTGGGCGTGCAAAATTAAAATGTTAAAGTCAGTGTTAGCAAGGAATGCAAGGAAGGCCCCTCTAGCTGAATTTGACCTAACAGAGCGTGCTTCTTTTCCTTCCTTCCCTCTCTGCTTCAAGTGTCTCCAAAACTAATAAAAAGCCCCCTCACAAATCCCCCCATGAAGCCCTTCATATGAACTGTCACATTAATAACACTGCACTCGTATTCAAATTTTCTGTCGAAAAGCTAAAGAAAGATTGAATGCCCCGCCATCGCGTGGCCAAAGATTGAAGACGTGTCTCATTGACATTGTTAAAAGTTTATGAAAATATATGAATTCTCAAACGTGGCGGGCTGCCGTGCAGCTCCACTCCCAACACTTCTGTTAGAGACCATGGCTTTTAATCAAAATGATTGAATACCACAAGTTTGGATTCAGGGATTTTAATAGAGGACGGATAAAGTGTCACAGTCCAGAACTAGAAAATCCACTCGGGGATCACACATGCATGCATAAAACCGTTCCACATTTTTCTTTTTTTTTTTTTAAACCATATTCGTCACTAGTAGGTAACATGTTTTCCTCTTTGCTGAGCGCTCGGATAAATGGCATGTGAGCTGACTGCATTGTAGAGTAGGTGACGGTTAGTCTCCTGGCCCCGTTCAGTTAGTCTGCACACTAATATGAATCTTTTTTGGGGCAAGATACATATAGTACTGGTAAACAACTAGTATAAAACAAATGTGAAGATGAATAGAGTGACCGGTAGCCTGTGTGTGTTAGTGTGTGTGTGTGTGTGTGTGTGTGTGTGTGGACCTTTGCAGTGTGGTGTTGGGTCCATGTAAAACTGCTCTCCAAAGGCAGGGAGCTGACACTGAGGGAAAAAAAAAAAACTCTGCCCCACTGGGGATAGCACATGCCATCTCATTGGACCACATACTGCATTTCTTTGCTCACACTGTAGGAACTTAAGCAAAAGGATACTTGTTTGTGCCTAACCACCATAATTTTCTGAATTTATATAAACTAACCTTATTCCCACTATGGCAATTTGGGCCTTCCTTGGCAGTAGGAGGGTAACTACATAGAGGACTTGTAAAAAAAAAACAACAAAAAACTCCACTTCAATATTAAATAGAGTCCTGAAGTAATAGAACATGACATTTTATTAAATTACACTTTCAAAATGATCATGACATTCAGTGTGATGATACAGCCTCTTTGTCAAATGAGGAGTTTTACATTTCGGCCAGCTAGTTTCTAGATTTTGGTGTTCGGTTTTTGAGTGGTGTATTGTTTGAGATTTTTTATTTTTTTAAATTTTTTTTGCATTTCCTTGAT
Source organism: Fistularia commersonii (assembly GCF_037954325.1). Taxonomy (NCBI): domain Eukaryota; kingdom Metazoa; phylum Chordata; class Actinopteri; order Syngnathiformes; family Fistulariidae; genus Fistularia; species Fistularia commersonii. The sequence continues at coordinate 4,457,493 of NC_141294.1, read as the reverse complement.
ATGCCATCTGAATTTGCCGTACGTTTCTCTTTTATAATCAGCGTCAATCCTGTTAAATTTTGTACATTCGATGCATTTTCCCTGTGTATCAATGCTTAGTTTTCTGTTGTAGTTTATTCCCGCAGTGTTTCATTGTCACTTAGTGTTCTTGTAACTTCCTGTGTTACTGAGGAGTTTGGTTCTAAATGTGTCATGCTCTAGTTTACTTTCTGTCTGTGTCTGTTCTCCCTCAAGGAAGTTTCTTCTTTTGATCACTGGCGGTATCAGTTACTTAGACCTTGTTTGTGTGTCTACAAAAAGTGACATTTTTCATTGCCTTTTTTAATCAAAAACGCTTTTCAAATAGAGCTTTGTAATAAGAGTCCTCCTTAACAGATTGGCAAAGTTACTGACATTGCTGTCATAACTTGAGACGAACAAACGGGCATTTGTTCATTCAATATCCAACTTATCGAACAGACAAGAGTAAGCGTGGTGCTTGAGCCACCAAGATGTCACTGGGCACGAGGCAAGGTACACCTTGGACCGCCGTCAGTCGATCACAGGGCTACACAGAGAGACATCACACACCTGGGCAATGTAGGTGTCTCCAGTGAACCCACTGCATGTTTTTGGAAGTGTGGGAGGAAACTGGAGAACCCTGAAGAAACAGGGAGTACGTGTAAACTCTATACATAAAAGGCCTCCTGTTGGAGACGAACCAGGAAGCTCCTTGCGGTGAGGTGGAGGCGCTAACCGCTGCGCCTCGGTGCCTCCCACAAACAAACAAATGTAAATGTGTTGAAACCGGTAGGTGGCGGTGTAGTTATGAAACCGAACAACGGTGAAACTGAATAGCACCACCTGCTGGAAGGCGCTGTTTTCTCCAACCATCAAGAATTAAACCCGAACACGTCGTGAAGTAGAAAATCGCTCCTTCTGCCATTCTGTTCAGCTCACCCGCGAGAATCCCATTTTGTCAGTTTACACAGAAATGCCACTCTAGGAATATTTGCTTTCAGGCCTAAAAAAGCAGATGTCATGTAAACCAAAAGTCCGAACCAACGCTCGCAATATTCAGCAAAAGCCATTGTTGTATAAACAGCCATTCAACCCTCATTGACCCAGTCTGCTCCTTGTGTCTCCCCTCAAATTAGATCCTTGACTACCCTCATGTTGTACACCAATCCCTGGTTGTCTTCAGTAAAGATAGCATTGTAGTTTTGCTTCTAGTTTTATAGTCTTTTACAGTGTAGCTACGTTGATCTTCTGTTTTGCTTGTTCGGTCTCAGTATTCTCAATGGTTCTTCATTGAGTATCCGATTTGTACTTCAGCTGTTTGCTTGAAATTACCTTCACCGATGCACCGACTACTTTAGATTCCCACATTCTCCTCTTACTGTTAATCCTGCTTTTGAGTCCTCATCAAGTTCTTAAAACAACATGACATTTTACCTTAGCACCAAAGCCACTGGGAAATGACACACTTCCATTCAAATCCTTTTTCAATATGACTTATTCGTCTCCGAGGGTCACAGGCTTGAATTAACCCCCCCCCCTCCCAAAAAAAAACAACCAAAAAACAGTATCTCAATGTGTTCAACAAAGAAACAACTGAGAATGCGATAATTTCTGTCAACGACAACACCTGAATTGGTGCCCAGCTGTTAGCAGGGCCACCGATATGCTGATGCGACGGCTAACATTTTTGGAAATTACAGGCTTTGCATTTTTTCATCTTTGCATTTCCAACTTCTCTCACAATAAAGTCAGGCTGATGTGGGTGAGGGGAGCTCAGAGAGTGGCAAGACAGCTCCATAGAAACAGTGAGCATTAGAAACAGAGGCATGCAAACTACATGCACAAACATGTGAATGTTTATGTAGCTTAATGTATGTGGGTGAAGGCTGTTTCTTGGCCAATGGAACCAGTTTTCTGCAGCAGCATCATTGTCTTAGCCTTCTTTTAGGGGGCTGACGAATGCTTACATTACAATCATGATTGAAATTTATTCTTTTATCAGATGAAGATTTTGTCTCCAAATGTCATGAAGGACTAGCTGAAGAGCAGGACAGGACTAATATATTGCCAGGCAATGCATCATAGAAATGTGCATTTATTATTGAGTAAAACAATGAGAGCCACTGAATATGCCGCATTTGACATGTTTTTATCATTGTTGATGCCAAAGAGAAGAAAAAACAAATATATCTGATCAAGAGATTCAATGAATATGATTTACAATCTGAGGAGACTGCTGGCTGAGACTGACACGGGTTTAGAATATGTGCCCTCTCTCCCAAAGCTGCACCAGGCTGTGTTTTTGAACTGCTACAGGAGGCTCCTCGAACAAAACCTTTTTGCATTGATTACTGCGGCGCAATAAATGGCGTGGTTACAGCGTGGGGAATTTACAGTAAACACATGTATGTACATACATATTTACACAAAGCAAGTGTTGCCAGGCAGCGAGCTCTGGGAGGATACTCATATATCTGTGTATGTGAAAGGTTTCGGCATAAGAAGGCATATGGTAGGTTATTGAGGAGGCACAGAGGTGCAAGAAAACACATAACCTGATGCAGATTTAAAAAATGTATTAGCATCAATCGTTATATCTCTTTTTAGAACTTCCATGAGATGTTATATTTCCAGGTCTTTCCCTGCTCTAACGTTAGAATTTATTCTTTTTCAAATGGTCTAAATATTTTACATATTGCTTTCCATAAATGTATGGAAAGGAAACCAACAATACCTATTCTCATGTATATGTAAGCATGTAGGGGAAAAAAAAAAGCAACTTTGCAACCATTATCATTACAAGCAATCTGGACTCTCACTGTGCTTTTGAGACACTAAGATATAAGCGACTGAGGGAAGGAATGTTTAAAAAAAGCATCACAAAACATACTTTTCTCTCAAAAGGAGGAGAAATTTGGTTTGAGTGTAATACAATCACTTATCAATGCAGTGAGTAACACTGAATTTGGTAAACACTGAAACATACACGCTAGTGCATGTCATTGAAAGATAAAGACAATTTAAATTATATAACAAACAGTAAGAGTGTAGCTGTAGGAAATGGTATACCTGTATTTACACTCGTTCCGCCTAAAGACTGCTTTACCTGATGGCTTTTGCAATCGCAATGCTCGCCATCGACATTCAAAAATGGTTGTGCTTGAACCTTTAGATACTAACAATCAGCTGCCTGTGAAAACTTGGGACTCAACTATGCATGATCTGAGTTAATGGAAATAGTAGGATTTAACTGAAACGTGCTGTAAAACCAAGCTGGGTTTTCAGTATCTGTGCATATGAGGACTATCAGTGCATTTCTGTCGTCCCTTCAATAAATCTTAATGAATGAATGAATGGATGAATGAATAGATAAACATAGTCCTTTTTCATTTCCATCAGTAAGTCCGAGACTTACTGATGGAATAGGAGTGGATTTTAGATGAGTTCCTTTATCAAAGATAACGCATATTCACAGCATAAATGGTATAAACAGTAGAGTCCAGTCACCTGCAGCATAGATGAATATCATCTATGAATGTCTTGTTTCTTAGTTGTTAAAGACAAAAGCCCAGTTGCCCGATTAAGATATTTAACAGGTACCATGACCTGGATGATTGAGAGACTTAAAATAAGGCCAAGGGGTTGTTGTTTTTTTTATAGTAATGTGAGTGAGACAGGCCCCCCTCCCTTCACTCCCTCTTTTATTTAATGTTGTAATTTATCAACTCAAGTCAAACACACATTTCTGTTGGCTAAAAAAAAAAGCTAAAAAAAGGCTCTCAAGATAGGTGAGGCCTTGCAGAGGATGGACGCGGATATAAGTCTAAAATTGAATGTTTTAGGTCTTTCATATATTCACATTGCTTCAACATGATTACATTTGGCATTGGTTTGAAAACAGAATAATGGAGACTCACAAAAAACATGAATTGAAATGTGTTTCTGAGATTTTTGGGAGGTCTGTGTAAGTTGATGCCACAAATTAGTATGACAAAATTAGTCCAACCACTGTCGCCACATACAGCCTCGGGTCAACAACACGCAGTTGCCCAATTTTCAAACCGTAAAGTCCCTGACTGCATTTCACTTTAAATGGAGTGGATGGAAAGTCACCTGAATACAGCAAGGAAAAGGTGAAGAAAAGAGACAGTGTGCCACTGGAAAACACTGCTTCTTTCTGTGCAGCTGCATGATAATAGAGCCCTTATTCTCGTAGGGCATGACTACCGTGCCAACCTATCAGATAGGAGAAACATACATTTGAAATACACCAATGACTGTCATCTAAATCTTACAGTTGTAAATGCTGCAACTGACAGGTGCAGTAGAGATTTAGGCCCACCCAGTAAAATGTTGGGGTGAGTTGCAGTCAAATTCATCTACATCAAAGCTCAAGGCCTCGTCTCTCTCCTTCCACGGCTTTCTGGAGAGGCTCAGGAGCCACAGCTATCATTCTCTCTTCAACCCCCTACAAACACACACACACACACACACACACACACACACGAACCTTCTTGATTTCCTTTTCATTATCTCAACAGTAAAAGGGGGGAGAAAGGGAGGAAAAAACAGAGGAAGAGAAGAGTGGAGAGGTCTGAAGAGGTTTTCAAATCCAGTGAAGCCTGTCACATTACAAAAACATGTCGCTTTAAACTAAATGTGAAATATCAGTAATTGAAGCCATAAATCCACTTTTGTGTTCCCCCTTACCTCCTCCTCTCCTACCCCCCCCCTTCTCTTTCTCACCCCTATTTTTTATAAGAGCGCTTTTGATGAGCGCTAAATTGGAAATTATTTTGTGTTGTAATACTGCTCTGAAATGTCTTTCCATTACCATGCGTCAGTCAGCACTGACACTGGAATTACTCAACTGTCAATCTGGCTATCAAGAAAGGTGGGTGGGGGTTGTTGGGAGATGTGGGATAAGAGGAGGGAGGGGTACTACAGGAGTTAAGAGAATGATAAATAAAGAAGGGGGGGTAGAGTGGAATAGGGAAGGTGTTTGCCCACCATAACATGTCTGTTGTGATTAGATAAATCTGAGATGTCTTAGAACTTAGTTGTCTCGATTACCGTCCCGTGTGTATTCTTTTGATATGTTCGTGTGTGTGTGTGTGTATGTATTTCTGCAATTCTGTCTCTGTATGTGTCAGAGTGTGCATGCCTGTGTGAATATCCGTGATTTGTAAATTATTTGTAAAATTTGTTAATTGAACAATATTTTCCAATACATTTTTAATTATAACGATGACAAAAATTATCATAACGAAACATCCAGTGATATTTTCTTATACATCTGCACCTATAAAAATTGGGAAAATTGCCCAGATGTGCAATGTCAATGGTTGTCTGTCCGTTTATTTAGCCATGCGATTGACCGGCAGCCAGTCAAGGATTTACCCATCTTCTTGCCTGATGACAGCTGGGATAGGCTCCTTGACCATGAGTAGGATAAGCAGTAGACAGTGGATGGATGGATGGACCTGCACCTTTGGATGCACAACAATCTATTCTGCAATAAGCATCTACAGGCTCTCCAGTTCATGTTCACTATCAGAATTATGCCATCACACTGGAATTTTGGTCAGACAGACATACTTATGTGTCACAATTACAGTACCAAATTCACAGTTCTTGCAGTTAAGGAACAAAAAAGAGGGTACAAAGATGTACAAAAAAAATCTCAATGATAAATTAGTAATTATAACCCGGCTGAGTTTTATGTAAGAAACAGCTTTTACGAGTGATAAGTGTGTGAACACAGCGGGAAAAGCTGTATTTATGTTAATATGTATGAATGTACATTTCTGTAGAGGGAGCATGAATGTAGACCGGGTCGAACCACCTATAGCTAGTGACTTTCAAAATTATAATAATTGAATGCGGACCAAAAATCCAGCAATTGAAGAGACCTCATACGTATCGCTCAAACAACATTTCTAGAATCACGTAAAATTATTGCCGTGATTTCACCGGCGATTGTTATGTGGGTCTGCAATGGCCAGCGAGTTCTGCGGCATATAGGAAGAAAGAGAGAGGTGAGTGAGAACTCCTTTATTGCTCAATGCTAAATTAATTGCACCAATTATTCACGGGGAGAGTTGTCTAGTGACGGCCTTTGGGGGACAAGGCCCTGACCGCTCTCCCTCATTTTTAATTGGCTGTCCTGTTGAATAATTGATTGGAGCAAATGTGAAATGGATGGGAAGGTCCAAGTGTCTTTCATCACAACAGGGCGGCCTCTCTGACAGCCAACCACAAACAAACTCTGCTGGTGTGCGCAATAAACAAAGCACACACCGTTGAATTCAGCGACCATGCTGTTGGGTTAGAATAGCAGATATGACTCCCGTGTGGTGTCATGCCCTCTGGAACCCAGACAATATGAACAACACAAAAATGTAGCTGGTGAGACAGAAATCAAAAGGGCAATTTTGCAGGTGAGCAGAAATATCTACTGGAGACATGGTGTTAGCGGCGCACCATGGAATGATGGATTCAGATATTTTGATTGTTGGCCACCCAGCAGTTAAGCAATAGAAGATTCAAAATTGTTCATTGAAGAGGGTTAAGAAAGGGTCCAGGTATCATATCTATCTGAAATATATTGAAAAAAAGAAAAAAATTGCAAATATGACAGTTAAGCATAAAAAGTATGAGCAAGTAATCTCATTACTGTAGATGAAGTTAATTTGTGAAAAAAATACATTTCCGTTAGCCACAATTATACATCTATCAGTATAAGTAAGATGAGACTTCCAATTGCAAACTAGATATTTCCCACATGCAGTTCTTAATCTCTAATCATCTTTTGGCCATTTCAGATGTAAATCTGGGTTTTAGGGTGAATGCGGACTATACTGACTGTCTGTACCTACCAGGTGAAATTATAATTGGAAATATGTTTTACTTGTAAAATGTTTGTTTCCCAGAAGAAGGAAACAGGGTGCCCACATGCATATGATATTTTCAGTTTTTCCCCCACTACCTTAGTCAGCAAATACACCCTTTAATATAGCCCTTAACACTCACACTACAACATGTTGTGGAAATGGTATATGGGCTGTAATCCTAAGTCCTCGGGAACAAGCAGCCATCTGTGCTATTTGCATCATGAACACCTTACTTCACTTCTGCTTTGAAAATTGTCTCTTTCATAAAGGGGTGAACTTTGTGACCGTACGTCACTTTTTGCCAATGGTAGATAAATGATCAGAACATTTGAGGGGGAAAGGAATTTTTCAATTTTATACTTGCCCTGAAGTTGGCATCATCATCCATTCTTTTTTGCAGTTAAATTACGGCAAACTATGCCAGAAAAACTTCCGAGTTTGCTGGAGACAAGGAGACAGCTGTAAAATACACAGACTTACTTGCCTCCCATTGAGTTTGGTTTTCAATAGCTATTAGGCAACAATTTATTTAGCCCACTTCTTTTATGAAGGGTGAGGACATGTAATATTAAAGCTAAATAGGCTCACTTAATATTTTTTAAAATCATCCTTTAATTGGAATTAGACTATAAAAACACCACTACAACTGTGGAAAAATACACCTATTTATCACAAATATGACAGAGTTCCCATGGGACCAAAATAACAGTATGATGGAATCATTGTGATGGTGAGTACAAGTAGTGGAAACTGTAAATACTAATTGCAGAACAATAATAGTACATACAATGGTGCAGGTGTGTATTATTTCATAATAATAACTACTGCCATTATTACGATTAAGGGGTTATTTAAAAATAAGTATAATCGAACTTATAAATTCTACAAAAACATACACTTTACAGATATCCACACATGAATGCACAGAGACTCACACACACACACACGTAGACACACACACGTAGACACACTCACACCTCCCTCTGTAATCAAAGGCTATTAACTCCTGGTGCTTTCGCAACAAAACAGATGTAAGATTCATGAGTTCCTGCCCGTGACTGTTGTCTTTGCCACAGGCTAGTAAAGAAACAATTAGTGCACAGCCAGCTTCACTGTCCACCACAATCAATAGTCCCTGATGGTCTTCTAAGCCTATTGACTGAGGCCCATTCCTCTCTCTGACCCCCATCTGTAGCAGCTGACAGCAGTTGCAGTGCACCTTTCTAGATCACGGGAGAGGGTTACCAGGTTAAACAATCCATGCAAACAAGCATTTCTTAATACTGTCTGCCCTGGTCTACATTTGTATACAAAGATGGTTGAAGGCAGACCAACGTGACGGATCATAAGTTGGCGTTACCTCAAATTTAACAATTAACCAATTTGAGACATGACATCATACAAAATAATTCAAATTAAATTTTTGGTGAATCTAAACGTTTTGAAACTTGAAAAATCTCAACGATTGTAATCATCTCTGTTAATCAGAATGCTTCGTAGTTAGCAAAAACAAAAAAAATCAGATTGCAGTTATTCTTCCTGTTAAAGGTTGCAGAAACCTGCGGATTATAAAAATCTGGCTGCTGCCAAGTGGTTAAAATTCGAAAGGCTGGATTGCCTCTAAAAAATAACTGTGTGGAAGTAACACAAAGTGAGGAACAATAGAACGGCTGCTATCTAAGCTACAGTTCATAGTAAATTGAAACTAAAAAACTTCAGTTTTGTTCCAACACTAAGTGTAAAACAGCCCAACCTAATGTTCAGTTGAGTTTCTTACAACTTGGTACCCGTGGGGTTAAAAAGAAAACAGTGTTGTTTTACAGTCACCCATAGTAACTTTTGAAGGAGTGTGTATGTGTACTTGTGTGTGTGTGTGTGTGTGTGTCTGTCTCCTGCCAGCTGTATTATCCAGACCATCTTGCACCAATCATCTCCCCTAACAGCAGTCTCAGTAGCATTGAGACAGTCTGCCGATGTTAGAGTAATTGTCAGAGTTTGTGTTTGTGTTCTGACAAAACCTACTCCCTTCTCGCGTGTTAGAACATCTGGACCAGTCCTACTTTCGGCTCACTGGCCTGCTGTGATGAGCCTCTCTTTTGCGCTAACTAAGGGAGGAGGAGGGGAGGCATGGCTACGGAGATGGATAAGAGGACAAGGTTGAGGCAGAGAGAGTTTAGCAGCTGTAAGGATGCAGGGGCGGACTACAATGAACAGGTGTCACTCCCACTGACGGGCTGCCGCTGTGCCGACCCGGGCCGACCCCTGCTTCACCCACATACCCACGCAGGAACTCGAGGTGGTGGCGGCTAGGAGAGCAACCCCGTCTAACCCACGCCTACCTTCCTCCTCCTCCTCAGATGGCACCCACTCCTTAGCTCAGTGTAGCTGCTGGGCCCCCAGACTGACATACTTACATGCACACATGCACGTACTAATTAGCAACCACAAATGCCTGTACATATTCATAAGTGTGTGAGCATGAGAATGTATGGGAAAACTCTCGTGTATGCATGCCAACTAAAACATACGTAGCATCAGCTTTTTGTCGCATTAGAGATTCATTCTAACATTAATCTATAGAAATGAAATAAATGAAATAGAAAGGCAGCAAAAACCTATGTGAAAAAGTGACATCAATTTTTCTTTAGAAATAACTACGTTTAGTGCGATACTAATCTTTTTCTTTTGAAAAACAAATAGACACAAGGAGTGGGAATCTAATGAGCAGCAGTGTGGTTTTGTAAAACACATGGATGACTTCTCCCACCGAACTCCTGCAGAGCTGATACTTAAAATAATCAAGCAATGACAATAGACTCTGTGTGACAGTTATATATCTGATGTAAAAAAGGTGACACCTGAGCAACTCGGAAATGAATTCATCCATCCATCCATCCATCCATCCATCCATCCATCCATCCATCCATCCATCCATCCATCCATCCATCCATCCATCCATAAATCCATCCATCCATTCATCCATTGCGAATCATCACTGACCTCCCAGCCTTTACCACCCTTGTCATTTTGTGCCGAAGTCATTACAGTACAGAGCGAAGTGAGGGAGGGGTAAGTGCAGGTGTGTGTATAAAGCACCCTCCCTACCTCTTTGCCCTCACCCCCGCTTCAATCCCCACCTTCTCGTGCTGTGGCGAGGAGGGCAGTAATTACTCTGGTGTCAGCGTTGCTGGGTGCAACTCCTCCCCCGACAAGGGGCGGTGGGCATCCATAACCCATCGTCCTGCCATGGGGTAAACGCTGGGCCATCCATCATGCACCCACTTGACAAATACCTTCCATAATAGAAGTTTATTTTTATGGGAGGCTGAATCAAGGACTTTCCCATGCATACAAAAACGTGTCAGAATTATTTATGGCTTGTGCTGAGATGCACAATATGTCATATCAAAGTCCCATCCCGCTTGCAGGAGCTGCTGGAAGCTGCCGGTGCTTGGCCTGTCGATATCTTTGCTCGCTATCAATAATGTGGAACACCGCCACGATAAGCCTCAGGATTCGGAGGTCATACACACAGACACAAACACATATACAAACGCGCACGCACGCAAACACACACGCACAAAAAAAAAAAAAATGAATACACATGGAAGCTGATACAGACACACAGTCAGTCACATACAGTACGTACCGAGACAGTGACATGCAAAAACATCACATGATGACATACATAAATGCTTTCTGTGAATACATATCAAATGAAAACAAATGCACACCCATATGAGCACACTTGCACGAGTGTGTTGTTCCTACACAAATAACTATGCAAGGAAATTGCAGACCACAAATGTGATGAGAGTATAATTCACATACATTTCTGTAATGAAAACAAACATGTTTTGCAAATATTGTGAAAGAAATACCAGTCCCTTTAAAATACATGAGTTTTTTTTTGGGTGGTTATTCACTTTGCAATTGATCGTGCCCTACAGATTAAAAACAAACAAACACAGAAATTAAGGTATTTATGAAGGTAAAAGTTAAGCCAATGCATGGTGAGATGATAAATTGTTCTGTGCAAAACAAAATGATTTGGAGATGACGCAGTACAGCTGATGTATGTCTGCACATGGAGATGTGAGATGGAATAATCTCCTCTTGGGCAAAATCTTACAAAAAAAGGAGGAAAAAATGATAAACACAACAACTTAAAAGAAATCCCCACTCTGCAGCCTTAAAATCTGAGAGCTGTCAGTCAGAATGAGTGGCAACTCCTTTCGCCCAGAGAAATGGCAATAAATTGGGTTTCCTGATAAGGACCGGCATCACCAGCACACTGTTTGACCAAATAGGAAAAAAAAGAAAAAGAAAAAATGAGCCACGTTTCCGTAGGCCACTTGAGTGCTGTCAGTCAAGATGACTGGCAGTCTCACATGTCGCCAGTGGAGAGAGCAGTGGAGGGGAAAAAAAAAAACAGATTAATGTACAGAAGGATCTGCAAGTGAGGGAGAGTGGGAATGAGAGAGATAGCATTAAGGCTGGCTAGGAGAAAATGAATAAATATGATAAATATGATAATTGAAATGATGAGATTTTGGTACTTGGTATTGGATTCTGCTATGTGCCCAAAGGGATTAGTCCTTCATTCACTGTCATTCTCATTTTCTATCCTCTACAAACACATCTGACAGACAAACAGACTCATACACACTTGCATACACAGAAATATAAACAAGTGCGCATGTATGGATTAAAAAATTACATAGATATGACAAATAAGATCCTATTCTAGCAAAACGGGTTGGTGCTATGTGTGAAACTCAATGGCAGCAGGATGAGTAAAACCTAGCTGTCTGCAAACCAAATAGAAAAGCAAAAAAAAAAAAAAAAAGTGTAGTAGCAGCGGGAGAACTTTGTCCTGTGAAGACAGAAGATGTATGGCTCAAGGTAGATAGTAGCAACAGTAAATGATTACCTTTTACGAACTGGGCCTTTGTAATAAAATGCATAGGGGGAGTATTATCAATTCAGCAGCCTGGTGAAGATAGCATTTCTGAAACCATAGCGAGGCTGATCGCTATCTTGAGAAGGGCCCGAATCTGTATTCCTTACATCAGGTCCAGGGGGGAGAAGGGTCTAAGACCTGTTTGTGTGTGTGTGTGTGTGTGTGTGTGTGTGTGTGTGTGTGTGTGTGTGTGTGTGTGTGTATATAAGTGAAATGGTGTGTTTGTGAGAGAGACATCCGTTAAGGCCTCTTGTGCCTGCAGGCTCAGCTTTGACAGAACCAAGATCTATTTCCTTACACCCTGAAACAGAATGACATGCAAACGTGTGTGTGTGTGTATATAAACACACACGGAACCTCATGCAAACATACACACTTAGTCCTTAGGGCAAAGAGCTATTTGAAATTGGAAATAAAAATTCTGGAAATAAATTTGTGTGTCTCTCTATGTGTGTGTGTGTGTGTGTTTGTATTTTTCCAAAGCTTAGATTCTGTAGTAGATGTCTCACTCTATGAGAAGACACTGACAGATGACATGTGTGCACTCAAACAACGCACATTACTGATAGCAGTCAAACAGAGGATAGACAACACATGGGAGATAACAGAGAGTCAGATAGAGCCGTCCGGCTGCTGGCTTAGAGTCACATCACTCACTCTCAAGAAGCAGACATGAGCACAGCGCTTAAATGGTAAGGCATCACAACACAAGCAGTACCACAAGGCATAAGCAGCAAAGGAAAAATAAGGTGAGCGAACAACATGGGGATTTTATCTAAACGGAAAAAAAAAAAAGAGTAAAAAAAATGAATTACCATTTCAGCTTAAAGTAATCTATTGTACAGTTGTGTGGTAAAATATATTTGAAACATTGTGGGCTGTCACTTCACTCAAATTACTGATCTTATAATTATTGAAGAAAACACTATTACCTGTATAACCAACTGTGTTGTATTTTACTATTCACTTTCACAGTGAGATGGAATCTGGAATGGAAACTAATGATCTGATTGCGAGTTTTGTTGAGCGGAGCAACCAGAGCCACCTCCTCCTCAAGATCACTAAGACCAAGGATGTAGTTGTGGACTACTGGAAGAATCAGAGGAGACACGTGCCAATCATCACGAAGAGGTGGAGATAGTGGACTCCCACAAGTACCTTGGGGTCCAAATCAACAATAAAATTGGACCGGTCACACAACACTGATGCACTCTACAGGAAAGGTCAGAGCAGGATGTTCTTCCTGACGAGAATGAGGTTGCCTGGCATCTTTAGCGGCCTCCTCAAGACCTTCTAGCAGTCTATGGTAGCCAGCGCACTCTTCTTCAGTATAGTGTGCTGGTGGGGCGGTTCAACAAGATCAACAAGATAGTGAGGAAACCCCGCTCTGTGGTGGGACTGAACCTGGGCCATCTTCAATCGGTGACAGTGGGGAGGATGAAGGACAAACCGGGAGCTATCCTGGACAATCCTTCCCACCCCCTGCGCGACAAGCTGCGGCTGATGGGCAGCTCCTTCAGCCAAAGGTTCATCCCGACCCAACGCTTCAGATGCTCCTTTGTGCCCACGGCCATCAGACTGTATAGCAGCAGTCTGGATGCCACACAACTCTTATTGTCCTGAGGTGCATCTGTGCTGCTTCCACAACCTTACTCCGCTAACTACCTCGCCCGTTCACATGTCAGGCTCTAACTCTGCTGTCTTTCTAATCCTTGTTGGCCCCAGCCCGCACGCATCATGCCTATTTTTTCTTTTTATTTATTTTATTCTTGTCATTGCTGTTGTCACTCTATTTATGTTGTCGTTTAGTTCTGGTTCTGTATTTTTCACCCTTACTGTTCCATTATGTTGTCCATTATTATCCCTGATGATGTTGCTGTTGTTGTTCTCCCTGCTGTCTCTTTATTCGTGGATGTCTTGTTATCTCCTGTCTTTATGTCTCTATTTATATTTATATTCCTATTTATTTCTTTTTTTTTCTACTTTTTGACATTATAACTGTTATGTGATAACTATTATAACTGACAAAGGAACTTTCCCTGTGGGGATCAATAAAATGTATGTATGTAATAAGATCTTATCTTATCTTATCTTATCTTATCTTATCTTATCTTATCTTATCTTATCTTATCTTAATGTAAATGAGCTATGTCCAATTCTTTATAAAAGTTTTGATTGAGGGCCGGAAAGAGGATTTAAATCAATTTCCTTTATGGGATATTTTGGGGAATTATGGTACATGTATTTTTAGGATTCGACCCATAATTTATAGTAAAGGTCAAAATATGTATGGCTCTGCTGCCTTCAACAGTAGGATCTAATGCGGTCTTCATACTTGAGGTGAATTGCACCTTAATTAATTGTCATGCATTTATTAATCAACTGAATTTTTTGATTGTTTATTTGAATAATTTCTTGAAAGCATTTCTGTCAAAATCTATAGTGGAATGCATAATGAAATACCCTGGTCATCTTGGAACTGCAAATGTTAAAAATGCTTTAATTTCATATAAAATAACAATTCTGAAGGCTGCGTGCAAATGGTAAAATGTAGATAATAAAGAGGGTGATATGTATCACTGAAGATACTGTGGGGATTATTTATGAAGAAACTGTCAATTTTCATCAACACAAGTGTGGGGATGATACTCTGTGACACAGTAATTACTTAAAGTATTTACATAAAATTCAAAAAAAGAAAATTATACTACTACCAAATTCCACATTCACAAAGTCAGAACTCACAAGCTCATATCTAAGGGAGTCTCTCCTCACATAATAGCTGAAAAAAAAGAACAAACAATCAACAAAAATACACAAATCTTTACGCCAAAGCTATAATTTCAACACAGTAAAAACTTCCCTCTTGTCCTCATTGTGATTTTTTCCTTTTCTTCCTACAGGTGTCAGAAAATATTACATGGGCTGTGTTTATGTGTGTGTGATTTTGCCACACCCCATGTGAGTACTAATTTACCCTTTTAGGCTTAAGCTCCCCATGAGTGGCTTTCCTTGCCCTTTAATTAGGCTGTGGGGAGTCGACACACACACACACACACACACACACACACACACACACACACACACACGCACAGAGCGAGAGAGAGAAAGAGAAGACTATTTTCTAACTAGCATGTACACACTAATTCAAAGTTGGAAAACTGCAGTAGACCCAATATATATTAGATAATTGTCAACCCCTCTGTGGGCCTCTCTCACACTCCAGGTCTCGTCTCCTGCCCCAGTCGTCAACACAAGAGGGACAAAAATGGATCCAAGGAGGGGGATCAATCTGTGCCGTTCACAGCACTGACAGCGGTCCCTGCTTTTGAGGCTTTAGACTGATTCAGATTCACGAAAGTTCTAACCCGCCACAACACATCCGCTTTGGTTTGAACGACACAGATGTTGACGTTTTCTTTCAAGTTAAAAGACTTCACTTCCCGTCCACTTTTATGGCATGATGTGAGCATTAGTTGAATCCACATAAAATGGTGAAAATGCTGCTGAGACTGAAACTTCTTAGCATAGCTAATAAATGGATCGCTAATCTAAGAATTTGTTTTTGAATTAACCCTGCTCAGCATCTTTTAAAGTGACTCTTAAAAACTGACAGAATGTCTTTGGTGCTGCCTGCCTACTAATACCATGAAAACTTTTTCGGGCATATATACCTTAAACTATAGCAGCTTAGCAAGAAATTCTGATCGAGTTTTGATGAAAGATAAAGTTTATCATGACCTGAATGACTGATGATGATAATGTATATGGATAAAATACAGTATAAATGGCTACAAGGCTTTTACGGTTAACATTTTGTGATTTTAAGAGTGATACCGTTACTCCTGAGCTACATAAATCGGACCATCGAGAATAAGAAGAGCTTGCGCTTATCATGCCGATTACTTTCCTCCCCCATCACCTACAGTGGGTGTGTATCTCAAAAAAAAAAAAGCATCAGTATTAACTCAGTGTTGAAACTACGACCTTTTGGGTTCTTTCTGCCTTGCTTTCCAAACATACTAACATTTCCATAAACAAAACTGGCCACTGAAAAGGGAAACAAAATCGGGGCAGTTGTGATAGTGGCTTGTTATGCAGGAAATAAGAGGGCACTTAATTGGGGTCTGATAGTCTAACAGGCAGGACCTCTGATTACCAACTCTGCACATTGTCTTAAATTAGCCCACTGATGAGCAGCCAGGGGATTCAATTATGCTAAGGGAGAAATAAGGGACCCTAATAGGCCACTGTATCAGGAAACATGGGACTAGGCTGGGCTAAAACCCTAGTAATTGGTTGTTTAGTTGGGAAAGTTGAGCCTGCTGGTAATTAGAGATGTTGAGGCGTTTGGAGAGCCACCAAACAGATGACACACATTGGCTCAAGAGGCAAGGGAAGGAGACGAGGGGGCAAAGGTCATAATAGAGATCGGGAAAGAGCAATACAGACAAACAAGGTGTAAATCAGGCAAAACATGTTTCTACTAGTAGCTATGTTGACTCAGTAAAGGTCAAGATGGGCCAAATGGAGCTCAAACTGAAAAATCAGCAGTCTGCCCCAGTTTTCTTAAACAATTCTGCTTTTCTTTCTCATCTTTTCAGTACTTCTACAATTCTCTGTCTCAGGCAGCTTAGCAGTCAGCTGTAGCTGGATATGTATGTGGGGTCTGAATTGAGGGGGAAGGTGGATTGAATAATGCATTGGTTTTATAGGAGAAGGCGGCCTGTCTAGTCCGATATTCACTGTCCCATACAGGAGGAGCAGCCCTGCCTGCAAGCATTCCCTCCTCATGTCACTCACAGGAGGCGTTAGTGTGTCTATGTGCGTGCCTCTACTTGTGTACATATTCTGATATGAATGCATGCTGCAGTTTAAAGGTTCATCTAAACAAAAACAAGAGATAGCTAGCTTTAAATACGCCTCGTAAAATGTAAATAAATGAAAATCATTTGACTACTTTGAGCAAAACTTAACATTTGCAATGACATTGTATCTTCTGAAAACACATGGCTGCATGGCAGGTGGAAGTCGTATGAGTATAGTACTAATAACCCCAGCAAAATTAAGTATTTCCTTATCTTATGTTATCTTATCTTGTCTTATCTAGTTGAATGCATTGTTTGACTCAAATGTGTATGTCACTGTTTTGCCGAGTCCTACACACCATCAAGAATTTTTTTTTTTTTTTTTTTTTCAGATAGGTGTAGCAGAAGCAAACATTTAACAGTGAAACCCGAGGGCTTTGACATCAGTCGTCAATCTGTCACAAAGTTCCAGACTCTGACAGAAACTATCCAGGGGCTCACGAGTACAATGACACTACGCTTCCAGTCATTATTTCAACTGTGATAGAACCCATCTGTGATGCCCTTTAGGTGGTACCATCATGACACAGGCCTCAATTTACACTTAAAGCAGCCAGAAACCTCCCGCATCTACAGAAAGGATTTTTTTTTTTTTTTTTCTTACTTTCTTTTTTTTTTGTATTTGAAAAAATTTGAATGGCACAGAATGGCTGAAAGGAGAATCTAACTTTGGCAACAAGAGGAAGGGAAGGGAATGGAAACGGAGTATGAAACAAAAGACTGTTTGTTGTGGTTGATGTGTGATAAATGCAGACGGTTGGGGGAGTTTTCACGCTCATTGGAGCAGATCATTATGCAGGAACTGCTGCTTGCTTGGCCCAGACCAGCCCTGTATTTACTTACAGTAGAATCATGCAGAAGACTATCTGAATTTTTCCCTAAACTGCTCAAAGAAAAGGTAACCTCCAATTCATATGTCTCAAGGGGCTTGATGACATTGATCAACCAGTGTGTAACTGTGTAATCAAAAGCAAACTTGAGTTGCCCAAGGTGAGCGATTCAGGATCGTAAAAGCCAAAGTTGTTCCTCCGTTGGGGGAATAAACCAATTAACACCAAAACACCGGCTTGATCCGATCATCAAGTCTGTACATGCCGCTGTGTTGAAGATGAAATCGAGGGAAAAAAAAAAAAAAACAACAAAACTGAAAATACAAAACAAGGAGACACAGACAATGATGTCCCCTGCAATACACCTGACTGGAAATTTCTATCTGATAAGAAAAAAAGGCAAACATAAAATGCTTCTTTTGTGTGATAACTGGTATCTTTTAGCTAAACACCATCAGCAAAGCTTGAATGATACGCATACTTCAAGGTAATACTAGCTATACATTAATAGTACATATAATATTTCCTCCATCTACTGTGAAGGAATATTCTTTGGTAAAAAAAGTATTTGAGTAGGAATGAAAAAATCATGGACATGGACTTTAGCTGCAAATGTGATCTGGAAAACACTGATCAACATTGTTTAACATTAAAAAATTATAAAATGTTGAAGTGACTCATTAATTAAGAAAACAGAAAAACAGCTTACTCGAGTGAAAATGTTTTTTGGCTGTGTCCACCACATCTGTAATCTAATGTGTGTCGTTGCACAATGTCGTACGAGTCGGATGAGAAAACAAAAGCAGGTATGGTCAAAAAACTAAAAACGTAATCTCTATTGTTCCATTTACTGCACAACAGAACTTTACTCATCTAACTTCAGCTAAGACACGTGGCTATCCTTTTTTTACAAATGCCCATTATCTTCATGCAACATAAGGAAGGTGACACGAAGGTGCAGAATCAACATAAATTCTAATGTCCTATAGGTGTTTTTCAAGTAAGCTGTGCGGCATTGTTTTCCGATTATATCTTCCCATATAGAAATGTGTCACATATAACACATTGTTATTAGAAACAGATGTCGATTTTATCACCAGTGTCTGTGGCTTCTGTTACAACATCAACATAGCGTCATATGCACCGGGATACCAGGACAAATTTACATGACATCCACACCTGTCTGCCACAACCCTGCACAACCAGGATACAAGTAACACTCTGGAGACTTAGGTTTCATTACATGATGAACGGAGGGCTAACGTCTGGGGATTTAGAGAAGCAAACAGATGCGTAACCTTAAGTAAAAGCTACCCAAACAGATTTTTGTTTACACATTTGTTAAATAAAGAAAAAAAGTAAACAACTGAATTTGCCGTGGGTAGTAACTGTGCATTATGGTCATCGCTTTAAAGGCCAGGGCTCCTCTAAACCCTCTGCGGTAGCCATCCATCTTAGATTATTAAAGAAAAAGAAAATCTGCATAAAGCAGGCTCTGTGCCTTGAAGAAGTGTATTTATTTGTTTTACCTTTTCGGACACAAAGCAGCAAATCCAAGTCCTCTCTTACTGTTTGCTTGTTACGAAGCATTTGACCTGTATGCCTCCGAGTTGTAAAATCATAACCTTGGTTAAGAGGTGGGGAAATATTGCACAATTAAAAATAGCTGGATTCTTCTGCGTTGGCAAAGCGAATGGCGACATCCCGCCTGTGTGCATGTGTAACATTGTTTTTGGGACTAAAGTTGAGAAAATGTTGATATACCAAAGCTATCGGCCAGAATCTGCTGCTTCTCTCACTGAAGGGAGATGGAAATGATATAAAGAACTTTCCTATACCCCAGAGCTGTAACAGTCAGTGCCTTTGCACCAATTTCAGGAGAGAGAAAGTTCTAACAGAGGGGTGATTTAGCAAAGTCACAGAACTCTGATGTACCTTGATGTACCTGTAGCTCTAGTTCTGCTGCAGTGCTATCTACGCTGAGATCACATAAGCACAACCAGTTCTTTCTGGCATATCTCACCGCAGATCGCACGAGGAAGACAATTGTCATTACCATTTTATTAAAATGTGTCCTATCAGCAACATTCCCCCCCACCCCACATATCTCACCTTCTCTCTTTTTTCCTTCTCAAAATCTAATCATCATTCCCCTCCATCACTTGCTGGGTCTAATTCCCTCTCTTCCTTCGTTTGCAAAAGACCTCTGCTTTCATCCTTGAGAAGGGCTTTAATTTGAAGTGCGACGCTGAATAAAGAAGGGAAGATGGGGAGGTGTACGGAAAGACAGAGCAACAGCAGAGACATTCGGGTGTCAATCAATCCGGCGCGAGGGGCTGCAAAGGCCTGTGAGAAGGGTGCGTTTGATCTGTGTCTTTCAAAGGGGGAACAGCGGGAAGGGCCATCACAGATGATTTGCCTCTCGCTGCTGGCCCTGGTGCCACTCTGACAGAGAGCAATCACAAGCAGGTTAATTCAACATCTACCTTCTTAATCTTTTTTCCCCTGTCTCTTTCTTTTGGTCTCGTTCTGTCTACTTAGATGAAACATTCCTCTTTCCACTACCACCCCCACGTCCCTCTCTCACTTTTGAAACAGGGAAAGATCACAAGTGCACTTCCGATGCCTTTTCAAACCGCCTATAGTTCGACTGCATTCGTCTTATTAAGCAACGGGGTAAAGGATTTTCCAGTAAATAGTTAAGCATCAATAAAAATGAAGTGACATTGGCAATTTCCTCCAGGAAACTGGGCCAAAAGAGTATTTTCTTCTCATGCAACAAATGCCATGAGGTGCATTTTTGGATCATTTAATTATCTGTCATTCTTTTGGTTCATATCTGTGGTGTGTTGTGAGCGGAATACAAATTATTGCATCAAAACGCCATCTTGACGGCTTGCTGCTTCACCTGGAGGATGTGTTTCCACCAGATGACCGAAAAAAACAGTTCGGGTTCAAGGTAAGAAGTGACCTTCGGTCGTATGTCTGCGTCTAAAACCAACCAGTTCTACCTTATGATATCGCTTGGATGAACTATTTCAGTCAGATCATGACCCTCTTTACAGCGCCTTTAGCCTAAAATCAAACTACGAGGCAAAAGGGTGTCCTCGACTGCAAAGGTCGTTCGTGGATTAGGACAAGCAGAGGTGAGGGAAATCACAGGGTGAAAGAGCTTGAAGGAACATTGTGTGAGAGGTGAGAAGGTATTGAGATTATGAAGGGCAGCGGTTATTTTAGGTGTAGTTAAGGTTAAAAGATTATACAGGACGAGGAAAAGGCGGCAGTGAAGGAGACCATAAGATAGAGGTCAGTCTAGGGGCCAGAAAAAATAAGTATTATGCCAAGACTAAGTTTATTTCGGTTATTTGGAAAAACTTGAGTTTTAGGAATCAGCACAAGGGCACAAATCAGATCTATTCCTTTTCAATAGGAAATAACCTATGGTGGTACTGAATGCACAGTGTTTTCCAACACTCCTGCTTTTATGTAAGGTCAGAAGGATAACAGGATAAAGGATGCCCTCTCTGCTCCTCTGAAGGACAAGCACTCTGCCAATTGGATTTGGTAGCATTCAAGGACAAAGAAAGAACACTGTGATACAAAGGAACCAATAGAGGAAGAACAAGATTTCATCTGTCTCTATTGCCTGAGTGATTGGCAGGGATGGCCAGACCGGCAATCTTTGAGTGCTGCCTCTTTGTAGCTATGTGCCCCCCATCAGCATTGAACAGCCAGTCTTGATCTACAGAGACAAAAAGAAGACTAGGAGATGACCCTTGTGAAATAATGGAGTTTGCGCAGGGTTGTAGGGGCATCCAGGTAGTTTAATCCGACGTAATCATTTCAAATGTTGATTGTCCATGTGTACACAACAAATGGCCGTAGATGTTCGCACGATCATGTCTGTATGTGCATTACGGTGGAATTCAGAAAATGATGCCGGTACGCAAGAAAAAGGAAACCATTCGGTTCAAATCCTCAAAATAGCAGATAAAATGTAAAATATTTTCCCGGGTCATGCAAGTGTGCTCGGGGGGGAAGGCGCAAAACTTTTAAGCTTATCCTGTGACACCGCTCAACAACCAGCCGAGCCCCTGAATGTGTGTGGTTGTTGCTCTGTCAACTGCAGACATAATCACCATAGCTCAAAGGAAAAGCTGTTTCTAATGCAGTAAGTGATTGTGATAAATAATCTTAAGACACTGCATAAGACACCATTGTCTGCTACTGATTTAAACTAGATTTAAGAAAAAAAATAACAGGCACTGAGGCCAACCATGCATATTGCAAATATATACCTTCACAAATCCATAGCTGGTGTTATGAATGGCTCCCTGTTCTTAATTACGCACAGTTTCCCCGAATACACACCTACTGTACCGCAATGCATGAATCTCATTACCTGCATGGAGGTAGGCAAGGTCTGGGTTCTCAATATCGGAGTGATTCTCTTTCAGGTGGTTTCTGAACTCCATGGGAGAATTGGTGCCATAGTTACATTTTGGACAGTTGTACATCTTCACACCCTCGTGTTTGCCTGTGTGGAGAATGTGCTTGCGGATGTTCTCAGCACAGTTGGACCTGGGAGAGAAAAAGAAAGAAAGAGAAAAAGATCTTACTGACTTTCTGAAAGAAAGAAATCACCAATTAACAGTTTATGGTTGCAAAGCGGGTATATACCTTGCACTACAATGTGTTCATGATTGTTTCAGTAAAATAGTCCTACAGACACACACACGCAGCAAATACACAAAAACAGGACACCATTTCAAGCTTGGCTTAAGATCTGAGGGAGAATCTCTCAGACTATTCATTGTCTTAATCAACCTCCCCTACAGGCCAGGGATTTAGTGACAAAAAAATGACAAAACATGACCACATCTACATTTAAAGGCCGATGTGAAAGTTGAAATTAATCTTTATGCCTATTGAAGGCTTAGAGATGTTTGTAGAGTCAAATAAATCTTCTACAATGACACTGATGGAAAAAAAAATGTGTAGAGACATATTCTTTACCAAAACAATCATAATTTCTGTCTTGAGAAGATATTACTGGCTGCTCTTGAAAACCCAAATCAGAAGTTTAAATGTGAAAACCCAATCTTAAAGTTTGAAGGTTTTTTTTTCTAGCTCTGGTGAAACAGAGATGGTGTTACCACTTATATGTGCATATGTATATGTCTGCTCTGGCTTTGCATAGATAAAGGCATTTTTCAAGCCAATTATTTTTGAGCCTCCGTAAGATTAAATAAATGTAAACTGCCAGATCCCCCCCCCCGCCCCCAGTTCCCCCCAACACAGCCACACACACCCAACACACACAGATAAACAGAGACACACACGGATAGAAACATACTCACAAAAAAAATTACCCTTGTGGATAAACATAAATAAGATCCATGTATGCTCACCAATTCATGTAGTATAATTTGCATTATTCTGTCATGGCTTGAAAAGGGAAAGGGTTCTCCTATGTCTTAAGTGTATAGTTCACTCTGCATCCTAGAATTAAGACAGGGCATGCAGGAAATTATTTGTCCTGATGATGAGCTTGCAATGAAAAAAAGAAAATCAGTTAAAGGGCAATGCCCTACTTTTGCACATGCAAATATTTAAAATACTAGGTAGAGCAGTGGCATATATATCACTGCAGTGAAGTTCATTCCTAAAGAAACACCCACTCATTAGCACTAGTTATATTGTATTCCTCATGAGTGGCAGAGGAGTGACAGACAGGTCCACTTGCCATAGCTCTGATGAGAAGCAGTTGAGGTGATATTTTTCATGAAAATGCCTTTTTAGAGCTGGAGTAACGCAAAGTTTGACTGAGGTGCTTGATTCACAATTTGGGGGCGAGGAATTTATATGCTTGGAGTACCGAGTTGAGTGTAGATAATGGACAAGAGATCTGATCCGAAAAGATACGAAGCAGTGTGAGCAGGCATGACTGCTGCTATCATTGCAGCAGAAATAATTTTTGGTCTATTTTACAAACAAATAAAAGATGTCGACAGTGTCTATTTGCTGGGAGTCCAAATTGTACTTTATCTATTACAATTAGACTCCAAATAAAGGCAGATTCTGGTGCTCGGGATTTAGTTGTGGTTGTTAATAGCATAATAGTATACGAGTTATCGATATACGAGTATGTGCATGTGTGTGTGTGTGTGTGTGTGTGTGTGTGTGTGTGTGTGTGTGTGTGTGTGTGTGTGTGTGTGTGTGTGTTGCAAGCTGTCTTTGGACTGGTCAGATAGGGTAGGCCAAGCAGCAAGCTACTCTAGTGTGCAGGATGTAATGATGTCAGCTCATAGAGTCACACAGAACCCTCTGCTGATTAATGGTGCTGTCTGACCTGCAGCAAGGCTCTATCTAAACCTGCCCAGGGACACACACAAAGACACACATTTATTTGCTGTTGAAGAACTGGACGGGCAAGACAAACATGCACATTCATACATACACAGACATGAACAAAGTACTTTGCACAAAAAAGACAAAATCATAAATCTCTGATATAAGTACACGGGTGCAGATACACCGATTTTCCCACACATACCATATAGAACCACAAGTATACTGCATGCATTTTGCATGCTAGGATATGCGGTGTTAAACACAATTTCATAGACACACATAAACACTACGCCGTCGTGCCTTGATGGATGGGGCACTCGCGCTCAGTTTGGACCTGACATTCTCGGACAGTATAATACGCAATTACTCTCCCTTATCACCTTGGCCAGGACAATAAAGCCTTACTGTGCCATTGCTCACGCCAGCTAAAGAGAGAATTTGTTTTCACTTTTGCAGAGACACCTATCTCCATCATGGGGCCACAGTTCAGCCTGGCCCCACTGAGGCCTAAAAAAAAAAAACATAGTTGGATCCCGCTCATATTATAGAACACACAAAACACCAGCCGGTGAAGAACAATGGGAGCTCCTCACAAAAATGAAAAGTAGGGTGGCATGGTGAGCTGTCTGCACAATAACAAATAACACTTTATTTTTGCAATAACCCATTCCTGACTCAAAAGGATAGAATACCTGATGCACAAGTTATAATCAGAACATATTGACTTTGAAACCTCTTTCTGTCTTATACAGACTCTAAATTGTACTTATTATATACACATAGCCTTAGACAAAGAATCTAAATTCTACTTAATCAATTGTCTGGTACATTGTCATACTCTGCTGTCATTACTTATCGGCCTTCACTGGCAAAATAACAACAGGTTCACCGACTAATCATGGCCGCATCTGTTAGCCAATCATTTGCATAATGAAAAAAGACAGACTGAACATCATGATGTGTCACATCATCATGAATTATCACAAATTATTGTGCTGAAAAATGCATTTACCCCTAAAAGTGAACTGATTTCTTATTCAAAAGTGGGAGCATAAATAGATAAAATTTGAGGCGAAGCTAAAAAGTTCTAAAGAGAGCGTGGGCGGATTCCTAGGGGGGCCATGCGATCTCTCAGATATGGTAATGGCGTAATTGTCATATTAAAACAACACAATGTGCGTTTAGGAGTCAGCAGGTGTCACAGTTAGTGAAAGCCCACACCAGCCCTCCTACTATACACTGTATTAATTAGTTCGACACTGTTTCGACTTCCTCCCCCATCCATGCACTCACCATGGGAATCACCCATACTGATGCTTAATACATACATCACCCCTTCTCAGTCTCTTTCCGTCTCTTGTTCTCTCTTTTCCTTTATTTTACCATTTCCATATTTTTCCTATCAACGAGCGTTAATAGGAAAGGTGTAATTGAGAGGCACGTCTGTCGGAGATTCATTTGTGTCGCTTTGTGTTTGGTTAAGACTTAGGGTTGCGTATTTTGGACCTTATTCTGGCAAGAAAGCCCGATAATGATCATTAATGTTCTCCCATCTCTCCCTTTACTTTATAAGGTTGCAAACCTTTCTGCCGTTGCAACCAAATGTTGTATCCTCAAAGGTTCCATCCCTCACACATGGTACGAACGGTTAGACTGAAAAAAGGATGCACCACAACTCAATAAACAATAATAGTCAGTGAGGGGTCACAGCAGTCAGAGGCTACATATCAATTAGACCATATAAGATGCCACTATGAGAAAAATAGTCTCATTGCTAACAACAGAAATTATGCTTTAAACACTTGAGAGGAAAAAGTTTTGAACTTTGCATAAATAACTGTAGAGTAGTCAAATAGACTATTAATTGACAGCCCAGGACTGCCAGTGCAATATAATTAGAATATTTTTTTACCACTGTTCCCCAACTATAATTATCCCCTCTATTATCTATCTCTGTCTGAATAGGAGATGAGTGGCATTTGATAGATCTCACTCCCTGCTCATTTACATGAATTTGAGTAGCAGCCTTGATAGCATTGCATCAAGTGCGAACCAGATATGCCATCCATAACATTTAATCTAGACATTTAAATAGTGCAAATCGAATGTATAACAGTAAAACACCCACAAACATTCATCTATTCAAAAACTGTCAATCATCGGACTGCTTCGTTTAGCCAGACCTAGACGTTTGTGAAGAAGTATTGTTTCTAATGGATAAGCCTGGCTCACACCGAAGGGTCAACATGAACATATCTCGCTGCCGAGAGAGATAGTGGGGTTTAAAAAAAATTCCGGATTTAAAAGCAGGATAAAGATGAGGCCTGTTTCAGATGTCTCTATCCCCTGTATTCATTTCCTCCATCTGTAAACCAGCGGGGTCGTCCATATCCTCAGCTTTCCTCCTCCCACCTTTCCTGCACACCTCTCTCCCCCACGGACCACTCAGAACCCCTGACACCGACAGAATGTTAATCGGGGCTCTAATTTACAGTTTCATTTGCCCCTATCGTAAATGATCATTAAATATATGTGAAGGGACTCTGGATCCTGGAGCAACCGCTTTGTCCAGCAGAGACTGGAGCCCTACAATGACCAACAGCTTTTACATAATTCTACTGTATTTAAAGTTCATGATCTACTGATACTTTTGATTTTTCAATTAGATTAAGGATTCCAAGCACTTCATCTCAGTGTTCTTTAGCACTCTAGCCTGGTGCCCAGTAAAACATTTTGTCTTGACATCATGCAGTTTCAATCTAAGATCAAGTGATTAAGAAAATATCAACAAATTAATAGCGAGCAGTGCATTTTATAATCAAGACGCACTCTTGATAAGACGAGATATGGTCAGATGCTATTTTGATATTTACAATAATTGCAATACGCTGACTGGGAGTATTACACACTCATTTGGCTAGATTCAGACTTCCCGGATAAAAAAACATGAAGTGAATAAAGTGATTCACCACTGGTCATGCAAGTGTTGTACCCTGTAAAAATTAACTTTGTCACAGGAGGAGCAAACAACCATGTAACAACCCTTTCATACTCATGGACTACTGTAACCTGATAAGGACGTACAGGTTGAGAAATAGACAGAAACAAGGGGTGGAAAACTGTGGGAGTGAGGGGGAAAGATGGAGATGTGTAATAGTAGAAAAACTTTTTCAATTTCACCGACAATTTCCTGTGTAATTACTGATGTGGTGTGATGGCGTTTTAATGACAGGGACAGTGATATTATATGTGTACGTGTGTTGTGTGGATGTACGTGTGCGAGTGTGTGTAAGCATGTGTGTGTGCTGGGGAGATCCGGCCAGGGCTGTTGATGATGCTAGAGTAATGAGATAGAGCCATGATATGGAGATTAGGCCTATCTGCTCTACACCTTACCCCCCCCCCAAACACACACACACACACAGACACACACACACACACACACACACAACACCCCCTCGACACCTTTCACCCCCACCTATCAACCCACTGATCATCAGTGCCACAGCGGTGACCATCAGCGCCACCATGCACCATGCTAGTCAATGAGCCAGTACCTGTAGTCGCACCAGGGGCAGCGGTATGGTTTCTCTCCAGTGTGAACACGTTTGTGGCGTGACAGGTGGGACTGCGTGGTGGAGGCGAAGTTACAAAGCTTACATTTGAAGGGTCTCTCCCCTGTGGGACGAACGGATTGTAAACAGAGAGACAGTGGTGAGAGTGGATGCCATGAATATTTGACTGACAATCACACTGAAGTTCTCACTAAAGTGCATGGCGACATTGTTTCAGTAGTAATATTCCGAGATAAAAAATGTTAACCTTAGAAATCAGTCAGTCAAACCCTGACAAGCAAAAATCGCGTGACAGGCGATTCTCGTTTAAATTTGCAGTTAAATCTAGAAATGGCGGAAATGACACATGTCAGCACAGACAAGCAAGTCTGATATCTTGAGGCTTTTTTGGAGGGGAGCACATAGTAGAGAAGATGGGGGAACAAATAAAAATGAAGTATGAAAATCGAAATGGATATTTTTAACAAGATGCTTGATCTTTCGCTGGCTGTCAGACAACAGTTAAGAGAAGTATTTGTTTCACTTTTCCATTTTCCAAAATAAAACCCTTGTTATTGACAGCCTATCTGAGAAATGCAATTTCCCAAAGTGACAGGATGGCATGGTGAAATGATAACTGAAATTAAAAATCACAGATTCAGTCAGCCGTACTGTTACACATGCCTATCGGCTGCATGTCACACTGATGTTTCTGAATGCATAACTGTGTTAAGAAACGGATCCAAAAAAAAAAAAACGTCGGGAAAGAAGACGTGAGAAAAAAATTCAACATATAAAAATCCAACTACAATTGAGATCTTTCAGTGTCAATCACTGTCAAAGACCATGAAGGTCCACCGCAACTGTTTTTGCGGTCTCGCATTGCTTACCTGTGTGTTGACGTTTGTGTTTGGTGAGGGCATGTCTTGTACCCCCGGCAAAACCACACAGGTCACAAAGATAGGATTTTTCTCCTGGTGAGAAGAAAGAAGAAATCATTAAAGATGGAGTGAAAAAACAACAGACTCACTTAGAAGAAAAAAGGGATGTCAGTTGAAAACACGTCACATTTAAGACATTTAACCTCCCTTTAGCTAAAATTGTGAAGAATTGACATCAAATTGTATATGTGGTGTTTCTAAGCTGCATAGCTCGTGGAACTTATGCATGTGAGAGTTCAAATGCTCAAACTGACCGACTGCTTCACAATGCTTTGCCATTCTTCTGACTTCACGTAGACAAAAGTGAAGGATTTATGATCTGGTTATTTGATTCAGGGAGGCATGGTAGCTCAGCGGTTAGCATTTCTTCCTCAAAGCACGAGGGCCCCCGATTTGACTGAGATAGGAGCGTTCTCCAATTTCCTCCAAAAGTGCAAAAACATGCAGTAGGTTCATTTGAGACCCTAAACTGCACAGACAGGTAAATGATAAAGTGAATGGTTGTAAGTCTCTATTTGTGACCCTGTGATCGACTGGCCGCTGGTCAAAGGTGCACCCTGATTCTCGCCCACTTCTGGGATGGACTCCAGCACCCCCTTGACCTTACTAGAACAGGAAAATGAGCTACCTCAGATTTCTTTCTTGTTGGAAACATGTGTATCCTATGTCTGTCTGCGTGTGTATCTTATATCTATTTATTGTTGATGTCCGTGTTCATGCGCCAGTGTGTGTGTCTGTTTGTGTGTTTGTGCATGTGCATGCGTGCGGTTGTGTGTGTGTGTTTTAACTGCATATTTTGGAGTTTGGTGAAATGAAATTTCGACCGCTCCATGTCATTTCTGTTACATGGTGGTATTGACAATAAATATCACTTATATAATCACTTATATAACTTCGATACTATCGCTTAGATAATGGATGGATGGATGGATGGATGAATGAGTGGATAATTTGATACAAACCTATTTTAAGTTTTTATACAAAATAAATTACTAAAAAAGCCAAATGGCAGTTACCGTGGAGTTGATCTAAATGACAGTTTTATTCGTATTTTTGAAAACTATTAATCTTGCTTTGACAAAGACTGACAGAAAGTCTTAGTGTTTCCCAGATTATAACTGGAAGAAATATGACCTGAATCGATGGACCTTCTGCTAAAAGACATAAAGACATTATTCGTAATTGTGCAAAGTCATGTGTTAGGTGTAAAACGTAGACTGTGGTATACTTCAGTCGGATAAGTTCTTTTTTGTGTAATAAGTATGAAATGAGCAGTGTATCAGAAGAACAGTGATGAAGTTGTGCGTCCTTTAAGTCTTTCAAAAGATTAAGTGATGGTCACCTGTGTATTCCAAACAACCTAGCCTAAACACAGAAAATCCATCAATAATTCATATTTACCGCAGCTAATGTTTTCATTCTCACAGACGCGTGAATTGACACATTTGTGAAAATCAGCAAATTTGATTCCCTTTGGCCTTTTATGGGAAAGAAAGGAGCGGAAAAATGGGGAAATGACGAAAACATGATTTACTTAAACTAATTGCTGCGTTACCATTGAGCCGAAAGCAAAAGCAAATAAATAAGTAAAGATACAACAAACAAAAATCCTCGGCGCTCAACTGTAGGCGTAAAAGAGGAAATTGATAGTGGGGCAGTCTGATTTAAATCAGCAAAATAAAGGGTTATAAACAGAGAAAAGAAAAAGCAGATTGAGCAGATGAGCAGCAGGTCTAGTTGGCTAACAGATGAGCCAAGCAGAAGTCACAGATCACTAGTGTATATCCATCAGAGCTCTCACAGCTAACTAATTCCTCCAATCAGATGGATCCATGTAAATATGTCAAATGGGGGACGGGAAATTGCCAGTGTGGTTTATTGACTGTGATAAAATCTGAAAAGCACCGCTGAACATAATTACATACTTGTCAGAGCCATAAAAATTAGCTTTATTATCAATGGGATGGTTTTCTACAACTTCATTTGGGGGCGATGCCTTCCAGATGGGGAGCGTGGAGAGCTTTTTCACACTTCTGCTCTCTTCCCTGCATCTGGCTCTGTCATTAACAGCATGATGGTCTCCCTCTCTCTTTCTCCCTGCCATTGCACAGAAGTAGTCACACTCTCGCCTGCGCACAGACACACACACACACACACACACACACACTGTGTAACATTTGCTATAAGACACACTCAGGCAAACACATGTGCAAGTCAAACACATGCACGCTCAGATTTACTCAATGGACGCAGATGTGAATGCAAATGAAAACATGTGCAGTATCCCACACACAAATCAAACTGCATGCGGTAAGCTGGTGACACATTTCCACACACGTACATCTTGTGTGCCGGCACATGCTGTAGGTGCCGTATGCATTTAGACCCACATGCAAATAAAAGCATTCAATGTGTGTACAATATATAGACAAGATTCTTGCCACTTAAATATTCATCTAAATGCTTAAGTTGAGCTCCCGCTCCCACCACAGGCTAATAACATGCGGGTGACTCTTCCAGCTGGGCCTCTGCAGTGCACTGCACTTCTCCTGCAAAGATAGCAGCTTTCACCGGGTCCACAGAGACAAAGCTGCCTCAAGTTTCCTCTATTACACCCATTTAAAGGCACTCAACTGTGAGAAGAGTTTTAATGCAGTGCCACTTAGAGCGGAGAAAAACAGCCTTAAAACCCTGCATTCGTTAGCCAATACATTCAGGTTCACTTTCCAATCTGTGTGCCGATGGTCTTTGACGCAAAACCCCTCCCTGAAATTAAACAAACCGAACCAAAAACCGTTTGTTGTTTTTACAGCAAAAACTAGAAAAGCCTGTATTCCAAAAGGTCGACGGGTGATGGTTTGCGATCGATCCCCCTCGCATCAATCAGTAGAGTCCTAAAACCACAACGGCATGAATATGTCATGTTAAGTTACGAGAAGTGATTCAGACATCGTCGTGCAATTCGGGTTTTCCATAGGCTTAAGGTAGCGTTTTAGATAAACGGGGCTTCCTGGGTTTCAGATTTGAAAACAGACAATGTTGAGAAAAAAAAAAAAAAGGCATCATCATACCTGTGTGTCTCACCTCTAAACTGGATGCGGTTGGATCTTTGCTTCACATAGACGAAACAGTGCTGATTACCCCCTCTAGCCCCTTCCCTCTCTCCGCCTCTGATTACAACCAACGCTACAAGACCCCACCACAGAAAAATCCATAGCCATCGATCCCTGTGCCCAGCCGCGGTCACCACAATTATTCCGGAGGATTCTTGAGGAGGATACATTGGCAATAAATTATATGTGCGCTTTTCATCCCCTGATCTGTGGTGGTGTGCCCTCCAAGGACCTGGGTGGGACGGCGCGGTGGGGAAGTAAAAGAGTGGCGCGCTGCTGTCAATACTGAAAGCGGTGACCGAGTGAGGCAGACCCAGACCTCTAAGTTAAAACACTGTGTTGCATCTGCTGGATTCATCCCCAGACACATTCACTAATATACTGACAATTAACCTTTGTCTGAAATGAATGTAGCAATTTTCCTAAAATCATGTTCCGTCCTTAAGCAGCATCAGTCTGCAGCTTTGCTCTCACATGACTGAATTCCCAACAACAGAACCTGAACTAAAACACAATTCCAAAACACAGAAGTGTTCCCTACACGGACACACAAGTTGCCCATGTATGCCAGCAGACACAAAACTGGCCTTAAAAAGCACAATTCATGTTGAACTGCCTGCATTGTCCTTAAACCATTTGGATATTTGGAGATTTGCTCGGTGTCTCTTTTGTCTTGTTCCCATGATGCACCTCAGCCCTCTAACCTTAGCTGAATTACATATGCCTCATAGAGAGACAATTAAAAGAACTTTGAAGACAAAATATGCAACCTCTCTTTTCATGTGTGTGTTTATATATGTATGTGTGTACGTATCTATGTGTGTTTGTGTGTGTGTGTGTGTGTTTCAAATAACCCTGGAGGAGTCGGCATGCAGCTATAATTGCCTCCCTCATTAGTTATGTTTTAGCAGGAGCGGATGGGAGGGCAATTAATTTTACCGCTTAATTTTTGACACGGAATCCACTGCTGTATTGATGTGTTCGCCATTTTGGGTCTCATTTTTCAGGGAAATTAATTGACAAAGTGCGAAGATTTATCAGCATATCGCCAGATTAAGCGACAAACTGAGGCAATGAGGAAATCAATTGTGGCCCTGTCGCTGCGTTCAGCCCTCCGCCCCCCCCCTCCCTCTACCTACAATGCCCAAGAGCCTGGGAAAAGCTGGATGGGTCAGATGCAGTGCACTTATTTATTTATTTGAGTCGCTCATTCATCAGCAGTTACAAATGACCCTGGCGGCTGACGACCACTGAATCCCCACCCCGCCCTCCTCACCATCTCTCCGACACGACGGGCGAGTGAGGAGGGAGCGATTAACATAAAAAACACACAAATCAGAAAGGAACAATGCATTCGGAGCGGGAGAAGGGGAGCTAGAGGTGTTAACTTTAGATTATTTTTACGTGATTCTGGATGTTACAACCGGTTACTGTCCGTGGACTGTGGAAATGAAACATTTTAGTTTTACATTTTTCTATGATATACCTTTTAAGTGGATGTATTTGTTAACATATTGCAAATTTAACATATTTATAGCTGGTATAGGCTTTTTTTAAATTTCTAAAACTATCTTTTTATTTCATTTTATTTTATTTATTTATTTAAGTTCAATTGGCCATACCCTGAGTAAGCCGCCTTCCTTAAAGCTTCTAGACTCAAGCTTTGACACACTACATATCGTTGCGGAAAAAAAACCCAATAATAACTCAAAATTCCATTGAAAACAAGAGTGAACGGTAACAGTAAAAATAGAATCAAATGAAATCAAAAAATAATCAGTTTGGTCTACTGAGCTGATGTGTATTATTATTTTAGTGTTAAACAATGCTCTATTTCACATTATACTTGACTGCTAAAGCTAGATATTAGCACTGTGCATTAATGTAGTATTTTTTCAGCAGCTTCTCTTCCAAGTAGGGCCTTTCTGTGTGCCAACTCTTTCTGTGGCTACGTCAGTTTTTTCTAGGATTTCCTGCACCAAAAACATGCAATAGGTTAAACCAAAGACGCGTGAATGAAAGAGTGAATGTCTGTATTTTCGGGGCGGTGATTGACTGGAAACTGGTCCCGGGTGAGCCCCCTTCTAGCCCAAAGACAATTGGCTCCGGCTCCACTGCATCCCTGAATGCAGGATAAGCACTAGTTTTTGGTAGGGGGGAAAGAACTAGGGACAGTGGAGGACGACACTAATGAGATGGATGGCAATGAGATGTGTGTGTGTGTGTGAGGCGCATACACACAAATACACACACACACACACACACACACACAAACACACACACACACACACACACACACACACACACACACAATTACTCACTGCTCTGCTCCCAGGACAGATGAGTTCAACTCTCATATCTCCAACTTATGTACTTATGTTATTAGTTTTGCATCTTAGCACCGTGACCGTTACGATTATATAACCTTTAAACAGATCTTACACATGCTGATAATATTTCAGTGTGTCAGGTTGCTGCAGGAAATGCGATTGCGGGGGCTTTATTGCAGAAGGTAAGCAGGTGACTCTCCACACCAATTACAGCTGTACAAGGGGTCACGGCAGAGCAAATTGTTCTGGCGTTTTTGAGCGTCATGTCATTTGCCATTTTTCATATCTTATTTTCATACATGCAACTTACCAAACATTTCATCATTTTCCGTTTAACTATACTCCGTTCGATCAGTCTTTCTTCCCCCCCAAACTCACAAAGACGCATTCACTCATTTTCACACAGCTACTCTGTGCCTCTGCAGGTTAAAGCTAGGTGACAGCATGACGCCAGCCACCTAATGGGGAATGATGAACGTTGGAAACAAATGAAAATAAAATGTCTAATTATGTCAGAGGAGCACTGACATTACATCACTGTTAAAACACATTTAAAATAGCATTCAGCAAGTCTCTCAAACACACACACACACAAACACACACACACACACACACACACACACACACACACACACACACACACACACACACACACACACATCGGGCACCCGTGACAAATGGAGGGCTCTCCTACAAGCATTCAGTCAGGCTGTCAGGCCACTGGCTGCTGCTGCTTGTGTCAGTGCCTTAACAGGGCCGCGTGCAGGACATTCCTGAGGCCAAAGGGAAGCTTCTGGGCAGCAGCATAAAGACACATTTTTAGGTGGGGCTCTGTCTTGGGGCTCTGATTGTGGTACTATTATTCATGCTGGCATCTATCTAAATTATTTAATCTGTTAAATAAATAAATATACACACACACACACACAAAAAAAAAAAACACCCCACAATGGAATCTCGGGTGCACTTGAAGGACGGTAATTAATAAGAAAGTGGGTAAACTAAAGTGCCGGTTTGACACAAATTTCAAGTGAGATCTAATATCTGCCTCTAAAAATTCATAATTTGGGATTTGAAGAGCGATTGTTCTATTTGAAGAATTGGTTCACGAAGCACAATGGTCATATCTGACCAGATAATAAAAAATAATACGTTTGAAAATCAGGTGGATTTGATAGACATACACTTGCTAGCCAGCATGGCTTGGGGAACAAACACTCTGACCAGATGGATTTTGGGGAAATATACATGACAGCTAGTTGAATTTAGGGAGTGCATACAACCTCTATTTCTACACTCACCAAGTTGGCAAGCAAAAAAAAAAAACTTGAGTGTGCTTGGCTTTTCCTCATCTCCTTTCAAACTCAAGTGGCGGTACATTACAGGCTTGCAAATGGCATTGACAGAACTAGGAGGAAAACTGTTTGAGTCTCTCCAGGGCTAAGATTGTGTTCGACTCTACGGATGTCGAAAAGCGGTACAGATGGACAAGTCAAGGCTATAATCAGCCAAAAATGTGTGTATCTTTCTTCCAAACAAAGCTGTGAAGACGTAGTTAATGTGAGATTTTCACAGTTAGCACATGAACTTAATTTTGTTTTACAGCTTATGCGGCTAAGGAGGAACCAAGAAGTACATTTTGTCTGATCCAAGTATGTGGCAGCCTGATCCAAGAATGGTGTTTCTTGAAACAGGCAGCATGTACATGTCAGATCTACGTCCGAAAATTGTTTCGGATTGGAAAATTATTCGATTTGTTTATGGAGGGGTAAAGTTGCGATATGGGGTATGGAGAATGTTACATCCTCTCCGTGTGTCTCACCAGTGTGCGTCCGGTAGTGATCTTTCATGGCTGACAGGTTGAGGAAGGAGTAGTGGCAGGATGGCCAGGCGCACTTATACGGTTTCTCCCCACTGTGCAGTTTCATGTGGTTGTTCAGAGCCCATTTTTCGCTGAAGGACCGATCACACAACTTGCATTCAAACTTCCTGCGGAGGAGGGAGGGCAGAAAAGAAAAGGGAAAGGGGGGCCAGAGGGGAGAGGGGTAGGTGAGTTATTTTAAATTGTCTAAGCTGACAAAAAAAATAACAATTGAATCTTTGCTTTGAGAGAGGAAATGTTTGGGTCCTGCACTAAAGACACACCGTGCAGGGCCATCTGCTTGCCCGCTGTACATTTACAGCGACACTCACGTGTGCCACACAAAACACACACAATGCTGCTGGTGTGTCATGTCTGTATAAGCAGGCATTGATTTTTCTGTCCTGGACTGCCACCTCCACCATTTATTCTCTGCTTTGCACCAGGGCCCAGAGGACTCGAGAAATTCTGTTACAGGCCACACACACTCGCACTCGCAGTCTCACACACACACACACACACACACATACACACACACGTGCCAATGTGGTGTGCATGTGTCCGCACACATTCAGATGTTTGCACGCATACACACACGACCACACACACGACCACACACACGACACACACACACACACACACACACACACACACACACACACACACCACTGACCACTTAGCCATAGCTCGGGGAACAGTTAGTAACATTTTACCTGCAGCAGCCTCTCTTGCGGCTCTGTCATCTGAGCTCAGCTTAAGCTCAGTGTTGTCTGGTGATACCCTTTTTTTTTTTTTTGTCATGTTTGTTTTGTTTTGATCATTAACATCTCTGATTTGGAAAGGCACTATCAAGCATTGCGAGCGGTGTTATAGCGCTAAAAGCTTCTCTTAACGTTGTGGACGTACACGCGTTGCTCTTTCTTTGTGTTGATTCTGGACAGCTGTCTCTTCCTGAAAATACAACATCTGACAAGAGCTGTGTGTGTTTGTGTGTGTGTGTGCGTGTTGTTTGTGCCTATGTTCATCTGCTGTGTTATTGGGTTTGAAGAGAAAGACAAAGTAAACACAATAGAGCAGCCTATGCTGGAATTACACGGCACACCCGCTCTATAATTTGAGCGCGGAATGACTAATGTGCGAGTCATAAACAAATGAAGTCAGGTTTTAGGAAGCATTTGTCTTGTAGCGAGGACCATGTTATTTTAGGGAGGGTGGCTGTCTTTAAGTCCTGATTGTGTCGCTTAATCCCCATGGTATCTGTTTCATAGCGAGCAGCATGACACTCACCTGAACAAATAATGACTCCAAGCAGCATGTAGCATGTGTCTGAATCAATAATTCAAACTCATACATCTTCCTTACTGGAAGAAGGGGGGGGGCAAGGGAGAATGAGCAGGAGGGAAAGAGGGGAAGGGGGGGGGGGGGGGGGGGGAATTAAAAGGTGGAGAGGTAGAAAGAGGGAGAGATAGAGAGCAAAGCGTATCCTGGCTTCCATATCAATCTATATGTTCCATAAAAATGAATCGGAATGGGATATAGATGTTACTCCATGCAAGCTGGGAGGACATTTTAAGCCGACTTACAAGGACGGATGGCACAGCTATGAGATGGCGCCTTTGTCACCTGGCTCTAAGTTCAGATGCATTCTACATTTAAATGTGTGTATATATAAGAAATATATATATGTACAATATATATAAAGAGAGACGGACATTTTTAAGCTGACTTACAAGGACGGATGGCACAGCTATGAGATGGCGCCTTTGTCACCTGGCTCTAAGTTCAGATGCATTCTACATTTAAATGTGTGTATATATAAGAAATATATGTATATACAATATTTATAAAGAGAGACATATATATATACACATTTCCCTTGGTTCCTTTCTTCCTGTGGCTTTTATAGAAAAGCTCGTCACCCTATGCCACAATGAGAGAGGTAAGTAAGATGACTGAGGAGATGCTATCTTTTATTGTAAGCACTATCCACAACGCTCCTGCTTTATAAGCTAAACGGGCCATTGTTTATCACGGGGCGTAATCGCAAAGTCAGGCAGGCCTTGATGTGGGCATGCATGCTGGGATGGAGGAGGGAAAAAAAAAAAAAAAAGAGAGAAAGCAGAGGAGAGGAGACATCGGAGGAGTCAGTGCTGGCAGAGTTGACTATCAGTGGGGGTTTTGGAAGGATGAGAGGAGGGTTTGCGTCTTTTTTATGGGATCAGATGGAGCGCTTTGATCTTGTCCCTGCATGTCAGATCTCGTCACGATCCACTGACTTGCCCATACATATGCACGCTGCCTCTAAACAGCCAGGCACCGAATGAAACGCACCGAAGGTAGGAGGTTGCGTAGAGAGAAAGAGAGGGGCGTTAAAAAAAAAAAAAAAAGAAAAAAAAAAGGTTGTGCATACGTGCACTTGTGCAGTTATCAGTTATGTGTGTGTGTGTGTGTGTGTGTGTGTGTGGAAGAGGGAGGAAGACTAGGATGAAGAGGCAGCAGTAGGAGAGAAAGAGAGGTCAGCCTTTTTTTTTTTTTTTTTTTTACTATCTTTTTTAATTTAAAACAATTGGCGCTGCAATAAAAATCCAAGTTATCTTGGAAGGATTTAAATCTAAATAGGAAGAAAGTATCTAATTTAAAATTGCCAAAAAGTGAAACCGTTTAAGAAAAAGCCTCAAGCTTACATGTAGGAGTATGTACCTCTGTAAGGTGAGATAATCGATAAATAAATAAATAGATACATTAGTGACTGACTGAATAATTCGTCTGCTCTTACTTAATCACTTACTTATCACTTATCTTAACTGCCATTATCTTTATCTCATTGTATTTACCAAATAATTCATCTTTAATCTTTGTCTTTCACCTTTGGTCTTTATCCTAATGTTGTTAATCAGTTTGAGCCCAAATCTATTATAAGACAACGTGGTAAAACACACACACACACACTCACACACTCACACCACACACACACACACACACACACACACACACACACACACACACACACACACAGATACAGACACTAAAACATATCTCGCTTTTCACTGACCTCTCCTTAGCATTTTGCATTGCTGTCAATATTGAGCATCCAGAGTCCACTGCAAGAATAGACATCTGTGACGGCAAACAAGTTCTACCCGGTCATTAAATCCCTGCTTTAAATCCAATCCCATATTTCTCCCCACCTCTTCCGCTTCCCTCCCAGATTATGAAGCCAGGCCACATGATTGACACGTTGAGCAGATTTATTCAAAGACCCAGGTGGGCCTCTTGTCTGTATATTCTGAAAGCTGCATACATGTGAGTCTATACTGTCACTCATTTCCATATCTATACTATGATGTGATCCTGTCATCAATTTAATCATAAAGAACCTTTGTCAGAGCATCGCAGGCCACGCTGGACTTAATTGCGGGGTTTAAAAATCCCTTTGGAGGAATAACTATGTCCTGAAAGCAGAAAAAAGATCTGACTCATTACCACGCACTCACTACCACCCCCAAGTGGCAAGGTGGTGATTGTTGAGAGGATCTCAGCGTGTAGTGTGCTAAACCTAAACTGTGATCATATTTTTGGGATCCGAAAAAAAAAAAAAAATACAGATCTAAAAAAATAAATGTAAAATAATAAGTGTCTTGAAAATGTGTTTTAGAGTTACCCGCTTCGCTTAAAGTTTCCCTTTCTAACATAAAGGATACAGTGAATAACATGACGTTCAGTGACATTGCTATCAGCTGTGCGTATAACTGCTTTCCCTTAACTGCAAGTTTAGGTATAAACTGTGAAAACTAAACCGTCCACTGATCAATGGGCCTGTGAGCGCCATGCAGCTTTTTTAATTGACTAAACTAATTGTGATGGTCCTGTGGACCGCTAAGAACTCCTTCCCTGGTTTTTTACATTATGTTGACCAGTTGGCTGAGTGGAATAATCCTCTGTTGCTCTCACACTGCAACACAAAGACAGAAAGAGAGGGAGAGAGAGAGAGAGAGGCCGACTCTCGCCTCAAGCCAAACTGACACAAACATACAACTTCAAAGTGAAGACTGTTGTTTATTTGGCGAAGGGAAAAAGGGGGAGGGCGGGGAGGGTGGGGGGGGGAGAAAATTTATCTGATATGCAACTGTCAGGAGAGCATTTTCACATGCAAAATAGCGAGTGAGTGAGAGAGATTACCTAGAGGGAGGAACATGACAGCATTCACTAGGGTCAGGATGGATCATCATCTTCAGCCCCCTCCTCCCTCGTCTCTCTTTTTCCCTCTTCGTCGCTCTATCTTTATCTCTGTTACTCTCCCTTTCCCTCCCTCCTTCCTTCCGTTTTTCCCTTCCTTCTCGTCCTGTTTTCAGACTCCATCACTCTGCACTTCGACAACCCGGCAGCTTAAATTCAGACTAAATTAGCTGAATGAAGATTAAATCATTTGGCCCTGAGCTCTCCAAGATATTGGTAGGAAGACTGAGTATGCCTTAAATGGTGGTTGACTGGGTTCGGACCTAAATATGTGTCTGAGGAGAGGCTCTTCTTCAATAGCAGTCAATTTTAACCTGATTAGACAGCAAAGATAAAGTAAAAAATGAGGAAAAGATTACATTTGTGCAACGAGTGAAGTAAGGATGCTGGTTTTGTTATTTGTTTTAATTTGCATGCACAATGTCAACTAATGACAGACTTAACTGGAAGACCAAGATATATAACAAGGCAACGGGATGGTGCTTCGGAGCGACACCTCAGAAATCACTGGTCAGTGAAATCTGTCGCTACCGCAGAGGTTTTTTCTGGACGGTACTGGGGTGGAAGAACAAAGAAACCAAGCTCTGACGTGCTCTAGACATTAGAACAATAGTGAAAAGTCTGCTGCCAAAAGGAATTGAGGATCTTTTCTGTAAAAAAAAAAAAACAACCAAGAATTATCCTAGAGGGGCATTTTAAAGTCTACAGCCAGCATGTTGTACCAAAAGCAACTAAAAACCACTATGAAGATGCCACGTGTGTCTACGGAGTATTGTAGATGAACCTCCTTTGAGAGGAGTACTGCTGCATATGACTGCAATATAAACAACAACACACAAAAGAGATGCGGCTGCTGATTTATGTTTACCTTCAATCCCAGGAGGTAGAGGAGGAGGAGAGGAAAAAAAAAAAAAAAGAAAGATAATGAAATAAATAATAAAAGACCAGGCCCATCAGATAAGCTCCTGTTTATCCCGCTGTAGGGCAAATACAAATTGTCAATTTAATGAACACGGTGGACGTGATGAAAGCGGGGTGAAGGAGCCTCCTGTCTGACAAACAATCAGGAAATGTTATCTTAATATTGTTGCTCTGTTATTCAGCCCATAACTTAGGGGGTGGAGAGAGGCCACAAGGAAAAGGAGGCGGCATGGAAGGGAGAGAGGAGTGGAGGGGTGGGGGGGCACGGAGGTGCAAAGGCCAGGTCCCTCTGTGGTGGCCCTGTTATTGCCTGTTTTTATTATGAGTCATAGCTCAATAGTCCCAAACACAATTTGAACACATAGACCTGAGCCTAGGAAGCATGTGTGGAATTTTCTCCCTCTCTCTCTCTCGTGCGTGCGTGCGTGCGCACACAAACACACACACGTGCACTCGGACTCGCGCTCATACAAACCCTGCTTAAATTACTTGATATCTTTTTTTTTTTTTTTTTCCAGGAGAACAAAACACCATGATTCTTTACAATACAAACCGAAGTGACCTCTCTCTCTGCATGCATGGGCACACCGGTCTGATGTGAAGTTTTCAGACCCAATGCTTTAAAGCTTAATAGGATTTGAGGGTACAACTCTATGAATCAAAATGTTGTACCCTGAAAAAAAAATAAACTAAAATAAAATAAAACCAACAAATGACTCTGATTTTTTAAGGGTGATTATATGAGCCACATTATAACATACACAACCGTCTAAAGTATGGTACATTTGCACATTAACAACACCACAGTATGTGTATGGGATCAAGCTCATTTGTTTGGGATTTTTTTTCTTTCCTTGTGTTTGTTTAAAAAAGGAAAAAAAAACAACCACCCAGTCATACATTTGAGAATGTCATGAAAAATATGTTTTTTGGTAATAGGTTATTCAAAGCGAATAGGGAGATTCCAATATTTTGGAGCTAACGTGTATATATATTTTTCTCTTTTTTTTTGGTAGATTAAGTTTACATGTATTAAATAAAACAAGTCAAGTTTGCTCACAATCGTTTTTCTCTCGATACTTAGTTGGGACCAAGTCAAGTGAAAGAAACAGTAAATTATTTTTCCATCATTACAACTGAGTCAATGTATTGTTTTTTTAGGGAATACATTACAAAAACAAACATTCTTCAATTATCATAGTTCCTCATCACTTATATTAATATACCCTATCTGAGGTTTTACCTTAATATCAATACCTAACTCATGGTTACGACCCAAGTAATTGTAGGTATATCGGTGATTTACTTTAGCTATGTTAGGTGTGAGTGGCGAGCCAGTGTCCAAAGCACACTCACAGTCTAGGGTCGAAACCGTCATAACTCTGAGTTTTTTGTTTTTTTTTCTAATTCCCGAATTTAAAGCATTGCAATCTGGAAAGCCACCAAAATTAACTATTATCTTCATATTTATATATTGCTCGCACTAAATTGCGTCAGGAAGAGTTACTATCAATATGAATATCTGCAACAATAACTCAGTAGCGGCACTGAGGACAGGATGCTCTTTATCAGGCTTCTGATAGGCCTTAAATACAGCACTAGGCAGCCATATCAGAGCTTTTTCTCTCTAATATCAGGCTGCATTAGCACCTCGTAAATCAAATTACACTCCTAGAATTTCATTAGGCTCACCTGCCAGTGCTGCTGTGCTGTAGAAATATTTATGTTTTTATTTCGCAATTGT
Source organism: Fistularia commersonii (assembly GCF_037954325.1). NCBI lineage: Eukaryota > Metazoa > Chordata > Actinopteri > Syngnathiformes > Fistulariidae > Fistularia > Fistularia commersonii. The sequence continues at coordinate 4,414,885 of NC_141294.1, read as the reverse complement.
GCTCTCACAGGTACACAAAAGTGAAGGAAAGGGGGGCCGAGAGGGAAAAAATGGGTGATAAACCTAATTATCTTTTAAGAATACAGAGAAAATATGTCATAAATTGTGGAAATCTTGAGGAGGGTTGTCGTTTTCAAAGCCTTTGGGGTTGAGAGTTGGGGGACAAGTCTGCAAAGTGTTTTGCCATCTTTAACTGGGGCTAGACTCTTAGAATCTAATTAGCATCCTCCCTAAATTCGCTCTAAACAGAACTCAACAGGATGATGAATGATACCGATCAACGGGGCCCTCGACAACAAGCTAATCTGATAAAGCAAGACCGCTAATAGGGCAAATACATGTTCATACTGGATCCAAATGTTATGGTAGGAGTCGGTCTTGATTATCGAATCATCTCAAAAGAAATCACTATCGCATTTGTTCATTTGTTGTTTGTCGGTTCAATCATATTACCTGCAACATAAGCGTTTATGGTAACGTTTTATGAGCTGAGGCTCTGGGTGTTTCGGAGGCAGCGGTGGGAAAAGGGGAGGCCGACATTCCTCTTGCATTTTCTCCTAATCTAGAGCTACCGGGTATGGATTGCGGAGTGTCTGAATATGGATTTTGATCAGACACAAAGGGAAATGACCTGGTCAGCGACTGTAACAGCCACTTAATAAAAAATACAGTCAATAAATCGCAAACCTTCTAGCTGTAAATCATTTGGCCGTGAAGCAACGTGTGTCTCTTCCCCTATTACAAAATCCCTAAAAGGCCATTCTCTGAGCCCCAATATAATTTTATAATAATGAGCAGTGTCCTTTATCTAATTAAGAATGGGCTAGGGTTGTTGTTCTTTGTTTCCTCTCCTTCCTTGCTGAAATGAGGAAGTTGGCAGATCGGTTTAGCTCACAAATATTAATCAAATTTGCTCCATGACATGTCCAGTTAAAGTGAAGCACAAATAGGATGGTTGTGTGCTTTGTGTAACTTCTATATGTTACAACCGGAGGCTGCTTATCCATAATGCTGTGAGACTTTGCTGTGTGTGTGTGGCTCTGTGTGCTCCAGTGGGCAGAAGTAAAAGACCAGGTCCATTCTCTCTCTTATTACTGGAATTGTAATTCAATGATCACCTTAGATCACACGTGTGCCATAAATCAGATAGGCTTGACAGAGGATGAAAAATTGTATTAATAATGTGAAACTTATTATACAGTCCCAAATGCTCCCTTGATAAATGACATTGTTTGGGCCTGACAATGATTGCATTTAAAACATTATTTCTGTTTTGTGCTGGTGTGCGTGTGTGTGTGTGTGTGTGTGTGTGTGTGTGTGTGTGTGTGTGTGTGTGTGCGGTGCTGGACATAGGAACAGTGTTGGTTTGCTGGGTGGGGAAGACAGGGGTGGGCTTTGCAAGCTTCATTAAATATTCAGAATGTTTCCCACCTTTCTCTCTGGAGTCAGCAGGCATGCTCTGGTCATGGCAGTAAGGGTATATAATCTTTGTGTGTGTGTGTGTGTGTGTGTGTGTGTGTGTGTGTGTGTGTGTGTGTGTGTGTGTGTGTGTGTGTGTGTTGCCAGCCAAAGCGAAATGGCTGATGGCTCACCGCAGCGCAAACACCCAAACTCCCACACCAGCAAAATGAGACAGGCACATCTTCAAGTCATAAAGCAAGCACTTACCCTATTATTACAACGCGTCCCAGTCAGATATTAGTAAATGTGAAGAATTGCAGAAATGAGACTGTTCTTTTTGTTCCCTTTGAATCAATTATTTGTAGGGTTTATTTTTCTTCCTGACTTAACATATACAGGAATATTTATCTAAGAAAAACAAACCTTGACTCGCTTCGAGCATGAGTCCACGGAGACGGAAAAGAATTTAGTTTTGACACAAATATTGTGTCTCATTTTTGTCTGCATTTCTTTTTTTTTTCCTTTCATCAAATTACGTCCAGCTGGACAAAATACAGTTTAGTTATTGCCTCTGTAAGTCAAACAGTACTGGATAGAGATGGAACTAAAGGAGAATCTTTGTGTTTTGGAAAAATCAGCAGAAAAATACAATAATGTTACACAGTGTCTTTAAGGAAACACACACACACACACACACACACACACACACACACACACACACACACACACACACACACACACACACACACACATTATCTATTTATATATATATATATACAGTAGACAGACAGACAGACAGACAGACAGACAGACAGACAGACAGACAGACAGATAGATAGATAGATAGATAGATAGATAGATAGATAGATAGATAGATAGATAGATAGATAGATAGATAGATAGATAGATAGATAGATAGATTATAACATGAGGTTACATTATATTATATCATATGATTATAACATTATAAGGAGAATGCATGAGGCAGCTGATTGAATCTGGACTACAAAATCTGGTGCTCCAACTTTACAAAAAGGAACATCGCTCATAGAGAAAACAGGGAGTATTTAGTTAAGCTGCTGGTCTAAATTAAAGTGTATTCAAGTTGCTCATTCATTTGGCTGACAGAGCAAATAAGATTAGAATTTAGCACCCTGGTCAAAGAACAGACTGCATAATGACCATAACAGCTAGACTTCGGTGAAATCATATCTGTTAAAAATTCTCAATGATATGTGTAGTATTATCATACAAACGCGTGTACACAACTTTACATGCATAAATAAATACAGAAACGCACCCTTTTCTGATTATTTTTTTTCTCCACACGAGCCTCACCACGCTTAAGATCATATATAATGAAATATGTGACGGCAAATGGCGAGGGTGCCTTATCGACTGCTTTGTAGAAAAAGTGCTGATGCTGGTTCCTTTTTATTTTGATAACATTTATACATATAAACCAGTCATATCAGCACGACAATGATGGTATTAATGAAGCCCTGGGTTAGAGAAAAATCTAATTAAGTACTTGGACAGTTGCATCCCCATGGAGGGACACTGAAACCCGGACCTGTCTGTCCCTGTAGGCCTGCCTTTCCCCGGCTGAGGCCTGTCCACATTTTCAGCTTCGCGTGTGACAACCCCCACCCCAACCCCTTGTGATCTTTTACTTCCCCACCTCGATCCCCCGGCTCTCCTCCTCCTCCTCCTCATCTCTGCAAATGAAGATGATGGGAGGCCATTCATCTCACTCCATCGGCCACCACAGTGAAATAAATCAAGAATTTTTTCCCCAAATATAACAATATTTGTATTTGGGGTGGGGCAGACATAATTGATGACTGAGGCTGTGCTAATTAAAAACGGCGGAGGATTCATTAATCTTGGTCAATGGGCTGGGGGATAGTAGGGTAGTGGCTACAGTGTCGACTGGACGGGTGGGGGAGCGGGGTCGCCTCCCTAGTCCTCAATGCTTAGGTGATTTGAGCCATTGTGGAGTTTATTATAATTATGAGGTTAATGGGAGACAGCCATTAATAATCACAACAAAAGTCTCATTGCCGAGTCTCTGGCTCTCCACAACAACACAACTTTGAGAAGCAAACAAGACAATATGGTGAACAGTCATGCATGTTTACTGTCATGTCCTGGCTGGAGAAGTTAATTGCTTTTCTGACTTTGCTTTGTCGAGACTTTTTTTTTTCCTTTTTCTCTATTTATATAATTCATTTTTGTACTGACACTACCTATCTTATGTGTGTCTCACGAACACACACATGCATGCGCACCATTTTTGAGAATTAATTACCAGTGAATGCCTTCCCTGCTTCTGTGCTTGTCTCATGAAAACGATGACAAAACAACTGAGTTCATGAGTGTCTCAGATCATATTTGGACACTTAATTAATGGATGCTTTAGTCACAACACTCTTATTGATGTAAGGGATTTTTCTTGGCTCAGCTGTAAAAAAAAAAAAGAATTCTTCATCGTTAATTGCATGTCTGCATTAAAAAATCATTGCATTTACAGGAGAGGATGGAAAAGTAGGATTATCTGATTGTCTTTCAAATAATGCTATCAATAAAAATGGTAACTTTCTTGAATTACAAAACTGCAACATGTAAGATGACATCAGATCTGATCTGCAAATTAATCAAAGAAACCAATAACGTAAAGAATGACTGATGGTCGTGAAAGTTTTGACTCATTTTATGCGTTACTGCTGCAACCGACACCCAAATCCACGGTTCCACTTCGGGGAAATTGACCAGAAAAGACCGTGAAGTTGATAAAACAAGAGTCCTACTGCGTTGCTGTGTTATTACGAACCAGACAATTTACTAAGTTGAACCTAAGAACAGAGCAGATGGAAATCATCCTCACTCCATAATGCTCTCTACAATTTACAGCTTCTCCTCCACAGAATAATAGCCACCCTGCATCTGGTATAAACAGTGTAAGGCAGAGCATGTGGCTCGGGGAGACAGGGCGGAAGACAAAGAGAAAGAGAGAATTAAACATGGACAGAGAGAGAAAGAAATTGGTGGGTGGGGTAGAAGCAGTGGCATATGTTGCCAAACCGCCATTTAAAAAAGGTTTATGAAAAGACTAAAGACATCCATCTAATCATGGAGTCAAATCATGAAGAATCATAAAGACGTTCACGCTTTGTCGCATCATTGTTAGATCATAAATATGACTGTTTATTTGAGGGAGCCTGATACAAATGCTGAAAAGCCATATGTACGAGCAGGTTATGTGTGTGTGTGTGTTTGTGATATGCACTGTTTCATGATTTGTGCATGTGTAGACTTCCTAATGAATAGTTACAACTGCTTCACACCATTACCTGCATAACTGCAAACACAGAACAAGGAAAATGCTGGAAAGTATCTGCTCTAGAAAATAACGACACAGATGCGTCCTCTGTGCTGTAGTTTTCCATTTAATTCTCCTGCCAGTTTCTCTGAATGCAATATTTATGTTTTCACCTGTCATTTGGCTTCATATTCTAGAAATTAGTCTTCTAGTGCCAAAGTAAAGAATCAAAACATCCATAAGGCTATGTTTTTACCTCCTGAGTCACAGAAACATTTAATAGAAAAATAAGGCAGTGGTTAAAAGCCCCAATTGCAGTTTATGTGTGAAATAAACTGATATCGTTGTGAACGTTACAATGAAGCTTTGCACTGCAAAGGAGTCAATTCAAAATCATACTCTTGAAATCACTGAAGCAAATGAAGTGCAGGTTTATAACCTTACACATGGGGACATTCCGGTACGCCATACGCATGGAGTTTCGAGTATTATCCGCAAAACATGGAAGCCCTCGAATGCAGAATTCACCATGATAAGCACTAGCTTTGCACACGGAACACAAATGGACAGTATATGTAATACTGCGAGTATACTAAACACGCAGACACACAGAGCTCCGGGTCAGGGGGACAGCGGTAGCTCAGAGCCAGCTGTGACCTGCTGGTCCAGGTGCTCAGGAAAACCGCTGTTAACAGCCACGATTGATGATCTAATCAAACTGTCACCACAGCAATCCGCTGCAGGGGAGGGGAGGTTGGGGTGTTGGGCATGTGGGAATGGGTGGTTGTGGTGGTGAGGACTGGGAGAGGGGTGAGAGCAGGTGGGGGGGGGGAGAGGGAGATATCCAGGAGGCCTTGTGCATGCTTACCGTTAGTCCAAATTGAGAGTGACAGTCTCAATAGTGAAAAGGCCTCTTTTTTTTCCCCCTTCTAAGTAATGGAGGAAACAACTCCAGCGGTCTTCCGGAGGATGTCACATAATCAAGGGAGCCCCAAAACACCCCTACACACCCATCTTTCTCCATAATGCCTTAACTCAAGCATGGTGGAGTTGGCTGGAGATGTATAGGTGTGTATTTGTGTTTGTGTGTGGGGGGGGGGACAATGGAGTTAAAATGGATGATGCAGCACTATTTTTGACCTGCAATGAGTAGTTGTTTACAAATATAGAGGAAAAATGTACCGACATTGTTCCCTGCTTGATACCACTTTGTAGCCTGGCTTCACCAATGCAATAAGGAGAATCTGTCCGGCCTCCTTCAGTTCACTTCAGACACCAGCAGGTGTTAACAATAGATAGCCACAGACCAAACAATGCTGTGGACACAACTGGCTTGACCCACAACCAGTAGGAGTAGAGGATGATGTGAAAAAACAACCAATGAGACTGACAGAATGCATAAGGCACAGGCACAGCAAGTGTGTGTGTGTGTGTGTTTCCAAAGCATGTAGTTTGTAAGTAACGTGAGATTGTTTTTTGAATAATTCCTTTTTTACTTTTTACAAGGATCTGTTTATATCCCATTAAGACTAAAAAACTACTTGCATCTCATACTTTGACAAACCAAACCTATAACCCTGTTTTGATGGTTTCACCTGCTCTTGTTTTTGTTTAGCTATGATTGTTGGTTACGGTGACATCCTTTAATCAAAGAAATATAAGTCGATTAAAAAAACCTTAAAATACTATTTCAATACTATTTAATTATTATTTTTGTGAATGATGATGTTTTTAAATTTTGTTGCTTCAAAAATCTAATTGAAGTGGCAACCCATTGAGAACAATTATGTTTTTAAAACCGATTATTATATATCCGTCTCAGTGCATTTATCGTTCAATTAAGAACTGAGAAGCATCCCGAAATCAATTATTCCATACACCTCTCGCGTAATTTTTTTTTTTCTTGATTTTGCAAAGACCCTCAAAAGACATTGTGTTGGTGAATTTAGAGATAGATCGCACCTTTTCTTTGTATATTATTATAAGATGAAGTGAAAGTTGAACCCTTGCAACTCAACAATTACCACTTTAGATTGTTTCTCTATTGTAATTTGATTATGTCACAGCACAAAGAAGGCAAGAGCAAATAAAGATTCAGCGAATGAACTGTCAATCTGCTGACAGTCGATAATATGTAGTCCAAAAGACAATAAGATGAACACTGCTCTCCACCATTTTGGTGCAAAGCGAAAAGTTCGAGAGGTCATCCAACTTAACAGAGGCCTTGTTGATCGTTGCCCGTTATGTGTGTGTGTTAATCATCTTCCCCAGGACATATCCACGACTGCTGCTTGCTGGTCCAGCTCGCATTAATTTAATCGCTGCTCAGCTAATTCATTGATTAATTGGTTCATTAGTGATGCCTGGCAACATCCATTTCTGCCATGACAGTCTGATGTTTCAATAGAGGAGAAAAACAGGCTGGCAGTAGCCCAGTTTTTTTTTTCCACAGTCCCACTGCACATAATGCCTGACCATTGTCAACAGCTAGCCACACAATTGTGTCACTGTATAACTTGCTGGTTTGGGGGCCACGGGATGTGAAATGAATATGAAGGTGAACTGTGCACATTCTCTATTCTTGTCTAGTTGAGTAATGTCACTTGGGTTTCGGCGTAGGATGACATCATTCTTGGGAATGGAAAAACTTCAAAAGATGCAATGACTGGTGGATCTGTGCTATCGCGATGAGGTAGATGCTGTCGGGGGAAGACAAACGACAACTACAGATTTATTCAACAAGTCAAGGTCATTTGGCTTACAACTGTGGGACAAGCTGTCCATAGCTAACTAACATCATTATTAGTGATATGATCTTGTAGGGCCCTGCTGCACTCTGCAAAAAGGCACTAGATAGTAGAGTGACCACAACAACGTGCAGCCATGGTGAAAAAGCTGATTTGACAACACTTGCCAAATGACATGAGGCACACACGGCCTCTGACCTCTTGACCCCAAATGACTGGTCTACATTCATAATTGGGATTTTCCTCAAAGTCGCTGTTAGCAAGCAGTGGTAAGTTTTTTACTAATGAAGAGTAAAACCACAGGGGTGAACATTTTAACATTAAAGTGTGTCAGCAACATGCTGCCCTCACATTCCCTACCAACAAACGCACACACTCACACAATTCTGCACCATATGCCCATGACAAGTGCATAAAAATCGTTCCCAAGTGATAGTGCAGGCCAACCCATAAAAACTTAATGCACCTAATTTTCCAGTAATCAAACTTTTATAGACTGTGATGGCTTTTAAACTAACAAATTTTAATTATCGCTTAATTTTAACAGCAATATTAACACGATCCCTCATTCTGCAAGTGTTCATTCTCCATGAAATATTGAGTAGGGTAAACAGCAAGTCGCTATCCGCTGGCTCTGGTTCAGACAAGTGGCCAACAACACTAAGGTGAGCTAGGGGTCACAGAGGCCTGCCCAGTAATACACTGGGACTTTGTGAGCTGCAAAGACCTCAGGGAAATAGAGCTTGTTAAGTTCAAATACACAAAATCAGCTTGCCGATGTTCCAAAAGGTTACTAGACAACATGTTGGTCAGCAGCTATTTGAGGCATGAAGTCAGTTCATTTTATGTCACCCTGATTTTATTTTGCATTCGATTAAATTTGCATTATAACAGTATTAAATAACATATAACGTGAATATCCTCGGTTACTTTGAAGTGCCCCCCCCCCCCCCCCCCCCCCCCCCCCCCCGTCTGCCTTCCCAGCATTTGCCTGCGCTAATCACATTCCTGCTTACAGTACCAGGGAGTATGGGATGTTATTGACTGCTGCCCTTGGGTGGCTGAAAACTAGGCCTTACCACCCAACCACCCAAGACAGAAAGACAAAATGCTGACACAGGCAGATAAGGAGAGGGGAAAAAAAAAGGAAAGATTAAAGACCAGATTCATTATCAATAATTAAGGGAAAGGATTTATTCTAATGAATTAGGGATTGTCTTTATCTGCTCTTTATCTCCCGATCACTCGGCAAGCACTCCCTTACCCACACAAAAACATGTGCTGCACACACACTATTTTTGTTTGACTTGACCCCTGCCTGCTCTGTGTGGTCCATATTGCCCCCATGCTGGTTCCAGGCATGGCTCTTCCGCCACCATTCTCTCTGACCAGCGAGGATGGTCTCGGCTCTCTGGGCTAGGGCAATATGGCTGCACTGTGAGGCATGCTGGGCCGTGGCTGCGAGCCTAGAGCTTGTCCCTGCAAAGCCAGATGCCCGCTCAGCTGAACTCCTCCCCTGGCACAGTGACTTGACCGAACGCAGGAATGTGTATCGATGCTATTCTGTGTCACTACAACAGACAAATAGGCAAACTAGGGAAGACCAATCCAAGGCCCGACCGAAATTCTAGATATGGCCGTTATTAAATACTTACGACATACATACACGGATCTCTTTCAGGACTATTTACTGCACTGATGCTTGAGCTGCCCCAGATCAGGTTAGGCACCAAGTTAGGCTATGCAGTGTGTGTGTGTGTGTGTACGTAGGTGTACGTTTTTGTCTTAAAAAAAAAAAAAAAAAACTAACCCCAGCTTACTGTTCTGTATATTTCCTGTGCATCTTGTATTTGCAAGTGTTATTTGCAGTGCTTATGTCCTCTATTGTAAGTCGCTTTGGATACATTTGAAATTCCAAATGTAAAGAATACAAACTTGATCATATGTACCACGCAACCTAAACCACTACTAAAAAACACAGTTGCTACAATTATCCTCACCAGGCCCCCGCAACAATAGATATCATTTTCTGAATATAATACTATTTTAGCAAGTGTTTCTGGTCCAACCTAACTGACTGCTAAGGCTTTTGGTAATTAAACACTGAAATCGTTCTCTCCAGCAGCTTGTATCACACATTTTTTCCCCCTTTTTTTACTAAAACAAATACATCTTTCTTTTTAGTTGTCAGCACTCTTGTTTTAAGAGTGATGAGTGTATTAGTTCAAGGAGTTTATTATTACAAGCATGAAAATGGTCGGCATTTTTACAATTACCTATGAAAACAAGTATGTGAGACAGGTCAGTTGTCTTTTGGCACACTGTTTTTAGAGAACTAATTACAAGCAATTGAGGCAAGGTCGCTGCCGTCAGTCATGCTCTCAAGTCACTCCCTTGTTTTTGAAGTGTCAGTGTGGCTGCTCAGGCAAACACACACACACACACAGGCAGGCACACACACACATGCACACACACATACAGACATATACAAACACACACACACACGAATCAAGGTTTAGCGGCAATAGGTAAGGAAAAAATATATCATTGAAATGAAACATATCTTAGCAGTTAAATATGTGAAATGTGTTTTCATGGCAGAAGCTGCAGAAAATGTGTTCAAACAGCAGCCTTAACACATTTTTTTCCACTTAACTCTATGTGACAAAATGGTGGCGACCCTGTATAGAATATGTAATTCAATATTGCAAAAAAAGTGTGGAATTTATTAACACTCCATATAGAGAACTGTTGGACTGATTTTTATATAATGATCTTTGTTATAGTGAGAACAAGTCTAGTATACATTGTGATTAAAACATAAAAATGAACATGTATTCACTTGGATTGTAACAATCATGAGATGACAGTGCTTCCATTAAAGGAACTTGGAAAAAAATGAACTTGGAATTTTGTAGACAGATATATGGCTTCCCATTAAATCTCTTGTCTGTGCACATTGTTACAATTACAGTCATTGTAATATTTCAGAATTCATTACATCTTTCCCGTATCTTAACAATCCCAGGTGTATTTACGGGGGAACATATGGTCCTAATAAGTTCACAGCTAAAAGAGCAAACACATACACGCCTGCACAGACAAAAGGACAAAAAGCCCTCATCTCTGCTCAGTGCCTGCAGTGAGGAGGGGTGGTGTGACTGAGATGAAGACCTAGTTGTGTCACTTTATAACAGTTCAGCTCTCTTTTTCTCTCCCTCTTTTCCCAGTCTGTCATCTTACCCATCCTCCCTTCTGATTCTTACAGCTTTTTTTATTTCAGTCATTTCTGACCAGTATCGCTACAGTGCTCAACAGTCATTAGCATGAACTATAGATGATACTTAAGTCGAAGGCATTATTTCTCACCTGTGTTGCATCAGAATAAAACACATGGATTCACATATTTTGCTTAGATTTTTGTTTCACGCTCTCTTCTAGGAGGAAGAATAAGAAATTTATATTTCATTATATTTCTTATTCTTCCTCTTTTCCACTATTATCTATTACTGTTATGTTTTTACTTGAAACTCTGGCACAACAATTTCCTTCGGAATTAATAAAGTTGTTCTCATCTCATCTCATCTCATCTCATCTCATTTCAACACAGAAAAAGAACAAAATCCCAAAATGTCAAAAATGGACGTTAATTAGACATGGGTAGATTGACTTAACTAACTAGTTATCAAGCCTACTTTCAAAATTAAAGGCATTTTCAGCTATTTAAAGCACCTGTCTACTGTACAGACAAAAGACACCCAAAATAACGTGCCTTTTTTTGAGGCCCAGATGGATTTGCCTAAGTGGAGCCCAGCGTAACCTACGGCTAGACAGGTCTCTTCCTCCTGTAACTCCTCCTCCTCCTCCTCTCTTTCTTTGACTAACAGATCTCCCCAGAGTTCTAAAAATACCAGGTGAACAGGGCCGTAGATGGTGATGAAACTGCCTCTCTGACACTGTCCCACTGCAATCCATCTCTCTGCTGCCTGCCAGCCAGCCAGCATATGTTTGCAATTGGCTCCCCCCAACAATCCTCATCGCCTCTCATCTCACCCCCCTCACTGGTCCCCAGTTGCTGGTTCAGATACCCCTTTCACTCACTCACACGCACACACACACACACACACACACACACACACACACACACACACACACACACACACACACATACAAACATGCATACGCACGTTTGCTTTTCCCTATCTCTTTCTCCCCAAGCTACCGTCCCAGTCTCCGGGCCTGGGCTTTCAGATCCAGTGCTGTTATCAATCACTGAACCCACACTGTCAAACAGGAACAGACCACTCATATGCACACATAAAGAAACACACACGCTTTCTTTCGTCCCTTCCTTCTCCCCTCTGCCTTTCATCCCTGCCCATCACACTGCTATAGCCATCTCTGTCTCTTCTCTTCTTTCCCTTCCTTACCTTCCCTCTTCTACCTTCTTTCCTCTGCCTGGTCTCCTACATTTGCCCAAATTTGTTCCAGTTAATAAGCCCTCCCCAATGACCTTGTGTTAATTAAGCTGCACTGTGTTGGAAATATGATGGTTAATTAATGATGAGATAAATTCTGTCTGCAGGACTGTCAGAAAATGATGACACTGTGTTTTACAGGTTTAAATAGAACAAACCTTGTGGCCGTCCTCCATCTAAGTGTGCAAGGAATGAAGTGTTAGTGGGATTACGTGTGTGTGTGTGTGTGTGTGTGTGTGTGCGCCCACACGCTGGCAAGCATTACTTAAATGCGCATGAATGAATCTAATAAAAAGAATAAGGGAGGGGGAAAATAATAGGAGATAAGATAGAACCTGCGATACAAAAGTGACACTTGACACTAGTTTGCCAGTTGGCTGGCTTTTGGTTTGTGTATGCATATACACATGCATGTTCATATATATAAAAACATGAATAGAAACATGAATGTCTGTAAGCAGGTTGTAAAATGTGCTCACACAGGAATTAAATGCATGTGATGCCATTATATGATGTGGGACTGTGTTTTATGGCAGAAGAGTGAATTGTATTCAGCTAAACTCTATAAGGTAACAGACAGACCATCCAGTTCCATGTGAGCTCGTCCTGTGGCAACGTGTCTTCCCTCGGGACTGTTTCAGTGGATAAACTAAAAGCGCAAAGGATTTTTGTGGGACAAATTTTCATGAAATGGAAATTGGCTAGCAAGTCCAGGAATACCATTTTGTTTCAAACTAAATTCACTTATTCTGAGCATGATTTCCAAGTTCAAAAAAATCCAAGTGTGCTCTAATAGAATTGCTAACACGGCCTAAAGAAGCTTTACTTAGAGATAAGAGCAACAGAAAACTTGTGTCATCTTATTGTTATTTATCGATTTCTTTGCAACTCTAAAACCCCTTTTTTTCTTATTTTCAAATCTTGCTGTTACTCTTACACTTTCACAAATACAGTGGGATTACAGTAACATGCCAACAGAAATATTTGCGCGTTATCAAGAATTTCCTTTACAAGAAATCCAACTTGGGTTTAATCTGTCTTGAAATATGTATGTAACTTGAAATGTGCACATTTGTATTATGTAAAAAGAAACAACATTACCTGTCATCAGCGCTAACTAATGTCGCTTCTTGCTGCTTATTTACCATAGCAGGAAATAGAAAATAAGGAGTGTGTTTTCATGTAATAGAAGATTTTCCTACAATCCCAAAGACTGAATTAAATATCTGATTTATTAATTTCCTTCTATACCTCAAGCTCCAAATATGTAGATGATGGATCTGTGGGAGAAAGTCAATAAAGCTTCAAAACACTGCCTATACAAAAAACACATGACTTGTATTTATTAAGCTTATTTCTAACACATACTGTAAAAGGAAATTTTACCGGCTGATCAAAAACCAAAAGACAAGAAGCACCCTTTTATTTTCACAGCATCTCAATTCAAGATTAAGCTATCAATCTATCTAGCTATCTAGCCAGATAGACAGATATATTGATAGAATAGATAGATAGATGCCGAAGTAGGATAGACAGACAGACAGACAGACAGACACACACACACAAGCCAGACAAACAGATTTATAGATAGACAGATTCTTGATTTTACATTTTTTTTTGTTTTTGTTTTGCAACATGCCTTATTGACCGACTCTGTATTTTACATTTTCAGTCAAAAGTGTGTCACATTTTTTTCCCCGTGCTCCATCGTTTCCTGTATTTTAATGCAGAACGTCACCAGAGAGTCGCTGCGCAATTCAAAGGGCTAAAACAGCATCTCTAAGCCCTCGCGTTTTCTGATTTGAATCATTTTTTTGCAAAGGTATTGGCACCCAAAGGCCATCAGTCAAGGTGGACATCTAATCTACGGAAAACATGGCCAAAACAGTGTGCGGGTCTGTGTGTGTGTGTGTGTGTGTGTGTGTGTGTGTGTGTGTGTGTGTGTGTGGTACTGGGCATGTCACAGATATGAATATACTGTGTGTTACAAACTATGAGGAGCCAAAGACTGCCGAGGAATGCTTCTAACTATCCTTGGGTCAAGGTTACAACAACAAAACATACGGTTGAAAGAGAGCTTTGAAACAGTTGAGGATATGAGAATTTGTTTCTATCTAATCGAGAAGAACAGCTGACAGTAGGAATTTAGTTGATAATGTCTGAGAGATGGAGAGGCATCTGCTCAGACCGCTTACTTCCATATCTGAAGCCACTTGTCATGTCCAATAGCACACATTGTCAAAAGTATCAATTTGGTTGTGGAGTAATGAAAAAGTGGGTCTGTTTCTATTTTAGCGGCTCGCTTGACAGATTGAGAGGTGTTTAACGTCTCTTTTTGGCTTGTCAGACTTCGGGGGAGAGGGGGGGGTCCATAACTTCATCTCCTCGTCTTTCTTTCTCATGCGCAGACACAACAGGAAGGGATGGGTGCCCGCGCGCACACACACACACACATACACACATACACACACACAGACAGACAGACAGACAGCAGGGCTCCATATCTGATAGACGGGGCCAAGCTGGAGACATTATACATACACAGAACACACATAGAAAGACAGAAATGGTAAGAGAAACACCATTTGTCCTTAATTCAAGAGGGAGTGCAGAACACAAGATAAAAGAGAAAACCAGATAAAGTTTGTTTGGGGGCTGGCTTTGGCTTAAAAGCCTGCAATGCTGCACAAGATGCTGCGTTCATGTTTAAAACGATTACCAAACTGTATGTCTCACTTTAGGATCCAGAACAATAAAATACATGGCATTAAAAATCGAGGACAGAAAACTCCTACCTGAGTCCAATTCTACTAGCGATGAGTATTGAATATTGAAATAAAGGTCAAAAGAGCCCTAATTATGGTCAAGAAACAAACATACGCCCTTATAATTAAAGGGATGAAAGAGTTATATTTTCATTTTACCTCTCTTTACGCTGCCCAACTCCGTGTTTTCCAAGTAGGTGGTTGCTGAGGTGCTTTTTCATCACGAAGGCCCATCTATGAAACACACAAGGACAGAAAACATTGCTGAAAACATACGAATATCATCGTGAGAAAGGCTGTGCAAACTCCATCCCAATTTTAACCGCTGTCATTTCGTGCCACCAACTGTGATCTTTAAGTAAAAGAAGAAAGCATAACTTTAATTCTCCCTTTCAGCTGTTCAAGTTGCGGGCATGAATATTATTTGCTCATTATCAACAAACTTTAACCATTCAATGGTGTTTTTTTAAGAGGAAGTAAAGCGTGTTAACGCTGGTTCAGAGTTCAATTTTCAGTTGGCAAATAACGCATTCCGGTTGATACTTGAGATAATTACTAAGCGTATCCAAATGTAGCTGCATTTTTTGGTTTGGCTCATTTTTTCCCCCCCAAACACCTCCAACACTTGTGGTGGGCTGATTTTCACTGTTCATTTTAAAGGGGAGGGAATTTAGGACAGAATGAATAATAACAACATGGCTCTCACTGCGGACAACTCTCTTCCCTTTGTTCTCACCCAACAGCTGTTAAAAAGAATCAGAAATTTCCAAAAGCGCACCATCGGTCTGGTATATCTGGTTCCCAAAGTCCGAGTGTGTTTGTTGTTTTACAACGTCGATAGACGGGAGACTCGTCAGACTGCCACATGTTGTTCATCAATGTTGAGCACACAAATGTGCACAAGTGCCTGGATTTTGTATCTGCAGTGCATGCACTGGCATGCACGGTTGAAAATACTGAACTCCACGGCAACCGCAATCTTCTGACTTTGTCAAGGGATCCGAGTTTACTGTGTCCCCTAAACAGCATATGAAAACATAATGAATGGATGACAGGACTAACTACTCAAACATCCTCGCTGCTTCACGAGTGTTTTCATCCCCTGGCCTTTTCATTTAGCACCCATCACTTCCCATTATTGTGCAACTGAGAGACAAAGACCACATCTGAGAGCTGAGGATGGAGCTACATGAAAGAGGCCGAGGGAGGGACAGTCATGTGGTTGGCACTGTCACTGCACACACTCAGGACCTCCTATATGACGTTCCTCCCATTTCTTCTTTTCTGGTGGTTTTCACTTTTCCCTCTTCCGAGTAGATCATTATTCTATTTTCTCTCCGGCAAGTCTGTCTGTATCCCTCTGAAGCTTTCGCCATAACTTAAGGAGTCAGTCAATCACAGGGCGAAAGCATAATTATTTCACCATTTATGTTGCCATGTCAGCTATTGCCCTTCTCTACCAGGACCCACCCTTCCATGTTTGGACATGGACACCCCCCCACATCACCCACCACACACACACACACACACACACACACACACAGTGTCCTCCATCAAGGCCCCGAAGTCTGTCATCAAGGTCCCTGAGGCCAATGCTAACTAACACCATCATATAAATATTCAAACTGCTACACTGTTTTGCCTCGTTATAATCACTCTACATTTTCTCAATCCTCTCTAACTCAATCCATCCACCCGTCCAGAATGTTGCCTTGGAGTCAAACTGGGAGCGAGCGTATGACTAAATCTTGTACACTCCAATCAGGGAGAATGGCAAGATCAAAATGTTGAGCATCTTTGGCCAGCTGGAAGTGCCTCTGACTGACGGCATCATCTATAAATAAACAAACAGCATAATTAAGCTATTTCTGAGTGAGGGGTGCTAAAAGAATTTATCAATATATTTGAGAGAAAAGCGTGGGCCTTGGAAGACTTCTCATGCGCTTGTTTAAGTCATTGTGTTTAGACATGAAGAAAAAAAAAGAGCTTGCAAACACTTCTGTTAATTATGTATTACAGCTGTCCTTCATAAACCTAATTACAGAGTGCTGAAAGGCAACGGGGCAATTTGCATATGCGCATGAAAGACAAGTCATATGCAAAATATGATTTTAATTAGCATTCTTTGATAGTAAGGGGTACAAATCAAACTGGCATGTTGTGAGATTCTCATCGCTCCCTCGTTTTTTTTGTGTGTGTTTTTTTTTTTTTTTACTGGAATACCCTTTACTGCGGCAGGATGGATAATGCCCTGTGGATGCACCGAGCTTGGGCACAGCACAGGAAATATACAACAACGGTACACATTAAAATCAGACTAAAACAGAAAAAAGTATCTATTATAATACTACTACTACTAATAATAATACAGTTAAAAATAAGTCTATACGATACTCCCCAACAATTTCTAATCATGCTTGGGTAACATGAAAGGAGAACATACAGACATAGTGATGGAAAAATCCTCCAAATTGCTTGTTATTTACTAACACAAACATACAAAAAAAAATGCCCTATTTCACTATGAAGGGGACAAATCCATTTGTTTAAGGCGGTGTGTGATCAGTCTCCTTCTTTTGGTGTGTGTGATCATCCTCAGCTATCCAGGTCAAGGCCTCAGCTTGTTGTCCCCCTGCCTTTAGCTGCATCATCAACTCCAACTATCAGCCTTGATGGTTATTGTAACAAAGGGATACTTTAACATGCCATTCATCCATATCAATTGTCTTCCCCCCATGAATTGAACTAATAAGGCTGTGCCTCTGCCCTCCAGGGAGGCTCATAATATCCATTTCAGATATGGAGAAAAGAAAAAAGAAAGACAGAAGCTGTGGTGTTTCACGTTCGACTTTCCCTTCAGACTAATCGGCGCGCCACAGCTCGTTAGGTCCGTGACGTGCCGGGGCTTTACCGATAAGCAGGGGAGACACGGCTCAATTACCCACAGTTACAATCTTTCTCTCTCTCTTCCCTCCCATAGCCTGATGATGAAGAGATAACATGTCAATATTTGATACAAACAACTTCATTTGACTAATGGTGTTCCTGGATAGGCCCATCTACAGGTCCGGAAGGGGTAGCGTATCTAAGAAGAAGCCCTCCAGGAACATTCGGCTTAGACTTACTGAAAGCCCAACCCCCCGATTCGCACGTGCCCGTTTCTCGCAAAGGCATATCGGGTATAGAAACAGGTCGGACGTGACATAATTTGCCAACTTTTGCAGGACTTACTTTTGAGGTTTAGATTATCTCAACTGAAAAGTGAAAGAGCACCAAAGCATTTTGGTGAATTGTAACATTTCTTCCCCGCTGGCGCGGTGGTTAGCGCTTCGGCCTCACAGCACAAGGACCCTGGTTCGATTCTGACCAGCACTTTCCGAGTTTGCATGTTCTCCCCGTGTCTGAGTGGGTTTTCTCCGGTCCCCTCCCCCCCGCAGTTCAAAAAGATGCAGCAGGTTAATTGGGAAAAATTGCCCCGAATGGGTGAGTGAATGGTTTTCTGCCTTTATATGTGGCCCTGCGATTAACTGGCGACCAGTCCAGCATGTATTCCGCCTCTCACATGACATCTGGGATCGGCACCCGCTTCCCCCGCAATCAGGATAAACAGCAGATGATGGATGGAAAAAAAAAAAATCCCCACCGGACCATCAAGGTCCAAGTCCATACAATTGTCACCCCTCGATATAAATCAGAGATCAGGTACTTCGTCAAAGCTTATGTACACTTATGGGGTTAAAAGAAAATGAGGCTGCATTATGGAAAGCAAACTCAATCTGAAAATAATAACTTTACAAGAGAATTGTACATTATTCAAGTTTTTTTTTTTTTTTCAAACATCTGTGTTGTTCAGGACTCCAACAGTTGAAGTGTGCGAACAGTTGGCACTTTTACATATCGTTTTACTTTATCGCAACAATTAAACATTCAGTTTGCCGCCTGCTGTGCCCGCAATACCACAAACACAGTATAGGAAAAGCTATGAGGTGAAAAATGAAGCTCAAGTCAAACAAACTTTCCCATCCTGATTGGTTTAATGTTAACAGAAAGGCCATTATGAGAGAAGTTCCAGATGGAGAAACCGTTCATCCCTCAACAGGCAAAGTTGCCAAACCTTCGGGAAGAAGAGAGGTACCATGGGAGGAAGATGAAACGGGGGGAGTGGTGAAGTTCTGAGAATACGCTTCAGCACTTTTTGAGGAGAGGCACCGCACTTACACACAAACCCTACAGAGGTCTGCTGGGTCCAATAGAAGTGAGTGTGTGCATGCTCATCCACAGACTCCTGTGCCAGTCGTAATGATGGTCTCCACCTGCTGCTTTAATGTCACAGCTGGATCACCCTCTATCCCTCACTGACTCTGACTGCCATCAGCAGCAGGTAGCTCCGCTCTGCACACACTGCCGCCATATCAGTTTCCTTCACTTCTCTTTACTTCCATCATCCTCCTATAACTCACATCCTCCGTACCCATCTGTCTCTGCAACCTCTTTGCTCATCCTTCTTTTATACCTCCTCGAGGAGGTACAAAGTTTCACAACAACTGCTTCACCTTACTCTTTGTCCCTACGGCTTGCTCTCGCAAATTCATTTTTGCTTATTTATGTTTTGACTTGAAAAATGTAAAAAAAAAAAAAAAAAGGATTGATTTATTCACTTATTTTAATATCTCTGTCAGTCTGGGACTTCACACCGGGTTCTATAGGATCATCCTGCTCAGTTACATCTTATTATCCTTAGCTATCCTTAATCTTATACTAAGTCATTTTGCGCATGATAATGAATAAACAACTAAATAAATAAATATATAAATAAACAAAATGAAATCAAATAAAATAAAATAAACCTGTTTAGTATAGGGGAGAAAGCAGAGCAAAGAGATAAGGACAGCCAACGTCTGACTGAAGTATTTACAAGTAAAATGATTATTGCCGAAGAATTACCTTTTGGATTAAAATGTAATAAAGCATACATCAAGTCATCTTTTAAACAGGCATTGACTTCAAGAATAATATTTTGGACAGCTTTCGAGATAGAAGCATTCTGTATATATTTACAAAACCAACAAACTTCCGTGTTCCTGTTATATTTTATATGCCAGGTTATCTCCATTTGCCACAAATCCTAAAGTGAAAAAGTGAAGAAGCTCCAACTGATAGTAAGAGACAGCTGCAGCAGAGGTAGGAGGGCAGGAGGAAGATGTTTCAGCGCGGCTGAGAAGGTAGCAGTGATTGTATATGGACACTGATGTTATCTACAGTGTGAATCTCTTGGATATTTTGGGAGCAAAATAAGTTCAACCTTTTGATGCACGAGTTGCTCGTTGAAGTAAATTGTCTTTCAGAAAGCCGGCAAGCCTATTTTGATTACATTTGCATCATTATGTTTATTTTACATTTATTCTTTGATTTTACGTCTACATCATTGCAGGCTGAGTGCTTTTCAGGACCCCACTGCAACCACAGCCACTGCTGCATAATATATTTTCAGCAACAACTAATTCATTCTTCTGAGTAAACATAATGTGTTTTTTTCCTTTTATAAACAAATCTTGAAGAAGCTTAAACCTGGAAGTGAGCTGACATGTCTAATCTAAGAAGCTGTGACAGGCAGGTGAATTGACAGAAGAAGAGAAACCAACACTTGGCTGACAGCAACCCTGGAGTACCGAGACAGCTGCCGACATGTCAGACAGACAGATAAACAGACAGGAACAAGAAGACGAAAGATAAGACATTTATTGATAGACAGAGCGACTGGCTTCTGGCGGAGACACAGCTTTGCAGACTCTGAGAATAAGGACTAAGAAAGGAAGCATTCTGCTGGAAGGAGTCTCAAGTCTGAGTCAAATGGATGATCTTCAAGAAACAGTAGATGGGGAAAAAGGGTAAACGCGGCGTCAAATTTGCAAATGTGGAACAAAGGTGGTGATAGAAGGAGAAAGAAAGACCCGCAGGAGAGAAAGAAGGGAAATGAATGAATGGGAAAAAATCATGACCGAGTATCCGGATAGGCAAGGGGCAAATGTGAAGCGGAGAGTGAAGCAGTGGCACTCGCAGTTTGCGGTGCTGTCGCTTTGTGTGACGGAAGCTAGAGGTGACTTTGCATCAATATTGCTTGGGCCTCTAAGAGATCGTCTTATGGAAACATCCCTGTAATGTAACAGATATTTGTGGGGGTTAAATAAATAAATAAGACAGCCAAATTGATTTTGTTTTTCTGCTTGTGCTAAAGTAAAGCAAGCACTTGATCTATTCTAAGATTGTCTTGATAAAAATAAAAGAGAGGCAAAGTGTTTCAGTGACGACTGATCAATGTCAATCCTTTCAATGAAACAGACATGTCTTATTTATGATGCTGCCATTTGCGCACGCCTACCTGCATGCACAGGTTTGTCTGTGTGTGTGTGCTTTAGCCATAGAGGAGGTGCATTAAAAGCTCACTTTGCTCCTCCAAAGGGGTTTTTGGATCATCTGCTGAGGTAGGTGATGGGGCTTGACGGATTGATTGAGGCAAAGTTCTCATCGACAGTGGCAGCGCCCCATAGAGTTCCCAGCTCCAGTGCACACTGTTCCATTAAAGGATCATTTGGAGGGAGAGCAAGTTCCACCTGCACTTATGCAGTGCACAACCTAATGTGAGATGAAACACACTTCTCCGAGCTACAGAAAAAGGGGGTGTAAAAATGATAACGAAAAATAAAAATCCCGTCCCTTCCCAACAGTGCAGTTCCATCTGCAACGGAAAAGCGATTGATTAAGTAATCTATTATTGATATCATCATCTTCATGTGCCAATGGCAGTTTGAGTGTAACAAAGCCCAGAGCTCTCAACATCATAGCACTGTTTGCATATTATGCTACTCAGCTTCATTATATTTTCTAATTAACCGCTTTAATTTGGGATTTAAATCTTAAGTAAGGGGAGCAACTTGAAAATGCTGAACAAGAAAGAATAATACTTTATTTGGTTTGAAGATGAAAGGAGAGGTGTATAATGAATGAGATACAGACATTTACACAAAAGCTGGCATATTGTGTAGAATCAGCATTAATACAGTTCACTTTTATGTACAAAAAGAAGGAACCGCTATCCACGGTGAAGACGGTACATGCAGTGTGAAATATTTTATATAAAACACATACCATACTAAAGTACTGCGGTGTTTTGAAGAGGTGAAAAGGTCTCGTTTTGCACAACAAAACAAAATGAATCAAAAATGCCGGTTGTTAAAGGCTGTTAGCTTCTCCTGCTAATGCACCTCTCTCGCCTTCCTTCCTCCCCTTCCTCTCTGCAGTGCAGTTAAAGATATGAAAAATATATGTGCTTCTACCCCTCTCTCCTTTCCACTGTGCCGTGTTAAATCATTAAAGAGAAGTCCTGCTCATTATCTCTCTAAACAAAACTTCTCTTATACCAAATAAATCACCGTTGCGCGGCGCAGCTAACAGCCGTGAAGGGATAAATTACAAAGCGCCTCACTGGCAGCGTTGGTATTTTAAAAAGCTTGCTGCACAATTTCTATGATGTGCTGTAATTTGTAATTCAGGTTTCCTTATGTTTTTAAGGTTTCTTCAGGTACGTGGTGTATTCTGAAAAGAGAGTTGACGGGCCGGAAATAAGGAGAATAACAAAAATAATACAGTACTATTAGGCTCGTTTCGGCGCTAAATCTAGAAACCAGCAAACTACTTTACATCATAATTCTTTGAACGTGGTTACATTAACTAAACAAAATTATATCCCTACCTTTGTGACTTGACCAATAACATCTGAAAGGGAAAGTATATGTTTGGACTGAAAGTTAAAACTAATGCAGACCTGAACAAAATTGCACTATAGTATAATGTAATAATATCTGGAAATCAGTTTTTGTCCGACACAGTAACGCGGGGAAGATAAAAACACTGTTGACACAGCACCTAGACCATCACTGAAGGTAGTCGAGGGCATATTGATGTAATTCATTTTGTAGGCTCCCCGAGATAAGGAACGTTGTTTCAGGATTTGTGCGCGACCACTGAGGGCTGTTACGTAAAAATCCCAGGTCACTGTTTCAGAACGATTTGAAGAGAATTACAAAAACTAAAACGACACGATTCTCTGCGGCGAGAGATCCGTGCGCTACATCGGAGGGAAATCAGCGGCTGATGTTTCGCGATGTATTGATAATCAGCTCGCAAAAACAATTTATTCGAGCAACTGTAACAACTTTTCCCAGTGACCCGATGCCATTAACAAACCCGTAAAGCCTCTTTGGTATGTTAAAGTATTATAGGGAGGGAAAACAACACCCGCACCTCTCACCTATTCTCATCTCCACTACCCTCCTCTGTAGTCCTTCAGGGAGCACCTCCCAACTCCCCCTGCTCCCCGACCTCTCTGCGGCCCCCAGTGGGCAGATTAAACTACGGATAACAGGGTTGCATTTAGGTCCGTTTACACCAAGCCTTTGCCGTGCCTCCTGGGTATAAAAGCCCTGAAACACTTGCCTTGAAAAGGCGGAAAAAACAGCCAAAACATGATTTATTCAGTCTGTTTACTGTACACTCTATCAGCCTGTCCTCTGAGAACAAATTAAATGTATGAAAAAAAAAAAGAGTGATGAAAAAGAGGAAGAAAGAATGAGCAATGAGAGAACAGAAGAAAAGAGAGACTTAATAATTAAATCATTGAAATAAAAGTAAAATGCATAAAATCTGGAGTAGCGGAGTGTTTAATTTGCACGGGAGATCTATAATAATAACCGCCTTTGATCACAACACACACAACGCTGTTTGCAAAAAATAAAAATACATTTTTCAAAAAAAAAAAAAAAAAAAAACATTCACTGAGAGTGGAAGATAAAATCAAACGTGTGTACAAATCTATAGCTTTTCAGAAAAAAAAAAAACTATAAAAAAGATAGGTGCTGTTAAATCAAAGAACTTGAGCGATCAGTAGATTCCGGGGATGAAGAGCGATAGGTGAAGAGAGTGAAAATTGAAATGAAGACAGCCTCTAATTTTGACTGTTGTTGTGTCGTGAGCGGTCTTGCAGGCTGAAAAAGAACTGAGGAAACATGACAAGCGAGAGTTGTATCTCTCTCACTATAGTTTTGCTAAAGAAGATAATGCATAAAACATAAGGTTTCTGTATTGACACTTTTCTTCAGCCAGCTGAGTGAAGGGCGTAGCTGGGTTGTCAGACTCTTCTGTCGGCCAGCTACCACTCTCATTATCCCCTCACTTCGGTGAAGGGCAGCTAAGGTCACACTCCAGAGCAGCAAACTAAACCGCTATGGTACTAATCTAATATTCAGTGATCCTTTCAAAGGATGACTTATTAGATTCTAAGAACCGTAACTATTGATGAAGCGCAACGATTGCGCAAAATGGAAGTTGACACTCATGATTTAGCAAAGGTTTAGCAAAGGTTAGCCCGATTTAGCAGGGGTTTGCTTACGCTGTAAGCTAGACGTCACGCACCAAGAAATATGCAAGTTGATCTGTAACTCGTGCACGCTGCGGTTTGCATCTTTCAAACAGGCAAACCAATACCTGTTGTCCTTTTACTATGCAAGCCCGAGTGAATATGCAATGTGATACTGGGAGGAGAAAATGTAAATAGGTTAATTTAGCACACAGAATTTACTTAGCCTCAAAGTAATAATAGTGATTCTATGTCTATACAATAATACATTTGAAGGGGACAGCAAACTAGTTGCACCTTTGCGTACAGATAACCGTTGATTTTCCATAACAGATTTGCGGACAGTGATGGATACACCTATTGCCATTGCAATACTGTATTAATAATTCATTGATTACCGACTGTACTTAAAACAGGAAATGAAAATAACAGAAAAGGTGAGAAATTATCTTTTGAGAAAATGTACGGGCTGCTGTTGTGTCTATGGATGAACGGATGGATGGTTGGCTGTATACAAAGCTTCAGTCCCGGCACAGATCATTTCTTTATCTGACATGAATAACACTGCCCGTAGCTAACAATAACAACCAATGCTTCTTTTCATTCTGTTGTAAATGTTTTGTCTCACACAGCTTTTATTTACTGTCAGTCAGACTTGCACTCTCATTGTTCTCTTAATTTCATCTGTTTTTTTTTTTCCTTATCATTTTAACCATCTGAATTGACTTGCCTGCTGATATGTTCCTATTTTTTCCCATAATGGATTCCAGATTTTTTCTGCTGTAGCTGAAATTTATCTCTAGTTCCGTTGGCTCCTTTTTTATTTTACCCTTACAGCCATTCTCTGTTTTTGTCAATCTGCTAATGACATCAATGTATTAAAAAAGCCAACCTCATCTATATACTGCTTCCTCCACCACAACTGCAACTGTTGTCATCTGTGCAATTATTCTTAACTGATCAGCAGCGAAGCAGTGAGCAACTCGATGCGAAATCTCCTTGCACAAACAGGCAATTTAGTATTCCTTTTTTGGGGGACCTTAGTAAATTAGGCACTCTGTTTTTTGGTAAGTTGAACTACATATGTGTGTTCTTCCTACTTCTTTGGTTGATGAAATTCAAAACTTCTTCCTGTACCCCTTGTGTTAAGTTTCTTAATCGCTTTTATGAGAAGTCAGCTGTTAGGAGTCATAGAAAACAATCACAATCTGGGTGGGGAGTGAGTGAGAGTACAGCACAAGAATTTATACAATGCACTGAAATGGTGCTATCACAAATGCTGTTACCTCCCACTCGAAGCTAGCGTACTAACACCTCTCTGAAAGAATGCATATATACAGACACACACACACACACACACACACACACACACACACACACACACACGCGTACACATACACGTACACAAAGGATGTCTTTGTTTGGCTATTGCTGCCGTTGTCTTGACACCCACCATCTGCCACCCCAGCAACAGAAAAGAGTGAAAGGAAGACTTCTCACTACCACACACACACACACACACACACACACACACACACACACACACACATACACACACATATACACACACACATGGTTTGAGTCACTGCAAAAAAGCAGGCAATTTCTACCTTTTCTAATGTTTTGTTTAAGTCTTTGATGAAACACAAACAATTTTAATGTACGAACCATCCAAATAATCCTTTATTTATCCAACAGCAAAGAAAGGCAGGTACAACCTGCTAATTCTAATTCAACTATATAATGAGGTCTTTTTTTTCTATGGAATTGTGTGCATGTATGAGATGAGGAAATGCAAAGGTCGCCCTCAGTCACCATCTACAGACACAAGATGTATTACTGAGAGGAAGCACTCAAAAGTAAATGAATAAGAAAAATAAATAAGTAAATAAAGTGTGTTATGCAAATAAGGGTGACGAAGCCTCCATCTTGGCCCATTCTATGATACACCAACCATTCATCACCTGCACATGCAAAGCGCAGACTCTGGTCCTTAGCAATTCACATATTATAATGAAGCCCGGCATGCAAATGAGGACGACCTTTTCCTTTTGGCTTTTCCTTTTTTTTCTCCATTCATTTCTTTTTTTTTTTTTTTTTTTTACAACTTTACATTAAGAGGAGGGGAGTGGAGAGTAGTGGCTGTAATGGCTATTAGAGCGACATGCTGAGTATGTGACGTTGTGATCTAAACTCAGGGACGTGATAATTAGCCTAATCTATTACCAGACGGTGGCTGTCAGAGATCTTTATGGCAAAGGACACACTTGTCAGGCACTTTATTTATTAAAACTCGCTCTGGCTTTTCTGAAGGGTCTAACACATTGATCGACAAAAACGTACTCGCATTCTGACATGGCCTCTAAGAGCGGACATAAGCAACGGGGCATTAAAACAACTCTGGACATTCTCGGCTCTTTACAGTCCTATAGTTAGCTAAATACTCCTCAACTCCTGTCTGCTTTTAAAATCATGCTGAAGTTACATTTTATCAAAATGACGGTGTCTTCCTTCGGCAAACGACGACACAATCCAAAGGAATTTTTAAACACCTTTCCAACGAGAATCAAAATGAGAAAACCTGTTTAAACCCCCTGCGGATAATACGAAACCAGTGTTATTTTAAAATATCTATCATACAGATCACCTCATCCCAGAAGCAGTGACGATCGATGCACCGCTATTATCACTACCGGTCCTGAAAACATTTTCTGATATACTGCAGCTGTCAGTCTTCATATACGTCCTTTTTTTTTTTTTCCCGTTCCCCCCACCGCTGACCGGAATTGGGGCAGTCTGGTCGACACCAGTGTCTCCTCTCCTGTCCACCAGGCAGGGCCCTGGGCTGTCGGCAGGGAGTTGGGAGGAAAGTTACGCCTCCTTACTGTGACTTTGAACTTTCTTGGTTGAGGCATAAATATTGAAATATTGAAATGAAAGATGCGGAAGGCACAGGGGGGAACAAGGGAGGGAGAAAGAGAGAAAGAGAGAGAGAGACAGGGAGAGAGCGAGAGCATAAATGGATTGGGGGGGGAGGGGGCAGGAGGCCCACTGAGAGAAGAGACAAGGCCCTCACCCCTCTGCCAGGCTGCTTTCTAGCAGACCGACAGTTATGGATAGGAAACATTACTGCTGCTGGTAATTAAAGCAAAAACTAATACTGTCTCTTGGATGAGGGGGTTTCATAGTGAGCATCCATTTGTCACTGCTCCACATTCGCCAAGGCCAGATTAAATCACACACATATTTAATCCTGCTGTGCACAGAGGCTCTCTATCTATCTATCCATCTATCTATCCATCCATCTATCCATCAACTTGTCAGACTGTACACAATTAGCCAAGAGAAAATATATACATGCAGAACATGGCACAGAGGACTGTTGCAACAGTTGCAATCATTACAGTTTCATGAAAAAAAAAAAAAAAAGGTTTAAGGGAACGTATCAGCAGCATCAGCGCAAAAATATTGCGATCAGCAAACGGAAAAAAAACATGTAGGTCGGCTCTTACTTGAGAATCATTAGTGAGGAAGTAAGTGAGTGACTGAGTGACTGTGTACGGAGTAGCAGTGAAAAGGCCACTGGCGGGATGGGGGTGGAGTGGGAGACGAGGACAGGGAGGAGGGGATGCCATGTCACCAGACGGAGGGGATCGGTGACACTGAGTGTGTCACAGGGTGACGGCTGCACTCTGCTAGGACCAGCAGCCCCTCCAGCGCTGTCAGAGGAACCGGCAGCTCCAGATACTGACACTACCAGCCATACTGACAGGCCAAACACGACTCATCTCCACTCTCACCACAGACGAGGCCCGACGGCACACAGACACAGATAGATGGAAGGACTAGAGTACGGGAGGATTCAAACAAACACGCACAAAGCATGTTTGTCTCTTCTGAACTGGACAAACATGGCACGTAAGTGTGCCGAGCCCCCTTGATTTTGAATTTAAGTGTTTTTTTTTTCTTACTTTACTGTGATACAATGCACGATTCTTGCAAAAAGAGAGTTTTTCAAAAAAAAACTTTTCATTGGAAAAAAAAAAGAAAAAAAAAAAACATAAAACAATCATTGAGGCAAAAGAAACCCTGTGCAAGAGGGGTGGGGGGGATTAAGTTAGGAGAAACTGCCACACCTTGAACAGCATTATATAAGATGTAAAATACTGTGACAATAAAGAGAGATCGACTGTGACTTTTTTTTTTGTTTTAATTAAAAACACAAACTTTTGGACTCGGTAAACAGTTTCTGTTTCCTCAGGTTACATCAAGACACTGACTCAAAAACAGAAAAAAAATGGGTTTCTCCTACATCTAATTTCACTTTTTTTTTTTTAACTCTTCATATTTTCAAGTAAGAATATACAGTAAGCAAAGAATACCCTTTGACTATTTGTGGAACTGACAATGAGTAAGATATAAATGGATAAAATATGTTGATTTTATGAGGATTAAAAAGAAGGGGTGCACCTACAAGGGAGAGGGCGAAAAACAGAAAGGACAGGAAAGAGGGGGGTGAGATGTAGAGGACTCTAGGAGAGAAAGAGCGAGGGAGGAGAGAGAAGAGAGCAGCGGCGAGACTGATCGCTGTTGATCTTCACGATAAGCGCTCCCGACAACTTGTGACCAAAGTGGCGCTTCGACACTAATCGGCCATGAAGGCTGACCTGCAGCGAGGCAGCGTAGTTCAGAACGCATAGGGCTGAGGCTGCAGCTCAGACGAGATGGACCCAGACAGGAGACATTCAGGCATCAAAACTCCCTGAGAAATTGCGACAAAGCTGAAGCGCACTGTGAGAGGAACGTAAGAGGAGGAGAAACGAAAAAAAAAAAGAAAAAAAAAACAAGCAGTGATACTCGGTGCTCCTGGCAGTCAGGGCGGACTTATCTAGTCTTAGATGAAAAGAGTGGAATGGTGGGAAAAGGGGAGTGAGTGAGGAAGTGTAGGGAGGTGTCTAGGGGCAAAAAAAAATACTATGGAAAAATATGAGCGGAGTAAGAAAAAACAGGGGCATCAATTTTATTGACAATTATCTGTGGGCGAAAAAAAAGTCTGAATTGGAGACTAACCTTGAAATGTGTATGTTCAACCTCTGACACATAAAGGGAGTGTGCAAACTCTACCAACAGGTCTGCGTACTCTCATGAGTAAATGTCAAACGTATGCAAAACTGCCTTTGAAACATAAACTATGGCATAATACATATGACAGTCTAGCCCAAAGATCACTTCAGGAAAAAAAATCTTTACTGATGGCAATATCTGTGAAAAGAGAAATAACATTTTGAGCCCCAAAGTCTTTACTGAATGTGAGGTGCTCTGTGACAAGATGGTGGGATTTGTTTTTGAAGTCTGTATAATATCATAGCCAAGCAACAGATTCCTGAAATTCATTTATAATAATATGTTTTAAATGGTATATCGCTGGGCATTTTACCAGTTATTTGAACATTGCACGGCGCCAAAAAATTTTGATTAAATTTCCCCTAAGTTATATTACAGGAATAGCAATATTTACAGTCTTTATGAACCAAAAAAAAAAAAAAAAAAAAAAAAAATTTTTTAAAGGTAATTGAGTTAAATCTTTATATTTCTTCAAACACTGGGGTCCACACACACACACACACACACACACACACACACACACACACACACACACACACACACACACACACAAAGAGCTTAGTTAAATCTGACACAGAAGCAGGAAATCTTGAAATATTCCCTTATTGATCTGCTGTAGGAAAGATACTATCTTTTTACATGAGGGGCAGACCACTGGAGCCAGTGCAAATGCCACAAAAAAAAAGAAAAAATAATTGTGAATACAATTGGGTTTGAAAAATATTAACACACACACACACACACAAACAATAATTGTATGGTATTATCATTGTCCAATCTTAAAGTGGCAACTGGATTGGGATGCTTTTCATTGAAGACGTCTCACCTCTCATCACATCTCATCTCAATTCTTGCAGACTTTGAAGATCCTGCAGGGTTGTCACATTCATATTGCTGGGCACACATGTAAACATAGTAACCCTGTTCAACCACATTGCTGCACAACAAGAATTTATTACACCAGAAACACCCATGTCTGTTGGAACCGAAGAAGCCTCTTGGATGACAGGTGGATCATCTTCAAGGAAAGAAACCAAGACTAGTTGCCAGGATAAGATTTGACAGCCATCAACCATGACCTGGATGACTGAGAACTTTCACAGATGTTTTCTATTATTAACTAAAACACAAAGCTGCAAGAATCATCTGTACACCTAAGGAGATTAAACCTTAAGTCAAATGCCTACAACTACAAGGCAAACGTTACCTTGAAATAAAACCTACTGAGCGCAATATAGATGTCTAAACACATAAAAATACACAATTCCTATTAAAATCAATCCCGAACACTAACAGATTACATTAATTGCTTGTTAAAAGTCATCTAGAAAACTCCATATTCGCTTTTAACAAGAAGTGAAAAGTTTAAGGGGAATATCACAAAAATAAATAAATAAAAATCACACTTTTTCTTCCACACATGTATATTTAAAATTCTCCAGCAGAACAAATTGCTGTAAATACTGAAATGCTGATTTTTTTTTCTTTTTTAACTAAGACACGTAAAAGATGTCTGGCAGACATGTAGCAAAGTGCATGCTATTAGTTCTGACTGCTCGAGTTTCCCATTCCTGTACTTACAGTATACCACAAATAGGACCATCACTTTTCATTACCATTCTGTTTCCAGCAGAGCCTCACTCTATCATTGCCACGGCATGCTAATGTAAAGCAGGCGACTGTCATGTAAATTAAACAGTTTGTTTTGTTTGCCTTCCCTTCTTCAGCTGATTGTCAGAGCGACTTGCCAGGAGCACCAGGTGTGTTTGTTTGCTTGTGTAGGAGTGCACCGGTGTGTCGGGTTTACTGATTGTGTGCCGCTCCACCAGCACAGCAACAAGTGAGCCTGTGAATGTATGTGTGTTTTTTGTATGTGTGTGTGTGTGTGTGGATGCGAGCTGTGGAATGTGAAACACAGCAATGACACGCCACACACAAACTTCGCAGTAAACCAGATGTGCTCCTGACCCTGAGCTCAGCCACTGAAATGCAAAGTCGGATGCCTACTTTGCCCCCACATCCCCATCCAGCGACACCACACCCCCAACGCAGGTACAACCAACTGTCACAAACAATGGGGGGAATATGCATATTGTGGGCTGGGGTTTGCTACAACGTGCTCTCGGTATAAATCATATTTCACAGATTTCCAAGAGACACGCCAGTCAGCTACCAAGTCAACCACCCAGTCAGCTAGCAGCAGAGAGCACTGCTGTGTCTGCAATAGGATAATTGACAATGCAGGGACAAAAGGACAAAAAAAACATATTTTCCGCACTGCTTTAAAATACTGACCCTTTTTTTTTATTTTGCAGACACAGTATAATATAAAATTGCGTTAAGATGAAAAAAAAAGCTGTAATTATTCATTATTAGTGATACTGATGAGAGCTTTTTGAGCATTGAGTGACAGGAGCGAAGAATCTGCTCAACAGATGCAAGACGTGTAAAAGGAACTTGCCATTTTTCTTGCAAAACAATAAAGACTTTTATTTTTCACTTATTTAATGCCTGTTACATGTTGTCTGTTCAGCACCGTCAACCAAAGCAAATTCCTTGTGGTTGCAAAATTACTCGGCGAATATACCAATTCTGATTCTGATTTGATTAATTTCCATCGGGTGCCAAGTACTGACTTAAACGTTCATTCGGTTTACGAACCAACTAGCATTGAGGAGTAACCGGAGTAAGCACAGCTGATCGTGGGTAGAGCTTTCCATAAAATGAAGGACACTGAAGGATCGATTTTAATTGCAGAAAAATGTACTTCATCAAATCATTTTCTACACGGGAAACATTGCCGTGTTTATGTTGTTAAGAGAATGCAACTATGACTCCTCCGTTCCTTAATTGTTCAAATTATCTCTGTTAATTTAATTGACTAAGCCTCTTTTTTTTAACCAAGTGAGAACAGAATGTGGAATTTTAAATGCTGAACAATTCAAATAACTCAAGATATAGATAGCTTGTGGCCACAATCTTGTAGCTATGGAGATGAAGGCCTTAAAAAATCTTTAGTTTATGCAATTAAATTGGTAAATATTATTTCCACAAGTTAAGTATAATTGCAAGATTGACTGACATAAAAACAAAACAGTAAAAATAAAACCATGAATAAATAAGTAAAATATGCAATATTTGACAAAAAATATTCAGTGCATCAACCTAGATGCTATAAATACAAACCCCTGGTAAGGGTGATCTCATTTACACAAAACAATTTAATCCATGTAAATCCAAATAGCTGCTGAAGAGCTTTCACAGGTTTTAAGCAAATTCACAGTGTTTTTTTTTCCCATTTTAAATAGCTTTATAAGATTTTTTTTAAAACAATCTAAAGGCGCTATTGCTGGAAATAAATTCCACGGAAAATCGTTTCCCATCTGTAGCTAAACTAATGGCAACCCATGGCCACACATTACTGTACAATCACAGCCTTTGCCAGCTACGGCCGGCAACAACAGACCCCGTCTGTCAGAAAGCATAATTCTCAACGCTTATCCAAGTCTTTGGCTTGCTTGGTCCCAAAACAAAACAACAGCATGCTATAGCAACATCAACATAATCCTGTTACAGATCTGATGTAACACAAATGCTTGAAGTAAACCAGCTCTGCGTGATGAGTTGACCACGTCCGCTGCGGTGAAACGCTCAACTCTCTGCTAAAGAAAAGCAGATGCCATCAGAGCAGGCTCAGTGAAAAGGACATATCCTGCTACGATGATAAAAACAACAGGGTATTTCAAATGCGAAGAGAAAAGATGAGTTTAACTTTATCTTGCGGGCCACCAAGTCAAACGGTTTTCAAATGAATTTTTGAATCCATTAAAAACAGGTGCGAGTCTGAAATGAATGTTTTACAAATTATCTCATACAATGCAATGTGGTAGTGATTACGTGCTGTGTCTTTTTGTTTTGGTACTCTAAAATCTCAACAATGTGAAACACACGGATGGTAATTGTAGTCCTGGACAGTCAATCAAAACACAAAATGTTAAATCTATAGTAAAAATTAAATTATTGTTCAGGGCTCTCTCAGATGTGATAAATAACTATGGTTTATTCATCCTTTCCAGTGTGTGTGTATGTGTGTGTGTGTGTGTTTTTAATGTATCACAGTGTCATTTACACTGACAGTTTGTGTGAGTTGCACTTGAACACGCACATGAATAGGAGCCTTGTCCTCCACATCTTCACAGCTAAAACTATTTCACATTTTTGAAAAGGTGCCATGATCTAAATTCAAGTTTAAACTTTTGCATCAATTTCAAATATTCTATTTTTCTTGAAGGGGGAAAGGGGTACAAGACTCAAAAGAGACACCAGCTCCACTTTAAGACTGAATTCCAAAATCTAAATCACACAATATAGCAGTTTGGTGAGCGCATGTGGACTGAATTTGTTATTAAGAAAAAAAAACTAACAAAACAAGGACTAAAGCCTCACTGTAGTGTTAGTGGTCTAACCGGGTTACACTTATGTCTAACAATGACATGTAAAATTCAAGGAAATCGACAGAATGTTTTAGGAGTTTAGGAATAAATAATGTCAAGAAACAGTGGCAATATCCTCACAACTTTTCTGGGGGAAATTGAGTTCATAATGATGAAATAAAGAGAAAGCTGGCGAAAAAAAAAACTCAAACGACCTCAAAACAGAATACCTCCTATAAAAACTGTTACCTGCACAGAACCAAATAGGATGAACAAGGTGTCAAGATAATCAGTGGCTTTAAACAAATGTTAGAAATAGGGAGTTCTGTGTAGCTCACAAAACAGAAAAGAGGTTAGAAAATAGAAAAAGAAAAAGAGAAAAAGTAAGAATCTCACTAGAAAATAAAAATATGCTCCTTCTGTTCAGCATGCTGGCACCGCGAGAGCACGCCTGGTAACAAATTCCCCGGGCTACCGGTTCTTCCTGGCTTTGACCAGAGCCAGTGTCTGAGGCTAATATGGACAATTTGATCTAGATGTTTCCACTGACCCAGGTCTCTTCCTCTTGCTATGCCTGGTTATCCTAATGCCTGGCTTGCTTTTGCTCACCATGGCCTGGCCTTAATGACACTCAGGATGAAGGGTAGCAGCAAAAATTGAGACGGTATGTTGTTAAATTAAAGACACGCTCAGGAAATGTTTTGCCAGCCTCTGAAATTGCGGAGCCTTGCAGCAGCAAAAAAAAAAAAAATAGATAAATAAATAAAAAAGAAAGGGGAAAAAAAAAAAACAGCAACTTGACTGAAGTAATATCATCTGAATCTTGAGGGTTGTTGTCTCATACAAATAAGCCGATAATTATGCAAAGCAATGGTTTCAATATCACAAAAACATACACAGTCATTGGCTTGCGGAGCGATGGAATTAGCAGTCTGCCAAAAGTTGAGGTTGTTTTCTTGTTAGTAGGTAGTTTGACAAAACCGACCTCGTGTGTGCGGATTGAAGGTATGTGTAGTGTTTGATGAATCAGACGCAACGAGAGCCGTGTGTGGGCAGGTGGGAGAGCAGCTGAATAGGTTGGCTGAGGATGTCCAATCTCTATAGGCTCGAAGGTGGGTTGGAAACAAAACAGGGTGGGTGTGCGTACAATCATCCTTCTCTTGCACAAACACACACACACACACACACACACACACACACACACACACACACACACACAGCTGTGCTTTGAAAACAACACACACAGACCGGAGGACCTCTTCCTCCCTCCTCCATCTCTCTTATTCTAATCTCGAGCTAATCTTTTCTCATTCTTACCTTCCCAAACCAACTCATATTTCACCAACCGTATCTTTACATTTTCTATTATCCACCACTGAAAAATGTGACCAATGGTGAAACTGTTTGAAAAAAAAAATATGAATCATCTTAGATAAAGATATGGTGTTGTTATTTTTTGTTTATTTCTTTTTTTTTTTTTTTTTTTTTTGTTGTTTGTACGTTTTAATTCACTTAGCCATTGCTGGCCCTTGTTTGCTGTGTTTGCCCTCCTCTTCTCTCTCTGTCTGTGAAATGAGTTATTTTTCTCCAACTCACTGACATTTCTGTAAACCATGCAGCTCCATATTTGACTTTTTTTTTTCTTTTTTTTTTTTGCTAAAATAAGGGGAAAAAAAAGAGTGTTCTGCTGACCAGCAAGTGGTGTCTAATCAGATTGGGACATCCAAACAGTATTATATTACACACATGCACACAAATACACAGGCACGCACCACCCTTGTATCTACAATTCTGCCAGATATATATAATAGGGGAAGAAATAGGAAATATGAAGCCTTCAGCTATAGTGCAGCAGCATTACATATGAGTGGAGATCCCATCGGCCTGCCGCTGTATTTAGTATTTCTCGTGAGTAATCTTTTGTCATTTTATCACACAAAAAGAAATAATGGGGCAATCCTCTAATGAAAAATGAGGCCACTGCTACTGCACAGAAGACACCGGGAGACAAAAGGGGCAGAAAAAAAGGTTAAGAATTTAAGGCTTCCAAGGATAGCGAACATCTCCATCCGACGTGAAATAACTGTTGGTGCATGCTGTCAACTGGGATGAATTATATGTGGAATAGAAGTGAATAATTGCAATCTAAATATGCTGTTTTAAGATAATTGGAAAATTACTAAAGCCGTTGAAAAGTCATTCGACGGCCAAAGCAGAAATGTAGTGGCTTTCAATTGGCAGAGAGGTGTAAGTTAGAACTGCTCCTGCAAAATTGTTCATGCTTGTCCTTCGCAAGAAAGAAAGAGAAATAAGAAAGTCAAATTGAGAGATCTGCTAAAAATAATGGGTATACACGTATAAGTCTAAATACATAAATATACACAGGCATGCATAAATAAATTTAAACAAAGCACCTTTAACTCCGTTGCTCAAATTATCATCATATCTGCATCCTTAAAGCCAATAATTTTCAGGCTTGATTTAGATTAAGTTATTTATCTCCTTGCTAAGCGGAGATGGTAAGAGGTTGTTTCCTCTTGTACACACACACACACACACACACACACGCACGTACACGCATACTGAGCCTGTTACACTCTTTCATCTTCTTAAATTGTGTGTGTGTGCGTATGCATGAATTTGTTTATGAGCCCACACATGTCTGCGTGTGTGCAGCTGCTGTTGAACGTGTTTGTGTGACAGACAGTGTCTGCTTCCATGCATCTGTGTTTAATTAAAGGCAGAGTTTCAGTATCCCTAGCCATTGCCACAGACTGTGTGCGCACACACATACACGGCGACTAAGCAAGCAAAGGGAGGGAGGCTTGCCCTAATGTGCATAATTAACTTAACCCCCATCACTTGACTTTAAAAGGGCTGTTTGGAGGACTGAGCCAGGCAAATGGAGGCTGGGAGAGTGGTCCTTTATGTCTAAAATATTCATTACTGCATTTCAGAGCATTTTCAAGCATCCTCTGATTTTTGTTTTCTTGTTCGGGGGGGGGGACAGATTGTTGCTGAGCACCTCTGAGATGACAGGAGAAGGCACTGTCACAAACAGCTCACACAAAGTCGCGTAAAGCACATATACACACACGCACAAAAATCCCCACACCTCAGCTGACACCACTGGAAGTACTATATCTCATGTGGTTATACTCTTCTATTTCTGACTACGTGACAAGAGAAGAGAGTCTTTGCATGTGAAGTACAGTGTAAACCGGCCAAGAGAGGCTGTCATAGCTCCAGCCAAAGTTGAGAGAAGAAAGGAGGACAAGAACAGGAGTGACTGGCCAAGAAAATATCTTGCCCTCCAGCCTGGTCATTTTTATTTCCTCCTCTTCTTCCTCCTCCACATCCTGCTGTGCCAGTACTGACTGCTACCAGCCACACACTTCACCTCCCATCAGGGTCAGGGCGTCAGCGAAAAGGTCAGCTAGCCGAGAGCTGATTGGCCAGGATGGCTCCAGTCAGCAGCCGCTAGCCAATGGGCATCCTGACGCACCTGATGTGACACAGACTGCTCCGAGCACCCTTTGCACAACAGGCCAAAGAGGATGAGCACAGTAAAAACAAACAAAACATGCAGCACAGCTGTGTTAACAAAGGGAAACGTGAACAGGCTGCCCGACCCTTTGGAAATTAGACAAATAAGCTGGATATATGTGCAGAAATAAAGACACAACTTAACGGCACTGATGAAAATCGCCAGCGGTGTCACTTTGCTCTTGGTGGAGCCCCGGCGTGCACTGAATTAGTCCTCATAG
Source organism: Fistularia commersonii (assembly GCF_037954325.1). NCBI lineage: Eukaryota > Metazoa > Chordata > Actinopteri > Syngnathiformes > Fistulariidae > Fistularia > Fistularia commersonii. The sequence continues at coordinate 4,377,436 of NC_141294.1, read as the reverse complement.
CTTCCACAGCTAGACAAACACCTGAAGTCTCTAGCAGCCCACCAGCCTTCTCTGTTGCTAATGACTATAAAAAAAAAAATTAAAAAAAAAACTGTGACTGGCTAGCGATATTCCAGAAATGAATTCAATATTGACAAAAGCTGTCTATTATTCACCTAATGAAAACAAGTCAACCGCTCTATAAAAAGCTGTCTGCTCTCTCCCTCTGATTCTTCCAGAGTAACCCATGATGGCCTTTAACTCAGGGTCAAGAAAAGCATGACAGGTCAGTTGAGGAAATTATAAAGTTGTATATGCATATGTCCACATATTAAGCAGTGGGAAATACATATTCATAATGTGCTGGTTGCTAATTATCCAGCAATAAGTCTGTGTGTATGTGGCTCTGCATGTGGCTATTTAATGGGTAATTAGCTGAGATAAGAAACTAATAAGCACCGCACCTCAAACTCTCTCCAAATGAGTCTGCAAAAGAATCAAAATAATAACAATTATTATGTAGAATGAATGGAAGGGAAAAACAAAATGTCATAGTTTGTCAAAACCACTTAAACACACACACACACACGCACACAAACGCTCATGCTACACGAAGTGCAAAGGGCCAAACTGCAGGGCTATGTGTGTGTATGTGTGTGTGTGTGTGTGTATGCGTGTGTGTGTGTGTGTGTGTGTATGCATGTGTGCCTGGCGGCAGAGCTGTTCATGTGGCTCATACTTAAACAGATCAAAGGAGACGCATCATTTTTGCAGCAGCGCTCCCCCTCCCTCATCCACCGCCCTATCTTAATAGAACACAATAAGAACCACCAGATCCGTCATCAGCAGCTGATGTGGACAGACAAAAGCAGGAAATGGATTTGTAAACCTCCTCCAGCGCTCTGTCACATTTCCTCGCGCTCTTTGCTGACAAACAGGACGCATCACCATTGTTTTTTTTTTTTTTACCCCTCTCCTTTATTCCTCTCTTACAAGTTAGATAGAAATGTGGGCGGAGCTAAACAGGTGCCGCCGTCCACTTGCGCTCACATGCCAACTTGACAAGTTACCGTCCTGCGACGTGAATCGTGCAACCCGCTGGGGAGGACTGGGAAGGGTGAAGGGTTTGTACTGTGTGTTGATAGGTTTAAGTGTGCTGTTGTGTGAGTGAGTGTGTGTGACAAGCAAAGACACACACCGATGGATGAGCTTTATTTTCAGTTCAAACCTGAACGCAACTCCCAATAGTTGGACCGACCATCCCGACTGAAGCGGCTGATGATCCGAACGTGCGAAAAGTATTTCCCGCTGATTTTGTCTGTTTCACATTACTGAATTTTGAATCAATTTCTCTTACTTGCTGAACTTCACCTTTTACATTTTGTAAGGAGAGTTACATTGATGCAGAACTATATTGCAATTGAAAATGTTACATTGCACAGCAATCCTGTCAACTCCTTGAATATATATATATATATATATACACATACCAACATCCCCGCACTGCCACTCTGCCACTGTAAGGCAGCGCTAATATTTGCCCGGCTCAATTCTAATACACATCAGCATCAGGAGTATGTTTTCACTGTGCCGTCGCAAGCCAGAGAAAATATTTGCTCCCCTCAATGCTCTCCCACCTCATCTGAAAACTCCCGCTCCCCCAGCAGCCTCACACCTCAACTTTCTCCAGACACACACACACACCGACAGCCTACCCCTTGATAAATAAATGGCGAGCTGATTTGCTTAGCAAATTGATGTGCCACCTAAAAACGACAAGACTTGTGTGGTAAGGATACATGTAAATGCTTGACGGGCAGAAAATGATTTTCCGTGATAGCCGGCTATTAGGCTGTTGCTCTCCAGCGTGGAGGGGTGTTATTGGAAAGGAAACCTTACACTGTTGTGCAGTCACACAGTCTAACCAGTGCAATGAGGTAGATGGTCCACCTTGGTTTTGCACATGTGGAAGCTCAGACACGCACAAACACAGACATATGCTTCGCCCTCCACAAATGGGGTGTTTTGCGTCTCATTTTTCCTCTGGCTTGTGAAATATCATGACATTGTGGAGCCGGTCCCATTAAGGTAGGGCTTTAAAGCAAACATTACAGTGTCATCACACCACTTCAGACCTCCCCTCTCACTGAATATCAAAGCCAGAGGAGCTGTCAGAAGCCTATATTAATCAATTTCAAACTGAACAGAAAATTGTTTCCTACTCTACACCCTAACGGCTCTGATTTAGAGCAATCTTGAAACCTCTGGAAAAAGAATTCACCTCCAAAAGTGAGAAAAGAGGAGGCGAGAGGAGGAGGAGGAGGAGGAGAAGAAGGGAACGAGAAGAAAAGAAAAAAAAAAAAAAAGTCAGGGTCTAATTAGAAGTAATTACAGCCTTTTCATTTCAAACATGATGAAATAATTTGATTCTTTTTAAAGATGGGGGTCTGGTTTGCCTCAGCGCAGACAAAACGCCCCACCGTCGAAAGTTGAGAGTTGTAGCAGGACAATGGCGTTCCTTCTGAAAGCTCAGCGTCACACCAGCCCATAAATCATGCCAAAGGTAGGCTTCAGACACAGCTATTTGACTGTGCCTCGCTGATGGCTGCCATACAAGGGTGACCCACATTAGCAAGATAAAATAAATATGGGCAACGGCAGGCTTGAGACGGCGGGAAAGTGACACGTTAGAAGGAGAAAGGGGACATACGTCACCGAAAAACACTTTTGGCTGGAACAAGACACCCGTAGCGCATCGACAAGGCCCATGTTGTTTCAATTCGCTCTCCGTCGATTAAGTGAGAGAACGGATTTGTGTTTCATTTGAGTAGAACAACTTTCTATAAGGATGGAAACAATCAAACAGCCGGCGGTGAAATGAAGAGGGGAAGTCTGAAAAAAGATGTGGCTGGTGTTTGAAAATGACAAAGATGGGGCATGCCAAAAAATGTTTCATCAGCAATAAGAAAATAAAGTGTGCAGCACAGAAGCAAAAGAGGGTAATGAAGAGAAAAGAAGAGAAAGGAGGATTCTGGGGCATAATTACAAGTAAAACGCGGCAACATTAGCATAGAGAATAAGAGCTTCTGGTTCATCTCTCTCTCTCAGGCATCTTCCCAGAGGTTCTCCCATTGGAGGAGGTAAGGTAAGACAACTCCAGATAACTTTGGCTCCTTTTCATCTTACTAAGGACACAGCACATTTAGGGCTTTCACAGCTTAAAAGGCCTCCTTAATCAACACCAACTCTTTCAAGTGTTCAGCAATAAAGGGAAGAAATTCCTGTTTCCAAAGGCTAACAAGAAGAGTACTGAGTTTCTTGACTCAAAATCTGAACTGAAGATTGGACTAGGAAAAGAAAAAAAAAAAAAACAAAAAACAAAAAAAAGATGGAAGCTCTTTTTGTATAACTTTATAGGATGTGCATTGTGAATGCAGCTTCAGATGTGTCCTATATGATGAGGAATTGTTGAGGTTTTTTTTAATGAGGAACCCATTAAGTTTGGTTTTGAAAGGAGAAACGTGTTTAAGTGCTGGACATTTAATGAAGTGTCCATATTAGTCAGTAAAACAGGTTTTTGTCAGTTTCTTTATTTGTTTGTCTTTTTGTATTCTTTTTAATGGTTAAGCCATTCGCTAGAAGATGAACAGATAGGGCATTTATTGGGCAGGATTTCAGTGACAGATTTGCTTTCCAAGAATGTATTCAGAACAGCAGGAGATGGACTAAATTGCAGTGTGATTCATTGGTGTGTTTTTAATCATTTCAACATGGCACAAAGGGAAGCGCTGTATGCCAAGGTTTTGGACACGGTAGTCTTGCTTTATTTGTTGACGATAAGATCCACCTACATTTTTTTATCACAAATTATCAAAAAGCCTGTCAGGGGCCTAGCAGAGATACACTGGGTCCAGACAGAGAGGCCAAGTGAGGAAGTCGAAGACAAGCAACCCTGCTCAGCATCAGCAGCCTGCCTGCAGCCATCTTGGAGCAATCACTTCCAATGTTAGCTGCCAATCAATGGACCAGAACCTCTCCCCTGAGGCCAGAGGGTGGCCCCACCATCTTCCCAGAGCCCTATCTCTGCATGCGAACACAGCTCAGGGGGTAAAGTTGCTTGAAAAATGCAATTATTTTCTGTCTGTGTTTCAAAGAAATTACGTCTTATGTCTAATCCCAAAATTTGGGGAAAATAAGAGACAGGCATCTTTGTATTCTCCACACAAAATCTTTGTTTCTTGTGTTGCAACCGGTATCAATTTGAAAATAATGCACGCTAAAATGTGTAGAATATTTCTGTTAAAAAATCTTTGGCTTGGCGTTACTTAGGGAACACCTTGCTTAATAGCGAGAGCTAAATTCATCATTTACTGTTGTGACTGTGCAGACCATTGGCTTTTGCTACATTTAACTTTTATAGTTTGTTTTGAGATGTGCCGATATGAAATTATGTCCCCGGCAATTAGATTATTCAGCCTGCAATAAGGTTTTGCCGCCTCCCTCTCTGCAGGTCCCGGTCAAAACCTGAAATCTTTGCAAAGAAATCTGAAACGTGAAAAAGGATTTTGCCAACGAGATGGTGTTTGACTTTTGTCAGGCCAATATACTCCTGCCTACATGGCTTCACATTTATCGACGTGTATGTGTGTGTTGGAGTACGTCTGTGTGTATCTGTGTCCGATTCCAAGAGAACCGGAAAATAAAAGCAACAGAGATGATGGAGGTCAGAGCCCCCTTTCATGCTTACAATCATAGCAGAGGCCCCATTGGGCGTGTAAAGCTAAGCCGAGCATCTGTCTGTCTCTTTTCTCCTTTCCACACCACGCGCACATACGTGCGCACATACACACAGCTGCGCGTGCGCACACACACACACACACACACAGATATACACAAAAACACGCACAGGCTGAGATATAGACGTAACTACCCGAGCAGGCCTCCCTTCCTTGCCTCCCCGTCCACCTGGCTGTTTGATGATGCCTCACTCGCTCATGACAACGCATCGATTTTACTTCTAGCTGCCGTGTAAGCCGTCCGCCTGGAGGAATCCATTAGAGCCAAACACTTCTCATCCTCCAATTGAGTGACAGCCATGACAGCCCCCACCCCCAATTGCCTCATTGCAGACTGACAGCGCTGCACTCAAACGGGCCTTTTTCACAGCGGCTCTAATAGTTTAAAACGCTTACCGATACCGGGCACAGACACATGGGGGCCGGATAGTGGCCGGCCAGAAAGGATCGGTGCTGATGATAAAGTGGTAACCACACCTCCTCCCCTCCCTTGCATGTTTGCATCCAATCCAGTCATCCACGGTCATTTTCTAACAGCAGCTATCAGGACAATCCTTGAAGTTTTGATTTGTATGATCAGTAGAAAAGTAACAGCCATAAGAAAAAAAAAAGACCAAGTATCTTTATAGAGTCAACGCTGACGAGAAGTAAACCATTCACAGCTTTAACAGCGAGACATTTATTCATCACTTGTGACCGTGACCCGGGGGATCACCTTACACATTTGGAAAATTGTGCTTCCCAAGGCTAGTATGGAAGATACTGAATAATTTCAGTGTTTTAAGAAAAGCTGGTAGTTCTCCTCCTCATAGCGTTTGACGTGTAGAGTGTAATCTGTGGATGCTCATTTGATTTGGTGAGTGTACGTTTAGGTGGGAAATCTTTATTGCTCTGGGCGTATCATTACGAGTGTGGCCAGGGAGACCATCTGGCCACATGAAGAGGCCATAGCCGGGTTTCTGGGGTTAAGGCCACGCCACTTGACTAATTGGATTCAGTTCTAGGGTAAGTGAGACTTTCAGCTTTTTAGTCACCACTTTATGAAAATTCTCAGTGTTTCAGCATTGGAAAAGTTAATGACAACTGATTTTTGAGTTCACATAACATATATATATATATATATATATATATATATATATATATATATATATATATATATATATATACATATATATAGACATCATTGGCAATAAAGGTAAGGATACTACTGAAAAGACTTCTAGTAAGTAAAGCAAATATTGTGAACCCGTCAAGAATTGGCCTGTCAAACATACATCCATTCATTCATTATCCATACTCTTTACCCTGCTGGAGCCTATCCCAGCTGTCACTGGGCAAAAGGCGAGGTGCACCCTGGAGCGGGCAGCGGTCGACAATAGAGACATACAACCATTCACTCTCTCATTTATACAGCTGGGCAATTTAGTGGCTTAAAAAAACCTACTTCATGTTTTGGATTGCAGTAACCGCAGAACCGGGGAGAACATGCAAAGTCATATTCTGCACGCTGACGTTGTTGTGCTATCAATCCTGTCGTGAATGGTGCATTTTTAGTTTTTATATACGCTGTCGAAACGTTAAATGTCACAGTTTCACTCATTTTAATGTGCTTTCACCTGAGCTGCATGCCATCTGGCTCTGCAGTGCATGTTCTTCATCTCAATAGCCACTCAGGAAGAAAAAGCATGACCCCACATAAAAATGACCCCGGGAGGAAATTCAAGTGTCAGACATACACAGAAAAATGCCCAAAAAGGAGGGGGAACACTGAACAAGTACCCAGTGATTAATTAGCTAATAATTAAGTCACAGGGTAATATGCATTTTTCAATTAATTAAACTTTGCCTTGCACCATAAATCAAGCGAAACTGTCGTTGTTTCACAAATTAAATATATACATTTCCAAGCAATAATAATGTTGATTGAGTAACTGCAGGGCTCATCAGAGAGCAGATGTATGATGCGTGTGGCAGGCAGAGACTCAGTCCTGCGCCTCAACACCTTTGACAGGCCCACAAGTCTGATGTCAGCCAACATGCTTGGGGCCTCCACTAGTCAGACAGCACATTCCACACCTCTCACTGTCTGTGGGACATGACCAGTGTGTCTGAACACCAACCAAAGGAGTTGCAACATTTATACATTTACATAAAGAAGAGATTTTGTAGGATCCTACAATAGAGGGATTTTTTTTTTCCTCTAAAACACCAGTTTACCATGGAAATATAGTCAATCACAAAAACAGAAAGTCTTTTCCAGCAAAGTGACATAATATCTCTGTTTGATTTCATTGCCTTCAAAAAAATCATTACCTTGCATTTACAAATGCAGAAGCCGGCAGATGCAATAATGATCTAAAATGTCTTGTTTTTCACTGTTGCAAAAAAATATGGCATATTTTTTTTCCAAATGGTTCACACATTAATTTGTTGAAATGTTGTAAAATTATGAAAACAAGACAAACCCACACACACACACACAAATTCCTAGTGTCTTGTGACTACCATACATATGATAAACAAGATGAGCAAATGCCATCATTACCCTACACAATGTATTTGTTATCACTGTTTCCATAAAGGAGTGTCTGCTTGACGGCTGAGATAGAAGTCCCATTGCTTCATTGCGTTTTATGGGATGGCATCAAATATCAAAGGGGACACACAAAATGAAATTAAACATAACAAAAACCATCAACGTTATTCAGTTATGTGATAATGAATCTAAAAAAAAAGGCAAAATTATACAGAAATCCATGGTTCATTGCCATTTTTTTTGGTTCTAAAAATGTTACCTTGTAAATATTTGTCCTTTTAAATAGCAGATATTTCAGGACTCTGTTTTCATTAATAATCTACACAGGAGTTAAATCTGTGATATACATTTGTTGTTGCATTCAAAGACTATTATTCTTTTAAAGAATAACTGATATCGCCAGGTTTGGGTGGTTAACATGTACAACATATTGCAGTACAGTGAATAGCAAGTGCCAATTACTATGATCAATTCACAAAATTAAAGATTGTTTTGAGGTTGTAGTCTGATCTTTTCACAGTGTTGATATGTATCCAAGTTTTTGAGGGAACTTGGTCTTGTCGTAACCATTTTGCCCTCGGCTAGCATACTAATATGGCCTTGGGTTGGAATAAATTAATGCTCAGATTAGCAGGAAGGATGAAGAGGAGGTTTTATTTTTAGAAATTAGAATATTTCTTACATTATTAAAGGGGGGAACATCCTTTGATTCCTCCCATGTCTTTTTTTAATTTTTTTTTTTTTTTTTTCCACTCCCTTCCTCTTCACTGAGATAGTCCCCAAACTGCCTACCTGTGTAAAAACAGAAGTCTTCAGTGGACGGAAATATGGCCTAGGGAAATGAAAGCAGCATGTCTCTCCCTCCTGTAGCCTGACGCTGTGCTCGGCATGCCACACAAACTCTAAATTTACTGCCACAGCACATTTCTCCAACCCCTCACCCCTCTGCCTTCTTCATTATTCAAATCTTTTGTTGTGTAGATTAACATTTGTGATAGCAATAGATGGCTGATAAGTAATTGCAAAAACAATACACAGGAAAAAGAAAACAAAAAAAGGAAAAATTGAGTTGATTAAAATCCTTTTGTAAAATCAAATAAAATGCATTCTAATAGAAGTGCCAGCACGTGTTACAAGCTAGTAAGAGATTCCAGTAGGTTTCCACTGGGTGATGCTGTATGCGGCAGTAACCCTTCATCTTGTTCCGTGGGTCCCTGTTGCTGACCTACCTTGAATAAAAGAAATAAAATAAATAAAAAATGTTCACCTTGCTTCTGTTGTTTTCTCAAATGATTTCACGACAAAGGAGCAACAAGGCTAGAATAAAAATTACTTCAATGTGGCTGAATTCATTTAGTTAAACTCCCGCTCCTGAACTGACTTTGCTCTAATTACGACAGACCCCTTTGATTATTTCAGTGATTAGTAATATTTAAGAGAATACACCTCATATTGAGCTAAATGTCTATAGAGTAAGTGATAACACCCTTTTCCCACACACAAATACAAACAGACACGCACACCATCATTGCTTTAACTCCCACCTCCAAAGCCCTCCTGTAGCCCCTTGATGGCATTGATATCTCTCTCCTTTAACACTTGCTCTCTTTACTTAGTCTGTGTGCTTCGTATGATTGGTGGTGGAGGGTTGTGTGTGTGTGTTTGTGTATGTGTGTGTGTGTGTGTGTGCATAAGTGTGTGTATTGGGTGGGCTGTTTAGGCTGATGGCCCTGAGGTGGACAGATGACCAGTAGAGCAGAAGAAACTGCAGAGCCAAATAACTCCTCCATCCCTCAGTCACGTCAGGAGGAATTCAACGCTGCGCAAGACACTCAGTCTAAGTGTTGTGACGCCTAATTACCACCAGCAGCAGAGTACCCAGCAGCACCCAGAGCCGAGCAGTTCTTTTGGATGGACAGCTCTTTGTAGTTCCGCACGCAGGAGAGACAGAAAAAAAAAAATAAAGACACCTATTTGGCACTGAAGGGGTGCGTGAGTCTGTTCCGAGGTTGGTGAGAGAGAGAATATAGAGTCAGTTTAAAGGTTTAGCTTATTTTTCTCCTTCTAACTGGAGTTGAGTTTTTTTGACTCACCTTTAATTCTTTTTACTCCTTCATTTTGTTATAGCTTTTCTCCCACTGAAGGTGACACTTAATCCTAATTTTTTCCACCTAAGGAACCTTTAACAGCGTCTCTGAAAAATGTCCGGTCTCTGTTTGTATACATTTATTTCCATCATTTCGTATTTTATTTCCAAGCGCTAATTGCAAATATTGCTCAATTTTTTTTTTTTTCCAAAGAATGAATCATACTAAAATATTATTTGTATTTGTCAGAATTCCTGAAAAATATGGCAGCTCGCATTTAAAGTGCAAGCAGTGCGGCGCAACATACAGTGCGGTCTGTGCACGGTATATCGTAAATGGTCAGTGTGCATCGTAGCCCAAAGACATGTTCTCTTGGTCTGAGGAACATTCTAACAGAACCAGTCTTATGCCATTAGCTGTACGGCAAATACGATTTCACGGCATCCATTGAGTCCTTCACCAAGAATTTGTGTTGAGCAGTCATGTAGCACAAGGAGCAGCAGGGCCATCACACTTTGGTCCATCTCATTTAGAGATGGCATGCTTTACACAATCTCTCTCTCTCACTCTCTCTCTCTCTCTCTCTCTCTCTCTCTCTCCGTGATACACACACATGCTTGTTCAGTGGGGTGGGCTGTGTGAGAGCACCAAGTGTTCCTCGGCACACTAATCGGCATGACAGAAATAAAATAAAGAGAGTTGGACTCCGTCAAAACATGTATTGCCCCTTAAACAGAGAGCCAATAACAGAGCTAAAACCGCTTGTCCGTTTCCACCAAGCCTCCCTGATCACACACCAACAGTCACATTATCTTAATTCAGGAGATTCTTTTAAGTGTCTCCTTAAACAACAGAGAGGATGTTTCTTAGGAGAGACAAATGAGTTTACCCATTTTAGCAGGGGTAAATGCCTAAATTCTGCACCATCGATCCCTATCTGGGCTACTATGAGGCTGGAAGCTGCTACTGGATCCCAGCTGTTCAAAAAGGCTTAAAATATGATGAGAAAGAGATGGGGAAGACACACACTTGAAAAAAAATCACCTTTATCCTCTATAATGGTCAATACCTGCGGGCAGCACAGGAAGGGCATTCACACATGCAAACAATCACAAGTGACAGTCTTTGCCATCCCCCCCCGTATAATTTAAGCCCATATACATATTAGTGGAGGGATGCCTTGAGAACGATGGCTAGCCTTCGGACTCCGCTGGGAAAATTGATTTTTACTTCTCTTGTGTATTTTTCCCTGGCGAGGTGCTGGGTAGGTTTTTAACCTAACACTCTAACCTGAGTGTTAATGCACAAAGAGACATCATGTCCATTGATCCGACGGTGCCGCCAGAGCGTCGTTAAATGTCTGAGGGGGGAAAACAACATGGGGCGGGGGGCAACGCTAAACTAGTTGAAACAGCCTTCTTGTACTTGTGCGAGCCTTGTAAAAAAATGTTATACATGTTATAACGACTTAATTTTGTTTTTCTCCAGCGACGGCAACAAAGGTGTTAAGTTTAATTTACTTGTCGGAGCGATGCGTTTTACGCAAATAGCTGCTCCAACATGTCGAACACAACGCAACATAGAAACTAATTTAGATCAAGCAAAAACTTCTGCAAAAGAAAGACTACCTGGAAGTGTGGCAGCACTAGAACAAAGATGGTTCTCCAGCCCTCCAGTATTGCACATCCTGTCTGCTAATTATTGTTTAAAAAATAATAATAATAAGGATTAATAATACATTAAAGAAAACCAGAAGAAAAAAAAATCCCAGACATAAAACATATGTATTTTTAATATGAATCCCACTGAATCAATACCCTCAATTAGCAACAGCAAGCAAATTGCCAGGCGAGGAATAATTACTCGAAGGTCAGTAGGTATTATTCACAGTCACTTTAGTTTACCACATTAGTACAAGACAGGACGTTGGGCTAAAATTATAAATTCCATTCCCATATCTGTCCTTTTCTGATTTAGATGGATGAAGAATAATTAACTCCTAATTATTCAGATCACTTAAGGCACTTTCTGGCTCCACAAAAGAGATGCAGTCATGTCTGTCAGCCCACTTCAGCTGCTATCATGTAGAACGATCCAATAACTTGACCAATGACAATGTGAAAAAAATAAAAACCTTTCGGGCTGCTTGTCTGTCCCCCAGACTTCCAACACCCTGCAGCTCCAACAGTTACTACCTCTGAGGGTCTTAAGGAAGCACACTTCCTTTAAATTCACCCATATGCAAATTGTAATATGTGATTTGCATTTTAAAGTATTTAACTCCCCATATTTATTGGGCTCTGAGGCCTTGCTGATCATTGATTTATGTGCTTCCGGCAATCGTATTTCCATATTTTGTGTGGTTTTTAACGACAGTAATAATTCAAATATGCAAAAAGTTGTTCTTTGAACGATATCTTTAATTATATCCTCAAAGCATCATTCCTTTTCACTTCTTTTTTCCTAGTGCTGAGATTGTCTTTGAATAAAAAGGCTGAAGTTTCATAAATTAGAGTGAGCCGTTAGACATTGATGGGCAAAACTCCCGGTCGCTTACCTTATGCACAGGGAGGCATCTTAGCATGTTTGCCTTTCTCCATAGCCACAAACAGACTTGGGGCACTCTGCTGTAGAGGGACTCATGTGACCTTGTCCCCTGAGCCCTAAATTAATGCTGACATTCTTTCACCACAAATCCAGTCTCAGATTGTGAAATTCGTCTCTTATACTCAACCAGAAACAAAAAAAAATAACACATGCATAAAAAAGGAGACCTTCCCCCTCTGTTTTGCCGCTAACACAGAAACTTTCTCTGTCACCTCTTCTTATTAGAGTTGTCAGAGTCGCCGCATGCTCTTATGAAAGCCGTCACCCTCCACTTGATTAAAAGTGGCGGGTTCCCACCACCGTTTGGCCTATCAGCACAACTGAGCAGCCATCAAATGTGTCTGCAGTCGTGCTCGCCCGTATTCCCTTTGTCACCTCAGCACAGCAAGGAAACTTTTTAGAATAATTGCTCACCCATTCACGAGCATGGGTGACTAATATATTAGATTAGTGGTGTTTGGTTGCAAAGGGGAAAGGGGGTGTTTGATTATCTTGTTCACTTGGTAGGCTGCGTACTGTGTGAGTCAATATCAAAACCAAGACAGATTCATTTAGGGAGAAAGCCTGCACATTAAACCTCTGACCGTAATGAGCTGCACAATAGCTTATTAAATTAAAAATTATAGTATGGTCACACCACATGCCATAGTGCTAGATTATCGATACCTCCAGAATTTAAAAAAAAAAACACTTCAATAGAGATATTTTAGTGTAGAATGCAGTGTACAGGAAATCCAAATTGAAAAAAATATAATAAAATGGAATGCTTGCTTTATTTTAATATTGCTCCGACTAAACATCTTATAAAACCTTAAAAAACAAAAGTGGTTAAAGACATTCTTTTTCTCTGCATCCCTACCTGGGCACGCACACACACACACACACACACACACACACACACACACACACACACACACACACACACACACACACACACACACACAGCAACGTGAAAATCTCACACTATCGTGTGCGATTAAACGGAATGGCCAATTAGATGGAAGATTTAACATTGCAAACATAAATAGTCGTTTCCTAAATTGTACTTGAAATTAAAAGTGTTGCATTAATTTTAAATTATTTGTAAATTACACCCGCTTAATTATTACCAGTCACTATAATTGCCTTTAACGCTGTAGTAATTTATAATTTTTCCTTATAATTTGTGTCAAAATGTATTCGGCGTATGTGATGCTTTTGCGGCAGAGTGGCTTTCGATACAAAGATGTTCAGTTCAGAACAAGCCGGCACACATTACCACGGAGGCCCTTGGAGGATAAATTTCACCCCACTGTTTAACTATCACGGTAGAGTTTTGCATTAAGTGCAAGCAACATATGTTATCAACCGGCCCCCACCCCCGGAGCTTCACTTCAGTTTCCTGCACAGTGGCTTTAAAATTAATCACTGCAAATCCATATTAGTAAACTGATTTTATTTAATCTGATGTTAACATATTCATATATTCGCAAGTAACGTGTGTAAGTGCGCGGTATATTTTTGCTCTCATACTAAGGGGTAGGTCTAAATAATAATATACAGGGTCAACAGCAAAAATAAAAGGCATGAAGTGACATTTGTATGCAGGTCATCCAAAAACACAAAACTGCAAATTCACATTCCCATACACACGGCATCATAAAAAGACCACTCTGCAAACACTCACGAGTCAAAAGAAAAAAAAAAAAAAGGCTATAAGTCATTATAAAACACTACCAACTCCAAAAGATCCATTCAATATCACACTTTTAGGAGGGTTTGTTTGTTGGATTTAAAGTTTCATGAAATTCAGAGGAGTGCAGTTCAATTACACTCCGATGAAAATCCTTCAGCTTGCGGAGAAGAGCTGTGAAACAGAGTGTAAAACTCTTTCCTCCTCCTCTCCAGAAAGGTTATCACATTGTATCTCATTGCCTTTACCTGCTCCTATTCACTGTGAACATGCACTGATTTGAATAAGCACCGCTCCAGAGGCTCTCTTATCAGATCCCAGATGGGTGTTCCAACACAGCAGTATCAGGTACAAACCATCTTGCCATCCACCCCCACCCAAAAAAAAGGTTAGATTAAAAAAAGAGAAAAAAAAAGGAATAAAGGAGATGAGAAGCAAAGTGTTGGTGCATCTAGGATCTATCGCCTAAGAAGACAACCTGGTTAAAATTGCATCCAAGCTTGTGAGCTAGATATGCAAAAGTGACCAAGAGAGAAAAGCTGTTAATTTTTCCTCTGGAGAGGATTCATTTTGCCATTTCCCTTTTTTTCATTTTCGGTTGAACGCTTTCTCTTTTCTCCGAGCTCCTTTCCTTAACCAGAATATATTTTCTATAACCTTGCCTACAGACTCATCAATTTATTTCAAGTATAAAATGCAGGATTTAATGTACTGAATTTTTAAGTGGGATATTATTAAAAAAAAATCATTAAGCAGTGTGATAAAAACAAACCGTGGATCTGCTAATGTGCTGCAATTACCCACCAAAGGCATGATATTTTAAAAAGATTTCATTTCATTAATCGGGTCTTTCTTCCTTACAATACGGAGCCACAGGAGTACAATTCCCTAAAGATGCACTGATTTTAAGTTTTATGTCGTTGTTTGCATTTGCTCCATGAGGGTAAAATACCAGCTTGGGAAGGCATCATTCAGCAATGTTAGCGAGCGTGGTAGTAACATGACCTCAGAAAATGTATCCTTCTCGGGTAGGTGAAACAGACACAAACACACACATACATGCACTGAGGCCATGTTCATTTCCCCAGTCCTCTTAAAAGGCTAACCTGCTCTCTTCATTAGGGTGCTGTGGGGACTTATCACCGGGTAGTCTTTGTCCTTGCTGTAATTGCCCTCTCGGCATGTCAGCCCCCACCCACCACCAGCATCAGCATCGTAGCGGCCCTCCACCCAGCCAACCAGCCCGGCATTAGCCCCCTCGTGACAGGCCCAGAGAGACGGCAGAAAGGGGAGCCTCTCCTGAGACCTGCTGATCGGCCCCGAGGTGCACTGGTATAGAGAGGCTTGTCCTAGTTAAAGCAGGACCGGCAGGGACACCCCACTGAACACTACATCGGCCCTGCCACGAGCCCAACCTCCACCTCCTCTCATTTACAACTGCACCAACACCCACTCTGTTGGCTTTGCATCTCGCAAAAAGATAGGGAACTTTGATATTAACTCGTGATTCTGCTTTGAAATTGTACGACACAAGGGAGAACTCAGTGTATAAATGTGTTGTGTTTGTTGCTGCTGTTTTTTTGTTTTTTTTTTTATTGCCCCATGAACTAGAGAATTATCCATTTGTTTATCATATAAAAGACAAACAAATAGAAACCTAACTTCTTTATCTGTCCTCCATCAGGTGTGACATCTCTTTCAAAATTATAACCAATGAGTGTTCTAGTTGAATCTCATTTTGAAAGATTCAAAAGAAAATGACATGTGTATTTAAAAAAAAAAAAAAAAAAATCAGTGACTAAATATTTCATAAAAAAAAGTAGGAATACAATTTTTATTTTATTCAGGCAAAACATCCACGTGTAACCTAAAACCAGTCAAATGCTGAAATGCAGACGCATCTTGAGGGTTTCTAGCAAGTTGAATGGCGCCATCTAATGTCCAATATATAGACCACAGGTCACGAATACCAGTTTGTGTATCTTAGCTTTCAACTGGATTCAAAAAAACTAATTTGTTTGTTTTTTTTGTTTTTTTGTTTTTTTTGCTCCACTTGAAGTTCGTGTACCCTGTAAAACTCCAAGTAATCAGATTTTGCTGGGGGGCTTTGAAGGCAGGCTTTGAAATGACCATGAAAGTGGGCAGAGTGAACCCCCTAATTTGAAATTTAACTGTAATAGACACACAACTATCAGTGTTGTAGCATAATAATTCTGACCTCTGTTTGTTTTGCTGAATAAACAGAATAAATGAATAAACGCTTCCTCTTCACACTGCATGCTGCTCCTCATCACACTCCACTATGTTTTTTTTTCCTTTTCTAAGGGGTAATCGATGTGTCAGCGCTTTTATGGTTGGCTGCAGGGGTGCAGACCTACGACTGTATGTGGGGACCGAGGGCCAACATGGAGGAGTGTTTAGGAAAAGAAAAAAACCTACTTGACAATACACTCTCCTATTTTTTTGGCCATGTGTCCAACTCTCTTTCCAACAATTTGATGTTTGTAGATCCTAAACCAGAGGGCAAGCTACTTCACCTCGGCATTCCTAAGCTCCTTATACTTTATACGCTCCTCACATGTCTCCCCGGCCGCCCCTGTCACCGGCTCTGGCACTATTTAGTGTCTTATGTACAAATATGGGGTTTAATCACACACTGCTGAATCCGACATTATCTACCGGGGCCACAGAAGATGTAGGCGAATAAATGTGATGAGATGTCCACTGCAACGTCTCAATATCTTTGTTGTGCCACATATGAAAAACAAACACATCACATTGGACTCTGTGCCCCTCTCATTAAGCACACACTTGTGCAAGCATTATCTGTCCCCTCTCCACACTTGCATAAACACGCACAAAGACCACGTTTCCTTTCTGCATCCCTGAATCTCTCCACACACACCACCACCACCAACAAGCCGTGGTGTTTTATGCATCCCACGGGGCTCGGAGACAGTGAGATGTGGCTATAGCACACAGAGGATCCAAGTCAAGGACACATGCAGCATCACTCACGCCGCGATTATTTGCTCATATTTAAAGCTGGGCAGCATAGGGGCTACCTGAGGGACTGTGGCTCCGTATACAGAGGAGCATGGGAGATTTCAGAGTCCAAGGGGTGTGCTGAGCAACTGGGAACTAAAGAAGATACAACTCAGGCACTGGGAGAGGGAGAGAAAGAGAGAGAGAGAGAGAGAGAGAGACGACGGGTTTTATACGTCAGCCTGGTGATATGAGCATTTTTATGGCTGAGTATTTTTCCTCTTGTCAGTGCTGGATAAGGAATCACCATAAGGTTGGGGAGTATGAATATTGCCCTTGAGGGCCCACTGTGGCTGTTTCTGTTTATGGTTGACTAGCAATCAGCCACCGATTCAAGACCCACAACCTCTCATCCATCCATGTCAGCAATTAATCAATTAAACGGGCAGCGAGGAGGAGTGGAATCGTCTAGGTGTGTTAATACAATAGCCTGTTAAGGTTGATGTAATTTCATCACTAATGTCACCCATTCATCACAGCTTATTGTCTTTTTCGCATAGACAATGGTCAATATCACTTCATAAATCTAAGAATCATGGGGATCTTGTGATATTAAACTTGAGGGATGGGACTACCTGAACAAGGGCGAAATGTAACAATTAAACCTATAGAACAAGAGGTAAACAGAGCCAGCCATCTCTAAAACTAATGTCATGTCCGTGACATTACACGGAACAACTAAAAACATTTACGGTAAAAAAAAAAAAATGCATATATATACTCATAATGGACAGAACATATTCTAAGAGTAGTTAGTAAAATAGAAAGATAATTAAATTCTGATAAAGTCCTACTAGAGCACAGCCTATCAAAAGTAAAGCGAAATACTCCGTATACATTCTGATTCCTTCCGTGAACTTTTGCTGGCCTCCAGAACTAGTCCTTGTCTCTTTTAACTACATTGCGGCACACAGAGCATTAAAAAAAAAAAAAAAAAAAAAAAAAGAACAAGTGTGTGTGGCTATATGTTCAAGTGTGTAAATAGATGTGTGTAGGAGGAGGGCCTGTGTGTCCATGAGCCGTGGTATCAGCGTGTGTGGGCCTGACCACATGCGATACACAGAGTGCGAATGATATTTGGCGTACTAATGGATGACGGATTGTATCACTCGCAGTGTTTTCTGGACTTAAGCCATTGACAGCTGACAGTTTTTGCCAGTATTTTATAACTTTAAAGTCAACACTTTCTTGTCATGGCCAAACTGAAAACTTACAATATATATATATATATATATATCTACAGGCACGCATACACATGCACATACACACAGACACAATTCATGCCACTCATTTTAGATGAAATAAGCCTTGGACACAAAACAAATTATATAACCTGGGAGCGAGAGCGTTATAATGTTGGATTACTATTGGAAAATAAGGAGCCATTTTTATGCCCGCGACGCTTAATTGTTTGGAATCTCATCAAATTGTTTTGTTACACTCGAGGGCTTTTCATGCACAAGTATGGATTTGAATCACTTTACAATAAATACAGTTCGTAATCTTCATCAAACGCTTCATCTCCTTAAACAAACTATCCATCACATCAGTCGAAGGGTACGAAATGGGCAAACGTCCAAGATTTTTTACAGAGGACCAATACCAGCGCCCGATATTAGCCTGGTGCCACTAACAACTTTGGTCAGACACAAAGAGCCTCCTCTTACAACCAAGCCAACATTTCCTCAGCACTCCCAGTAGGTATATCAGCTCAATTATGAAGATGGCAATGACTGATTGCATTTTACCTCTCCCCTGTTCCGCCAATAAGTCGGCCCATCACACAGAGAGGGGGAGATGAAAGAGGAGAAGGGAGAGGGACAGACACAAAGATGGCAGTGTCATCTCTGGTGAGCAACAAGCATCCCAGATGCCAGTCTTGAGGATGGTATCAAACATCTCCGTGGCAAGCTCGCCATGAAAATAATCTATACCTACAGGAAGTCAATTAAAAAGTGCCAGAGGAGATTAAGAGCGGCTTGACAGCTTTTCGTCAGGCCATAGGTTTGTCAAGGCAAACCGACGGGTTGCGGGTCTGCTGTATTACCGCAATGCAATTTAAAACCGCGCGTGTTGGTAGTCGAGACGGATCGGAGAAAACGGGCGGTGGCGGTGGAGGGAAGGAGACTGTTGCTGAACACCTTTAAAAGCTCCCTCATGAATATTAAAAAGGTCCGTGTCAGCCTCTAGCTCTACCACAAGTTTGCAAACCAGCGCAACGTGTCTGTTTGCACTGAGAAAGTGCTCAGTCTAGATATCAATTAAATCAAGTCCTGTCAGTCTGATCGCCCTCTCAATGGAGGGACAGCCCATTCCCCTTTACAAATCAGCTCAGCTTTGTGTCACCCATACATCTTTCATCCTCCCCGTGGTTTCCGTTTCTCTCCCGGTTGCCATCTTTATCAGCCCCGACCCGCTCTTCCTCTTTCCACATCTCCGTCTCTCTCCCCCTCGGTCGCCCAAGCAGCCAGTAACCGAATGCACAAATTACTCTCCCCTCCACCTTTAACTCCCACTAAATCTTTCCCTTTCTCCACTTTGCTGAGCCGGGATATTTTATTCCTCCATCAAATATGCATCCCATTAATTAAGTTAAATTACTCCTGGCTGCCAAATATTCCCTGCCCCGATGGGTGTCAACACAGAAATGCATGACTGTGAACCGGCAATGACACAGCCCCAACACTTAAACATGAGTTACAGCCTTGAGCTCCATGACATGAGCTCCATCCATGGGCAGATTACCAGACACTTTGTGCTGCTGGAATTAAGCACCATTCGCTCCTTCCCCTCCACCCAGCTTTTTAATAAGTGCACAATGGATGACTCTCGCACTTCTGACAATGAGAGGACTGATATTTTAATTACACCCCTTTTTTCATCTTCCTTCCTCGTCATCTTTTAATTGCTGTTGTTAATCACTTATTAACTCCCTTTATTTTCTGCTACGATATACCTACAGAGTGATTAGCTCTATGGAATCGAATATTCGGCAGCATTTGTTGGCCATTTTAACAACTTGCCAGCATAGCGTTTGCAATTCTTGAATATGACAGGTGATCTGGTTGGCAGTTATAAGGCGAATATTATTTTTGCTCATTATTATCAATGGGATGCTTTTTATTTTTATTTCCTTTTGCTTGAAATAAATGACTGTTGGTAGAAATGCAAAAACAGAATCTCCTATGGAAGATTTATTCACAACAACAACAAAAAAATAATCCAAAAAGTATATTACCACCCTCGGAACATTTAAAGATTACAGTTGTGAGACTGTACAGATAGTACAATGGAGACAATAGTTTTAAAAAATCCAGGAGAAAAGAATAACTTATCATCAAAAGCTTACGAGTTTTATTCGCTCCCATTTGTACCCATTGATCTTGTCATTTTGTGTATGGGGCCACAATGTTGTTTTTTTTTTTTTTTTGTTTGTCTGTGATTAAAGAGAAATGCTGTAATTATGAAGCCCGGAGGCCACTGTTCTGGGTCCACTAAAGAATATGAGATTCTTATTAAAACCTAATAGGAAGGACCATGCTGACAAATATTCCCCTCCCCTGTCTCTCGTGCGCAGACAGTGCTGAGTCGGGTCCGATTCAAAAGCTTGTTTTCAAAAACATTAAACAGGCTGGACAAGAAGCGAGCGTCACCCTTAAGTAGTTGGGACTTTGAAACACAAATCCTACGTATTTGTTAATGTGCCTTATCGTTCATCACCTCTCTCTTGAGGATTAGACATTAAATTCCATCTAATAAAGCCTTATGTTTGCTGTCATTTCATCAGGTGAGAGATATCTGAGATTTGCCATGGGAGAAAATAAAGTTTGACCAACCAGCGCAGAGACAAGAACTGTTAAACTGTAACACTTCTGGATTTATACTGATGTATCAAACCTGTCAAGAATTGATTTCTTTCTGTCCTCGCTTCCTTCCTCACTTGTTTTTTTTCTGTATGCGCATGTTAGCCTGTGCATGAGTGTTTCTATTGCAAAAAGCATTAATTTTACAAACATCAGCCCAAGGCTACTAAACACATCCAATCCATTATGCTGCGCTTTATCGTGTTATGGGGGGTAACGGGTTGTAAAGCTGTCTTGGTCATAAAGAGGGATCGCAGAGTGCCGAGTCAAACCGGAACGCCAAGCTCTCCAAGCCATACACAGCCCTTATTATCATCAGAACAGCTCCGTCACATACTTAACCTTTCCAGACCAGCCTTTCTGCATTATTTTCCAAATGACCTTTAGCGTTACTTATTTCATTTCCGATAATGGCATACTAAATTTTGTTAAATGCATCAGAGCAAAATGTGTTTATTTTGGTGAAGGGGACTACGTTAAGTGGCAAGGACCAGGCACAGATTTTGAAGTGTCCCAAGGATAAGACATTAAATTATGTTCATGACGGTCAGCGATTACTGACCCGGGTGTTAGATGAGCAGAAAAGACTGAGAGATCGACAGAAATAAAAGGGAAAAGGAAGATTAAAAGAGGGTGAATGGGACCGAATAGTTTCCATCGAATCCAATAAGACGTTCGGGATGTAAGGGGAATGCACTTGTGGGTCAGTTTCAGTTCACAACCTTTATTGCTCTCCTTTTCAGTTTGATTTGTAGTATGCAGTGGACACACTAACACACGCGCACACACACACACATTTGTTCAATTTTGTTTTGCATGCAAATATATGAATTTATACTCAAGAAATGATTGGTACAATAGAATTGTGTGTATATACTGTGTGTATATATATATATATGACTGCATGTAGTGCAATCTTTCTCACACAAAAGCTTTCACAGGGACCAAGTGAAACGCATAGCACATCCTAAAGCTGCTGTATCACAGACACAATCCCTCAGCTTGCCAGGAACTGTGTGTTTCACGGAGATGGGAAAAGGGGGATCTTAGCAAAACTGCTAATGTACGTGATGATTAAGTGTAACTCAAATACCGAGTGTGTTGTTCATAGGCCTGACAGGCGGTAATTTGCTGTATTATATTCTACGGTTTTAATTGCACGCCACCAACGTGTCCCTCTGACACATTATGAACCGATGATGTACAATTATTTGGGGCGGCAGAAGATCAGTGGAGTGACATTATAATCATCCTCATAGGGATCCCTCTCTTCATCTGCAACAACCATTACTGTTTAAAGGGGAGGAAGGGAGGAAGAAAAAAAAAAAATATATAAAAATAGTTCTCAGGGAGTTCTAACCAGAATCTGTTTGAGGATTACAGAGAATCACGTCAAGTGAGAAGGAGAGGGGTGTGGATAGACAATAGAGGGGATGAATTAAGTGACGGCTTTCTCTGGATAAGCAGCAAGCTAAGATGCTCCTCCACTGTCACTGCCAGGCCTCACACTACTCATAGAGGCCCGGGCATTAAGGCACATTACAGCGGATGAGCCACGCAGGGCGGAACTGATGGGCTATTCTGGGAACAGACCAGACAATCTCACAAGACAGGGGGGACATAAAAACCCTGACATGAGCCAGCCCCATCCTGTTAACAGTCAAATCACACACCCAACACCCAACATGAAATCATGACTATATATACTCTCTCCAACACTAAGTCAAGAAAATCGAGATGAGGAGGGAGGGAGCGAAAAACACGCTGCAGCCTCTTCCGCCGGAAAGCCAAAGTCAAGCGTGTCACAAAGTTTCGGCGTCGCAAGAAAGCAACAGTTTTTAAGTTTTGCTCAAATTCCTGAAGTGACACGAGGAAACGGGTAGCTTATGACCCATAATCATAAAACGGCAGTCCGCAGGAGGAGAATCTATGCCCAAGACAGTGTTAATACTTCTAAAGGCCGGGGCTGAGATATTAAACCAATGCCTCAAAGCATTTAGACTGTTTATGCATAATTTAACAACTACAACAGCACTGGATGTCCATTGCATCTTTGGGGAGGACAAGAGTGCGAGAGGACGAGAGAGCGGTGGGGTAGAAATGCTGAATTCAGGGTCTTTCTGGTAGATGATGGAGTAGAGGTGGAGGCGGCTCATTAAATGGCCGGGCCCCACTGCGGACTAAACATGCCAGGAGGAAACGCAAGAATGTGCTGTCTCACATGCTAGGGTTTTTTTTTTTGTTTTTTTTAAAACCAATTAAATATGAGAAATCTTATCTTGCATGCTAACGGCCAATTTGTGTTTTTCTGCTGTTTGTGCACCTTAGGAGTTCTTTATGGGCAAATTAAGACATATCTTTCTGTTTTGAAATAAAGACACTAATACGCAGCGAGTTAGGAACATCGACTGATACAAAGAGGACCCATAAGATGTGGTGCGTTGGAGACTAACATTGCCTATGCGATGCTAGTGATAATGAGTGACTACCCGACTCAGGTTTGATTAGCAGCGTGGTCAAGGGTTCCACAACGTCTAATCCTCACATTTGCATTTGTTAATTAAATGCCACAACAAGATGATCTTTAACTATCAACAACTCCCCCCCCCGCTCCTGAAAAGAGATCAGCAGCACTGACCTAAAGCTAAAGGGGCTGGACAGCCTGGGTGCGGCACATCCAATCGCTCAATGTCAGGACCGGGGTGAGCTTCTATTCAGAAAGTTTAACAAAGAAAACAAAGCAATCAGTGTAAATGAAGAAAACTGAAAAAAAAGGAAAAGCATAAAGGTAACATCGACATGCTGAGCTGACCCTCAAGAAAATGGCAAGGAACGAAGCCCGCAAAAACCCCATGCCACTGGGAGGCTGCCTTGAGGGCTGGAGAAAATGAAGCCCAAATTTTATCATTTAAAATAAGCAGCCCAAACACATACTTTCATGTTAATTGAAATGATAAATGGTGGTAACATATACACCCCTCCCTCCATTTCTCCTCTCCTTTTTTTTCCCCCCTTTTCATCAAGCAAAATGTTGACCCATCATTAGTATGTGCAGGGAAATGCAAACCTTAATCGTACCATTATCTCACTTTTCTAGGTCAGCCGAGACAAAAAAAAAAAAAAAACATGTAATCCCATTACACGTTATACCTGCGATGCGGCCCCTCATTAGTTACGTGCTTTCGATCTAGATTAAGAACGCCGCATCAAAATGTGAAAACTTTGGGAAGAAGAGCGGGCTTTGTATATGTGTGGCTCTGGCCTTAATATGGGAGTTTCTAGGGGTTTCTTTGTGTTTGCCGCTCTTTAGTCAAAACGAGGAATGGCCCGGTGATCAGTCAGTAATGAAAGCACACACAGGGCCGATTTGTCACCAGTGGCTTGGCACTGGCAGTGCGCAGCTCCTCTCCGTCCGTGTGATTTGTGAAACCACCGGATGTATTTAGTAGTGCGATTTAAAGACATATTGGGGAACCGTTCCATATGTATGCGTGTACATGTATAAAGCTAGAGGCTTGGTCAGAGCCCAACACATTTGCAGCTCTAGGGAGAAGGGGGGGGGGGGGAGGGGGTTCAGCTGGAGGGCTTGTGAAACATGAGGCTTTCTTCTCATTAAAGGAAAAGCCATGTTTAAACCAAAGCTTGTTTGCTCCTGCTGTAATATGTTTGCAAACATCAGCGGGAGCAAATAAACACAGTCGCTCTGCTCGACTTTAGAAGAACGAAATCGGCTCGCGACTGAACTAAATGGAATGGTTTACACAGAATTACACGGAGGGAGAAACTAATATCTCTTCATATGTCTTCATCTCTGCGAGTGTGTAGCCACAGAAGTTTGATGGTTCGGAGCTGGAAATCCCACAATTTACCCAATTCCCTGAATGCATGTTAAACATCTCAACACGTCCATTTGAACATGACAGGCCGGTGAGTATCTCTATCCTGAGAATGGATTATGCTGAGCATAACATTTGGTCTACATGTAGGGGGTACAAAGAACGGAGAGAATAACTGCACTCTTGCATCGCTGAGTGTATAAGGGCTCTGGTAACTTAAACCTGCTATTGGAAATACTATGATATGATGTCGGGAAATGATGAAATGATGAAAGGATATGATGAAAAATGTTACTCACTTGACAAAGGATAATTACTGGGTGAGGCTAAAACAATAAACACATTCATCCGGTGCACCGCATGAGAATTCGGGACACTTACACCTGAGACAATGTGATTTAAAAAAATTAAAATGAAATACTACAGGTCAAAGAAAAAAAGGCTTGCTTGGTTATTGTTGGGTTTATTTTGGTTGCTTTTCTTATCTTTTTGCCTTTGGCTCGGTCTTAAGTTGATCCCCCAGTGGGGAATAGGTACAATGTCTGTCTAATACCAACACACATAACTGAAGGCTTAGCCAGGACAAAAGCACTGAGGAAAAAATATGAAGTTAAAGTGAAACCTTATGTCAAGCCTCTGTATGAAACACCTTACCTCCCCGTTTTATCAATTTTGACAGTCTTATCTCGAAGGGACGGGACTCCATATTCTGTCGTTGCTTATTTGTGACTATATGATTTTCATCATTTAACTCACCCACAGATGTCACATTTGTACTCTCTCATGCCAAGGTGCCTCTTCACGTGGTTCCTGGCATCTCCCAGCTGAGCGGTCGCAAAGTTGCAGATCTTACAAATGAAGGGTTTAGATCCTACAAAACAAAATATCGAGAGTTCATAAGCGATAACGTTTTCAGCACAAAAATAATATTGCATTATCTGCAGAAACTCGCTTTTCCAGCATAGATTTCTCAGTAGCTCACGGTGAGGAACGATATTAGTTTTGAGCTTGGGCTTCAACCGAATTCACGCTCGTAAACTGACTTTATCACAGTGCAGTTTACTGAATTATAAAAGCGATGCCCCCTCTGTAGTCCCTGAAACAACTAAAGTCAAACCCCAAGGGCCAGGTATCTCTTTTACCTATCCTTGTCACTCTCCTTCATCCGTTACCTCCTCTTCCTTTGCATGTGGATGCGTAAATTGGATTCCAAAGGTCAGGGTGAATACGTAAATCAATTCTGTGTGTGCTCACTACCTACTATTCCATCATTAAAGCACTAATCACTTTGGCAGGCTTCGCAGGGAGGTTTCTCCCTAATTATTGTCATTAATAAGTCCAGAGGGCGGGTTGCATTTGAGAGAGTGGCAAATCCTGTGCCTGCCATCCGTCATTTAAGAGTAGAGCGGCGAGGGCTGGTGCTGCACTGCTCGCGTGATAAACAGTCCGTCCACTGGCTGATTTCGAGGAGGGAAGTGATGATTCTAATTTAAAAAGCTGTCACAGCATTTACCACACTGTACCTAATTAAGGCAAATAAACATACGTGTTTGGCAAAATAAAAGATGTTTGGCTTGGCAGGCCGAGCCAGGTTTAGTCCAGCATCGCCAAATGCGACACTCCAATCTAAGTGGCATCCTGTTATGATAGCCACGTACACATTTTGAGCAAACCCCCCCACCCCTTTCTCTCCAAGTGAATATCCCAAGACATCTTGCAATATTTATTCCAGGGGCAGCTGCTGATTTGATTAAGCACTTTGTGTAGATTACTAATTCGTTCATACACGGTTCACTTGCTGTGAGCTGGAAGTACGACACATCGAATTTTAAGCCGGTAACGAAGATCGAAAGGCAAGCCTGTGCTAACAAGGCCCATAAACACAGGGGGTAGGAGGGTCACATGGGCAGCAGCAAAGTCAGCCATGTCATTTAACATGTTCCTACATTCAGTGCACACATGCGCATGTATACACGCACACCAACACACGCGCTACACACAAAAGAGCAGATGAATAATTCCGAACCATAACTTCACATTTTGCCACATAGTTTTGTTCACATAAACCCTTCATGTCACTCCACATCCACAACACGAACACTGACAACACACTTACCATCACACCCGCACATCTCGATTCGGAAAAGCAAATTCAGCGTATGCATAGAGACATGGAGATTTTATTCACAAGACATAATCAACCATAAGCAAACAGAAGGAGAGACAATCATTCGCTCTCCTTCTCACTCACTCTAACACTCCCTCACGCTGTCTTACACACACACACACACACACAAACACACGTGCACACACACACACACACACACACAGCCTAAAGTTGAGGCGAGAGAGAGGCGTGTTGGGAGATGATTTGTCCAGATGGTTGGCTGAGTATAAGACATGGCAGAAAAGAGAGAGATGTAACGTCCCTCAGTTCTCACATCTTATCACATTAATACTCCACCACTCCACTTAAACAGCCTCTGCGAAACTGAAATTGACCATCAATGCAGTGTCATGTTAAATTAATATTGCCATCCACACAGGGGCGGTGTGGCTTCCTCACATCCCAGATGAGACAGGGAATGACTAATTCATTTCCTGAGAGGAGAGAGGAACCTCATGCAATGTTTCACTATGCACACACTCACAATGTGATGTCTTGAGCCTTACACATGACACACACGCCTGTCAGACCCACTTGCATTAACCTTCAGGTTTGGAGGCAGGATGAAATACATGAGACTTTAATAAACAAATGTTTGCAGTGTTAAATCTTGTCATAACAAGCTAATATAAGGTTAATAGTTGTTTTCCTACCTGTATTAAAACTATGGGGATAAAGATAATTGGGCTCCCACAGTGTTGGAGTGATGAAGTCAAAATTATTTTCATTGCGGATCTAATCACAGAAGATACTAACATAATTAGAAGATGGATAATAGAGTTCTACAAGTAAAAGACCATGTTCAGTATACTTAAAAAAAATTAAATGATGAAAAAATACAAAAAGAATAGAAAAATGTTGGGACAAACTGTTGTCCCAAACTTAGTTTGCTCCTGATCTAGCCTTATCTGTACCATTTTAAGTGGTTCTCCTACGCCTGAAGCAGGTACCGCTTGCATGAATAAATATAATTTATACCAAGTGATGTGACTATTCAAGTCTGTCTGGTCCCATTGTACTATAAAATTTTGTCGGCGAGGGAGCCGACAGAATTCAGACAAAACACCTCTCACGTCTCATTCTTCACAAAACTTTCCTAATGCATGATAAGCACAATGCTCACAAGTTAGAAAAAAAAGAAAGATCAGAGGGAAAAACAGAAATTAGCAAAAGGGTTGTCAGGGAAGCATTTTTGAGATTTACTTTACATTTATCTTTCAAAATGCAGGGTGCATCCAGTGTGTGAATGTGTGAGTTTGATCGTTGGTCTTCTCCTCTGAAGCATAGTCGGAAGTCAGGAGGCAGCTCGCCCCAGTGAAAAAGTGACCAATTTAGCCCAAAATGCAAATTACAGCCGTATCCTCATTGGCAAAACGCATACACGTATGCATGCTTCCTTTAAGGGACAAAGTGACAAATCTGTGTGCAGCCTCCCACAACAATCATCTGATTTCACTGATTAATCAAGTGAATAAAAAGTAGGGCTTAATTAAAAGCATCTGGACGTGCTCCGAGTTCAAAATCTGGCAGACCCCCACTATGTTGCTCCACAGGATCATAAACAAACTCCAATAATAAATGGCCGCCCCATAAAAGGTGTGTAATTCAATATGAAGAGGGAAGTTAAGTAATAATAACAAACTGGCATATGTTGTGAAAATGAAGAGAAATGGCTGCTTTCTACAATTAAGAATGGCATTAAAGAAAGCGGGGATGTAATCTCCTGAGCATAAATATAGTACACTTGAAAAAGAAGTAGACAGAAGAAGTAGGAAGAGGAAAAAAAAGTAGATTCACCGTCAGAAACCTCAGAATGTGCCCTTGAATTATTGTAATCTCTTTGGACCTCAATGTTACAACTTTCATTTTCTTAAGTAACCCCAGGTAAAGTGACCTCAATACTCAAGAATTATAGCATAAAGTAGAGGTATAAGTACATATACTGTTATTGAGATGAAAGTGGGTGTATTTCAAAGATGCTTTTTTTTCCCTAAAATTGTAACTCACAGCAATCA
This sequence comes from Fistularia commersonii, assembly GCF_037954325.1. Lineage (NCBI taxonomy): Eukaryota > Metazoa > Chordata > Actinopteri > Syngnathiformes > Fistulariidae > Fistularia > Fistularia commersonii. The sequence continues at coordinate 4,348,833 of NC_141294.1, read as the reverse complement.
AATGTCAGCACTAAGCAGATCCGTGCTGGCACGCAAGGTGACAGGTATATCTACGATAAAAAGAAAAATGCGCAAGTTGTTTCATCAATTTGTTTCCTTCCTGTGAGCACCTGATGTATAGCTGCGGTCAAAAAGTTAAATGCAGCATTAGGTTTGAAATCATTTCCTAGTATTTTCTCAAATTCTCTTTCAACACTTTACACTACAGCATTACCATAATGTTCAGAGTACGGGTACATTGTAAATTTTCCAGATTGGCAACAGCACTTTAGAGAGAGATCAGGAAAGAAAAATGAAGCCAGTAAATAAGTGCATCTGATGTGATACAATTCTGGAACCTGTCTGTTGTAACTACTTCACCACCAAGTTTAAGGTCCCACTTTTTGAACATCATGAGCAAACCATTGCCAAGTACTGCATTACACAACCTTTGTATTATCACTCAACATCGGCTCATCATGGATATTGACAGTTCAGTTAGCACCTGTAATAACACAGAAGAGATGCATAAAAGGCTAGAAACGGGGCTAAATCAGTTTGACATCATAATCAGTGAACAGGAAACTTAATTGTCTTCCTGCACACAGCAAACGGGAGGACATGAGGGGGAAGAAAAAAAGCTATCAAGGACGGAATTGATCCTGCAGACATTCTTTCAATGTTTGTAACTCCATTCGTTACCCAAGCAGTACCCAGATATCCTCTGTCATATTTTTTTTTTTCCCAGAAGAAAAATGAGCACTCTTGAGATATGCTGCTCAGCAGTTGGAGACATGTAATCATGGTAAATGGACTGTATAATGTGTGCTGGCAGTGAATTTCGGACACAGTGACTTTATTAACAAAAATTATGTATGTTTCATCACCTATATCATTAAAATGCTGCACATGAAGATCACTTGAAACCTTTGACTGATATGAAATGTCAATTGGCTATATTTGAAACCACCTAAAGGTAGCGACGTGTCTGTGAAAGTTCTTAATCTCTGCAAATCTTGTCATGGCGACTGAATATATTTCACTTCTCATCTGAGAGGCTTCTTTAGTTCTGGAGAAGTGGCTTGAACTGAAGAAGACATTCAGATAAGAGGTGAAACGCCTTATTGTCCTCAAAAAGAAAAATAAAGTCCAGTTCCTACAGCAAGATTTAATATAGATTCACCAAAAGGTACTGTAAAGATTACCCATTTGGATCAAGTTGTTGGTATATTTTGCAAGGCCTCCATGTTGGTCCAACTCTAATCACAATGTTTAAAATTACAAAATGACATTATGAAGGTGAATGATGACAGCAACCCAAGTGCTGTGACACAGTTTGCATCCCCATTTGAAGAAAATTTAGTTTTTTTTCTCCCTCTTGGTCATTGGCAACCAAAACAGTGGTGTCCAACTTTAAAACAGATAATTCACTTCAAAACGGATATTTCTCTGAACTATTCCAACACGCTCCGAGTAGATTCATGGTAAAGCTGAGTTGGACATCATGTGTTGGAACTTTTGAATTCAAAATTTATATGGCTATCATTTTGATAAGACTTCAATTTGAAAAGGTGATAAATATCAACTGCTGGTACAAATACTTGCTTTCTGGTTTCTATAGATTTTGCACAAAGCCCTGAAGTTGTTACACATACAATCTGTGCTATTTGACAAGAAAAGTAAAATTGAGTAAAACTAAGCTATTCTTTTATATACATACATTGCTATAATGATAAATCAAAGCAATTTTTTCAGGCTTTTCAGAAAAGACTAAAAAAAATTAGCCATATGTTGAATAGTGAGTTGATTTAGTCAAAAACTATGTTTTTTTTGACAAAATGGCATGTAATTATTTAAGACGGTGACAACATTCATTTATTTTTGCCGGTTGTTGACAGTGCGTCAGCTACAAGAAGCAGTGAATACATTCCAGACTAAAAAACATTAAACAACATTTCCAGTAAAGCTTCAGTTTCATGTTGGGGTGGTTAATTTGTGCCCTTTTCACCAAAATGCCTTTATAGACATACGAGTTTTGAGTGAAAGCAAGATATTCCTTGTTCTATCGATTGAGGAAAGATTCAGAACATGACATCTGCTATTTCTGACATGGGCTATGTGACCTTGCTATGATACCACAATGCTAAGTCACCAAACTGCGAAAGAAACTATTCTTCTCATACATCCACTGAGACACATACTTGCACACACAGGGCGAGCACACAATTTGGACTTCAATTAAAGTCCCATTAAAGTTTGGCCAGAAAAGGGGGGCGTCCATTCACAGCAGAGGAGAGCATTTATTGATGGCACCCTCACATCTCATTCCTGCATTAACTTGATTTTAAAAGCAATTAATACACATGGTCAGGGAAAACTAACGGAAGAGACTATGTTCTTAACCTGATGGGCATTTCCCAGTCGAAGCCCTGAGCAGGGCGGCCCTGCTTTGCATTATAAATGACAAGATAAATCTTAATGGATTGAGGATAATCAGCTAGCCATGAAGGCTGACATGTACACACATTCACTACGCATACAAGTGCTCACACATATACACAACTATGGACATACAGACACAAGGGAAATTAAAGGCTTTGAATATGTCTGCATTGATTATTTTAAATTATTAGCCCACCTCTCTTTGGACCTCCAATGCTTTTAGCCTAAGCCTTAACACATTTACAGAGACTTATTGACTATAATTACAACTGAGTCTTGGTAATGGACACATCAATTATGAGTCGCACATGTCTCTGACCAAGCATTGCTCAGGGAATCCCAATCTGGGGTCCATTAGTGTCTTTTTGCTGGTCTGAAGCTCAATCAGTCTTTACCTTCACCTCGACTGAAACAGCTATTACCTGGCTAAAGTAGATAGTAGCTGTAACATTAGCCTGAGCTGCGCAACAGGAAAATGTATCAGTTCATCCAAAACTGGTTCCAAAAGGTCTTACAAGCACAATAATTACAGACATCTTAGCTTCCTTTTTGGATGTATACTTGGACGTCATAGAAAGTGGGATTTGACCCAAACATTACACTGAGGTGATGTTTGTGCATAGTTTACAGCAGGGCTCTGTTTGGAACGAGCCAAGTACATATATCGGTCATAAAGTGAGCTTTTCCCCACTGCCTGAATCTGATTCCAGTATCTACCTGCACTGTGAGAAGTTCCCAAATTTTTGTCTCATCGAGATAATTTGTTGACGTCTCTTATGCAAATTATATTTTACAACAACGTAATTATTTTCCTTTTTAAATTTCCCTCCAGTTCCATAACAAGCACAGCATCAGGAGAGAACACTGCTGTGTTACATATGGTCTCAAACCGTGACACATAAATTAAACTTTGCGTATCCAAAGGTGGTGGGATGAAAAAAAAAAAAAAAAAAAAAAAAAATGAAATGTCTGACCAAATTAGGACCCAATTAGGAGACTTGTCGTTACCCATACAAAACACCTTGTTAGGGAGTACATAACGATACATACCTGTGTGTGTGCGAATGTGTGCCAGGAAGGCCATGGAATTGCTGCTTTTGCAGACCTTGCCACAGTACTTGCACACATTGCCCTGGTTCTCCTCGCGCTCACGGTTGATCTGCTCTGTGTCCTCCAGCACATACTTGTTGACTTCCCTCAGAAGCTCTTCGTGTTTCTCCTTGATGTGAACAAAGAGATCTTGCTCTGTCGTGAAGCGGTCGGTGCATTTTACGCATTTGAAACTTGCTCCCCCTTCAGGAAGCTCCTCCACACTGTTCTGCTCATTGCGGAGGTGGGCAGCACTGGTCAGATGCTGATGCAAGTTGCTCTCGGTGTAAAATGACTTGCCGCACACCATGCAGTGGAAATGCTTCTCCTTGGAGGGGTGCTTCATTGAAATGTGGACGTTAAGGCCACTGATGCCATCCGCCATGAAGCCGCAGTCTTCGCAGCGTATCCGAGTGCTGTTCGTTTTGGGCTCATCTTTTGCCTTCACGTCCTTGTGTTTGTGCTTCATGACATGAGCGGAACTGCGGAAAGCAGACGGCGCCGATGATCCTCCAGTAAGGCATATCACTGCAGCCTCACCTTCCAGAGTTTGTTCCTCCATCTGGGCCTGTTCCTGTTCAGCAAGCCCCTTTATAGACACAATGCAGGCATCAAAGGGGAGGGCTTTGGACATTTGTATATCTATTTGAGAGGTTTTCGTTTCCTCATTTATCAGATCTCCCTGTTTACTGCCTTCTATCTGGCCTTCCTCTACAGCCTGTTCGGTTGTTGTTTGATGTTCTGCTGAGGACTCTTGGGGTTCAGAGAGTGCTGTTAGTCCTACGGGCTGGTTGTCTGCATCTGGTCCATCGTCAGAAGAAGAGGTTACACACGTCTCTGCTGCTTTCTTCAAATCAAGTTTGCCACCTGCCGGATGGCGGACAGGTGCTGCTGTGCGCTGATCTGCTGCTTGACTTTCATCTGAGCAGGATGCTGATTCTTCTGTTGGGCTAAGAGGTTCACATTCAGGATGACACTTTTGGCTGGCGTCCTCACTGACATCCCCCAGCTTCAATGGGAGCGGCAAAACTCTTTGTCCATCACTTCCTGTTGAGTCTGTTGGTTGGTATTTCTGACTTTTTTGCTTGTGCTTCTCTGTGTTGGCATGACGAGACATTTCCCTACTTGTTACAGCATAGTAGCTGCACGCTAGACAGACATATTCAAAGTCTTTGGTGTGCTTTCTCTTGACGTGAAGATGGAGGGAGGGGATCGACTGAGCAACAAAATCACAATGGCTGCAGGCATTAACGGAGTCGTATTTGCTTTGTTTCTGGTTTTTGTCTGACTGGTTTTGCTCTTCTTTGCTATGTTCTTTGGGGTCAGAACTATCTGAATCGTGTTCCTTTTCAGGACTCTGTGACGCTCCATTTGTTTCCTGGGTCTCTGTGCTCATAGGCTCTTGGGGTAATGGACTGGAGCAATTACTGATTGGGTTGTCACTGGCACACTCTTGTGCACGTTTTACGTGTTTCTTTGTAATACAGTGACGATCCATGTCACCCTTGGTCACACAGCTATAGTTGCACAAGGTGCAACTGTAGCCATATTCCTTACTATGTTTCCTGCGGACGTGGACACTGAGGTTAGTGGTATTTGACACTACCAAGCCGCAGTAACCACAGGTGGATGTGGACTCTTGTTTTGGTCTTCCTCTTTTCTTTTTGGGAGGTTCTAACTCTGAGTCTTCTTCTTTTAACACATCTTTACCATCCTCCAACACTACTTGTGTTTCATGCTGCTCTTTCTCTGTCATAGACATTTCATCTTCCCCAGCAGCCAACTGGGCCATATTATCCTCCTTATCTGTCCCACGTTCTGCTACATCTTTGCTTACCATCTCAACATATTCCTCAAAAGGAGTAGACTCAGTGCTTTTCTCCTTATTCTGAAATTGTTTGTGACTCTCTGAGGATAAGTGTGTCTCCATCCATTCAGATGAGGCTGAAAAAAAGTTACATAATTTGCAGCGATACCAGTCCAGACCTGAGTGCTTGACTTTAGCATGTTTCTCTAGTAATGCAGGGCTGCTAACCCTAAAATCACAATTTGCACACTTCAGCTGGAACCTGCTGAGTGCACGTTTTGGAGCTAATCGTGCTGGGATAGCTCTCACAGTACTTCCAGGCTCCTCTGCTCCCTCCTCTTCATCCACATTCTCATCGGGATCAACTGGAAGACAGTTTAAAAGACCACGTGTTTGTTCAGGGAGCAAATTGAAAATTACAGTTGAAAAAAACAGTTCAGAATGAAAGATTAAGTGAATCCCTATAAGTAATGGAAAGGTTATGAGCACCTCTGCCTAATATGACTTTCTAATCTTGAGAGTGGATCACACATTCATATGTAACATATATCTGACTAACATGTTTAATTATAGATACAGATTTCCTTGATGGTCTGCCATTGGAATAATAAAATAAATGAATGAATTCATGAACTTTTTGACACACTAACAATAAAGCACATTTGCCTTGTGTATTATTATGTACATCCTTAAATTTACAGGCCTAAAATTTGCATGTCTGTATAATTGTTATTGTCTAGCTTCAATATATGAATACTAAGTATCAGTAACATTTGATTTCAAGGTTGCAATTTTTGCACTTTTTTTTTTGTTTTCATTTGAAGGTAAAGTTGAATTGTCACATAGGCGTTTTTTGAAGGTTTGATTGTAATGAGGTAAGGAATTGATGTAATCAAGATATACTGATGACGTGAGCATAAGACATAAGCATGATAAATGGGCAGAAGTACATATGCCTTTTTTCAACCGTTGCAATGTTAGCTATGGTACGGAAGAAGGAATTTGCCTTCTTGCATCACTGGACTTTCTGCAGATTCTCAAACAGACCTCAATGACATCAATTGAGTTGACCCTCAATGTGTAAGAGTAACTTAGCAAAAAACATTGTGTGGCCCATTAAATAACTGCCATTTAAACAAGACATGTTGATAAAATAAATCAAACAAATTTGTGACCAGTTCATCTATCGACTAAAGGTCTAAAAAGAATCATGAAAAAATGATTTTATGAAGCATATCTCTTACTGACATTTTTAGGAAATGTGCAGTGTGTTTTTGCAATGATGTGTCGATGATAATTTGGGGATGGGATGGTAGCAGTCTTTATATGTGGCGGTCATATTTAACATCCACAGTTTACATTTGGTACCGTCAATAAATTTAACTGAATGTTGCTTTAAACAAAGTGGTCTATTTGGAGTGTTATTGATGACTCTTACTGGCAATTATAAAACTGCTGCTTTCCGAGTGATCAATATTAATAACTGTAAAAAATATAACTTTATCATAATGCAATTTAATAGATTTCATTCATTGTCTGTATTGGGTTTCATGCACTCAGGGTCAAGGTCCTGTCAGAGCCATTCAGAGATTTTCTTTTTTCACATTTAGTTTGTTATCTTTGTGTCTTAGATTTGTCACCTCTGTCCTAAATTTAACAAGAAACAAGGGATTGTTTGTTGTCATTGTTGCAGGATACAAGATTTTTTTTCAATGCTTGAGTCAGGACCCATTTGTAGAATGATTTCCACACTGCCTAGAATGGAATGTAGCAAAGCAAATACTTACAAGTGTACGGAGTGTCTTTGGTGTGGTATCTCTGAATATGCACATCTAGTGGAGACTTGTCTCTAAACTCATGTCCACAGTAGTTACAGGAATAAATAATCTTGGGTTTTGGTGTTCGCTTGCTGACTCTTCTCTCTTGAGTTGGGAACACCTCATCTTGCTTCATCTCTTTGTCTAATACCACATGCTTTTTCGTTGAACTCTTTGTGTTCATCAAATCATTTCTGGATCTCAGATCATCAAGATCAGGCCCTGGATTTGACTCAGGGTTTAGTTTAACATCAGCCGAGCTTTCTGTCTCCATGTCCATCTTCTGTCTGACTTCGCCTGGAGTCGTACAAGAGACGCCGTCCTCAACCGGTTTTGCAATTCGAGCTGTGTTCTCTGAGTTCTTTCCATGCTTTCTTGCATAGTGAATCTTCAGTGATCTTGGACATTTTGCCAAGAAGTCACAAACACTGCAGAGGACGACCACATCTTTAATCACAGGTGATGCTGTTTTTGCTTCTTCCTTTTTCCCACCACCAGGTACTTTGTCCTTGACACTCTCATCTCTGGATATCTCTGTATTATCCATTTCATATCCTGCTACAATTACGTATCTGTGGGGATCTTGGGTTTCTGGTATTTAATCCAACACCTGAATAAAAAAAAATAAAAAAAAAATGCATAAAATAATATAATATTTACATCTCCTATTACACAAACTTGTAAATGTGTGCGTAAACAAACTAACTTCATAAACTACATATGGCGCAGTTGATCAAAAGCTTCTGAGAAGTGGCTGATCCTGGACCGTTTAATTAAAAAAAACAGGCATATGTCGCCATCTAGTGACATCAGATAGTGCTTGACATACATAGACGGCAAGCTTGAGTCATTGCTGTTCATCAAAAAGAAACTGTTTTACATTATGTCCTTTTTGTCTGTCTGTATTTCTGTCTGTCTAGAGAGCCATCTTCCTATTTAAGAATACCCATGAAAGCTGGGCATCAATGACAAACTGTCTGTTTGAGTCAAAGTATTTGATTATCTGTAGTTTGGTATTGCTGTCTCAACAATTCTGTTGTGTTTGTTTCATGTTGTCTTTTTCTTTTAGGTTCAGTCAAATCTCTATCTCACTGTAAATCAATGAAAATCCATATTAAAAGATGTTATTATAACTTCCTGTCAACTTTTAGACAGATTGTGAGATCTGAATCAGTACGTCTTCAAAAACCTGAAGTTCCATTAGTGTCAGTATCAGGTCCTTCTATGGCAAAGATCTTTTGTGACAAGCAACTGCTTGGAAAAGAGGAAATTTTATCTTCATCAAAAGGTTACCATGGTGGCTAACTTGTACTTTAAACAAAGCAAATTGTGATATAATCAAAAGTTGTAATCTCCCTATCCTGAAGAGCGTTGCAGTCTAATCTATGGTGTTAAAACAGATGGTTATCATACTGTGTATATCTGCTCAAGAGCTAACAAACAAAACGTGTGCAAGTCTTTGGTACAGCAACAACTGCAATACTGTAGTACACCATTGGGTTTTCAGAGTGCGTAATCAAAAGTGTCATATCATGTTACAGTACATGTATATGTATATACCTCTAAAGTTTAATCGTGTATATGGTTCAGCATGTTCAGGTTGTAATCAGTTTATTTTTCAACAGGCAGTAAAGGTATGTACTGAACAAATAAAAAATGTAAAAATTAAAAAAAAAAAGTGTACATCTATTTCATTACCTAACAATAACTTCCAAAAGAAGCGCTATGATATATCTCCATTTCATCTCCACTTACGGCTAAGAAACTAGGTGAACGCTGCTGTCAATACTTGTGTTGTTTACGGATTAACCAAAAAACAAAATGAGTATTGCAGCATTTTTTATTTTTTAGTTTTAGTTTTCTTCATACAATAATGCAAAGCCAATTGTTCTCTGTCATTGTCGTCAATCATACGAGCTGTATAGCAATGGGAAATCACACAGGAAGTACTACCGTGTTGATTACCGCCATCCACTGCATACAGGCAGACCACAACCGCAAGAACAAGGGGAATACCACGTCTTTTTTTTAGTGTTAAACTAACAAATATAAAATGTATTTCATTCCTTGGGCAAGTTTGCATGGACGCCAGAAGACTAACTTCTGCTAGATCTGTATATTATCTCGTGTTAAATGGAGTTAAGTCCGCCGCTGACTGAACGATAAGACTTTCTATGCTAACTTTGAGCTACAACAATGCGCTGTAGATACAGCAAGCGAAGGTGGACGTGTATCAATGGGCACCGATAGAAAAATACAGTTGCATTACAAGACTCGATCTTATCCTGAGCAACGTTGCATGAGTATAAATGATTTGCTTGTTCTAGTAGCGAGTCCACGGTGCAACTAACGCTAGCTCCTAAGTAACGTAAAGTTGGCAATTTAAGGTTGACGATGCACTCGTCTAACAACAATGACACGTGAAATGACTCGAAGTGCAATGAAAAACTAATGCCGCGAGCAAAACATTCGCGGTATAGACCCAGATCTCCATCGCGCTTTACTGTAAGGGAAATATTTTATGTGGCTAACTTGCTAACTAGCAACTTGATCTTCGACAACTGTTTGAGATGCAGAAAGTGCAGCCAATAGAATCACAGCATCCGCTTAATCACCCAATCAACGCGGAGTGGGGGCGGGTCTAGGGTGCCCCTAGGCTTAGAAAACGACGGCATCAGAGAGGCCCAAAAAGGAGGCTAACATCGACCCCTGAAACGGTGATCTATTCTACTGGATCGAAGCTCGACGAACACCGAGACAACGGCTGACCGTCACGCTAGAAGGAAGTGCAATTATTACCGTCTAATGCTATGATGAATTAATAAAAACCTACCTTTAATTACGCGACTATTTCCACTGTCCGCGCTTTTTGCTGCTAGACACAAATGGCGTACCGTAGCATGAAGCATGCGTCACACGAATGCGGCCGCATTTTTTTTTACTGCGTCAGCTGACCCGGTCACGTGGTACATTTCCCTTCCGTGGGAAAAACAAAATAGTGAATGACAAACGTTAGGGTTTCTCACTGAAAATAGGTGATTTTTTTGTGATAGTACGACTCATAACTTATTGTAAAAGTTTGGAAATTATTCCTCAGCCACTCAGGGGTAATGTAGCTAAGTGTAAAAATGAAATGAATGGCTGAATTTCACAAAAGCCACAGTGAAATTCATCTAAAAAGCCAATCAAGCAGTGAACCGGAGAGGAATGACTAAATGAATGAATACGGAATCAATTCAGTCATTTTACCTCCAACGAAGGGTATGCATTCCTCTTTCATTTTACTTATTTTCATTATTTCTGGAACGTCGGAAATTTGTAGCATGGCTTACTATACCCTGCTAGATGCGAGACGAAGCATTGTTCTGAACTGAATGTACCTAAGGTGACAATAATGATAATATCATTTGTGGCATGAGTACTGTTTGGGTGTAACGCATTCCTGTTATCACTCTACATTCGTCTGTGCAATATGTCCACTTAGAATGAAATATTTTATTTATTTTACTTTTCAAAATATTTGGCCTGTGACAAATCACCACATCCATTTGATATCCAGTATTAGCCTGTGGAAATACTGAAGATGGATTAGTGTTTGGGCATTAATTGATTAAGTTGTCTGAGAGGTCAGGAGGTGATAAATGATACCGCCTGCAATGAATGCAGTTTACTTTCCAATAATTTTATTTAATTCATCACAGTCAAAATTATATGACACGGATGGCTGAAAACACACACACCCTCCTCGTCTCGCCCCCATTTTTCATTGTGATTCATCATTCACTTTTCTCAATTAGCTGTCCATTAAAAGAGGGGGGTGCAGGCTGTAGTCTTCACAGGCTTAGTCTCTTGTTCTATCTTTGTGCTAGTATTTCAACTTTTTTCCTATTAAAGTGAGCTCCAAATTGCTCCAGACTGCCTGCATGATGCATGCTATTCATTTTCCATTTACCTTTAAGTCATCACTAGTATACAGTATATTGAAGCTTGCTTTATCATCTGTACAAACCAGTTACATTAGCTCCTGTGGCAACTCTGAATACATTATTCATCATCATTATTATTATTATTATTACCCAGCCTCTAATTCAAAAAGGCAGACATTGTTTTATTATAGAAATTAATCATAAACAACTACTTGTTACTGTGTGCATTGCTGCATATAAAGGGGGCTTTAAAGTGTGTGTGTGTGTGTGTGTGTGCGTGCGTGTGCGCGCGTGTGTGTAAAACAATAACTGCATCATCCCCCCTTTTCCAAATTTTTCCATTTAATGACATTTAAAAAATGACTTCCCTGATTTGGGAAGTCTCTATGATTTGATAGTCAGGGATGTGGATGGTGAATTACTGTGCGATAGAAGACCAGAATGAAAAGAAAGGTGTACAAGACAGTGGTGAGACCAGCGTTGCTGTATGGGCTGGAAACAGTGACAATGACGAAAAGACAGGAGGCAGAGCTAAAGGTCGCAGAGATGAAGATGTTGATATTTTCTTTAGGAGTGACCAGGATGGATAGGATCAGGAATGAGTCCATCAGAGGAACAGCACATGTTAGATGTTTTGCAGAGAAGGTCAGAGAAGCCAGACTGAGCTGGTTGGGTCATGTACAGAGGAGGGATAGTGGACATATTGGTAGACAGATGCTGGAATTGGAGCTGCCAGGCAGGAGGTCTAGAGGAAGACCAAAGAGGAGATTTATGGACATAGTGAGAGAGGATATGAAGTTAGTTGGTGTGAGAGAGGAGGATACAGAGAATAGTGTTAGATGGAGTAGGTTGATTAGCTGTGGCGACCCTTGAAGGGAACAGCAGGAAGGGAAAGATGAAAGATGTGAATTGTGAATGAACACAGAGGGCTCTCACATGACATGACATATTCACAAGGGATTCTGACGTCACATAGTCGGTTGTTTTTAAAACTACATTTGTCATACAGGTATGTAGGCACAAGTTAATGATGATGTCACAGTGAGTGGGTTTCAAAGTGTGCTCTAAACAAGATGTGATGTAACATGGGTCTTTATTATGTCATTCAGGGAACCAAGGCATCCCACTTGAGTTGTATCAACAATGATAAATAAGAAAATCCGAACCTTTTAGGTTTGTGAATGACGATTACCATTAATATTTCTTCAAAACAGATCAAATTGCACACGCCAGTGGACGTGTCCATAGGACCCCGGAAAAACGCAGATGCCAGAAATGTGACTCGAACACCTATAAAATATGAATACATCCAACAAACCACCCCCACACCTAAATTCCACGACCCATTTTCTCATCTTCAGAAAAGTCTCTGGAATGTTACATTTACTATTTGTTAACATTATTGGCAATTATTATGGTCAGCGCACGTCTGCATTTTTTACATTGTCTTCTAATTTTTTAATTTTCCCCAAAAGGTTCTTCTGCCTTTAACATTGTAATTTGAAATGCAGTCGCCCTAAAAGGGAACTCAGTCATTCCTATAATAAAAATAACTCACTTGGACACAGACCTCTATTTTGTATCGTAACAAATTTCACTTGACCTCATTGAATAATGTGATGCAGTCAGTGGCGCAGAGGGGGCATTCTTAAAGACTTAAAAACCAAATAACAGAATTCACCTGCACTTCCATTTAGCTACATTAAAACCTAGGCAAAGTCCACAACTCAAGAAGACTAGATAGCTATTTCAGTAAATAAGATGAGAAAAAACATTTCTGTGGGTGTTCTCCGTTTTCCAGCTCATGGTTAATTCTTGTCAAAGTCTTGTTGTCGTGACGAGAGAAAAATAACTGTGCTATTAATGGCTTCTTTGAAATAAGAAAGTACAGTATCACCAGTTTATTCATTCACATATACAGAGGGATGGGCACTTTTAAAAATAGTTTCCATAGAATTGCAAGGAACAACTGTCTTTCAATCCCAAAGCATGTTGTTAAAAGAGCGAAAATATAGTTACCTTTAAAAAAAAAAAAAACACAGTGCTTTTTTTTGCTGTAATATTAATCGAAATAACTCCTACATTTCTGATATAATTTCTAGTTATTAAGATGCAAGTGTTTGATACAGTGCCAGTCACATATCCTCACTGCTCAACCAAATTTACCACAAGTGCTGCAAGAAGCACTGCACATTACATTGGTGTTTTTGAAGGGTAAGAAGGTCAAGGGGAATCGGGAACGTGTGAGGCTGTTCATGGAAGAACAGAAAAAGGCAAGGGTACAGGGAAAGATGACTCCGGTGTCATAGGAGGACTGAGAAAAAGAAATAAATGTTGAAAAGACATTTCTGGTTTGTTTCTTTTGTTTTTCCACTCAGACCTGTCCAAGTGTGCGTTGTGTAAAAAGGCTCTGTTATGTCACACTCACTTTGATATGTTTTTGTGTTGGCACAAACATAAACCCTAGTTATCTCCCTTATTGCACACTAGTTAGTTTTGGCAACTTTTTAACTGACTAGATACACCCCCGCCAATTACTGAAAACAACTGTGCGAATCTGTAGGGCCACAAATAATAGGTGATTATTACCCAAGCGTCAGTTTTTATGATCTGTTTGTAATCCATCCAGTGGGCTGTCAAGTTGCTGAAATAAGTAATGGAAAATCGGGATGCAGCCTCTCGCAGGAAATGTGTCCTCACACCTCACTTCTGTTGTATTTGGCTTTTATAAACTTTGTGTGTGTAAATGCCTTGTCAACACACCCCACTAGAGGGAGCAATGATCACATTTCTTACACTGCCCACAGCTTCACCTCTCAACAACAGCTGCTAAATGTGTGTATATATGTTGCTAAGGCAACCATCTGACACACATCTTGCAAGAAGCAGTTTCCACAAAGCCAAGACCTTTCGCCAAAATGTGATAATGCTGTAATAATGTTTCAGCGAATAGACTTACAGGGAGGGAAATGCGCAAGTACAGCACAGTGACGTTAATGATCTTATTGTCTGAATTTCCACTACCATCTGAAATAGACTTCTGTGGCTGGGAGATGAGGAAAAGCATTTACTGATGGCTTTTCAGGTAATGACAAAGAGACAAAACAAACCAGGAAAAATTTGTGTTTTTGATGACTCCTTTTTGAATAGATATCATATAGAATAAATAAAATAGATAAGTAAAATATTAAACTAACACAGCTGTTTTTAAATACAGAGGTTTAAAGTAGGTGAGACTGATATTAAGTGTCAAATTGAAACTGTAACAGGTAACTCAAAGCTCTAAGTGAGATCTCACCAAATTGAATATATACCTTTGATGAACCTGTTTTTTAATTTGACTGTAATATTTTTCAGCAAATGTAAGTGTAAGCCATATTACTGACAACACTGTTGTGTCCACCATATGGCAAACATTATTCTACTGATATAAAGAATTAATGATTTGGTGGAAGTGGAAATTCAACCACTTTCTGTCCAGACAACAGGAAACCGCGTTACATTTAAGAGTCTAGAAAAACACATTTCATACTGTATATCCACACCCAGCCTCTACCTTCTAAACACTGTTGTACTACATTATGAATAATACTTGCCCCCATCCTTTTTTTTTTTTTCTTTTTTTTTTTTTTTGTAATCTATGTATTCCTGCAGGGATTTCTCATTCATTGTTGTAACACCGATTGACAAAGACAGCAAAGTCACTGCAATTAGTAGGTTTTTTTTTAACACAATGGAAGGCTTTAGCAATGAAAAGAATACATGACAATGCTGTGTCTGTTAGTGTTCTTTGTCACTTTAGCTTCTGGGCTAAAACTATCATTCCACAGCTTAAACTGATTGTAAATCTTTTTACCCTGTCTTAACTTCCCTTCCACAGTAAATTTCAAACTAACTTCCCTAATCCGCGCTACTACTGTTGTGACATTTTCTTCGCCCAACATTTTGTACGTCTCGATAAAACTCCTTTCTATCTTAAGATCTGAAAGTGAATTAAATGTATGGATGATTGTGATAAAATGGGACATAAGAAAAGGGAAATTTATGTATTGTAAGAAAAAAAAAACTTTGAAGACCAGAACAGATTTTTTCACTGCTTTTTGGCAAAAAAATAGTTATGATAAGTAAAAGTACAATGTAAGATATTCCATCATCGCCATAACCGTGGTCTCAGAAGAACATGGATTCCTTTTGCCTCGGGGTCAGGTTTTAGCACAGCACCTGCTGTGACGGGAGTCCAATCAGTGAGAGGCAAACATGGCCACAGGTTTCACAGGAGAAGGCCTCCGACGAAAGGAGGACGGAGTGTGTCCTGACTTGTTGCGTTGGTTTAGATGCGTTGGGCAAGGAACGGTTCATGTGAGAGTCTTCCACTGCTGAGTGCCTTTCACCACCGGGTTCAGGGCCGGGCAGAATCTTCTAAGGAACTCAAGATCTTGCTGACGGATGTCTCTTTAGCGAAGTTGAGGACCGCCAGTTCGATTAATGTCCTTCGTAATTCTTCCACCACCCATCTGCTGGACACGTGTGAGCCAACAGAGGTGGCGCTGCATGTTGTATTCAGTCTTGCCGGTTGATGACGATCATGCACCTCGAGCAGCATAGATGGAAGGTGTTCAGGATAAGGATGCTGACATGACTCGTAGTCTCCGGTGTAAATTTGTAAATGGTGATTGATAGAGGATGATTCTGCATGTTATTTCATTGTCTTCGTTTTGTTAAGGCTAATGGCCAGTCCAAATTCCTGGCATGCGTGGGTGAACCGCTCCACGAGGGTTTGTAGGGGTCCCTGTGAGTGTGCCACTCATTTATTGACAAATGATAGATCATTTTGGTGAATTAATTGGGAGAAGCTAATTATCTCACCACCTTCCCACCCTAAGGAAAGGTTTGAATCAATCGTTATTTGAGTTTGGATAAGATAATCACAGATGTTTGAAAGGCGATGCAATTTTCTGCACGTGTCTGCAATTGTGAGGAAAACAAAACTGGTTCTTGGACATTTCTTCAACAATTAAACAGAACTGGGTGGAGTAGAAAGCATGAATCCCTCCCATTGTTTCTTCATGATTTCAGCTCACTTCTCCTGCTACTTGCAAGCCACAAGAATGTAATCAGTAACCTGGTGTGTGGAAAAATCACTTACAAGGCTAAATGACTGATTGTTTTCATCATTACAGGCATTTGTTTCATAATTATCCTTGCTTTGGGCCCCTTGTATTAAACATTAAAGATTTGACAGATTTCTTTTATTTTAAAGCAGGACTAAGTACATTAAACAATACAACCAAAATGTGCTACCTTTCATTCATAACATAATAGAGTGCATCAGAATATTGTGGACACATTTAATTACTGTGATTTTGCAAAATGAGACATTGAAAGAAATGTAAAATGCGTAGAGAATTGCTCAACAGGAGAGCGTGTTGTTAACATGACCAGGAAATTATGTTACTTTTCATCTAAACATCCTCGGGGCTGTGGCTTAAGAGAGTGACTGCGTATTTCAGCAGTCAAACAGCTGTAACTTAAATCTCAGTGCCTCCTAAGGCCCGCCCAAAGAGAAAAGAAATGACGTAGAGAGCCGTTTCAATCTCTTGCCAGGTGTTCATGATATTGTCCTCATAATTCTGCCTTAATTCATGTCTTAAACTCACTGGTAATTATCTGAACATTGAAAACGCTACAGCCTCATGCCACATTAGGATGAAAACATCCGGGGCCACTATGAGTGGTTAGCACTCTCCTCCGACTAATCCCAATCATAAAAATGTCTTTACAAACATTTCTTGAACATATATCTCACGGTCATTGTGCTTCTGTGGTTTTGTTTCGCATAAAATAACTGTTCAACCCCTCCTCCATACACCAACACCACCACTGCGGGGCCCGACCCAGATGTATATATCGTACACCATTACTTTTTGAGTTAGTTTGTATGTAATGAAATTCTCAACTCTTGGTCCCAGCATGGCGAATTTGTATTGTTTTCCCACAACCTGGCTGTTGTAATCTCCTACATATGAAGTCCCGGGATTTAGTTTGGGTTTTTATAGCAGTCGTAATGCTGAGGGGTGAGCGTTCACGTGTCGGAAGGTGATTACGGTGTCATGACGTACACGAGTGTTAGACCCAAGGAACCATCTAGGTAGTGCCTCCCCTACACAAGGACCAACCGGAACACAAACTTGCGTTCCTCCTCCCTTGCAAAGACACACACATGTTTGAATATATCAAGTCTCACACTTCACAAGCAAGTTCAAACACATGATTCTCGGTTAATGGCTCTTCGGAGTTAAAGTGTGTTTAGGCTGTGCTACAGACCTTCAAGAGCGTATGTTTAGAGAGCTATCTGCAGAACACAGCTACATTTCACCGTGAGTCAACGAGCCGAGAGACAGTGCTCGTGTTTATGTTTTCACGTGTGTGTGATTTGTGTGTGTGTGTGTGTGTGTGTGCGCGCTCCTGCATACACAAACTCATGTGAGATAGGAGCCGTTCAGCCATTGGATGCTGGATTGATTTTTATTAAGAAACTAAATCAATTAATGTATTGATGATGACGTGTGAAGAAATAATACAGTTGGTGGGTAAAAAACCTGTGAAAGAAAAAATGTAAATGCTCTTCCATAAGGTGACCATTACATACCCTGTCTGGCTTGCAGTGCTGTAATAGTATGCATGCATAATTTGCACCAATAAATCCTTAGTTTTTCTATTACTTCTGCAAAGGTGATAGTAAAATCGGCAGTAGAATGTGTTGCTTCTAATGGGAAAATGCTGTGATGAATTTGCATTCCAGTTTCAAGCTGCTCTCTCTTGATATTAGGTGGGAATACTTAGAAATAATCAGCTGCGGTGAGTCATGGTGCTGCATTCCATGGATTACGTGTTCGGTTGTTTGATGTTGCATTATTAAGTGTTGCTGTAGTGTCAAACAGGTGCCTTCACGGTTTCCATATTTCTTTCTTTCTTGTTGCATGTGAATTGTCACGGCATTTGAGGCACCACTCCTCTACGTGCATACATGTGATGCATGAAATGACAGATGGCCAGCATGACATAAATAGTGTTAATTTAAATTGTACATGGTCAGTTGGGAAGTCCTTGCATTGTTGAAATCTGTTTCGACCCGTGGAGCACTGATCTATGCAATAGGCTCTTGCAGTAAAGAAGAATCCATGCCAAATATTCTGGCGTGCATCAGGATAAGGAGGAGAAAAGTAGGATGTCATTAAGCACGGGAAGATGGATGGGTCTTCCACAGTGTCCATAACATCATATGTTGAATTTAGCAAGACAGGGAGAGTAAGGCAAAAGCCTGCTTTGTGGATACATACTTTGTGGTAGAAATAGAAGGAATTGGGACTACCCTGTATTTTTTGTATGTATGTATGATATTGCAATTATACAAAAGCAACCACCACTAGCGACCAATGTTAATAAAAACAAAATGTCAAATTGTGAGGCAACACATACTAGAAACTGAACGTTTTCTCAATTTCCATGAAAATCCATATATCCTGTGTAATTCATTCGCATCACTACACTCAAGTATAATTACATCTTTATCCGAACTCTAAGCAAACATCAAAAGGTACTTAGGCCACCTTAGACTTGAGAAAACCTCTTAAAAAGACCCTTTTAATACAAAGGGGAAGAAAAACTGATGAAACATCAGGAAGAGTTACTCCTCTCTCAGGTGCGCAGACAAACCTAAGATACCACAAGACAACAGCATATTTATTCTCAATATCAAACTTCAATTGGATATATGTAAAACTATATATACTATAAAGTATATTGTATATTTGGCTTCATCTTAGGCAAGATACTGGATCAAAACACAGCTTTGCTTGTTATCAGAGCCATATGACATTCTCTTAGCTGTGGAGATTTGGAAGAAAAGGGATCACATGACATCAACTCAGCCAAGTCCCTAGAAGGTAGATTGACTCTTGACTGAAGCCAAAAGCAATTATTGTTACAAGTGTTCTCTGAGGATTGCAGAATTTCCCAAAATAAAGACAAAATGCAAATTAAATAGAATAATCAATTTTTAATGTAAGAAAATTTAGAATTGAAAGTCCCACCATCAGCACAATTAAAAATGAAAACTACAACTATAACAGTAAAATTCCAGAGACATATTTAGCCATACGTCCTCAGCACCTATCTCTCAAAGGATTTATTTTCTCCATTATTTGAGCACAATTTTTTAATATAAATACCTCAGTCAACCAAAACATTCAGCTTACACTGACAATTTATTTCCATGGAACTCAAATGCAGTTGCTCGTGGTAAAGATTTTATCTGACGTTTGCAGGGATAACAGGAAGATCTACCAGTCAGCGGCCATTGTTTCAGGATAAAGGCAAGTATCCCATGGATATTTATGTATCAATAGCTTCTGAGAAAAATTCTCCTGATAAAAATATACAGGGTTTTTCTCCCAAAACCACTCGCCATTCCTTAATAAAAAGAAAGCCCTCATTTTTATCTTCTGATTTTATTTACTCTTTGCCCTCACTCAAATCACATACACAGAGAGAGAAACGCTGCAATTCAATCACCAAGCTCTGACCTACATCAGGAAAAAAAAAGTTGAGTTTTTGAAAATCCCTTTATCCAAACACTGGGATTGAACAAGAATCATTCAAGGAACAATTCAAAAAGAATGGAAAAAAAGAAAGAGAGTGAGAGAAAGAACCCCAAAATGAGTGCTAGAAGCCTTAATGTAGAATCAGCAGGTGACACTGATACCATTTGCCCAGTAGAGTGAGAGAGAGCAGGGGTTATTTTCCCAAACAGATTTAGTGTTAGGTTGATGGAATACTGAGGGTTTAAAATGTTACTGAGCTTTTGGGAACTCACTAGACCCATGGATTTGAAAGAAGAAAAGAAGGACCATTGTTTTTGGCCAAGGGTTATTTGTGTAAAATCTTTAGATGTTACTGACAAATGATTCCATTGTGAAGCATTACATATAGCGGAGCATATATTGGACTAAACATAGATACAGTTGTAACATATAAAAGATATCTTTTCAGGGGGAACATTGATTTATTTATACATCTATTTTTCCTTACAGATTGGTAACCTACTTCTGTTTTTGCACTCTTGAAATCGTCATTCTGAGCAAATTATAATGCAGAAACCAACTGAGTATCATCGTAGTTTTGGATGGTGTTACACCGGGAACATCCAACAGTTATTGTGGTAGCTACTGTTTAAACTATGTAAAAGATAGCCTTTACCCAAACTTCAAGCAAAATGAGAAATATAAAAGAATGATGATAAATCTACATTTTTTTTTTGTTGGCTCATGTTCGCATTTATGGATTGTTGCAAAATAGGTGTGTAAATGGAGGGGCCAATCCCAGCTGACAGATGGTGAGAGGTTGGGTACACTGATCCAGGCAATCATGGGTCAGAGAATACAGAAAGACCTACAACCATTCACTCTTTAACATCAGCCGCACCTGCAGACAGTTTTCAGTTAATGTACTGCATGTGAGGCTAGAGAGCTAACCAGGTGAATTTGCATTTTAAATCACAGAGAAAATGGATGTAAACCACTGGAAGTATTCCCTTCTAGCAACATCCCTGTTAATCTTTGAGTCATTGGACTGAAGAAGGGGCATGTTTGCTGTAAAGTCAGTGTCTTTAAGAATCCACTATACTTAGTTTAGTTTTAATTTTTTAGTTTTTAATGAAGCTTTCTCATCACTTCCATAAAAGCCAGTTCCGTGAAATAAAATGATGGAATTTGTATCTCTATATACTTAACAGAGAACACATTGACTTAATACAATAGCGATTGTCCTTTCCCACATGGGAACTCCACCTATCAGCAGCCAAAAAAAATAAATTCACACAAGTTTTCGTGCCGTTGCGGATTTGAGCAATAATACGATTGCAATGTTGTTGTTTTTTGTTGTTGTTTTTGTTGAGTGTTATAAAATATCTTGACACTGAAGAAAAACAGAAACATTGGGTTACGTAACGGATGGGATTTGATGAATAACTTGCCTTTTTTTTTTTTTTTTTTTTTTTTTACAAACTCTTAATCAGCCTTTGTTTTAAAAGTATTTCAACAGTCTTGGATGACAAAACTGCTTTATTTCCAACTCGGAATATTTGAAACATAGAGTTCATGTATTTTTATCACCAAATTTGTCAGAAAAAATATTTTCTTGTAATCCTTAATGGAAACTGTACTAACATCAGATCAAATGCACAATTCCCACATCCAGGACCAAATAAGGTTAGAGCAATACGTTTCAAATTATCAATCAGTAAAATTAAGTAAAATATATTATTCAACTCAACATATAGTAAGAAAAATTCCCACAGACAGAGAACATTCCAGACGGATTTTTCCTGGTTTGTAGACTTTGGAGATGAGCGAGTCCTTGGGGAATGAACAGTAAGCAGACGTGCACATGTTGTTTGACTGGTGAAAGAAAGAATGTGGCTTCCAGCCACCAATGTTAACACATCTTTGTTCACCCCATGCAGTACCTATCAATTTCAAGCTGTAAGAATTAATGTTATAGTTTTTCAAAATTGTGTATTGTTTTTTTTGTGCATTTGTCATCTGCAAGTGACCAGCTTGAAATACATGCAACAAGTATTAAATAATCAATGACCACACCTAAAATCATTTTAATTATATATATGGCCACACCCTGGATGGTTCGGGAGGTTAATTTAAATCTTTACAAATTCCTTTAGATGAGTTACAGTCTGGATATACTGGTAAATGTTGTAGATGTGTTCATCTCTCTCTTATTCTCTCTCTCTCTCGCTCTCTCTCTCTCTCTCTCTCTCTGTATATATATATATATATATATATATATATATACATCTGTGTCATAATGAAAATGTCTTTATGTTCATGTGCACAGTGTGCATTTGGATCAAATGGTAATTATAATATCTTTCTTCCCCATCAGAGGCAACAGGCTTGAATTGTGATTTCAATTTGGTTTGTTAAAATGCACTTTAAAATCTGTTGTTTATGAAATCTAGTTTTAAAAAAAAAAATCTACAATTGAGACAAAAGCCCAAATGTGATGCCAAAGCGTAATTGTGGTATTAAACATTTTTATATATTGATTGACACATGATTTTTCAATTTGAACACTCTAGTGGCTGCACATGTAAGGCACAGATTACTTTTGTTCAATGGGATTTATTGCCAGATGTTAAATACAGTACATGAATTGTTTCCTTAGCACAGATGAAAGTGGGGACACTGAGTCCTTAAAACGGTTGTGTGTAATAAACCCCAAAAATATGTTAAACTCAGCATAGAGCTGATAGCAGCTGTTGTCAGGTGACTTTGCTTTGCAGTAAATAACGTTAAAATAACCCAAATCAGAAAATTGCAGTTGTAGTATTTGTTTGAACTACATACCCAGTCCCATTTAACAAAGATTTCAGATCACATCTGCGATGTGCAACATACACCTACCCAGTTTTCATTTTAAACAGATCATGAAGAAATGTAATAAAAGTTTATAAGTAAAAAGGCATAAAGCTTCAGACTACCCTCAAACTCAGTGACTTGGAGTAAAATGACATGGGGAGATGTTATGTCTCATAAAGTTTAAGTGAGATCTTGTTTTATGTGTGACAAGACTATTCTGGTGGCTTTTTTTTCCATTTTCTCACAGATGCTCTCTCTTTATTGTGTGTGCTTTGGGCGTGTTACAATTTCTACTGAGCTGCTTGTATGGCGAAGAGAAAATGTCCTGGGCTCTAGGGAGGGGATGCACTTGAGAAGGGTCTTTTCTGAAATGATACACATGCTGATGCAGTCACAGCTGATGAGCATTTTAAACTTCTGAGAAACATGGATATGTATGCTTGAGAACTTACACACACACACACACACGGATGAGATGATGTTCACTTTCGGCCCTTCAGGAACCAGGAAGTCCCCCTGTTGTTAATGGAACATCTGGAGCACAGAATCCCGAATCCCGTGTTCCCCTGGCAACTCTAAATCAACAACCGGGCCACTGCGTGCCCAAAGTTTGTCTGCTGTGTGTACACTGTGTAACACTATGACATTGCAATAAGAGAAATTAAGATATAGGAGTACAGCTCAATGATCTGGCATTTTACTGTGTTCGTTGTTTGCATCCATACATACTCAACTGTATTTTCCCAGTTTCCATATAAAACACACGTGTAAACTGCTTAATTCTGCATGACACACTTCATTCCACATACATGTTTAGCTGCCTCGTTGTTTGGATAAGCAAGGGGCTTTTCAAAGTTGTTATATAGAGTCTCGTTGAGAGCAAAAGGATGATTTATATGTAATTTTGTCATGCTTGCAGTTAAAGCATTACCTAAAAAAAACCTTTTGGGGAATTTATCAGAGTTTGTACGAGTCTCCAGTGTCCATCAACAAGTAAAATAAAGCATGGCTGACCTTGAGAATGTTGAAGCACATCGTCTCAGGTCAAGTCTCAAGCCCCTTTTAACCTCCCCATGAGGAATACTTCTACTGTTTCTCAGACTGCTTCTTCAGTTAGCTGTTCCCCCTTTCTAAATTTTATTTCTTAATATTATGATTGGCCTGTTTAAAGTCACACTATAAATAATCGAAATTGTAAATAATCTTATCCCATCACTTGACATCTTATTGAATTTCATCCCTCACTAATTTCCTCTGGAGAATGGAGTAACAAAGGCAAAACAGAGGGAGTCTTACCTCTCACTATTTCGCTGCTTTGTTTAGAGGGGAAAAAAAAGGTATTCTGTCATTTCCACAAGCCAACCTTTGAGAAAATTTAAGCTTGAACAATTCAAGTTGTAAGATAATTAGAAAGCTAGAACAACACATTGAAAGTACTAATTGCGGTAGCCGCAAAAAGTGCGGCATCTTGGAAATAAACTACACGGCAGATTTGGGTGCGGCCTGAACGCAACGTTTTCCACATGCCCCTCTGTGACTAACAGTGACCGAATTGGCACTTCGGGTATAATTAAGCTTGTCTTGATATTAAACAGTATTTCACAGCCACTCATGACTAAGAGTCAAAGGAGCTTGTTCTAATGTTTTCCTCTGCAAAAAAACACATATTGCAAACTGTTTTGTTATAGCTGTCTTATTAATTTTAGAACAAGAACGTGGTATTATGACAAAACTTTTAAGAGGACGCACACACCTGTCTCCTATTGCCATTTGTTGAAGCCGAGCTCCGCCCCAAAGACGACTTTCTCACGTCTTAAACAGCTAACCGCCGCCCACCATGGGCCAAGAAATCTGTCCGCCGACCACGAAAAAAAGATCCCGATCCATTTTTATTGACATTGTTTCCATGGTGCTGCCACAAAATTTTAACACATTTTTTGCCACCACAACATAGCATTGTGTTTGTGAGGGTGTGGTCAGTTCAGATGTCTTCTGTAAGAGCAATCTGTCAGACCAAATTGCAATTTTTAATCCCATGCCAAATGGAGAATTTTTCAGCTCCTTTTAAGGTCCATTACTTTTTTTCAGCATCTGCCACAGTCCTGTCTGACCTATTATTTTTTTTCTCTTGGAACACGATTATAGCGTCGCTTTTTTTTGGCCCAATAGTCTGTCGCAGTTTTGGATAATGAATTCCGCTGTTTTGTTACCAACCCTATTGTTATTTTTATTTGTGTGCTCCATCGTCTCCCACCTGGTCCTTGTTGCTTCATAATTTCAGTTTGATTTATGACCTGTCTTTTTTAGCACATCTTGATAGCTTCTGTCCAATTTGCCTTTTTTTTTTGTTTGCTCGTTTGCTTGTTTATTTGTTTTGTTCTGTTCAAATGTAATCAGTTCCATCTGCCTGTTTTAGTCAACTGTTCTTTTGTTGCAACCAACTTCAATCTCCCTCATTCATTTAAGGCCACCTGCTGCTAGTTTTTGTTTTTTGGTGCCACTGGAAAAGTGGATAGAACAGTAATTTGTGTTCTGGTCCTGTGCTACCTCCAAAAAATGTGTTATGATACTAGCAGAATACTCCTAGTAAATTCCAACCAATGATGATTTCAGCTTATAGGCCCTTTTTGATTATTAGTACAGGCTGGATCTCTGACATCTTTAGACAGATATTGTGTTAATCTATTTTCTGATCAAGTCCAGCTGGCTTTGGCCCTTTATTACATTTTTGAACATCAAACTCATTCTTTATTGGCCACTACCCTGTTGTCCTTTTTTTCTCTTTGTCAAACCACTCTCAGAATCATCTCTCCAAAATTCACAGCTTTAAGAATCATAAGAACAAAATGATAATGTGAGCCACGTTCAGCGCAATCTGTATATTTTCCAGTATGTATCTGTATCTGTATGTTTTGCACTGATCACAGTGCAATCTGTATTTTTTTTAAATAATTGAGTGAATTATTTTCCCCTCTGCCCATCTGCAAATATAGTAAACCTTATGTTACTACTTGAGTAAATAGGCAATTTTTAGCAAATTTCTTGCATTGACTATATCAAATAAGAAAATTAAATCATCACAAAAATTGGCAATCACTCTTTTTTTCCAAAAAATCTTACAGAACTACTGATTTGAATGTCGTGCAGAATATTTTGAATGTTGAAAGATGGGGTACCTTTATTTTTGACTTAATTTTCCAACAGAACAAATTAAAGATCCACATGTATTTGTTATGGACAAGCGTTGTTGAAATCCCACAACGACGATGCATTTCTAAAGCATTGATAAACATGTAATTCTTTTGTGTTTTCATTCAAGTCTGCTCTGGTGGTTTTGGTGAGAGATGTGTAATTTCTTGTTGGAAAGGATGTTAGCTGAGGAGAGTGCTGTTGCTGCTCTTATCGTTATATAGTTGTTGAACAATTCTGAGTACTCATTTAAGTCAAGTTCATACCTACTGAGCATCAGATACTCTCTGGATCAGAGTATCTTTCAAACAGACTGATTCTATGCGTTGCCATAACAGAGTTTAATTCTCCTGCCATCTGTCAGCAGCCTTTCTTTGCCTCATCCTTGTTTTAATCCCAGCTGAACGCAGCTCTGCTCTGCATGTCCCGTTAGAATGACGCGTCATGGAATCTCCTAGATCTGAACTATAAATTTTAGCCCCTCAGAAACAAACACATTTCTGGAAGTTTTAAGATACAGGAAGCCAGTGTGTGTTTGTGTCCCTTCTGAACATGAAATGGTGAAAGTCAGATCTCGTGAGATCCTTCTCAGAGATTTACTCAGTCACATAAGTGTTGTCACACCTGCTACTGCACATTATAGCAATAATGGTCCAGCTTATTTCCTTTTCCCACTCTTTTTCTCTTTGCCCGCTCCTTCCCCCGCCACAGAATTGACATCAATTGTTCTGTCATAGTTTCGGTCGTTGGCCATGGTAGCTATGAAATCATTTAGAAGAAACTTATTCGAGCATCACACAAGATACACAGAGCCACATAAAATTGATGGGTTGTTGATGTTTTCATAATTCTAGACACTGAAATAGTGTCGAAGAAAGGCCACTAAGAAATTAGTTTACTTGTATTTGTATTTTTCCTGCTGACATTAAAATGCCAGCAGACTCTATATTACGGCACATCCTGATCATGGGTCAACTCATGGTGCATCAATATTATTTAAGATAAGATAAGATAAGATAAGATAAGATAAGATAAGATAAGTAGCACAACAATAACAATAAATGGCAATTAAAAGGACTGAGACAACAAGGATAAAAATGGATAACAGAATGACAACAATAAGATTAAAATTACCGTATTATTATTATTATTATCATTATTATATCCTTATAAATATGTATATTTCCAATACTATTCACTTGTACTCAGAATTTTGGTCCAGGCGCGTGCACACACACACACACACACACACACACAGATGCGTGCCCTTATGAAATTTTTTTATTTTCTTTATTTTATTTTTTTCATTTTTGCAGCTGTGAATTTCTATTAATGCATTACCGCTTTATCTAATTCCTCTATGGGATTCAAACTGCAGCTGTAGATGTCTACCATACACTTAGGACACACTGATTCATAGCAGACTATTGTCTATTCATCCATTTGTGGAGCCTGATGCGCGAGGAAATAGAAAAAGAAAAATGGCTGAAGGTTTAGGAACCACATCTGTAAGTGGTTGCACCACCTCCTCTCATCTCCAGCCCTGGCATAATTATGCAGTTAACTAAGTGTTTACTACATGTGTTGAGGGTTTTTCACCAACTGAACTGTCAAGTCATCGAATCCACTTGAACACGGAAAAAATGCCACCAATTAGTTGGCAACAAATCTCCCGTGACTGAAAAAAAAAAGAATAAAGGTATTTAAACACCGTCCGCCCCAGAATAAATTATATGTTGCCTAATAATTACCAAGACATCATTAACAAAGAACAAAAAATACAGATAGTTAAGGGATATTACAGTGAAATGATCAGAAATATCAGATGCAGTCTTTTTAACTTAATCCTTTGGTCAAAATTGAGGCATATCCCTCAAGGCGTGTCTTCATCAAGGCATCAGATGGGATCGGAATATTTAGAACTCATTACACTCGACAGCCTGCTAAACTGTGGGTGGCCATTCATTTGTCCGTGAGGCAAAAGATGTCTGGACTCTACCAATGTCACCCATTAAATCTTCACTCACCGTTTCGAGAGACAGATGTGGTCGAAACAGATATGAATACACACCAAGTAATATCACACCATATTCTAAACATTCCCATAAGGACATCTGTGGCAAATAATTTGTATGGGAGTTGAAATTGCAACAGTTTGTGTGTTAGTCTTTAAATAAAGCGGTTTGTCTCACTTTAGAAACACTAGAAATCAAACGTTTTACAGCATTTAGTGCGGGCTAATGAGCCTAATTATGTTGTTAAGGGGTCAGAAGAGATGGGAAGATGCAGAAAGCATGGAAGGGTGTAGATGTGTAGTTTTGGTGAGCAGGCCGGGGAGCAGGAGAGGTGCAGCTAGAATTAAGGTAAGGAAGGAAG
Organism: Fistularia commersonii; assembly: GCF_037954325.1. NCBI lineage: Eukaryota > Metazoa > Chordata > Actinopteri > Syngnathiformes > Fistulariidae > Fistularia > Fistularia commersonii. Next base: position 4,320,773 of record NC_141294.1, on the reverse strand, counting down.
CAAGAAAGGGGGGAGGCTCTACTCAAATTATCGGAATTAAAGTTGTTTTGAGCCATTGTGGGCAACCACATAGAGGGAGAGTGTATGGGATGCATTAGATTGTGAATAGCTCTCCTCCCTGACATGTTCAGCCAAAGGTCAGTCCAGTGTGATGGTGGCCAGGTACCGAACTGAATAACTGTTTATCGGTAAAGACAGACTTTTCTGTGTCCTCAGCCAGGGAAACAGTTTTAGTCCTTTAGGAAGAAAGTAAACTTGAGTCTGATCAGAACTTGCTATAATTAATCCAGATTCAGTACTCGGTGTCAGCATATTATTCTGTTAATTTTTGTAACATCATTACATTACATTACATTTGGCAGACGCTTTTATCCTAAAAGCGACTTACAATGGAGGACATAAGCACTGCAAATTGAGGTAGATATCTTCATGTATATATCTTCAATGTCATCATACACACTCAAGGTCAAAACTCTCCATGGATTGATGGCTTCAGACAGTTCGCAGTATTAAATCGGACACTTCGGATCCAAACTAAAGATTCTACTAGCTCTTTTCTTTGCAGACCTGCAGTGTCATAACTTGAAGAAAATGTCTGGAGTAGTACTGGAGGAGTATTGTGTGCTGCCATTGGAATGATATCTTACCCTTTAGGACTTTTTTTTCAAACTCTATGTTAAAGTCCAATTGTCTCCCCAAAAAACCAGTATTACCTTGTTCCTTCAGCCCAGTCTCCTTACCCTGATATACTTGTGATTCTACCACCGATCCTATTCCACCGAGACAACTCTATGGTAATGGTCAGCATTAGCACATTTATCACAATCAGCTATGATTTGATTTTCTGTGAAGACCAGATCAGTCCTGAGATTAGGAAACCCAGACGACAGTACGCTCATTGCTACTTGCGCTTTCTTGCTTTTTGCTCCTCATCGTCTCATAATACCTGCCTCTGCCCTGGCAGTATGCAAATATTTCCCTGACACTGCATTATCCCATTGCTTTCTCCCTTCATAATGTACATTTTCCATTCTGTGCTCCACCTCTGGCATTGATTATCTTATAGTAATTACTATTTTGCATCTTATTTTGTTGACAGTCCTTTCATTTCCCTTTTAGGTCATAATATGTTGCAATCCATATGAAAGTGTTGTTGAATTTCTTTTAAGTTGGTAAAGACTGCCCTAAAGAGCAGATCCTGAGATCCCATAGGTGGACCTGTCTTAATGCTTGGAAGTGCTGAGATGGATTCATTATGGATAATTATGCTGCTGCAGCCTGCCGAATGCATGTTAATGTTATCATCTAGGCAAAATCCTCATCTGCGCACACAACCGGACAATCGCGTTTTCTTCCCCAAAATGGTCATAATGTTATTTATTACGATTCTTGCAAAGGCGTTGGCAATACTTGTTCCACTGTTTGAATATCCTTGACACTTAGCTAATAACGTCAGTCAGCCAGCACAGATTTTGCTGAAAATCCATACACCACACAGCATAGTTGGAACAGTCTACACACACACACGCACACACACAATACCTATATCTCCAGTACATGTTTTCCCGCATGTTTTGTATCTAATAAATTAATGCAGTTTTCTCCAATATTGTGTAAGATAAATACTAATAGAAATACTAATAGAAATACTAATTTCAGTTTTGAAATCAATGATCATTGTGGAAGAATAGAACATGAGTTGGTGGATAAGCGAATGAATTCAAGTGCTAATCATACCACAAAATATGTATTGGAGGGGTTATGATGTTACAAAAACAAAAAAATTCTTATCAGAATAAAATGCAGAAGGACAATGATCTCAGCTTATTTTCAGACTCTCTACTATAAAAGACAAAAAAAAAAAAAAAAACATACCGTAAATTAGCTACTATAAAACAATCTATCAGAGATTTATCTGGCAGGAACCTTGTCTCTGCTGCTTCTTTCAACATAATATCTACCTCTGCTCAAGGCAACTTGAAAGCAAGCAGAACCCAAGACTGATGTGTTTTGGATTCATTTTCAGACAAGGAAATAATTGGTGTGATGTCTAAAGTAGAAATACAAACAATCACTCGCAACCAAACACGTACTTGAAGCATAATGCTGAAAACAGAAGATGCAGCTAAATCAGTCTATTGAATTTTGCTATAGTATGTCCCTTCCTGCTAGAGTCTTCCAGAGGTTCCTTTCAAACCCACACAAAACTTATCAGACCATGTATATCCCCAGGGCAAAGAGGAAGTGTGCCAATTTAAAATGCAATAAACTGAGCAAATATCTTAATGCAGAGAACCAGTTTGCAACAGTTGACTTCCAATTTGAAAAATAAGATTAAGATTATTGTATAGAGGCCTAGGGAAGCAACTAAACTTGAAAGATGACTTTGAAGGCAAAGAGCAATCACCAAGAGGAAGGAGAAGAAGTTGTTGTCAGCTGCTGGATACGGTTTGCCAGCAGGGAGCCATTAGCTTGCAACAGCACTAAGTAATGATGTAATGTATTTGGCAACGACTGAAAGTCTGGCTGTTCTTACTGAGCTGCTGATGGACTTAAATATGTTATTCTCCTTTACTTTTATGAAAATGATTTCTCAGAGAGATCTTACACCAGACGCACAGAGACTAGGAGCTTGGAAACTAAAGCGAGGTCAGTTGTTCTGGGGCTCTACTCTGGTTAGATAAAGAAAAACCTGGTTTAAGTATCTCAAAGGAAAAAATAATGGTTCAATGACAGATGTGAAGACTGAAACCTTAAGTCTAAAAGCCCTGAAATGCTGAAATGTAACTATGGAATAAATTATTTCAATATATAGAAAATACAACATAACTAGATGAAGAGCTGGTCAAAAACTAAAATTTTCACCTTTTCAACCCTTGAAACCCATTTCCAACCCTCGGTTACCATTTTTTTTTATTTTATTTTTTTTATTTTATATCTTAATGCTAGAATAACCTATTTAGAGTAAATCTTCTCGAGTAACTATCTTTTTATCAACAGCAGATAGGAGGATTCAGTAATACAGATGGCTGATAACTAATATACCACAGATTAAGCAAAATGGATGTTGCTCCTGATAGGTGCCTAAAAGGAGGCTCTTAGGGGCACCACAGATGCAGAATTTGCTTCAAGAATGCTGGTAGAGAAGGACGGAGGGAGTTGCATTGTGGTTTTGTAGACCTGGAAAAGGAATACAAGAGGGTGCTGAGAGAGGAGCTATGGTAGAGGAGGTCTGTAGTGACAGAGGTATCTTAGGCTGGTGCAGGACATGTATGCCAGCTGTGAGACCTTGGTGAGGTGTGCTTTAGGTGGGACAGAGAAGTCCAAGGTGGAGGTGGGACTACATTAGGGGTCAGATAAAAGTCCCTTCTTGTTTGCAGATGTGATGTACAGGCTGACAGATGTGGTTTTACAGGAATCTCCATAGACCATGATGTTTGCAGATGACAGTGTCATCTCTGGTGAGAGCAGGGAACAGGTGGAGGAAAAGCTAAAGAGGTAGAGGTATGCTCTGGAAAGGATAGGAATGAAGGTTAGTCACAGCAAGACAATATATATGTGTGTGAATGAGAGGAACCGTTAGGGTACAAAGAGTGGAGATAAAGACAGTGGAGGATTTTAAGTACTCAGGGTCAACAGTCCAGAACAATGGAGAGTGTGGAAAAGGGGTGAAGACGTGTTCAAGCAGGTTGGAATGGGTGTAGAAAGGTGTCAGGAAGTATATGTGATAAAAGACCATCAGACAGAATGAATGAAAAGGTGTACAAGACAGTGGTGAGACCGGCGATGCTGTATGGTTTAGAGACAGTTGCATTGAATAAAAGACAGGAAGCAGAACTAAAGGTCGCAGAGATGGAGATGTTGAGGTTCTCTTTGGGAGTGACGAGGATGGATAGAATCAGGAATGAGTGACAGCACATGTTAGATGTTTTGGAGAGAAGGTCAGAGAAGACAGGCTGAGATGGTTTGGTCATGTTCAGAGGAGGGATGGTGAATATATTAGCAGAAGGATGCTACAGTTGGAACTGCCAGGCAGGAGGTTTAAAGGAAGACCAAAGAGAAGATTTACGGATGTAGTGACAGAGGATATGAAATTAGTTGGCGTAGGAGAAAAAATGTAGAGAATAGGGTAAAATATAGGAAGTTGATTCACCTTGGGAACCCCTGAAGAGAGTAGCCGAAAGGAAAAGAAGACACAAAGTTAAGCTCTCATGAAATAATTTCATACCATCAAAAGATAATACAGTTTTTACGTTCATTCATTACTCCAGATGTCTCGGCAGCATATGCACTCATTGTTTATTTCCCTGTTGTGCGCTGTTTGCAAATGAGAACGCAAGAACTCCAAGTTAAACATACAACATCAATCAAATTGGTCCATGTTCTAGGTAATCTCATCATAGCACAAAAAAGAAGAAAGCATCAGCAGGTTAAACATAGGAACTTTTATTTGGCACAACACAAAGTGCTTCATGATAACACTGTCCATGACTAGCTCGACAAGAAACCAATCGCATGGTTAAATTATTGGTCTTATTCATTTACCTTCAAATAAAACCAGCCTCAACAATGTATAAATGTGTCTCTCTAATTCTCTTATTATTCTGTTATGCTTACTAAGGCACCTCAAAATTTGAGCAATGAAAATTTTGTGCAAACGTTTTTAAAATGTTTTGGTTGTAGGTTTTCAATTTGCTTTGTCTATATTGTTTATTTTAATAAGCACTGAATAAAAGAAGCATAACTGAATAGCTACATACTCTCTAAACATTAAAAACTGAAGCAGTTATTGGAAGAGAATGGTTGCTTGCTAACATATTTCCAAGCAAATTTCTTAACACTGGCATTTGTCTTGTCAGTGTAGATATGGAGTCAGCAAAATTGAAACATTTTAAGTTGAATATTTACGAATAAGGTTCCAAAATAAAGTGTATTTTATAAAACTGAAGTTTTGCAGTGTAATTATATGGAACTGTAAAACAGAGGTTCTCAACTGGTTAAACGGGACCAAATCGAAGGTGGATCATAGAGCAATTTTGAGTCGCCTAAGAACATGTGTGTGTGTTTGGGGGCAAAGGGGAAAGCAAATTGTGTTATATAGTCTAAAAAATGACCAATGCCGTTCCCACAATGCAGCAGCACAGAGTACCCAAAAGTACCCCTGAAGTGAATTCACAGCAGTTAGCAGCTTTCATTCTAGCAATTATAAACAAGGCAAAATACAAGCGTGACTCTGAAAATGTTAAAAATGTTACAGTGAAGATAAATTGTACTGAAGTGTCAGTGTGTTTGTGCATTGAAGAGTTTAAACTTTGCTTATGATTGTTTATGGCTATTCAATTTTGATACTTGTATGTAAAATTATTTAAATTCACATGAAAAGCCAGTTGGAGTTGTGCTATGACTCAGAAGAAGCTGACAGATATTGAGCTTCATTGGTTAGAAAGAAGGTCCTGAGGTTAGACTAGTTGAGAACCATTGCCTTACAGATGAACAATATACCAAAGTACATTTCACCAAGTACATTATGCTAAAAACCACAGTTTTTTTTTTCATATAAATATGCTGGATTTCTATCCAAGTACAAAAGCACAGTTTCATCACCTCTCATGAATTCAATAACTTATCCCTACAAATTGCATTTTTATTGTTGTTATTGCAGACAAAAGACCCCAGCTCATAATTTCACATTGTTTGGTCAAATAAACAAGTCATTGTCAGAACAGTTGAAAGCACAATACATTTTTTTTTCCATTTCTCTTATAAAACCATTAATGAAAATAGAGAATCTTTGGCAGCTAAGCAAAAAATAGAATAAAAATGTCTATATATAAAAATGCATTGAAATACAAGTAAAAATAAGTAAACAGCTACAGCATAGGGCCAACTAGGCAGAGAAATCCAGCTTTGAACTGCGTATAAAAAGGACACTTTTATATTTAACAAACGGATCATAAATTACATGAGACCTTCATAATGCATCAGTCTTTGGATGGCATCCTGACACTTTCATGCAATGCACATAGAGCCACTGAGGTATTTCAGCTTGATTATGTCAAGCTTGACAACTGACTAGAGGAGAGACATAAAAGTGCATCGGAGTTAAACTCCTGTCCTCTCCTACAATAATGCTGGACATATTTCATCCCAGAATTCTGCTTCCTTCCATCAAGTGCCCTTATTCACAGTCCTATTATCAGGTAGTACTTTAAATTTGGTACTTTAGTGTTTTACTCTCACAGTTTTGTTTAGTGTTCTCAACATTGCAACTGATAGATTTGTAATTTATCACACAATGTGAAGAAGACGAAGAGATGCACGAATTCAACGGGAAGACCACTTCCGTTCTTATCCTTTTGTTTTGGGCAGTCATTTTATCGTTGATATGTGTTCATATCCCATCTTCTCCTCATTCCCCCAAAACCACAAGATGTCGCACAGGGGGATTCCAGGGGACTCCTCCACCCATTCAGCGCATAAACCACAAACTCCACAAAAATCATGTGCATATGTGTTCTATTTTGATATCTTATCCATTCTAGTTCAACCTCTAAATCACTACTTCTGTGATCTTTGGCTGAACCGAACGAACGAGGAATTAAGGAAAAGAGCAAGGGCAAGTGGAAGGCAACAATTACAAAATCTTTGGACTGGAACATGTCCACCATGTGTACATGGTGGTTATCATTCAGCTTGGTAGAAAGAAATATTTTAATAATAATAGTGTTAAATTCATTTTGTAACATACAACTACCACAAACGCAAAGACAAGAAAAACAAAAATCATTGTTTCTGTAAAAATAAAACAGTCACAGCAGCAATGATACACAGTCTGGTCGCATGTTCACCTGATCTGGTGGAGATTAGATCTACCAATTAGTGATCAGTTTGAGATTAATCACTTTGTAAACGCTGAGAAAAATACTGCTTTTCAAGTCATGTGGGAAACACAAGATTTGTATGTTGAAACAATCGTTGAATGTAACACTGGATAATTGTGAGAATATTGGTTTTGGGGGGATTCGGGAGAAATATTTTGGCTAATCAAGCAGTGTGATATCAGTCACGGCTAAATCCTGAAAATAGCAGTGGGCTGGCATTTGCATTTGCACTTCCATAAATAATTTAATTTTCATTTGGTATAAATTAATGGCTGTGCAGACGATGAACATTGCATCCTATGATGCCTATCAGTTTTCTCCGAGTCATTTGTTTTCTCAAATCCCAATGTCGAATGTTTTATCACTGAAGATTAAGGAAACTGTTTACGTCATGTCTTTCCCACATGACTTGAAGACAAAAAAAGACAGTAAGCAGCTCTCCATTTTTATAACAATTTCTGAAATATTTCATCTATGTGAATTGGTTTCTGTAGTTCTTCTCTAAAACCACTTAAAAAGTACAGCAACACATTGCCAACAGGCCCTGACAAACAGATCATGTGGCAAAAAAAAATGATTTTAAATACATATTAAGGATTATTTATCATAGATAACTGTATTTTATGTGATACTAGGGTGACTAATTTCACTGGTAACCAGTTATATAGAAATTAGTATTACAGTAACTTGAAATATGTGGTAACGTGAGAAAAATGAGAAAATTCCAAGTCATTTACAATGTTTTGTCATAGACGGAGACACTCAAATGCTATAGTTGCAGCTGCTTTCAGTTTCAGTGGCAAGTCTGCTTGGGGTAACCTGTTTGGTAGATTTTTAGTTGTTGTCAACAAACACAGGGACACAGTTTTGCTCTCGAGGTGGACTAGTCATACTGGTTGAGTTAAACCTTGATGAACAAGAACCGCCGTTTCTTTGGTTAACGATAACAACAGGCTGAGGCCCAGTGGACTTGACACGTGTAAGAGGTAGCTAATTTTATAAATCCTAGCACTCTTGCTAACAACTGCAATATCATCTGGTCATAATTATCAAGGTTAACCAAAGCATTCAATAAATAATGGTGAGCTAATTAACCGTCCTGAACGCCATGCTCATGAATAAACATAGCTGCTGTTCTTGTTATGTTATTTGCTCTTCAAGTTAGAAATTTGGATTTCGCCCATTTTGGTTGAACTCAAACAGACTTTCATTCGGCTCTTCTCGGCCATCCGAATTCATTTGTGAATTACGAACATCGTGAGTGACAATAACAAGGAAATATTCAATGGTAAATGCTGCCCGTTGTTGTGAGTTATACATCCAGCACCATATCGTAGTCAGATTCTTTCTTTCGCTTACCACATTTGTTTATGAGCACTGCATACAATGTCAAAAGTATCACCCAGTAACTGGCGTACACTATTGCTCCTATGATGAGAACGATCTTTTCTGATTCAGGGAAAGGTTTTTTAGTCTGCAGGATTATTGTGTATATAATCCCAATGAAGAGAATGGTGAACCAAACTGATATAGGAATCAAACCAATAAAGTTCACCACAATGGTTTTCCTACCAGACGTTCCCCATCCAGACTTGTTTATTGTCGCTATTGCAAACATTTTGGCCGGTAACAGACTTGACATGTACAGTACGGAATAGAAGGACATGAAAACCATGACGATGTTACCTCGAAGGCAGCTGGCGAATGTCGACTTGATCAGTGCCACGGCCTGCACAATGAGAAGAAACAACAGAATGTTCCAGAGCCTTCCTTGGTAGAAGAGCTGGACCGCCGTGGCAATGAGAAAAAAAGGGAAGAATCCAGTAATCACAGCCTCATAAGTCATCCATAGATGATGCTTGTGGAACCACATGGAGTTGTAGAGCCATTCTCTGAAATACGACTTACTCCATCTCGTCTGCTGATTGAGCCATCGTAGGTATGTAATCGGCGTCTCTGTTAGGCACTTTGACCGCGCGGTGTATTTGGTTGCATAGCCAAGGCTGAGAACTCTGTTTGTGAGATGGCGGTCATCCCCAAAGCTGCAGTGGGACCCCATGAAGGTCTGATTGTACCAGTCTTCAAGGAACTCATGGAGGAGAGAGTTTCGGTACATCCCCAAAGGGCCGCTGATGCACTGCACGCAGCCAAAGTAGGACTGGCATGCTCGCTCAATATTAAAAGCCATCCAGTATCGCACACTGCTCAGGAACGAGACCCAAGATTCATATTTGTTTAGGATCTGAGAAAGGATTTAGGAGCAAAATGTAAAAAAAAAATTTTAAAAAATAAGATTTGAGATATTCAAAGTTTCCAATTTAGAATTTAAGGATGTTAGTTTTATAATCTTACTTGTACATCTCCTCCAACACCGCCAACCATAGGATCCTCCTCCAGAACCTTTACCATTTCCACCGATGATGCCGGATCAAGCATGGTGTCAGAGTCACATACCTGTGTTAAAACAAGAGAATACAGTTTAGTATTCAGTATCAAATACCATTTTGCTGCCAAAGTATCAAAACCGGAATATAGACATTTATTTTCTGGCACGTATAGAGATGAAATGCATATTTGTTGATTTAGCAATCTCTACTCTACAGTTTATTTGGTTAAGGAGTCAGACCTCTGTGTTTCTCTGAGCTCTTGTGCAGAGTGGTCCAAATGGGATAAATCAAATGTTTGGAACAAGAGAAGGAAATTCATTACATTTGAATTCCAATTTGCCTTTCAGCGAGAGTTGTACGCAAAAGAAAGCCAACAATATCCGTGCATGACAACGATACCCAATGTTTTTGGCGCTGCAGTTTGAAACAATCAAGTTTCACAAATTCACAACGATATCCTTCATTTATGGGTAAACGCGAGTTAATAAATATGAAAATGTCGCCATGAAAGTTATCTAACATAATATTGGTCACAAGTGGAGTTCACATAGATGGAGACCACTGACTTAAATGACAGGGACATGATATGCAGAAGAAAAAGTTTGGATTTTTGAGCCCAACAGAACAGATTCAATCTGCATATAGTATGAAAATACAGCTTTCTGGATTCTGTGTCTTTGGGAAAATCCACAACAAACACAACAATGACTGAAATGGGTAAATAGTACGATGTGTCTGAAGATAATAATGTTGGGAGTTACCTTCCAACATCCCAAAAATGAGGAATACCTTTTAGCTTTATCAAAGCCCCCTTGAACTATGTTACTCTGTACTTTTCTTCTATAAATGGTAATTTTCTGGCTTCTCTAAATCAGGGGATGAGACCTGTTCTCAACCTGAAACGTATCTGTTAAAAACAGAGACTTATGACGGTAGCAATGGATTAAAGATGGTTTCTCTCTAGATATTGATTATGGCCTTGCAAGATGGTCTTTGTGAAACAATTTCTGATGATGTGCAGGTTTTAGGCACCAATTTTGATAGAACTACAAACATTTTCATTGAACATCGAATCAAAAATAGAGACCTCATCGTATTAATGAAGTTTAATCAAAAAAATGTAGACTTCTTTTGCTATGTAAAGCCCAAATATTACTCTGGAGGACAAGAAAAGTCATTTATAGAAATAAAAACAGTGCAAGTGGAAAATATAATTATCTGCTCCATTCAGAACAAATGGTTCGATTTCAGGAAAAGGGGCCGTGAACAAGCCCAGATTACAACATGTGACAACTCCGACCTTAAAATTGGTTTCACTCTTTAGACAAACACATTTTTGTTGTTGTAGAGTCTCTGTAGACACCTTTGCCATATTTCCATGCCAGATTCGCAACCTAAGAAAAGTATTATGCTTACATTTTAGGGGTAAAGGACTTGAAATGTGCTGTTGCTCTTCGATACGCCCCTGTGGTGTGGCACAGGTGGAAATGTTGTCGATTGCTGTTTAAGTCATACTTCGTAATTATAAGCACTCTTAAACTGTCATGGCTGCCTGGGGAAACTAGCTTTTCTACTACATAATTTAGGTGTGAAAAGTATACTAAAAGTTTTATTTTGATTTGAAACTACCCAAAGGGTAAAACCAATAAGACGGCTTTTGAAATTTATTTCAACACGCCTGCCTAAGAGCTACTATACATATGTGTGATATCGAATTAATGACACAAACATTCAGGTGGTGTTTCGAATGTTTTTTTTACCTGAGAAAATAAAGTTGATTTAATCGAAGACCCTAAAATATAGTAACTGCACTCATTGAGTTCGAACATAAATGCAAAAGCAAGGTTCATTAAATAACAGCATTAGTTTCTGTCATGTATATTCAGTTTGCAGTGGTTAAACTTTACCTTTTGGTATTCATGTGCCTTTTAAAGCTGTTTCTCAAGGTAACAGTTAAGTTACCCTGGTTAACCTCGTTTTTTTTCAATATCTGGTTTGATCAAATGATACCCCATTGTTGGTTTTCTTCACATATGGTGCTTTTTTTGTTTTCATCATATGTCAATAAACATTGCTTTTTTTCCCAAAATAATCCTTACTCATTTCATTTACTGTGGTTTTACCTGATAAGCAATTTTGTAGTGACCAAAATTGTGTTGCTATTTCAGCGAAAACAAGACCTACTCAATGATGTATTTTGTCTCGGTTTTGAGCCACACTGAGCTACATATTGCTCATGTAGATTATATGACGTTGGAACTGACGTTTTTACACCTAAACATGAGCTACATCTGTCCTTTATACTACAGTTCACAACCAGGGGCACACAGCCACCATGTGTCTAAAAGCAATACAAAGGATTCTTTGTGGAACTTATATTTGCCTTGGCAGAGCCTCACCTTCTTTCTCAAGCCATCTCTCATCTTCCCAAGTGTAATCTTCTTTTGCTTCAACCTACATTTGACATGACCTGTCCTTCTTACACCCATATATTCTAATACAGTGATCCCTCGCTATAACGCGGTTTACTTTTCATGGTTTCGCTACTTCACGGATTTGCATCGTGCATTGTGTTCTGTATTCTGATCGGCTAAAAAGTCACTCCGCTTCTTCTCCACCTGTGCGTCGATAAAGTTGCAGTTTAATATGTACACGTACGTAAAACAGCTTGCCAAAATTTACATTACGTACGTGCAAATTCTCTTGCAATTTCGAGTTTCTCTAAAACCCATAATGTTGACAAAAAGCTCTGGCCCGACAAAAGCGCCCGCGGCAGGGCCCAAAGGGCAGCGGAAGATGCTATCTATCGCCGATAAGGTTAAGCTTCTGGACATGCTAAGGGAAGGTAAAAGCTATGCGGCTGCAGGTCGGCATTACGGAATGAATGAATCTTCCGTTCGTCTCCCGTTCTTTTCAATGTATAATAGAGTATTTAATTGTATAATAATTGTAAAAAAAAAAGGTTTCTACTTCACGGATTTTGCCTATCACGGGTTCTTTTTGGAATGTAACCCCCGTGAAAAACAAGGGTATACTGTATACCATTAGAAAAAAAATACCGATCACTCTGATGGTGATATCTGATTTACAACATTTAAACATGCATTGGTTTTGAGGCTGTTTTTACAGTTTTCAAGCCGCTTCTGTTGATGTCTTACCTGCACATAGTCGACACTCCTTCCCAGTGCTTTGAAGGCAGTGTACATGACCTCTCTCTTCCCGCCCCACTTCTGCATGATACAGACACACTTGTTGTTCAGGACCAGTCTGGAGACTTGCTGAAGGCTCTCAGCGTAGCTCTCATCCGTCTCCCCGGGCCCTCTGCTGTGAAAGTTACTTCGCCACACATATGTGGCTACTTTATCAAATCCCATTATTTCTTTAAAGATTTCCATCATGTACAAATCGTCATCTGAGTTCCCGTCAACCACCAAGATCACTTTGATTCCCGGATATGTCAGCCTCTTCACAGACACCAGACATTTCCTCAGGTAGTTGGGATCCTCTTGGTACGCAGCGATGCACAGAGCCAAGGATTTATTCAGTTTGATCGGCGTCTCCAAGGACCGCTTCATGTTTCGGTGTTCTAAGACCGCAAATAGGCTCTGGATAATGAGGTGAACAACCAGTATGGCTCCATAAAGGCCAAAAGATAGGTGATTGTGAGCTGTGGTGAAGAACTGATAGCCCATGATATAGGCTGTAGAGATGCCCAACAGGAGAGACACACCGAACATAGTGGTGCCAAATATCCGTAGGTAGGTGAGGACTCTTTGACAAGTCATCTAGAGAAAAAAAAAGAGGAGAAAAATAAATGCTTGCGACAAACATTTAATTATTGTTTGGTTTGCATTATTGTTTTGAACAGTAATTGAAGCCATTTATTGAGACTTAGGCATTAAAACCCTTGCTTTCAAGGGGTTGGTTTTCCCTGATTGTGGTAGGAGCTATTAATCTTTATCATGAAAGTGCTTGACAACAGAATGCCAACCATGCATTTGTCTAATCTGTTAACTTGGTTTTATTTTTTTTGACCTTTTGTTTTTTAACAAATATAGGGGAGGAAAGCTCTGGGCCTTTTCCCCCCTCCCGCCCTCCTGTTCGCCCATCTTCTACCCCTCCCCCGTTTAAATGTCAAACATTTGTCAGTTGCCAATTGTTCTAATACAGCTGTAGTGTCGGTGGGCTACATTACATTATTTCTCAATCTTTCTCAATTCCTTGTCACTTCCGCCATAGAAATGAAGGGGTTGAACTCATTGTCAGATGAGAACTCCATCCAAAATGTTCTGCTTTAGGGTCGCTTGTCCATGATGAAATATTCTGTTTTATGTGCGACCCAATGAAGGGACACTTTTTTTTGTATCTCAATCATGACCAGCTGTCTTTTATGAACACGGTCTCTGCTAAACAAAATCTGCTCACAATGTTGAAGTTTGTTTTCAGCACTCGTTTTTTAGCTGCCTCCATATGTTTGGCAGACCAATGGAGACCCACTCAATATGGCGCAATGCAGCGCGGACCACCCTGTGATGTCATCTGTTTATATCTCCGTGGGAAGAAAAGGAGAAGAGTTTTTAGTTTTGTTTCGTTTTTTTTTTTCGTGTGCTCGTTTCATGTCCTTATCCCAAAGACAGTTTCAAAAAAACGACGATTCTTTATAACTGGACGGGCGGACAAAGGTATGCAGAAAAGTGGGAAGTGGGGGGACACTATATAGATTTAAGGGGAATTAATTGTGCTTGTTTTTATTGTGTAACATGTTCCAAGAGACATACATGATTCCGCTTCATTGTTCTCAAGGCACACTCGAAACAGTTAGAATAGTAATACATATTATCACATAAATCAGCAGATATAAACAAAGCCACGTAGTGTTTGTCATTTGGAAAGAAAGCCTAAAACCACATCTAAACAAATAAGCCTGATGGACGTCTGGGAAGATTTATTCAAAAAGGGGAAATCGGGGGGATTTTCAGAATAATGCCAGGCTACAAAGAAATAAAAAGACAAGGCAGATAGATGTGCAGCAGATAACTTAACAAAACATTCAGCGCTGGAAGAGTGACAGTGGGGAAGCACAGAGTCTACACAACTGGAGAAATACACACACCCAGAAACCTCTTGGCTCGGACATAATTCCTTGTTCATTCAGCCAAAACCAGTGTAGCAGGCGTCCTCTGGCACGTGGCTCTCCACGTCAGACACTCATTTACAAGACCCCTGATAAATGACATACATACATACATACATACAAAAAAACTTATTTACATTTAGGCGGGGAGATAGGATTTTGCGATTCTGTAAATATACATTTTAATTGTGTGAATTTCAGAGCAAGTTTGATCAACTTCCTTTGGTGTGCATAGGATCTGTATGTGTGATTATTCTGTCTGAAAGTTTATTAAGTGGTGCAGAATAAATCCTTGAATGAACACAGACACTTTCAGGGGGGAAGAAATTGTTTACAATAAGCATCAAAACATTTGCACCTAATTTACAAAATGAATGCAAGCTTGCTGCTATTATCAGAGTCTGTGATAATGGGTCTAAAATGAGTCTAATCCAGTGATACCTCCATGACAGCTCTGACACTGTTCAAGCCTACTGGGATTGCAGTGCATTTGTATTTTGGACTCTAAGAGAAACAGAAGGAAGCTATTGCACTTGGACAGAATATATGCACACTCCACAAACTGATAGCTGCTTTGTGAAACCATGTTAAATCAATATGCACTATGTACTAAATAGTCTTCAAAAAGTTGTGCTGGAGCGTTTGGAATGGAAATATAAACCCAAACCATTAAATTGAAAACTGATTTTGTTCAACCGATTTACAACCTTTCATTTGCTAGCAAGCCGAGGTTCAAAATGAAGACTCTTGAGTTGTCCCATAATCCATATTTGGTAATTTAGTGAGTCAGCGCAGAAAATTAACACTTCTCAGACAAAGAAAATGCGCACGTCACAACAGGTCAAAAGCCCCTCTGGGCGTCTGATCCAGCCAAAAGGTCGGACTACTAATGAATAAAATTCATGATGGTCCTACGAACACTGGGCGTTGACCCCAAAGAGATAAAGCCTCAAATATGAACTGCATTTGTGACAGAGGAGGCGTCAGAGGCACGTGCAGGTGATGTCATGTTGTAGCAAGTACCATGGTGAGTTGAAGGTGTTGTTAGCACATGTTTATGATATCACCGCAGCTCTCTTGTTTGTTTTTGCATTTTGGCCTCGTCATTGTCTCTCTCTTTATGAGTCCGTCCAAAAGGGTTGGATGTATTAACAGTCATACTGTTATTATTAATAGTCTCTCGGGTAAACTCCCAATGGCTCTATTTCAGAAAACGTGACAATTGTTTCAAGCCCTGCGTAGACTGAGTTGATGGTGGGTTAGTTTCACCAACCCTGAATGAATTTTAGCAATGAATGACTGAATCAATGGATGATCTCACACTGGCTTTTCGGAGGAGACTCTGTTTACCTGCTTGAGGTAAAGGTTTCTTTCCTCCTTAGAGCTATCACAACATACAGCTGGATGGAAGTGTTAGAAATGGCACTGACATTTGAACCAATATTGCCATGGAACTCATCTGAATACTTTACTTGGAGACGCACAACACTGAACTCCATTTTTAAGAAAGATCTAGATACGTTCTGTGATGCCCATCATTGAAGTGTAAATGTGGACTGGAGCACTTCTGAGCTCTACAGCAAATTATCTATTTGCTTGTCAGAATTACAAAAATCGAGTATCAAAAAGACCTCCTTCATGCTCCCCTGAATTTCACTAAACAGGTGAAATTGAATGAAGATGCAATTTGTATCGTGTTTTTAGCAAACATGTCAACTGTGACTTTGTTTTTCTAACCCACGAGAACATTTGCATGAAAGTTATCTAAAATAGCTGCAGGCCACCTTACCAAGATGGGAAATTAAATGAAAAAAAAAAAAACAGTCTTATAGATATTTTAACTGCACAGGCAGTATGAAGGCAACCTATCTTTCTTTTCTCCAATGTATTTTTTTCATGCACTTTGAAAACTGTTTATTCACTTTGGTTGTCTTATAGGACAAAAAAATAAAGAAAACCTCATCCAACGTTCAATCCACATTGGAGTCAGTCAATATTCAATAAAGTTTAAATTTTGAATAAAAATGTTCCTTGGATATGTGACTTGAGGCTCTTATGCGATTAAATAATAGTTTTGAGGCAGGTTGATATTCAAGGGTTAGTTTATCAATTTACTGATGATTATTTTAGTTACTAAAAACTTGCATAACTTTCCATACATGGAATTACCTTTATTATAAATAGCATCACCAATCCAGTGATTGACATGTTGTTTAGAATGTACAACCTTAATGGATTTAATGATATGACAGTCATCAAGTCAGTTATACAAAGGAAAACAATAATACACGCTCTGATTTTTTTGTCATTACAAGATCCTAATATTTCTAAACAATTGCCATAGATACTGTGATTTATGAATTCAATCTAATTTTAATCAAAATTCATTCAATAATGAGTTAACACAATAAACACTGGACCAAATTCAGTTTTCAGGAATGAGACAGTTACGTTTGTGTGCGTGTGTGTGTGTGTGTGTGTGTGTGTGAGTGTGTGTGTGTGTGTGTGGGTGTATATAAATATATATATTCTTAGAATGAAACGATAAATCTTAAATAGAAGTATTTCAGATTCCCTGATGTACTTTCATAACTCTTTCATAAGTTATGTAACAATGATTACCTGTCAAAAATATATATAACTTGTCTTAATGTAAATGCTATTAAGCTGTTCTGTTGCAGCTGGAACCCGGCCATGTGTGCACATGTAAAGCTTAAGTTGCGATGTTTGTGTTCGGCTAGTGCACGTACGCGCACACAGGAAGAAGTATATGCCTGTGAACATAGAGTATGTGCTCTGTGAGGAAGTGATGGTTCAAGCAGATTCACAGGAGAGCAAGAAAGTGGAATCCCTTGACGGAATACCAGTTACAACATGGAACATAAAATATATTGGGTAACTGTGCATGCAAGTGCATGTGCATGTGTATGTGTGTGTGTGTGTGTGTGTGTGTGTGTGTGTATCCTGTATAGTCTGGGCAGGCAATATTAATGTCCAAAAAAGCTCACAGTTTTATGTTTCTGTGACTCAGCAGCCAAGAGTTCAGAGTGTCACGTTCCCATATTATCTGCTTTCGTCATTTGAGTTCAAATCACAAATCTTTAATATTGCAGTAAAGAGAAAACAAACTGGCACGTTTGACCTGCTGTACCATTAGCCTTAACAAAGTACCAGGAGTACTTTATCTAAATGAAATGGTTTCAGACTTCAATTAGTCTGCAGAGGGCTAGTAAAACATATTTTGTGACATTTAGGGTTTTCTGAAACCCTGTCATTGTTAAGGAACAGTTGAGGTTATCAGTACAAAAGAAATCAGGGCACTGACACCGTATTTCAAATTTCAGGCAGTATAAATGGAAAGCGACAAAGAAAAAGAGGGAGACTGTGTTTGTGTTGTGTGTGAGTTGGTGTGTGCCTGTGTGTTACATATCAGCTTTTTTAAACATATTGTTTGACTTTGAGATGGCGTCAGCGGCGTTGGTAGCACCTTGGCAGGCTTTTCTTAGATTTGAACAGTGGTGGGCCATCAGGGCCTGCAAGGCCTTCTCTGCTGGCTTTAAAAATATCTGAATCACAGATGTTAATAATATTTTGTCCATGAATACTTATTGAATAATTTTAAATCGTCCGTTCACTTCCTTTCATTGCTTTTCCCCTGGCTGTGCCACTTCCAGACCTGTATTTTCATATTTAAGCATTTGACCAATAACATTTTAGCCATCATCTGTTGCCAGGCAGGGTCAAAGTCAAAGAACTCTGCCTTGGGGGGAGGGGGGGGCACAATCGGTTCTGCAAGCCCTTTACGCAAAAAATAAGTCTTGATGACTGTTGCTTCAACCAATCAGATTTTGAGTTGGCGACATCAAAGCCTTCTAGCAGGCTTCAGCAACGTCAGCATATTCACACGCTCTGATTGCATAGTCAGAGAGGACAAGTGTATTAGCAAGGAGAAGCTTACTAGCGAGCTGCGAACAGAAATATAGTTGTGTTTGTTGAAGATCGGTTTTGTCAACCCACAATGGCTCTACATCCAAATCATTTGGATGTAGAGCCAATCGAGTTTGGTTTAATGCACGGTCACTGATGGAGAGCTGCCACTGAGACGGGCAAAGTAATGTAATAAGAAGTGAAGGTTGGTTGAATCAAATAATCTTTAATAATAATGCATTAACGTCACATTTTTTTTCTGTCTGCTGAAACGGTCCCACATAAAGAAGGTGAAAGGTCATCTAATTTTGCATGGAAGCAAGCATAGACTCTCCTCAGTCCTTCTTTTTGGCTTCCTTCTTCTTGTCAGAATCCCCATATGGTCATGGAGTGCACGACGGGAATCAGGTGGACAAACCCCAACTTGTTATATATTGTTACAACATCAAAAGGGAGTTAACGTGAATTGTCATCTATTTTCCCTTATTGTCCTTTCTGACTGAATTAGAATGTTGGGTAATAATAATCAAACCATGAAAGGTTGAATTATCCTAGAATAGTGTTTTTCATAACTTCCCCCTCACTGAGTCCTTCATTTTGCATCATTGCATTTATGGTGTAACAAGATTTTCCTTTTATTGTGCAGATCATACTTCAATAAAACTATGAAGTAAATTATTTCCTGATTTTGAACCCAAGCTGGTTTGGCCCAGCTTGAAGCCTTGGCTCACCCATAGCAGTTTTAAATGCATGTGTCCTTTTGGGTGGGTGTGAGAAATAGGCGAAGAGGCAAAAAAAGACAGGAGGGGAGGAAGAAAACGATAATATTCAGCAGGAAAGGAGGACAGTCTGCTTCAAGAGGCAGTTAGCTCACTTCAGTTCCAGTGGAGTTCCAGCTCTGGGACCAGAAGACCTTCACTCCAATTACAGGTGCAGCTCAAATGACAATGCATCCCTGCTGTTGCTATTCTTCTATTTTGGCTTTTCCTTCCTATGTCGCTGCAAATGTGATTTCGAAAGATTTCGTAGCAGCAAATCATGAAGGAATTTTGTACAGCACCGCAATGACTGCAACCTCCGTGTCTCACATCCACACTGATTCGACACTCCCCATATCTGGACAGGGACTGCTATCAGTAGTGCTCTAAAAGAAAGGTTCTCCTCCTTAAATGGTAGGATAGTCTATTCGTAGCACCCTGCATTATCATGACTAATTACAACATAGTGATAAAGGAGTCAAAAGCTCTGACTGAATGAATGAACACACGGCATCTGGCTATGACATAGTGGTGTCCTTTTTTTTTTTTTGTTTTAACTTTTCATGGTATGGAACTTTCCACTAGCTTCCTTACAATCAATACAATCATTAATGTCAGAAATTCAGTTACTCACACATCAGAACAGTATAACTCCTAGACCTGAGCAGTGGCATCACTCCTCCCTGTGAGACTGTGTGACTCAGTATGAGGTAGTGGGAAGCTGGAACCTCACTGACATCCCAGTTTTCACTTTTATTGGCCGTCTGCATTGCTGCTTCAGTGTTACTTTACCAGGGGAAAGTGGAAAAAATTGTGGTTTTAATGTAAAATAGATGAGGTAGGTGGTGTGTGTGCGTTTGGGAGGGTCCCAACAACTACACTCTCCCCCTAACTTCAGTGCCAGCCCCAAGGCTTGTGCTAAGAAGGTCCCTTGCTGTGCAATAATGGCACGTGAGACTTGTTGTGAGCCCTAATGGGGCCGAGTCATGGAATGCCTTCCCCTCTTAGTTAAGTTAGGAAAGCACGGTTTAGAAGAACATCCTGTAGTGCTGATGAGTCGGCAGTACAAAGAATATGACTGGATAACTGCCTCAAACCGTAAACTTCTTTTTGCCTTTTCCATGGCAATATATATACACACACACATATATATATATATATATATATATATATGTGTGTGTGTTTGTGTATATATACACATCTATAGCATTGGATAATTTACTTTTCCATGTAAATATATTATGTATGTATGCATGCATGTATGTATGTATGTGTGTATGTATATATGTGTATATATATATGTGTGTGTTTATATATATATATATACATCTTCTTCTTCTTCTTCTTTCGTCTTTTTCCCGTCAGGGGTCGCCACAGTGAGTCAACTTTCAACTTCCTTTTTATATATACATCTCACACATCTCCTTCATATATGTATATATATATGTATATATATATATTTATATTACTTTACAATACCTTTCACTACATTTACTTTTATATATATGTATTAATTACATGGAAAAATAAATTATCCTCATTCTTTTACTAACATAAATCAGGTTTTACCTTTTACTGCATTTACTTTACATTGATATATATATATATATATATATATATATGCATATATATACATATCCCTTTACACGGAAAAGTAAATTATCCAATTATCCAATGGCTCATTATTGTACTAACATAAATCAGGTTGGATTGCTCCCACACTGATCCCCGCACTCAGTTGAGAGCTCCCTGCAGGGCTTAGATTAGGGACAGCGTGCACGTACAGATTATTCATAGACTGGATGTCCACACATGCATTTTACACAGCTCATGTGTTCTTATTAACCAAACAACTGGTAACAGTGATTAGGTTTGAGTGTTAATGCTCTTGTGAAAGTCTGCTTTTGCTTTCATTAGATCCAACTGAGAGATCCCCAATTTAGTCCGAATCAGTTCAGAAAGAACTCGCAGCCAGAGCATCGACGAGAGACATCAGAACTTGCGTTAAAGCAAACACTTTTGATTAAAATTATAATTGTTTATATGATTATAAGGGTGGGTCGCTAATCTCAATTGTGTTCGCTTGTTTGTTTTTCCTGGTTCCAGCTCAAGAGAACTCCCTGGGAAGAAATAATAAGAGGGACTCCCCAGGTGTGGAATGGAAACTTTACATCACATACATGAACGTCAGGAATTCACTGACATCCAAAGCACAGATGGTCATTCCTTGTGTGAGTTTTATATGAGCCAACAACAGTATATCCCGGCTGTGAGGTCACATAGAGAGAGAGAGAGAGAGAGAGGGGGGTGTGTGAGGTTCATTTGCATCTCACACATCTCCTTTATTCCCAAGGTGGCTGTTGTGCCAACATTTACAAATGCAGTGGGTCCGCAACACTATTTGTTTTGTTTTATAATGGTATTTTCTTCCCCAAACCATTGGATTCATAAACTGCTGAAAACTGGATGGGTGGTATCACGCTTCATTAGCGATTGGTCAAATACCTCTTAGCAATGAGTAACATTATTTTAAACACACAGGCAGCTCGGGAAATACTAGCGCCGCCCCGGAGACACTAAATTACGCGCGCATATGACGAGGCGGAGTGTGTCCCGACTCCTATTGGCCCAAATACCTTGAAAATGACGCACGACGGTGATGCGTTATTTTATGATCTTCATGTCTGCTAAAACTTTTTTTCTTTTTTTTTTTTGTCACGTGTAGAATGACATGACAGAAAAAGGAAGAGTATCTTTGTATATCTTTATTTCGGTGGTAGAGGAAGATATAAAGCAACTAAATTTGGAATTTACGCACCACCGATCCAGCTGCTGGGGAAATGACAGCCCCTAACTTTTGCGCGTCTCTCTATCATATGAATCTTAAATTGGCCAAGCGTTGAAATCCCGTTTCTCATGCTGTCGATTACACTTTAAATAAAAAAAAAAAAGAATATTTATCAGCGTTCCGGTTCACACTGACCAAATGGACCGCCTACCTTGAAGCAGCTGTCGTCCGTCCGTCAGAAAGGATGCAGGTCCCGGTTCCGCTCCGAAGGGACAAAAAAAGTCTCGCAAAGGTTTCAGAGGATACCTCTGCTCTCATGAATCCATTCAAAATGGTCCTTTTTTTTATAGAAATGTATAGACAAAATAAAAATAAAATCGCACAGTCACAAAAGCGTCTACGCGCCCCATAGGTGCGCAAACACGTACATCGTGCCAGTCAACTTTGGCGTCATTCATGTAAAAAAAGTATAAATAAAGTAAGGTTATATAGAAATGATAAATAGTTTTCTCCATCAACTTGTAGCAGTTTCATTCATTGTCAAAAATATAAAAACCAAAAAAAAAATAAAAGAAGGCATCAGATGAATAATATCAACCAAATAATCAGACAATAATACTAATGATCAGAAAGTTAATTCAGAAAGTTATGTTTGGCTGTCTAGGGACTTGTATTAAATTCTAGTTTCTCCAAGCATCCAGGTTACAGAGTCTCTTGCTGCTGTTTCAGCTGTCTAATCCCTTGCAGACGGCTGTGTGTGTGTTGAGCCTCCTTTATGGCTGCTGCGGCTCCCAAACCCCTTTTACCGGGCTACAACAGATGGGGGGAGGTTTGGGGAGGACAAGGAGGGGCAAGGAAGAGAATTGGGGGGGAAAGAGGGATGGAGGGGAGGTGGGGATTGCTCTCATTCAAACTCCTGGCAGTGTGAGATATTGGAGAGAGAGAGAGCGAGAGAGAGAGAGAGAGAGATGTACAGTCTGTCTGCTCCTGATTTTGAGTTTTCAGGCGGGTCTTTGTCCTAAAATTGATGGGAAAAAAACAACAATGCATATTACGAAGGGCATTGTTCAGAAGCAGGTAAAGGGGGCTGCAGATCAGCTGGAGCCAGTGCACAAGCAGGCTGGCGTTCTCATGTTATGGAATTTCAGTCATTTCATTGATTCGTATGGGAGGAGCTGCAGTTCCAGTGACCGACCAGCAGGGGGCGCTATGTTACACAGTACTTCTCAGAGTGAACTGTGGAGCAGCTCATTTTTAAAGGGGGGGGGGTGTCCAATACCCAACCAAATTCGGGATTTATGTTGAGCAATTACTAGAACTGTTCCACAATATCTGGAAAAGGAAGAAAGAAAGATGGAAAGCAAGAAACAACAAAAGACAGAAACCGTGGCAGGCAACAATATTTGGCTTATTGTTGCCGTTAAGTGAAAACTACTTTTTCTCATGAACATCCTGACTAAGTTGGTCTTTTTGAAACACTTGTGGAAAATGTGTGGGATGAAACTAGCCGTGAATCCAAAGATCAGAACAGTGGCACTTTTTCAAAAATCGGGACTGTCACGCTGAAAACAGCGTATTGGAAATGGAGTGTGAGGCCAGGAATAGAAATGAAGCCGGTAGAGACCCCTGTAGACCCGCATTGTTTACGAAACATGCAGAAAAATATACACTTTCCAAGCTCCGGTGGGTCCGAGCCCATCGGGGAGAGACATGAGAGTCACCGGGGTCAGATGCTGTTTTGGGCCAAATGAGCCTTTGCTTTTTTTACTTTTGCTCCAGCTCATTAACTCAAATATTCATTTACAAAAAAAGACGCAGCACTACTCGAAGACTCAAAGGCTTTCTTTAAGTTAGTTTAGTGTTAACCCTTTATGGAACAGAGGTGTAACTTGGATCACTGTCGCCAGTTCTCAAATAGTTTTGTCAAGCTTGTCAAATATGTTGGCTGTAACAATTTTACTTGAATGACATCTACACGTCATTCCGTTTAAGCGCTCTTTGCATTTCTGATCATGTACTTTCTATTGTTTTATCTTGGGGCTCAGTTTGCATGCCTCCACTTGGTAGCTTAGCGGTTCATTTCCCAGCTCCTCCTGCCTGCATGCCAAGGTGTCCACGGCCAAGACACCGAACCCCAAGCTGCCCCCGATGGTCTGGTTAGTGCCCTGCATGGCAGCTGAGTTTGAAACTGCAATGTGTTGAAGCATTATACAAGGGGTAACCATTTATCAGGATATCTCGTACAGAAATGGCTGATCACTTTGTAAGTGGTGCATGGTATGAGGATGGACGTTACCATCTTTGGAGTGTCATTGTTGATCTGATATTCATAAATATGAGGCAGTATTCATGACATGAATCTCTACCAAATTGCCATCTGAATATATAGATTTTCTTCAATTCTGTTTGCTGCGGTCAGATTCTACAGTTAGGAGCCAACATCAGAGCATTCAAGAGCATACTGAGCGATCATCCGGGGAGATAAAGCGAGCTTTTTTTTCCCTCATCAGCGATAAAAGATTTTACTGCTGACCAAAAGATGGATTTACTTTTGCCTCAGGCAATGAAGCACCTCTAGATTATATATAAGATATCTTTCCTACAGAAATGCTCACTCCTCATCCAAAATGCTTAGTTTAGGCACTGGGAGAAATGGTTACACGTGTAATCATTTAACAAAAAAATACTTGATCCAAATCCCTTCATTGTCAAAGAAAAATGTCAAAGAGAGGATTGTTGAACTTAGTGATGCGATGTTCTGCAAGTTGTAGACCTCACTTCCCCATAAAATGGTCAGGGGAAAAAATGTGATGTTTCCCGTCATTCTCCCTTTGAAAATGATGGATCTTAATTACTGCTTCTTTCACAGATGGTCAGAGACCATCTTTGCTGCCAGACAAGAGTGATTGGTGATTCCCAAAAAAAATCCTGGAACGTATCACAGATGTCACAAGAGCTGTGTTTGGCAGCAGTGGTGTGGTTTAGGAAGGATTGTGGTCATGGGGAAACAAACTCTTCTGTATGGCTAGACCTCATTTGATGTTTAGCAACTAGATCACTTAACTTAAGGGCATCACTGGAGGTCTGGGATGCGCTGAAAACGTAATTTTTTTTTTTTTTTTTTTTTTTTTTTTTACAAAAAACACATTCTGCATGGGCACTAGACATGCACATTGTGTGTAGAACAATGTCAGAGATAATAGTGTGGGTGCATCCTTCTATTCAGATACGTGTACAGCATTTGTGTGAGTGTCAGATGAAAGGTTGCAGGTGTTTAATGGCGTTGAAAACTTCATAACCAGCTGTCTGCCGTTAGATTTCTCACCAGTCATCCGAGAGATATCTTTGAAGTCCAATTCTCTAAACACAATACCGTCAACAGCATCTGTCATTACCGCTTTGGCGATGTGAGATCTGAATCAAACAGCGTTATCCGTCAGCCGACTGCCGCGCCTGAACAATTTCGCTTGCGAGTCTTCACAAACGAACGGAACGAGCTGCATCGAGTGGATTTTCGTGGATTTTATTCTGGAAAAAAAAAAAGGTATCATGTTTTCGCTCTGGCAAAATCATCACTTTTGATATTAATGATTTATCCTTTATTAATCTCTCGTGGGGAAATTTGTTTTCTGCAATTAACCCATCCTGGATGAACCACGAGCAGTCGGCTGCTGCAGGGGAGCAGTATTTTGCTAAACAACACTTCGACACACTAGGTGATCCCAAAGACGATTGCTCTCCCTCCTGCACCACATCGCCCCTATTTTCACCAAACTTTTGCTCGGGACTGAACAGTGACGATTCATATAGATGTTTTCTTCACGCCAGAGGTACATAAGCTCTGATGCACTCACAAAATTGTTTGTTTTTGCGGTCAAAAATCACTATGCCGTTGCAAACTGGTGTAAACAACGCACAAATGATGTATGAGGCATAAATCAGCTCATATATTTTGAAAGCAAACTTAGCGGGTGCTAAAAGCGGACTCAATCCGTTTGTGCTTAATTCTTCTTATTGAAATGACTCCAAGCTTGATTGAGTGAGGACGGACGGATGGATGGAACGGATCTCAACTCGGTGTAGCTTAACCACAAACCAGCGCCGCCTCAGGGTGTGGTTTCGGGGCGTGAAATGCAGATTCCAGCAGCTCAATCAGGAAGCCACCAAATACATGCCGCTGATTGGATGTCGACATCGGGGCTTGTTGCTGGTGGGATTATGTCAGAGACGCACACATAAAATGACTCGAGTTGGGTGTGACATACTTGAACATACATGAACACACATGAACACACATGTACATGAGTCTCTTCACGCACACACGCACACGGAAGGCTACCGTGTTGAATTTCCTCTTCCTGACATCGAGAGTGTTACTCCGAGTTTCAAGTGCAATTGGTACCATGTGTCTGTGCTCTTAAATAAATCAAACCCTCAGCCTATGATTCCCTCAAGCCTCTCTGGAGGACTATTTGTTAAGCTGTGATTTTCTCCAAAATTAAGAAAATGAGGAATATCTTCTTTTCCTTCTTCCCAGACTGTAATCAGTCATGAGAAAGAAATAATATTTTGGAAGGGCAGGAGTCAAAGCAGTGTGTTTGTCTCATTTGACTGTCAGCTTGGTTAAATAGATATATCACACATGGCCAAAGTGTTCCATCCAAAGAGGATGCAGAAAGAGAGTTCATCATCTCACAACTTAATTTCTGTTTGAACATTGTTCGGGAATTTTGGTTGGACAGGAGATGGCGATGGCACCAATATGGACTCTTTTGCTTTCCTGTCGAGACAAATCCTGTGCAATATTATGACTGGGCACGCACTCGTTCTCACGTCAACTGCCGCAACTTCTTTTCCAGTCTTAAAATCATGATCCGGAAAATTATTTTTGTGTTCGTGAACCGCACCAAGTACTGGTGTTGTCTTGAAGTGCAGATGCCACAGAGACTTATTGTTGCCTTATCGTAACCATTTGATAATGTTTTTCAAATTAAAGTATTTTTTTTCCATTTAGAAACAACTTGTTTGGCCGGCCACACCAACCACTCAATTGTGCTGCCTAAGCCCATCAAGGAGTCATGGCTTTTTTTTTTGGCGTTGTTGTTTCTTTTATCAAATCCAGATCATGCATGGAATACTGTTGCATAGGAATAGGATTGGATACGTCTTATTATATCTTTTTTTTTTTTTTCTATTTTAGAAATCTACACTGCTATCCAATGTACAGAGTACACACTTTGTGAATGGCAGTAATAAGAATTGAGAAAATCATATTTTGGCTTTAAATTTCAAAATGGAATATTTTTGTTTATTGGAAATATGAATTACTTTATCAAAATTTCTCTTCAGTGCATTGAAACAAACTGTTCCTTACAGTTGTTTAGTGACTCAGACACACATTTATCTCTTCCTACATGCAGACAGTCACTTGAGGTGGAGCCATGGTTGTAACAGATAGCAGTGACCTTTGAACCTGCAAGGAAAACACCTTCTCTGTTGTCCTATTCCTTCTGCCTTCCTCTGGGTGCAGCTTCAAATTTTCCACAAGTCCTATGACGCCCCAGACTGAGCCTCTATCATCTGGTGACACACACACACACACACACACATCAGGTCAACCAAAAATAATCACTCAAAATACTAAAATAACATCAACCAAAAAAAAAAGTAACCTCAGCTGATTATTATATTTTATCAATCATTTTCATTTAATACAACTTACATAAAGCAATTCTTAACACTAGCTCTTCTGAGATATCTACTCATGGTTATGACTGAAGCTTCACTAAATGAAAAAAAAAAAACAAAAAACGACAAAGACAGAAAGCCTGGATGGTGCTCATTTTGAATTGCTGCGAGTGGGCATGTTCCCATTAGGGAGTTGTGGTACAACATGAGGGAGAGACTGTGTATTTGTAAGTCTGTTGAGAGACAGACACTGAAAAGGTCTGGACAGACAAACCCCACCCTTCTTGTTGTGGTATTGTTTCCATGGTGATTCCTAAGACCGTGCCATTATAGAATTAGAGGAGTAATTTCGAAGTTTCGCAGGGTGACTCTCTCCATGCCTATGCTTCTCTGCGTCTTTTACTCTTTCTTCCTCCATATCTCACCACCTTTACCCCCTCTTCTCCCTTGTCGTCCAGTGACCCCACCCCGGTTATCATCCGTGTCACGTCTGCAAAAAGCTTCTGCGAGGTGTCATTTGAGGTCACGCAGACCTCGGAGCAACAGCCTATATTGTTAGCATGTAGCCAGTCATCTTTCCTCCCCCACACTAGAATGTGCATGGATTATTTGTAAGCAACTTGGCAATACGGATACTTTAGAGCACGTGCGTCAAACTCAAGGCCCGCGGGCCAAATGTGGCCCACCGTGTCATTTTATGCGGCCCGCGAAAACGTCTTAAATGGTCTGATTGTCTTAAAATAAATAAGTCAGTGACCATAAACTACATTTCATGCCGATCACGTTACCCGCCTTTAGATTACAGTGTATCCGCATTAATACAATTTTCAGCATGTGTGAGAATTTAGAAATAAAAATCATTCTTAAATGTTCAAGAAGAGAAAAGTTGATGCAGATGGAAGTTTCAAGAACGACGGGAATGCGTATGTAGCATTATGGATTTAAATGAGCAATTTAACATGAAAGAGTAGGCATTTTGTCACCAAACACGGAGCTAAATATGCTAAAGTTAGCCCTCCAGAAAAATAAAAAATTGTCCAAGAATTAAAAGCCAAAAAGTTACGTCTGCATTTGCATCGATTCTTTGGATTTTAATGAGTTTTAAAGTCAGTTATTTAACATTAAGGAGTAGTTACCTTTATTCTACATTACATTTAATTACATTTAACTTGTTAGCATCACATGTGGCCCTTCGAGGGCAGCCATTATGCTGTTGTGGCCCTCTATGAAAATTAGTTTGACACTCTTGATTTAGAGTATCATAATATAATATGGTACACATGTTTGTGCTCATAATCATGATATCAGAATTGTCTTATTTTGTTCACACACTGCATCAGTGATTGACAGTGACGAGTATCGTGGCTGTAGGATCATGAAAAACAGGAGAAAAGCATATATGTTTTAGACTTATCTGACATGGGAAAAACTCCTTAACGGGCCTCGTGGTTTTTAGGGTAACTTGCGATGACTGAGTAAGAAACGGATATGAAAAAGTAAACTCAAGCATTTACTGTGCCATGAATCGAAGCAAGAACATCGGATTTCATGATATTCTGTATTTTAAGTGTGTTTTCCTCTTCCTTTCTCGGTCCAAAGGTGCCAAAAATATGAATGAACTGATTGGAATCCAAAAATTTGGGGTAAATATTCCCAACATGTCGGATGGTGTTAGAGTATCAACAAAATCATTTAATATTCATTCAAACCGTTTAATATTTCTACATTGTAGAGAGTACTATTTATAAAACTCAGCTTTATATGTTGTCGTAATTCCTTGATTCATGCAGAAAGAAGAGGATGCTGTGATGTTCTCATGACATATGAGTGTTGATATTTTGTCATTTGTGTAAAATATCACACTCTGATCAAATCTGGGTCATTCAGTTATGAAAGATTTTACATACAACTCCTCGGGAAATGGTTGTTTGCAAGATACATTCTTGCTTTGTTTATTTTTAGAATGACCAATCAATCACTAATAAATAAGATTCATTACAGGTTAAGGAAATATGTGGAAGAATCAGCATTGCATTTGCATAGACTTAAAATTACACCTCTTTTTGTTGCTTACTGTAAAAAACTGAACTGTTTGCTCTGTGTGTGTGTGTGCGTGCTCTATTTTTGCATAGCAAGTACCTTTCAAATTCCAAAATAAGTTTACCGATGATAACTTTACACCACAACTTTTAACCGAAGTGTGGTTAAATCAGTCATTTCACATGCGTTCATTTTTCTTAACCCTTGTGTTGTCTTGCGGGTCAAAAGTGACCCACTACCATGTTTAGCTGTTGAAAAAACACCTTAACCTATTTTTTTCCAACTTGAAATTTTAAGACTTTTCCTAAAGAGACCCCATAATTAGAAAAAGTGATACTTCTTTTTTGTTTATGTTTCCATGTGGGCTGTATACCACTGGCGTTACAAAGATTGTCTTACGAGTCATTTTTGACCCGTAAGACAAGGGGAGTAAACACAATGTTAAGATCGCACGAGGGTTAAATTGAAGGCAATCCTGAACATGCAAGTGCAAAATGTATTCATGAAAACGCTGCAGCAAGTCCAAAATGTGCATGTGGTTTCATTTAGTTTCATTTGTTGTGAAGGCCACTCACCTGAGTGCACGCTTCCCCAGTGACAGTGACAGGCCAGCCCGGGCCAGCGCACACTCGGGCCTTCTCCCAAATACAGGAAGTCTGGTGGTCATTCTTTACCGCCTCTGTTTTCCTCAGCCGTGCTTCAAAGAGCCGCTGTTATCAGAGCCGTCGGTTAATGGTTTTACTCAGAACTACAGAGCTTTTATCTAAAAGCTAAATGATGGTCGTAAGTTCCTCATAGGTGTTTTCTGTACAGTTTTTTTTTTTTTTTTTCATGTGGTGTTTTGGTTCAGTTCATTTTAGCCGATTGAAAAACAAAGTTAACTGACAAAAGACAAATTCCAAAACCCTGTATTATATGATCCATTAAATTTGTCGGATAAAAATGATCACTCCAGTTTTGGGTGACAAACACGTAGATATTTCTGTTTATCTAACTTCCCAGGGCAACCCTTGTGTTTGAGCTGATGCCTGGGAAAAAAAAAAAAAGGAGAAAATAAAAACACTTCCAGTCTCTTAAGTGGAATCCTTTGTTTGGTAAATAAGCTTGAAAACATTTTTTGAACAAACAGCATCAAGGCTGCTGCTGCTGCTGCTGCTGGATATTAAAGGAAAACAGACCTCTGTGTGTGATACTTCCTGTAAGTACTCATTTAAGTACTCATGTAAGTGACTCATTTTACAAACCTCAATTGCTATTATGAGCGTTGGGTGAAATAATGACAACATGGTCTTTCATCTGTTAACACTTGAACATTGTTCATGCTGTACTGGGTAGCCATTAACTACTAACTGTTTTAAACATATGCATTAAAACATGAGAGAGCTAAGGTTACTGCTAGTGGAGGTGGTTTTCGTTTTATTATCCTCCGTTTGGCAGATGGATGGGCAGAGAGTTGGGAAGTAGGTAGATCGGAGTGAGATCACCAACAGATGCTGCTCTCTAATACTAATCAATAAAAAAAAAAAAAAAAGATTAGGTGATTTTTTTTTTTATCATTATTCTAAGTGTGCTTACTATTTAAGGTATCAGAACATTATTCTCAATATTTGTTCAAAAGATTATGATAATTCATTTCAATCAAGTTTTTTTTCTTAAACTTTTAAACTTGACCCAGTGTAACATAATCCTGTATGTCATTGAAGGTTATCTTATCTATATAGCCAAATACTTTTATCAGATTGATGGATTTTGTGGATGAAATGCTGTGGACTTGCAAACAGCTTGCCCTCATTTCTGTCATATAACTTTACGTAATTACTTGCAATGTATTCTGCTGTTAGGTGTAGTTATTTGTTTTGTTTTTTTTTTCCTTTCAATTTGTGAAAATTTCTTTTATCTCCATGCAAAGATTCTAAGAAATTATATTCAGATTCATTGTCATCTTTCCATTGCAACATATTTGTACATAAAATATATTTGTTAAATAAAACACAGAGATTCCTTAACATCCCATCGCTACAGACCATCAGATTTAATTTGGGATGTGACATTTTTTAAGCAACAGCCTCTTTCTCAGATTGCAGATATTTTAATTCCTGCATACTAATCATGTCGGGCAGAGAAAAGTGAGTGGCCGTACGAATATGTACAATATTGATTCACATGTATAACAGAACGTGATTATTATTGTGTTTTTGTTTTGTGTGAAAATCATGGTTTGCTGGTTTTGTTCTATGAACACAGTGACATTGATGCACGGTTCATTTTGTGCAGTAGCAAAACATATACCTATGTCTTGAATCGGAAAACAATTATATTTTATTTTTCAAATAAAGAAGGGTTCGGTGAATGCGCATATGAAACCGGTGGCGTTCAGTATCTCCAACAAGGTTAAGAACTACCGGCTTAGAGTATTGAATAGAGTACACACACTGATTTTTACTTCTTTTTTTGCAATTTTCATATCCCTACCATTGTGTTATGAATGTATTAATGGAATTACGGGGTTACTTCTTCATCAAAAATCTCAATGATATACACGGTGAGAAGCGACAAGGTTTATGGGGTCACTTCTGGTCTGTCTTCACTGCTGTCCTTTGTGGATCTATTATCATTTAACCTTTATATCATTAAGGCACCGTGTTGCATATTTATCATGTGATTACATTTTTAACAGCTCTGCAAGAAATATTGCAATAACATTTCAATAACCTTGTTTAATGAGTACATCTTTGGTATTTGTCAAAAGGGTTGATTATATTGATAGCATAAGTAATTTTGGTTAAATAACAGTTTATCTGATCCCGAATTCACTTGCAATGTCATTAAAAGTTTATCCACTTCAAAAAGCAGGGATATTTTTTCCAAAACGACCACATCTGCTTGTTTTTTAGTTGAATTAATATGTTAAATGTATTCTCTAAATCATAGATTCGGCAACAGAGGGGTGACCAGGCGGAGGCTAATCTGCAGCATAGCGTGGCTCAAAAGATGTAAACACACAAGCATGGCATCAGTTATTTTGAATTAAATGTTTCAGAGGTCTGGATAAGGTTTATTAGCTGTTTTTTCAATATTGTGTTACTGCTTATCAGTCTAGGATCTACAACCTGAATATTAAAAAGAAAATCCATATTTCCCCAGCCCAAACATTGCTCCTGCTGATTATCCAAAAGCTGGGTGTGACGGAAACTTTCCGAAAACAGATTAACTTTTTACAGAGGTCATGATTTATACATGAACCCTAGCAACACATTGGTAAATATTTTGCACTTTCTAAACCCGCAGGCTCAAGGAGTATCTTAGATTTTCGGAGAGAAGGACTTCCTCTTAAAGCTTGAAAAAACAGCAAGTATTATTGATGAACATGAAAAAAACTAATCTCTCATGTCGCTTAAAACTCAAATGGGTGATTTTAGTGGTTTTAGTACATGAAATGTGTGGTCAATTATATCCAACAAGCAGAATATCTTGTTGTCTGAGGTCATTTCAGCGTGCATGTCGGTCTTATCCGGGCAGACAGGTCAAACATGTGACGGAACTGAACCCCTGCTATTCGATCCAAAGACCCGCGGGTCAAATTTTTCTCTCTTTATAACACCTCTGGATCCCTCTCTCTCACACACACACACACGCACAAACACACACACAATGTGTGCTTGCATGTGTCTTCCCAGCCATATCATTTTCATCATAGAAATAAAAAAAAAAAATGTATATTTTCGAACAAATTCACATCCACATCCATCATAGCTTTGCTTTCCCTTTCATTCTTTTTGCTCAGTGGCCAGACATAATTGTCAGCATGAGCTCAAGCCTCGCGGGCCAAAGTGCAAAATGTCAGGTCCGGGTTCCCCGAGGTTCCAGCATCACATTTGACCCACCAGGTCCATGGTCACAGAGCCATCTGGAGCGTCACGTATTAAAGGTTTATAACCTCCGGCAAAAAGAAACATCTTAAAACGATGCACCGTTTGGAAGTCTGGACTTTTTTTTTGTTTGTGGTTTGTTCTTGGCATCACAAAGCATTGAATTCTTTGGAGTCGGACGCAACGGCGTTCATTCTCATTGTTTCAAAAAGTTTCCTCAAGTTTTATAACATCCATGATTTGAATTCAAATATGTCTGTCTTTTTTTAAGAATTTGTAGATTTTGATAATAATTAGAAGTTCCTCTTTGAATATGATCACTTAAATAATGCAGATTTAAAACACATTTTCAAACAATGCTGATTGTTAGATATTTTTACAACCATTCATTGATTTGCTACTACAGTAAAAGTTTCCTCTGTCTCTTTTTCAATGAGTCAAAACTTAAGCATTTTTTAATTTTTGGCAATTTATTAAAAAAAAAAAAAAAATTAAATGAAATGTATTTCAAAATACTGTCCCCTGGTAGCTCAACTGGCGTCGATATACAGCTGAAAATGAACGGTGTAGATGGTCCAAGGCAAACAGAAATGTAAAAGTCACAATAAAGCTTATATAAACAATTATTTTCATCAATGTTTCCCCGTCGCTTCACCGAGACGTACCAGCGTTATTGCATCCAATTCTTTGGCAGGTTCTCCCACTGAGACAAAAGCAGACCAGCTGAGATGTCTATCAGCCCCAAATCTGTCAGATACCAACAATTTGTCAACCCCGCTTCCCGTTTTTAACGCTACAAAAGGAACACATCTGAGCGGTGTCTTTTCAAATATCCGTCTTCAAGGATGCCTGCCAAGTTACTGATAAGAGGCCGATCGAGCATTTCTGGTATTGTCCTCTTTCTAGCCGGTGTCCTAGAAAGACTAATGGACACCTTGTAATGGGGAGGTATTCAAATTGTAGTTTTTCTTCTGCTTTCAAGTTAAAGACTCTGCCATCCAGTCTTGTCACAGTTTGTCAATCTGTCTTTTTCATTTCGCTCCCAGCAGGTTTCTTAGAGATAAATAGGGACTAATATCTGCTACGCCGTTGAAGTGCAGGTATATTTCATCTAGAGGTCAGGAAGGACAGGCCGCAGCTGTCTCGGGTGAGATGAACTGACGCCCGCGGCGATCAATATTCTGGCGGTTCCAGCCGCTGCATCCTCTTCCTTTATAACCCGCTGACTGACCTGATAATCTCTCACTATGTGGCTCTTTGAATGACTTGTTCGCAGTCATCTGATCTTTTGCAAATTTCACCGTGAAATTTCGATTCTTTTTTTTCTTTCAGTTTTTTGTCGCCACACCAAAAACATTTTTTTTCCATCTCCAGTGTATGATGATAACTACTTTTCTTTCGCTCCCTCTGAAATAATAAATCGTCTCTGCCATCAAATAGAGCGTCAAAGATAGAGAGAAGTTAAAGGATCCGAAATAGGATTCGTGCTTCATGTGCCAACAATACCTGTGTGAAACTCATCTTCTGTCCATCTGGACCATATTTGCAGACACTGCTGTCACTGACCCCCTGTGGCCTCCGGCCAATAGACTCAGATATTTGCGGCCGACGCAGCACAACGCAGATCGCCTGAAATATCAAAAACGGGCTCCGGGGAGAGGGGGAATATCTGGAATCAACAGACCTCTGAGATAATCTGAACCTGCACGATGGACGGACGATGTAGTGACTCGCTGGAAGGATAAAGACGAGTTTAAATCCTGGGTTAACAGAACTCAGTCCATCAACTGTCTGGGTCTGTTGACGTCTTCTTATTGTATTCTTCAAACGCTATTATTTCAATATTAAGGGCCAATCTTATGTTTGTGCCAATTTGGGTTGGAATGTAGGACTAACACCTTTTTCTTTATTTCTTTCAGGGAATACTTCTATCTATCTAGCTACTGTCAATATTTATTTATTCTTCCCATCACTGGAAATTCTGTCAGGAAATCCCTGCTTTATCAGAGAGGTAGTTGATTGAAAGTATTATTACTGGTCTGTCAGACTGCCTACCAAATAATGCTCAACTGAACATTTTTCTTTTCTTATTGTGTTGGACTGGAAACATGACATTGGATCACACTAAGGCAAAAGGCTACTGAGATCATTTTAATTTCTTTTAAACAAATACCCTTTTTTAGAAGGGATCATTTTGATACATCTTATACTCCATAATATGGAGAGGGATTAGTATCCGCCTTATCGTGTTAGCAAATTGTTTTCTCAAGTAATGAGGGACTTTTTAGATATTAATACAAAATATTATAAGAACAAATCCATCAATGGATGGATGGATTATAATAACAAAGAAAGTGCTTTACTGAGGTGGAGACGTTGATGCCACGTTAGCGATTATTGCTCTCGCATCAGATTTGGTTGCAGCAGTTGCTGTCCGGTTGTGGTTTGACACAATCTTAAAAAAGTAAAATCTGTCAGCGATGATGAAATGCAGACTGGACAGTCTCCCAGAACTTATACTGCGCTGCCAAAACAAACTGTCAGAAGGTGTGGGAACATTTCAGGTGCTACAGATTCATTTTAAAATGTTGGCCTGCGTCATTTCAGGGCTCGATTTCAGGCAATACATTGACGGTCAAGTGTGGCGAGATGTTGTATTAGCCCATCAAAAACAACTCCTGCTGCAAAAAAACTCCTGCGTTCACTCTTTATTTGCTTTCCTATTACTCTGGGTAACACATTATCACCGGTAAATATCCGGGTCACTGTGGGTGAAAAACCTAAGCTGGGTCCGTCAGTGCAGTCAGACTCTCAGTCTGAAGCATTGTGGGTGAGAACAGCAGCCTGTCTTGTTTCTTATCTATGTGAGATGTATTAACTGTTGATTGCTATCACATCGCCAGTTCAGGATTTATGATTGTTTGAGTCCTTGTAGAGCAGGAAGATGGGGAATTGTTTCAGTGAGCCCGACATTGGTGACCCGTCAGTTAAATGTAGGATGACGGCAAATTGAGGAAAGTTTTCTGGCAAGCGCTGGAACTATAGCAGCAGCTCCGGCTATTGCAACTCACCTCTCCGTATATCATGACTGAGACTGGACAAATGTTCAAAGTTTTGAAAGGAAAATCTTATCAGTGCATGACCTCTATTCAAAACAGCTGCTCCATACACCCCCGTAAAAATGTTACATTTGTAACGATAATAAATAAAATAAAACCTCCACACATTTTAATGAAAAAAACAGCTAATGCTTTTCTACAGGCTTCCAGTGGTTTTCTGTTTTTTGATTTATTTTTTTGTTCATTTTTAACACAAAATGTGAAGAAATGTAAGCATATTAATAGTGGTAGGTGCAGACGATTGGTTAGTAGAGCCTTACAGTTTTGTGAATTGGGCCAGTGGATGCATTGGTGGAGATTGGAACTTTCTGCATTACAAACAGATTGTAAAATTGGGAGGGTTGCGGCTGAAGGACGATATGAAGAGTGAGGCGTGGCACGTGTTTATTACTGTATAATTCCAGTTGACTGTCTGGAATCGTTCGGAGGTGCTGCCCCTTTTCAAACAGGTTCCAGTTTTCACGCTGAATTGTATCTCTGAGCAGGACTGACTTTTCCAAATAGCTCCTGCTTCTTGTCTGCCACACCTCTGCGCTCCCATGTGCTGAGGGATGAAGAAAACATACAGTAACAGAGCTTGCCTCATGTCCCATGGCTCTAGTTTTGTCATTGTAATTACACGTAATGTGCAAAATCCTGAAAAAAATCCTGGAAAAAAAAAAAAAAAAATCCTAAAAAAAAAAAAGCGCAATGTTGAGGTAAACCCACCCTCCATACACCCAGCATGTGATTTATTTCACTGCGAGGGTATTGCATTAATGACAACGCAGTAATGCACAGGTTAAGAAATATATAAATATAATTTATCTGTCATCCATCAAGACAGTCAAAAGAAAAAAGTCAAATTTTCCTTTATTTCTTTTTTCATTATTTCTTGATTATTATTTTATTTTATTTCATTTTTTTATTTATGATTATTTTCATAATTCTTTGCTTTGGTATTTCTAAAATAAGACTACTATCCATTTTTTTCTAAAATGACCCTAACTAAACAGGGTCATTTGTCCTATTTGGTCATTCAGTATAATGATTGGATTAAAATGTCTCGCCCTCTTCAACATTCATTCCTTAAAAAGTTTTAGTTTTGAAGATTTTTATGAGGTGAGCCTGCAAGACTTGCGCCCTCGGAAATACTTTCCATTAAAACCACCTGCATCTCCCGCGTGACTTCATGAAAAACACAGTAACTGTAAATGTGAAATATGGGTGTGAACAAACCTCAGACTTTTGTATTGTATCTCTTCAAGGTAACCATGGCAAACTCCCATAGGAAATAGGTGAAAACTTGCAATAAAGAGACACAGAGTCACTAAGTTTGTACTGATAAAATGAAAACTGTCAATAAGTTGAAAAGGCACCAGCAAATAAGAAAGCTACTTCATGATGATGCCACAATATGGAAATAAAACATATTGTATTCTCTTGCTGTTTTTGTTTGTATTTCCATGTAGTCCGTATAGATAAAATGTCATAGCTTAGATATGTTTGCTGGTTTAACAGTTTTCCAATATCCTAATGCAAAACAAAGTAATATTCGCCTTCCCTTGCTTTGTAAACACTACAAATATTGCACGTGACGTAAAAGCGACTTTGCGTCAACCCACGATGCTGCGGATGTTTGATATTGCGGCCCATTAATCCCAACCGCCATTTGCAAAAGGTCTTGTGTTTCAAAGCACATGAGCAAAAAAGAAAAGACAAAAATGCTATTCTGTGTTTTGATGCAAGGATCAATAAGACTTGTGACATCACAAATCATTGTGCAACAAGAGTGAGCTCACTTTTGGTGGTTCTCATACGCGGGTAATGGAGCGTGCATATGTGTGTTTTTTGACTCTCACTCCGCTGAAGGGACGTAGCTTTTTCAGATCCCTATTACATTTAAAACACTTGTTTCATCCTCTGATTTTCAGTACGCTTCTCAACGTTTTTTCAATTTCTACCTTAACCTTATTGCGTTTCACCTTCCCTGTCCCTCGTCTAGCTTCCTTTATCTTCTGTTTCTCCTGCCTTTCTGCCTCGCTTACACAGAAGATAAGTCAACTCCAAACACGGCAGAGTTAAAACAAACCCATTTTGCCGCAGTAAAAATAAACCCCTGTCCCTCTCTCTCCCTCTTTCTCTCCCTCTTTCTCTCCACCTCTCTCCTTCTCCCTCTCCCTCTCTCTCTCTCCCAGTCCCTTCTATTTAGCCACAGTGAAAATAAACTCATCCGTCACTATTTATTTTACATAGAAAGACCTGACCACCACAGAGTTTCCTTTGGGTCATTTCAACCTTCCCAGTTACAATAATTTAAACCTCAAGCCGCTAATTTGTGACACGTATTGGAGAGCCTACTTTTTGTCCGTATTTCTATACAAACAATCCACCGCAAATTGTTTTCTCGTTCCGCTTGAATATACAACCACTGCAGATTTTTAATATCGACATTGTTTCAAAATCTCCGAGCGGCGATTGTCCTGGTGGCGCGTTAACCTACATCAACATTTTTTGAGGTCAGTGCTGAAACTGAGCAGCTTTTTCCGCTTTTCCTGAAAAGGTGACACATTACAGATGCCAGGAAGTGGCATGTATATGTGGTTGTAAGTGAACCCACAGCTCATGAAAGGGAGATGCAGGAGAAATGATGATGGGCTTGCACGTGGTTGTGTTGTGGCCAAAAACGCAAGGGGTTTTCGGCAAGTGTTAATGACCCAGAGGTCCCAAGGTACATTTCCTCAGACTAGAAAAGAGCTCAAGATGTATTGTGGTAATGTTGACGAAATGTTTTGTGTCCAAATGAAATTGATGACCATTATCAAAGTATTTACATAAGCTCCAAATAAAGTGTTGGTATACAACATCCTGTTTACATATGCTATAGAAAAAAAGGTTTATGTTTCCATTTCAAGCTATTTTTCTGGCATTTTTATGTGTTTTTAAGGCAATACAAAACCTACCCCAATGCATCATGGCAGGGATCTATACACAAAAATATAAATATTCACGATACCTGTGTACCAACAACATTTAATTCTAGGATGTTAATCTAGTTTTCTTATTGCTTCTATCATTTTACATTATTATTCTAGGCTTTTTTATTTTTTGTTTCTTTCCCCTCTGAATAGGCAGATTTTAGTTGTCCATGAGTCAAATGAAATAAATTTAAAGAATTTAAAAATTCAAAAAATGAGCAGAATGTGATGATCAGTATAGCAGCATTGTGACGTTTTTTTTATTGTGTTGAAATTTGAGCAGCATATAAAAGTTGTCAAATTAGCACTAATTTCAACGCTCACATTTAACAGTCTGATATTGTTTTGGGAACTCAAGCTTCCTCCCTGATGTCAGTTACATGTGAAACGACACGGGCAATGCATCACCACCACACACACCGCACCGAGATTTTGCAACATTCAAAACTGGAGCCCAAAAACTCCCCAAGAAATCTGTGTACTCTCACAGTGTCAAATACTTGAACTTTTTTTATTGTTAATCCAGATTGAGGTATTATATCCTTTTTGTTTTTCTCATGTTTCATTTATTAAAGACTGTCTACTTTCCTACATCCAAAGGACAATTTTTACTGAGATAATTCCGCGGCATTTGCAGTCTGATATTGGCGTCTCAATTCATATCGATCATCAATACCGAACCAATCAGTTTCTCCGTCCTTCCATTTTACATCCCTTCTCGCTTGTGATTCTTTGAATCCTTTTAATTTCGGCTCATTTTGAAAAAAACCCCTACGCATCTTGCTCCTATTTCACAATCAGACTCGTTTTGAGCTCCACAAACTTTTACAGTCCCCTCTCCCGAGATCTCGTCCTTTTATACTTTTACCCGGGAACTCTCTCCACGCCAACCTCTCTGTCTCTTACTGACGTGCTGCCAGCCAACTCCCCCTGCTTTTACAACTCCACCGTTATATCGTCATCATGCACATGCAACATAAGATATCGTTCAACGGTAGAGCTCGATTCGGGTACGGAAAAGACGGACAGACTAGCTTTGTCTCGTAAAATCACTACCATGTTATTTCCAGTTTGTTGGCAAGGTCTGAATTTGGGTGATAAACACAACTGTCTCCTCTTCCCCTCCTCTTTTCCCAGAATCCGATCGGCTCCCAGTGGGTTGTTAGTCATTGAATGAATTATTAATCACTGTCTGTGCTCTTTGAGGGTTTCTACTTTGGTGGTAACATACACACATCCCCTCTTTGACAGTTTGATATTATTTTCTCAGTGCTGAATGTATCTTTGTTCTTCCCTTTTTTTTTTTTTTTTGTTTCCGGGTAAATGGCCCCATTTGTTGTGTTCCCCATTGTATACAAAATGCTGGGAAATCTCTGCGGTCTTAAACAGCTTTGACTTATTCACATAAGACAGCAGTTGGAGAGGCTGGAATATGTCTTCAATATTTCTCATCAATAAATCCTGTCCTCGCTCGGTGTATGGTGCAAGTCCACTAGTTTTTTTTTTTTTCTCAGCTATTAAAGTGCCTAAAAAAAAGAGAAAATACCACCTTTTTCTGAGATCATGTGACATAAAATGCTCAGAGTTACAAAGCATACATAAATGGAATTAGAATCGGATGCCCGTGTGCATATATGCCTATTTATCGATTACTCTGTCGACGCGTTTCAAATAACATTATAGAGCGAAACCACTTGTGTATGATATGATGCTAAATATTAAGACGGTGGCTCTATGGTGTGTCACACCGCCTGATTAAATGAGGACCATATTGAGAGAAAGGGAGAGCGAGTGTGTGTGTGTGTGTGTTTATGTGTGTCTGTGTGTGTTAGTGGGTGTGGGTGTGTGTGAGAGTCCAATGTGGTAGAGGACCAGCATGGCCACATCTGGCAAGGAATCCTTTATAGGCCCTTTGAGCACGGAGAAAGACAGCATTGTTTTGGGCCAATTAGACCTACACACAAACATCCTAAAGCACAGCACTGCGCTTGTGTGATAGCATGTATACATGCATGGGTGTGTATAAAGGTTAGTGGAGGACAGGAGTTTTTACAGGCTTTCGTGGAGCATGTAAACACTGCTAAACTGTGCCGCTATACAAATGTAATGGCCATATATCTCGGATTTATGTGTGATTTTTTTTTTGTTTTTTTGTAAGTCCCACTTCGTGCCATTAGATCAGAACATTATTCATAAATGACCTAAAATACTCCAAATCAAAAGTAATGCATCTTGTCACTCGTTAACAAAGCTGCTGCTGTAAACTACGATCCCCAAAACTAAACTCTGTCTGTACGGCTCTCAGTTTACACACTACCTGTCGTCTTGACAACAGTGACCCATGGTTGCCTTATGACATCATTGCTGGGTCTAATTAGCTTGCAGGGGAAAATCCCCTGCTCTCAGCCCAAACAGCCAGACCACCACACTCAACATCAGCTAAGCTAGTCTTCTAGGAAACATGCTTTGTTTGGGTGGAAACCCATACACACATTGCTGAATGCACACTTGTTACCATAAAGATGCACACGCAGGCGCGAGACATGCTGTTGCGTACAATGTGGATAGATGGCAGTGTGTCTTGGTGAAAACTTAAATTTGGAACGTACCGGTACGCACCCTCAGCTGTGTTCATGCAAACCTAAATGTGAATCCTGACCCCTGCGCACCAGCTGTGAGCAGAGAAAGCCAATCATCCGCCCCCCCCCCTTCTTAGAAAGATAACTGCGTAATCCCTGTGTGGCTTCCCAGGATTTTTTTTTTTTCCAAGAAACTCCTCTAACTTATTGAAGTCTACTGTTTTTCCCTAATTGCTTTAACAGCTACATGCCACATTCACAACCATTAGTTTCCCTTCATATTTCTCATATTTAAGTTCTCACCTGCGACAGAGAGAAAAAAAAAAAAAAGGGCAATTTATCATTTTTAATTCATAAAACTACTCAAACTTGGCAACAAACCTGAAAAGAACAATTATACCATGCGTGTCTGAGGAACTTGGCACATTAGACGTTCCATCTGTCAGTTTCTTCTCATTTTTGTTTGCATTTTTGATCGTCACGTCCATGGCTGATTTTTCAAAATGCCAAAGTCGCCCTCATCGATATCACTGGATGGGAAAATAAGTTCTTGCCCGCGGTTTCCAATTGGAACCTGAGCCAGAGCAAACAGGGGTGTAACCTTTTATAATGCATTGAATGCGTGAACTCTGCCAGGGTGTGGCTCCTTGATCACTGTGTGAATTGATATTAAATTGTGTGTGAGACAGAAAGGAAAAAAGGAGAAAGAGAGAATGAGACAGTGAATCAGAAAAAGAGAGAAACAGAGAGAGAGAGAGAGAGGGCAACATGAAATTGATTATTGCAGAGCACTCACAATGAACAAGACGGGAAAAATATGTTTACCTGTAAGATTCTCCCATTTGGCTGCGTGAGAAATCATCAAGATGCAGGTATCACGCAGCACATGCATCAATGCAAACTACCTTTAAGGAGTACCTGTTTTTAAATGTGCGGGGGTTCTCTTTCTGCACCGAAGACGACAGGAAAATATTTTATATTTTTGTTGCAAGGAGAAAATTGGCAGAAACATCCTAATTCATCACAAAAGGACTGT
Organism: Fistularia commersonii; assembly: GCF_037954325.1. NCBI lineage: Eukaryota > Metazoa > Chordata > Actinopteri > Syngnathiformes > Fistulariidae > Fistularia > Fistularia commersonii. Next base: position 4,277,610 of record NC_141294.1, on the reverse strand, counting down.
ACACGATTCTTTCTCGATAAATGGTCAGTGTCTTATTTTTCTTTGGAGGTTCTTGGTCGTCCAGGTCGTGGTGAATTCTGGTCGAAATCTTCTTGTCTTGGCAACCGGACTTGAATTTCTTCATTTGAAGACGTTTCCCCCCTCATCTGAGAGGCTTCTTCAGTTCTAATAACCTTTTTGGGCGTCTTGAAGTGGCTTAGATTCATTCCTACCGTAATAAAAGAGACTCTTTTTTGATGTGTAAGTTTTCCCTAAATCCCCTCACGAAAGCTGCTCGTGAGTTTAATCACCACACTCGTAACAATCGAAACTCATCGGCCTGAAAACGGCCTCAGGATTTTATAATCTCGCAACCCCGATAGTTTGAGATGGTCACGGTCTTAGATGCGAGACATTTGTTGTCATAAACTTCACTGTCCTGGTTCCGGGCAAGTTTGTAGACACTCATTAACTCCTTCTGCCATCCAGAAACGTGAGTGTTGAACGGTGTCACCCGCTGCCTTTTCCATGATGCTATCCATCTCCCGGCAGGGCGGCTGCAGCACCTAATCGCTCTCATGAGATCACTTCAAAGAGGACTCAGGCTCTCTGAAAACTGTCTGTTGATGGAGAATGGCACAGAGTGACACACAGACACAACATTCACACATGCAGGCATGTGTGTGTGCGGAACCACGCGCGGTACACACAGTCCCATCTGTCTACGTTGCTTGTTGACATCACCTCTCTATGAAGTGCACCCTGTTTTACACCGCTGAGTTCCTTGTTTGTGCTGCATCAAACCGGTCCCGCTGGTGGGGGGAAAAGACCCGGAGGGAAACGTGCAGCTGTGACTGGGAGAATGTAACCAGACCTGAGGCTAGGGCATTTTAGGTTTAGGTAATTCAGGCTTAGAGCAAAGGTCATTTGGGTGGGAAAAGCATCTAAAGCTGGAGATGGGATTGATTTTGTGGTGTAAAGGGGGAGGTTTGAGGTCTGGATTTGAGCATTCAGAACAAATAGTCGCCGGTGCTCCAGGGCAGGTCCTCAAAGTAGGGATGGGGTTTTGAGGTCTGGATTGTTAGGTTTGCTTTGGCCCTGAGGTTGTTAATTGTGAGCAACAATAAGGAGCTTCGGAGAACCGGCTAATTCACCCGTTTTATTTGATTTATAGCGGGATCTGACTCGACACCGCAGCACTTGCCGGAGAACGAGTGAGAACTTTCACCTCGCATTTCATCTCGATGCTCTCGCTCAGATGGTGTTAGACTAACAGCAATTGAGGAACAGTGCTTACAAGACGACCGGAGAGTAAATTTGAAGCCAGAACTCCGGTAGGTGAAACCACATCATTAATCTCATGCATTTACAGCACTGAACACACGAATGATGACATGGCGTTGCAGTTTGCAGGCTGAGACAGAAACTTTCCATCAAGCTCTCCGCATTTTTATGAAGCGGGATTGGATGTTTCTTGTTTCGGTGATGGTATTTCTCTTGAACATCAGTATTCCCGTGGCGGTCGTAAACTCCTTATAAGCCGACATCTGGATGCATAGCAGTAAGAGTTAGTTTGATCGGAGCGGTTGGCCGAGACACGGATTTCATCTCGTACTCCCATTATCAACAGCGTGAGCTTATTTTCTTTAGTCGGCCATTGTGAAGCAAAGTGAAGAGGACCAAGACTTTTTTCCAAAACACTGTAAACACAGAATTACTGGCAATCTGAGAATGTATAAACGTCTCTATACACAATTCCTTCATCCAACGGTCTTCCTGGAACACCTTAGAGGAACAGAAGAAATTTCAGCAACAAATATGCGAGATCTTAACAACAGTTAAAATCATATCATAATAGTATTATATAATTACACATTTTTTATCTATCATACAGCTCTGTTTTATATATGCATATCAAAACAGGGCCATTGATTCAACAGAAATCCTCACTGTCTCCTGCATTCCCCTCAGCTTCTCTGTTGTTGTTCTTTTCATGGCGTCTTCCACTGTAAAATGGAACATTAGTTCCTGTTCTGTTAACGTTGTTGAAATATTTGAGGCTTTGACCGAACGAGGCGGGATCAAAAGTGACATTACGGCGAATGGTGATTCATTAACTACCTGCAGAGCACCTTTGGGAGATTCCGGCTTGATTTGTGATGCAAATTCCGCAGAGAATATGCAGGAGGCAGGGTTTTGTAGAGGAGAGAGCGAAGGGAAATGGCGTTCTCATGATGTCCTGTACTACATCCGCCTTACAACAACAACACACACACAAGCATACAAGTGTGCGTATTTAAAAATAGAGCGGGTGCAAAACTGAGTTTGGTATTCAAATTTTCAAAGCTCGAACAACGGTGCCGGCAGACACGTTAGCCCGAGCATCTATCATCCATTCGCTGCCTTCCACTCTTAGTGAAACTGTGGTCTCCAAGAAGACTTTTCGTACCCCGTTGTGCGAAACACTACAGTGCTGGTCCGCTTCTTCTGCACAGTGTGACTCACCGGGATGTCGAAAGTGAGCGGCATCTCGTCCATGTTGGCGATGCGGCCGGGATGGATGTGTTTGTCGGCGATGTTTTCAGGGTTGTTAAAACAACAATGTTCCGCATAACGCACATACCAGTTCTTTTATATACAATCAACGCCCACTCTCCCCCTTTAACATTCACATGGTGTTCTCTACTATGTCCGCCTTACAACAACACACACACACACAGGGCGCACTGCACTATAGGGCGCGCCGCACATTGTGAAGAAAATCTAAGACTTTTATGTGCGCCTTATAGTCGTGAAAATACGGTACTCCTCTAAAAAAATGAATTGTTACATCATTTCATTGGGAAGGATATTAAGAGACAGGTTAGGTTTTGCAGCATTTTGCTGCGTGGATTTACTGATTCTGGGACTTTTTGCCGATCCGTTGGTTGGACACTCGCTGCAGGCATCAGAGATCATCGATCTACTTGGGCCTGATTCCTCATGTTATATGTGTCTCCATGGGAATGATCTGGACATTGAAACATATCATGCAATAACAACTTGTCAGTCATGTTCGTGCAGTTAGCGCTAATGGACCGGTACTGATTAAAAACAGTTTGCTCCTCTGTATTCTCCACACTCTCTTGAGTTTTAATGTTACATACTGAGGTGTTTTGTGTTTGGAGTTTCATTTACATCACAGAATGTCATAACATTGCAACTTGCTCTTGCTAGCCTTTAGTTTTCTTACTGACTTTAAATGGTTTGGTGGAGGATCATTGGGGGAAATGTGAAACGAGGATACTGTTTATTTTGAAGTTGCTCAATACATCACATAGAAGGGATCCAAAATTTGCTTTCAGAGAATTCAGCAAGCAGTTTGAAATAGAGTTAGAATGAGTGAAGCATGAAAAGCGAAAGCCAACGTTGTTATTTGCCAATTGAGTCTATGGTTGATTAATATGTACTTGTGTATGTATATGCAAATGCATATATAGGTAAGTGCAGAGTTGGATGAAAATAATGTGAATAGCCACAACACCCGCATAACAGTTTCTTGGAAAATTGTTTTTCGGAGCTTCATGGAAGATTCTGTCGGGACCCTGAGACATTTCATGGTTACTTTCATTTTATTTCACTAAAATGGTCAACAATGGAATGTGTTTATGAATACAAGACAGATTTCTGGACATGGAATTAGCCTTATTTTCTGTCATAGTGGTTGTCAGCCAGAACAATCTGCCCTAGAGTCTTTGTTTGAAATGAGTCACGAAGCGTCCCGAGATACTTGAAGAAAATTAGTAAATCTACCCTGCCGAAAAACACGAACCCACAATCCTCAGTGGAAAGGTGAAATAGTGCAATAATTGAAAGTTTGATGCAAACATTGCAATATCTGATGAGATGTTCATGTCTCTTTACAAATTCAAATGCCAAGTGTTTTTGTTCATCCATTTTTAAATGCAATATAATTATTTTCTTTTTTCTAATAGTTGTTCCAGCTTTTGACATCTGTGATTTCTTAGTTTGTTGTAGTTATTAATCGCTGAGGGAAAATATTTTCTACACTGGCTTAAATGGATTTGGGGTTGTTAGTCAACAAGTGCAATTGCACATGAATGGAGGTTACCATTAAAGTGTTACCATCAAGATACAAGTATATGGTTCTTTTCTCTAACATTTCGAGATAAGATCCAAATATTAGAGGAAATCCAATAATGTAGGAAATGATGAGCTTTGAACCGTTTTCACACATCTACCTGGAACCTTTGTTTTTAGCTGAGGGGAAACACCAAGTTGTTTTTCTTCACATCTGGAATAAATATTACTCAAAAATTGATGTTTTTTTTTTTTTTTTTAATAATCTCCGGGCATATTAAATTTGACATGGATATCTACAAATGCCTGTTGGTGCCACGATAGATGCGTCTGCCCGTCAGGACCGAAGCACTTTGACGTTTGTCCTACATTTGAAGTCACATCCTTTCCTCATCTGCTGTTTTAATGCCTCCTTTCTCCTCTTAGCTTTACTCTTTACTTCCTAAAAGCTCCACTTTGCCTGTTGTTTCTTTTTATTCCTTCCTTTCTCTGTACTTTTTTAGTACTTTTCTCTCCCCTTGTTTTCTAACTACTCCTCTACACTTTTACACTTTCCTCACCTCCTCCCATAATACCCCCCCCACCCACACACACACACACACACACACACACAAACACACACCAGGTCTGTTAGTAACTAATGTTTATGGGGGGTCTGTTCAGTTTGGAGAAAGCCTTACCTCCTGCATTGACATCTGCTGCCCACTGCCACTGAATCATACGTGCACACAGGCACGTGCGCACACATACACACACAAACACACTCACCATACCTCCCCCAACCATTTCGGCCTCACATAAATTTAGTTGCCCTTCTCAAATTCTACTCTTTCACAACTCTACATGTCCCTAGCTGTCCTCTTCCTCTTTTTTTTTTTTTTTGTCACACACACATCTACTTTCTACCTCTCCTTCCAGCCCCCTTTCCTACTGTTTTTCTTCCCCCCTTTTTCCTCAACCCCCATTTCTGATTATCTCGTCCATCAGGTCTGTTAGGGGATCAGGGGAATCCTGAGCATAAAGCAGATATTGCACAATAATCTTAAGCATCACCCATGCATAATGCTTTAGTTTATCTGCAATTCACAGAATACAGGAAGTGGTCAATAAATCTTACAGCATCTAAATTTTTTTTCCCTTTTGTTTTTGAAATCTGGACACTTGTCAATGATTTCTTTTTTCATAGTGAATGGGATTATTTAACTCGGGATATTTAGGGGTTGTTTTGCAGAGTTTTCAGTGAAGTATGTATATTATACATATATTATATATATATATATATGAGATATGGTAAAAGAACCTTTAAGTTTTGGTTGCTTTTCATTATTCAGTTTGGTTGATGAAATTTTCTGCTCTTGAATTTTCTTTGAAAATTTCTTCAAGTTCGAAAGTGATGCAATATTATTTGCATCTTTTAATCCCCTTTGTGTTTTTTAGCTTTTTTCAAACAATTTGGTTAGAGTTTCGGGAAATCCCGCTTAGATGTTTGTTCTATTGTCGAGTCATGAACAAGTCGAATCTGAACATCTAATGAAAATATTTTAGAATCTGCTCTGACGTGCGTTTCACAAAGCTATAATTTCTCATTTGGGCTTTCAGCTGCTACACACTTTCACATAAGTGATAGATTGACTCGATAGATTGGAGCTAATCATTAGATATATTGATATATCTCAACAAGGCGTATCTCATCGATCAATTTTAATGACTTCATTGTCACAGCCATTGAAGGCAGCCAAGCTGCACAATACTACTACTGTGCTTCACTCAATGAAAAAATTGCCGTAATAAATGACATTAATTACACCTGTATGTAGTGTAAAGACGCATAAAAATGAGCTTATGCGTCTTGATGATGTAAGAGAGAGCATTGAATGATGCAATCTTTGTGCACATGAACTTGTTCGAGGTATAATATTGTTTCAACATTCGATACAAGCACAAAAGCGATACTTTTCAAATTGGATCCTGCAGGGGAAGTTAAGATGCCTCTTTTTGGAATCATGGCTTCAGATGCAGTATTGATAAAGCAGTTAAAAGAATCATTTTCTTAATTATTTTCTTGGAATCAACGAATGAGCATGAAGCACTTTGGCCCATTTGCAGTGCACAAAAAAATTGCACATCGCTAAACAGAGAAAAATGAGGTTGGTCATAATCGTACAACAAACACTGCTTTCATGTTTTCTTGCAAAATATATTTTCCAAAATACAGTCAGTTCTTGTCAATTTATGTCTAAGAACAATGTCATGAATCCATGCAAAGACCGAACTGGCTGCCTCACATCTCGGGGCAATTTATCTGCAGTGAAAATATGCGAATATTATGGATATTACTGAAAGAGGCACATCGGCTATTGCCAAAATCAAATTATTTTATTCTTGAGTTTCCAATCCACCATGTTATGCAATGAATAGGGTTGGTTTAATGAATTCACTATAGAGATGTTTAAAGGTTGTCAAAAGCAATTTAAAACAAAGATAGAGAAGTCCAAATATTTTCATTAATGGCCGGTAGACTCTTCATCTTGCATTCTTTTCATATAAGATTTGTAATGTCATGTGAAACTGCTGTATGTGTTTAGTGATTAACTTCTTTGGTTTTACCCATGGTTGCATTCTGCCATGCAAAATTGTTTTAAAGTGTTTTCTTCATTCTTCAGGTTCACTTTAATACATTGTTTGAATTGTTTTATGTGAGACTCTTTTATAAGAAAATATTTGTGGTTCTTGACAAGAACTTCCCGGAAGAAGAAGAAATCCAATAGCTCAAGGGTACCTAATTAGCAAAACAAAGTGTGATATATAACTTAAATGAAAAAAAATGGAATTATTAATCTATTTAAGTGAAATGTAACAAGGCAACTGAATAAGTTGAATGGCACCAGTGGGAACCAGAGGTCCTCATCATTAGCAGTTCCTTGTTCCCGAAATGTCAGGTCTTCCATGGCGTGTTAGTCCTCTCACCACCAGGCTTCATCAGATTTCCTGTGCTTTTGATGGATGCCGTCTGAAGAGGAACCCTGCGGGTTAGTGCCTTTGCACCGGCCAAATACAAATCATGAGCAGTCCTCTTTTAACAATTTGTGTATATCCAAGCGGAGTAGAGACGGAGGAAAAGATGCTTGTCGCCATAACATTCAAATAAACCGCACTCCAGCTTTCATGAAGAGAAAGAGGTTGTCTGGCTCTCCGGCTGTCGGTCGGTCTTCAGAGATGCAGTCCTTACTGAAAACACAAAGAGGTCTTTTTTTTGTTATTTTCTGTTCATAAAGCAGAATGTATTGTCTTCATTTATCAGCCGTTCTCGTCATCCACTTTGCATATCAACTTTTTGGCCACGGCGGCTCGTCGTTGCATCATTTCGGGTGAGACGCTTAATGTCGCAGCTGATCGAAAAGGGGGCTTTATTTTGTTTCGCAGCCTGTTTTTTTTGGATTCAAGATTCATGACTTTTATTGTCGTTACACAGAGTGCGACAGAATTAGCCTTAAAACAACAATACAGCGAAAGCGGCATCTCTGGGTTAGAGATATAAGACAGAAAAAAAATGGCAGACAAACAATATAAAAAAAAAACTCTGGAAGAATAAAAAGATAAATATGTAAAAAAAAAAAAAAAAGTAAAAAAGTGGGAAAAAAAAGAGGTGTAACAGAGAAGCATCTCGATTACAACACTGCTGTTGATTTAAATGAAACTGGAGCAATATTCGGGCTTCCCTCCTCTGGATCTTCCTCCAGTGTCCCCCGCAACTAAGGAGGACGTTTTTGTCGAGCAAGAAACTTGCTGCATCAGGATAAAAAGATGCTCTTTTGAGACTTCTGGTTTTTTGTTTGTTTTCAAATGATGATACGACATTACAGAAGCGCTATGTATTGAAAGGTGAATTAAATGACATTCGCTATCTCCAATCAGACTATGTTGGCTCAGATTATACAGGAAATAATGAAAATAGTTGATTTGCAGCAAAAACGATGATGGAAAAATTGGCATCGACTAACCTATGTGTTCAAATTTCTTAGAATCCATACTGAATAAAATCTGTGGCCATATTCCTTTGGGTTTGGGCAGGTCTTATAAATAATGGTATGATCACAGTATGTGTCCAAATGTGTTCATGTTATATATTCTCTCTTTTATCCCTGTCTATTCTTCACTTTTCTCAAGCTCTGTTCCCCAGCTCCATCCTCATGTCTACCAGATGTTACGTATGTTTCCGGGATCGCGGCCAAAGTTGAGTGAGGGAATTCAATTCAAATTTTGCGTCTGCCAAGTAACACAGCACTATGTTGCTGGATGCTTACAGTTGTCAAGTCTTTTAAAAAAAAGGTGTTTTGCAATGATGTAATGGTAGGTACTCCCCATATATAAAGCTTGGATTTGAATAAATTAAGTAGCCTTGCTTATTCCTCTTCAAACTTTTCCCATCTATATACAGACTACTGTTTCAGTGAAAATAAAGAAGGGGTTGCAAATCATCATTGTAGTAGAAGGATCTGATATTTAATCTGTGTTTATACCTATTTAGGCAATGTTAGTCAAACATTAGCTTCCAACCCATATAGCTAATTCATTTGTCTACTTTGTGAGAAAAGCAGGAAATCAGATAAATATCTATTGCATGACCTTTAGATAGCATACAGAAAAAAAAAATGTAGATACCGCACGCCTATTGCACATGGCCAAAAGCATAATTCTATGTTATATTGAAAAGTAAATATTTATTTACAGATATGAAGCCTCATCTGTGTCATAGATCAATTGTAGGTTGCGATTAACCAATTAAAGAGAAGTGTAATTTATATACTGTACATTGGAAAAGTCATAGTTGCCCTTTCAGTGCTACCGATTCGAGACGCGTTCTGTGGAGGAACATTTTAATTTGTTTAATGATAGTAGATAAAGTACCACAAAGTATATGAAAATCATAATGTAATTTAGCACGAGTTTAAGTCACGGGACCACACAGTCGTAATTGGAAAAAAAGCTAATGTTAACAGTAGCCACTGTTTTTTCATCTCATGACAACCACTTGGCAGGAAATGAGAATTTAAACATTTTCACGGCGAGCCTGTCTTACAGTGATATTAACAGGGACATTCAGCAAATGGGGAAAATTTGTAGCACAGTTTCAGAGGATCATTTTCACCACTTAGCCACACATTTTGCTTTCCCACAGCCCTGACAGACAGAGGCTCTATCCCATGTGCTGAATCATATCAGTCCCTCGGTATAAACTCACCACAAGCTGTTACTTGCTGCACACATTTTATTACCACGAGTGTGTGGTCGTAAATGATCTATAATTCAGACCCTTACTTGCCTTTATATTATTTTTTTCTGACACGAGGATGGCTCATGGCCAAAACAGACTAAAATATTTTCATGCGCCGTTGATGGTAATGATACAGAGAGCATCTACCGAAGGTCAACATGCATGCAAAAGCAATGTAAACAGGATATGCTAATGGCTTATTGTATCGCAAAGCAAACATACTAATATGTTAATATGTAAGAACTGGCATGTTCTCATTGTTCCCACACTCAAATTATGATTCATAATTGAAAGTTCAGCTGTGCAAATCAAGCAGTGTCATCCATCAATGTCAAAATGGTATAAATGATAGATTTAAAGTGTTTAAGGTGAGGGATTTTTTCCCTGTTGTTGGCATTGCACTAGAAAGTGTATAAAATATACCATATTGCTCTCTTGTCCCAAAAAATATGTCTTAAAAAAGGTGTCAAGTGTGAAAATTCATGGGGAGGTGAGGAACCTGACAGCCTGTGGTTTCCACTTACTTCAGTCATTCTCTGCGTGGCATTGGATATCTCTGGTGTGAATAGAGAGAGAGCTGTTGCATGTTCCACCGAATACTAAAGTATTTTTTTGCAAAATACTTTTACATGACTAGCTGCCCTCTACATGGAACAGAATGAGCGATTACTCCATAACACCAGGCTGAGAACCAGATGTGTTGTCCTGCAGCCGAACCTAACTTACATACAGATGCACAAGACATGAAATTCGAAGTAACATGTATCGAAATTATAATAAAAATCCTTGCTAGTGGAATACATTGGCAATGAAAATTTCGTGTTACTGTGATTTTTTTTGGTTTGCATGCAAATCAGAGGCACCACATCAAACACCATGCTAAAGGTGAAATGACACTGAATTCAAAACCATTTTACCTCAGAAATGTCCATAATCATCTGCCAAACAACAAGTTAAAATGCTCAACATTTACCCAGAATATTGATATGTTACCAGAATTTGTCAGCATTGCCCCTTGCTGTGCTGATGTTCTTGCACTCTTGTGCATAAAAAAAATTAATCACGCCATTCATTTCATCCTTCATTATATTTCCACTGCATTTGTACTTGAATCATTTCCTTTTTGTAGAAACTAGAAAACCTGTGACCAGAAAAAAGTTGCCCATTAAATGTGAAGGATGATTATTCAGTCTGAAAGTTTTATGCTTTAACTGAATTGGATACAACTTCCAGAGCCAATATTGAATGAAATTTGTTAAAACAGCTTCCAAAAAAAATAATTGTCGCTGAAACATTCTCTGTATTGTACGCTTCCCATTACTCTTTTTATTTGATTTTACGCTTCTTAAATGCCTGCTGAGCTTGATTGTCAAAATAATCTTCCTTTTGACAAGGCATGTTAAACATATGTTTTTCAAGTTACTAATGCAATTCATAATTATCATTTCATTACTTTCATTACATTGGCCGAAGTTCCCTCTTGTTTTTCTTCCATCGTGTTGCACTGCGGGCAAGTTTCGATCTGAGTTTTCAAGCATCTGAAAATACAAACACAGACACAGTCGGCACACCCACGGACAACAGCCGCAGCCGTCATCTGACCAGACACAAACCCAAAAATGTTATCAAAACAAACACTAATTATCAAAATCGGTGTCATCAGATCACTTTTTAGGCTCCAGAGAACAGGAAAATGATGAATATAAACATGATTTTCCTCTGTGTAATTGTATATGTTATGAATTATTAGAATTTTTTTTGTTTGTTCTTTTGCTTCTTGATTGCATGTGTAGCTTTCAAGAGGTTTGATCGGAGCAAACAGTTATGTTTTCCTTTCTGCCAACAACCATATGCAGACGGGGCCCATCCTGGATCCCATTTTGTTTGTTTTCAACAAATAAAGTGTTTTTCTTTTTGCACCAACCTTAAAATACACGCATTTCTTGCGTTGAAAACAACACAACTCTTGATTCAGACGTTTTTTTTTTTTTTTTTTATGAGCTATCATACTATTGCATCCGCCCATCTGCTGTTCAGACGGCCAAAATTCTTTAACTTCACTCCCTTTCACTGGGTTCTCGTCTCCGAATAAATCATATAATAGATGAAAATAAGAATAAGAATAAGAACAACTTTATTTATCCCGAAGGAAATTGTTGTGCCAGAGTTTCAAGTAAAACATAACAATAATATATAGTAGTAGGAAATTGTATAAACAGTTAAAAGAAATATATATTTTATCAAATATTTCATCAAATATTTTTATCAAATTTGTATCAAACTTTTATCAAATTTTATCAAAAAATTATCAAATATTCTATCAAATATCAAATATTTTTATCAAATTTTATCAAAGATTTATCAAATATTCTATCAAATATCAAATATTTTTATCAAATTTTATCAAAAATTTATCAAATATTCTATCAAACATTCTCTGAAATATAAAATATTTTTATCAAATTTTATTAGATATTTGCATTTGTCCGTAAGCCGGTAAATAAAGACTTCTCTTCCTCATCGGCAGTCTATGTTGAAGATCAAAACTTGCCATCGGTTCATCGACTTTTTGCAGCTCATCTCGGTCTTCGTTCCACGGGTCCTTTCAGGTTTTATCTTTTGCAACACAACAATGGAAAGGGCTTCCTCCTCAGAGAGAACAGTCCAAACACAGTCCAAATTCAGCGTGTACTAAAGACTCAAATATATCCAAGGCACAACCTGAGTCATATTCAGTTAAAATATCTGCTTATCTCAGTAATGTCTCCTCTTACCTGTCTTCAGCTTCAATTTTAGTCGATAATGATAATCCTGTTGGGCTGATTCTCCGCTGTAAACCAAACGGAGTAATTTAAACCACTCTGAAATTTAGCATTACCTAAATGACTTAATGTGATGGGCAGTAATGTGACAAATACACATTTAAGAAGGTGTAATTGGAGAATAAATGTACCAATTACTATGGTTATACCACTAACTGACCAGAGCGGTAAAGTTTGCTATCTCTATTAAACATTGCAACCACAGTAGGCCTGCGGAGCCACCGAATGCCAAACTCAACTGTGTCAAGTGTATTTATTCAGGGTTTTGGCCATTCACTCTTTTTCATCAAGTGGTGTGTTATGACTGGCCAACAGTCTGAGAAGAAAAAAGAGTCAGACAAATTGAAGTGATTTTCATTTTGTCAGCTTATACTGCAAGCTAGTCCAGAATGAGAAAATAGATCTGTTATCATTCATATAAAGCAGTGGGAAACATTTAAACGGGTCAATTTCTGTCTCTCCCAACAGATGAGACAGGAGCGAGTCCAGCTGAAATGGGCCGGCGGTTCAACAGGAAAGAAATGCTGCCAATTCGGTATGTAGGACTCACAAGAAAACCCGCTTTTAAGGTTTGTTACCGTTACGAACCATAAGGCCCATGATCGTTAAATGAGGTTTCAATTTGCGGTCAACGTTTTGCTCAGCTTTGCACTCAGCGTGATTACTTGGTCATACATGAACAGAATGCTGATCCTTTGTGAACATTATTTATCCATTTCTATTGTTCTGAATTGTATAAACAAAATGGATATCAACTCGACAAACGGCTTTGGTACAAAATAGTAGTGTTAATAACTGCTCATTTCAAGTAACAGGTCCCTAATATTGGAGACGGTGGTGTAGGAAAGTTTCTTTTTAATAAAAGTAAGGGTGTACAAGATTAAAAACATGAATAAGGCAGTTCAAGATTTACAGAATAATTGACATATTGACCGATAGTTGATTACACTTAAAGATGTGTCTGCAGTTGCAAAAAAATCTCCCATTGAACCAAAACTGGAGCCTTTTTTTTTTACTAATAAAATGGGCTAGCACATATTCAAAAATATTTTTGTAATTTTGCTAATATTTTACATCCCAACTCATGATCTCGCTGACAAATTCACTTGCGATACATTTTAATGACGGTGTGCATTGAGGATTTTTATAAAAATGCAGAGTGAACAACTTATATTCTGCGAAACAATGTGAGGAGAAAAGGCGAATTGCATTAATTGTGACTGTGTTTGTAAACTATCTTGTTTGAAGAAAACATGCTTATCAGCTTAGTTTGCTGTGCTCATAACTGCTGTTTTTGTGAATAGAAATAGCACAGGCGTTGTTGTTTTGTTCCACGATGTGCGAGTATTATGATGGAGCCCAGATTGTGGTTTCATTGCAAAACTTTTTATTTACTTCCACTGACATCTCAAATTATACAGACTTGAATGTAATTCCGATCTGGTAGTCATTAGTCATGCTATGTAAACTTTCCACGGCTGAAACTGTGAAATCACTCTCAGGTAAATAGTGTCTCCCGCACTCGCTATCCTTCACAACTATCCTTAAATGATCACCTGCATAACGTGCACGGACCAAGCACACAATCTGTTAGAGTGCACTTGCATTCTCAGAATTCTTAATCAGGATTTAGTCAAAAAGGAATCAGGAATAAAGATAAATGCCACAATTTTGAAGTGAAGGTTTGACATTTCGTGAAAATGAAAACTAACTCATCTGTGGGTCACGTATTTCTAACATTATATTAGTAATTGAGGCTGGTTTATGGTGATCCAAACTAAACCGCCTAAGGACAAGATTGTTTCTGCCAAGATGTGTGATCGCAGAAAACCTTTTTCTCTGCACTGGGTTTTTGAACGTTAGAAAGGGACCACCTTCCTCGGGGCTTCAATACACAGATATAATGACAGATGTTATCCATTTATAGTAGTTTAATCAGAAGAACACATACTAGGCAGCTCAGTTAGACTCAGGACGACACTTGGTGTTTATACTAAATCAGCGGTTCTTAACATGGGTTCGATCGAACCCCAGAGGTTTGGTGAGTCAGTCTCAGGGGTTCGGTGGAGGTCAAGACACACACCCGACTCATATCATTTGTGACGACACAAATTGGCCATCACTGGCTGCAGGTGATCGCGCTACATAGCTTGGCCTAAGGTGCACTCACTAGTCAGTTTGTGACTGTCGTGATGGTGCACCAGGTGATTTCTTTCTTAATATTTCAATGCCCTCACACTAATTATGTCGAGCAAAAAAAAAAGTGAAAGTTGTCGGACGATTATGTACCATATGGATTCACATGTATAACATGAATTAGCGTCCTACCTGCATGATTTGCAATGCCAAGTTGAGCAATTCTAGTTTAGCACCGGCAGATGGGGAATACAAGAACACAACGCTTGCTGAATTCAAGGTGAAGAGAGACAGATTGCATGAAAAGGCTACGCTGCCTGCTCTCAGTTTTGTAACCAACCGATCCTCGATCCGATAAAGAAGTGTTCGGTGAATGCGCACATGAAACTGGTGGGGTTCAGTACCTCCAACGAGGTTACGAACCACTGTACTTAACAGTTGAAGTTGAAATTCAAGCATCTCAAACTTACAGGAAGGCAAGCGAATTTGATAATCTGGTACTTCATACATGGAGTTTTTCTTTGTCATTGTTGTTGTTATTTAATTTTAATTTTGGGCTTTTCACACTGGAAGTTGGAGATCAGGAGGTCTAGTGGAAGCAACTGCTGGTGTCACAAGAAATTGTACTAATATTTTACATTTAAAATTAGGCACTATTGGTGATCTTAAAATGACCAGAATTATTTAATTATTATAATGGTCTCTGCCCTGCATACGTTTCTCAAAAATATTTGGAGGGGTCAATTTGACTTTACGATCTGCATTTTCATAACAGCGTTGTCTCAGAAGGCACCAAGTAAAATTTAAAATTTAGGTTGGAGAATAAGTTTTGGGGGGGGGGAGTTCACCAAATAGTCTGTCTTATTCTCTTGCACTCTTCTTCATTGCAGTGTAATAAAGAGAAGAACAAAAAAAAAGAAAAAGAAATCTGTTTCAAAAGCTATTGTGAAAGTGTGAGCCAGTAGAGAACTGAATCTTTTACAACATAACCTCTAAATCCAGATCGTACACATTTCTTTCGTCCCTGACAAATAACAACATTTCCGTCGGATTAGAAGGTTTATAGGTTACTCATTTATAAGCTGATTCAAAACTTGTAGACATGCGTTTTAGCTACTTGGTCTTAGTTCGTCTTTCACTTAGAGCTCACCTGACTTCTCAGGGAACAGCTGAAAATAGAGATAGAGAGGAAACTAAGTGGGTGATCATGTTGTTTCAGCCCTTTTAACAAAACACAAACATGGACATCCCCCACCATCCCATCCAAACTCCCTCTTCAGCTGCTGATTGACAGTATGCAAACATCGTCAGTCAACCAGTCAGTCACTGACCGAACTCTCCTGTCTGCCGGCTGTCCTGTAAAGAAACCGAACACTCTTAACACGCCAGCGGGCAGTTTTGGGAGAGTCAGCCACCCAGAAAGAAAGAAGGCAAGACACAAATCAGATGTTCAACTAGCGAGTGGTCAGTCACTCAACACCTTTTGGCTTTTGCTATCAGTAAGAATTTCCTGTCACTTTGTTGTCCTCCTTTAGCACCTGGGCGGCATACATAAACACACACACACACACACACACACACACGGACACACACGCAAAACGCAAACATAGACAGAAGTGGGACAAATGGCAACTCCTTTCACACTTTGTCACAACTTGTTCTCAAATAAGCAGAGGTGGTTCCCCCAAAAAGTCTCAGATGTTTCACTTTCATGTCATCAGGCTGTCTACCTGCAGAGGACTGAAGCTGCGACTGCCGCTGTGTATATATTATTGTCAGACCACAAAAGTTTGGCAGGTCTTTGCTCTGAAGCCAGTATTTTCACCAAGAGATCATCAATTACACCTTTTTTAAGGTCTGGTTATTAATTGGTAAAAGATTTAATTTTAGGTTGTCAATCGAGAAACATTGAAATACTCATAGGATGAAACGAAATAAGAAATATCCATGCATTGCATTCAAGAAGGGGGTTTGTGTGTGTGTGTGTTTGTGTGTGTGTGTGTGTGTGTGTGTGCGTGCATGTTATCTTGGCAAGTGTTTACAATGTCTCCGCTGAGCTACATGGTATCTTGAATGCTTAAATTGCGGCACAGTAACTACAGCTTTCAAGAGATCTGAAGATTCTGTAAAGATGATAAGATATTGTTTTTATTCGACTATAGAGAGAGCCAACAGTTGAGGAGCAGTCCAGAGTGGACGCCACCTCTTGCCTCATGAAATCTGGCTCCAGCCTCATGCAGCATTGTATTTTCAATAATATTGAATCTAGAAACTCCTAATTTTTTCCTTTTGTTTAATTTTGTATGGATGATTACATACAAAATAATGTTGGTACATTTATATGATTATTCATGTTTTTAAAGTTGAAATAAAATCCCCAAAAATTTAAATTACAATTTTCACTTACATGATACCTAGTTGGCTCTTGCATAAAAATTAAATAAGAAATGTGGCCCGCGAGCTAAAATAATTGCCCTGCCCTGGTGTAGACGGTCAAAGGTTGACAAGGTGTTGGTCGATTTCCTTAAACATACAGCTAAAAACATTACAATCAATGTCATGAATAATTATCCAAAAAAAATGTTGTGGCAAGGTTGAAAATCATAGCTAATACCTCTGTTATACAGAGATAAATCCGATTTCTTCTTTTTAAAGTTACCATTAATTAGTGTGCCCTTTATTAGGTTTCAGCAAGCACACAGGCTTGGGTTTTTTAGGCATATTATTTACTATGCAAATAATTATTCAATGACAGACCCCCTTTTCTATCCGCGTTGGAACAGATAACAGATATGTTTTTACTCATTAATTATCACAAACCCTTGTATCAGGATACCATTGTGAGGGAAACTGTAATACCTGAGTATAGTTTATGTCCAACTTATCAAAATGACATCAAATATAAACTCATAAAACCTACATTTCAATCATTTTAATTTATTGTATATGCATTAATATACATTTGTACATAAATACAAATATACATATACACATAAAGTATGTGTGTGTGTGTGTGTGTGTGTGTGTGTGTGTGTGTGTGTGTGTGTGTGTGTGTGTGTGTATATATATATATATATATATATATATATATATATATCATGAAATAATTTCTTGAGTCAAAAAAGCCACCACAAATCCACTGTTTCTGAGGGCAGACTTATCCTAACCCTAATCCAACAAACAATATATTCTGTGTTGTAGTGTATGAAACCTTGTGTCACCCCTGCCTCACAGTGAGTGTGTAGTTTATTGGCTTTCACGGACTCGGATATACATCAGTGTAAGCCAAAGCAACAGGAGCCAGGCATATGGAGTCAATAACAGTAATAGTTGGGAAACAAAGGAGAGACCTGACATAAAACAAGGAAGCCATTCAGATTGCCTCAAAGAGTCAGTCTTGTATGTTGTCCATGTGGCTAAATCGTATGAAAAACAGATTTTGATAATGAGCACCAATGTACTGACTTTTTTCATTCCAAATGCAAAGGTCGTTTTTGATTATAGGTGCAATGAATGTGTGCATATGACATTATCACCACATTAACCGTTACACCCCCCCCAAAACGGATAATGTCAACTTGGATGAAACTCCAAACACTGTCATTTGAAGATCCCAAAGCCTTGTTTAGATTATTAGTTGGACAAGTCGGTATGAGTCAAATCATATTGCGTCACTGAAATCCTTGATTAGATTATGGAAATAGGAAAATCTTTTAACAATGTATGTGAGGATAGAAATGAGTTAAACCTCTATGTACCTTGATAGCGGAGCCCGAGAAATAAAATGCTCACATGTTCAATACCTACGGTAAACCGTGGATTGAGTTATTGCAGACATATGGTTATGGTCAGTGTCATGATTAAAAATGGCCTCCCTGGAAACCCAACCTATATACTGTAACAGCCTCATTAAACAATTTTGATAGAGAAGCATAACCACAATGCACATCACTTAAAGACATTAAGTTTAGTGCTGCCCATTAATGTCACTGTCTGATAAATGGCCCTCATATTTCATAACCATACAATCCTTCTCTACCTGACAGATCTGCTTTAGCAGCAAGAAAACCAACCACCAACTCGCCTCTTTACTGCAAAGTGTGCATGTCTGCGCACATTATCAGCGTGTTTTACCACACCTTGACACACAGCAAAGAAAACAAATTCCAAAAATTTATAGAACAGCAGCTATTTTTGTTTAATCGCACATATAAGGTCGATTATGATTTGTTTTGGGTTTTTTTTTTTTTTTACTGTCATCATCCACATATTCTGACAAAGGTCAGGAGAAAATGAACTGCATCACTTTACCAACTTCCCTGCTTCATCCGACACGACCTCGTATCTTTCTCCCGATTAAAGAGCTTCACGGTTGCGATAAAAACCTCCACTACCGTGCAATTTCACCTCGCTTTGCAGCTTGTGTCTTCAAATAGGCCCTTCACCAATCCCGGCGTAATTTTCCTTTTTTCCTTAACTATTGGTACCTGCTTGTTACTTCTCCTTTTTGAATGCTGCTGATCGGTCTGCAATATCACATGAAATTATAACCCCATCCCATCGGATCAATGCTGTAATATTGAATTAATTACTGTACTTGTAAATTTACATACAACAGTTACATTTATTCATCATTGGGAGAACAAACTCAAAAAACATTTACTCCTACAGAAATGTAAAATGATTGGATATTGTATTAGTGAGCAGTTATTACAGAATTTCTTATGTTGTGAATATGCAGCCTAGTCAATATTTTGAACATTGGTTTCATTACCAGTAGCGCAAAGACAGTTAGCTTCAAAAATAGCCCCGACATTATTATGCTTTGCTTTTTTTAAAAACGCGTGAACACATGTTTAGAAAGTCCTGGTTCTATCCACTTCACAAAAGGCTTGGGGAACAATAGTCGGTCAGCGAGCGAGAAAAAAGAAAAAACACGCGCATCCACTGCCCGGTTAGGGAAGGGGTCTGGATCAAAAAAAAAATCTGCACACCAAAAGTGCTCCAAAAATAAAGATAATTTATTTTACATACAGTACAGAAAACTTCTTCTCGCATGACGTTTCAAGCAAAGTTTCAAGCTTATGTGTCAAACCTCAGTCCAAAATATTTAGTTTCAAGGATTTCAAACCCTGTAGTATTCTTTAATAATACATTTTATTCAGATTTCATGGGCAACTCAGAGTTCACGAAATAAAATAAAATACATACAGCAAGAAATTACCTAGTTTGATTCCAAGCTGGGCCTTTCTGTGTGGCGTCTCCATGGCCTCCCCGAGTCTGTGTGGGTTCTCTGGTTCCCTCCCGCAAACCAAAAGTATTCATTAGGTCAAGGATCTAAATCGCCCTGATGGGAGAATGTGAAAGTGAATTTTTGTGTGTCTCTACATGTTGCCTATGACTGACGGAAGACCTGTCCAGGTTGTGAGCCCCGCCTCTGCCCAGTGACAGCTCAGATAGGCTTTTTTGGCACTTTTGGGAATAAAAGCAGTCACCAAAAACTATGAACAATGTAAAGATATTAAATGTCATTCGGTCCCTGTCTTCAAACACATAAATACAATTTCAAACTTAAAAATCACACACTGTACTGTGACTCATTTTAGTTTCCAAGTATAATATACCAAGACGGATTCCTGTACGTATCAGAATCAGAATCGGAATAAAACTTTATTCATCCCTGAGGGGCAATTGGGAGGCACATGGGTGGCGACATCAAACTCTGAACATCAAAATAAAGTCTAATCAATTTCTGTAGAGATTGTGCAAATTGTGCCATTGAGGTAATCTGGGCTTTGCATTTATAAGATATGGCGATCAAGGATTTTGCAGGGTTGCTGGAACTTGAGGAGTTGGACGGCTCCGGGGACAAATGTTGACCTTCTCCTCGAGGTTTTGCAGGCGGGGCGGCGGAGTCTGCGACCTGAAGGGGGCCACTCGTAAGATGCGGACTGATGTGCGAGGATCTTTTTGACTGTTTTTAAAATTTGGCTGACATGGGAGTTGGAGATGTACTGTATGTGTATGTATATGAGCGAGCGAGAATTTTTACAGCTTAACAGCTAGAATGAAATATATATATATATATATATCTATACTGCACATTCAGGGCTGTTTGTCATTATCTGACTATTGTGAAAGGATCATGTATAAATATTGTATTTGTTTTATAATTCTAGCATTTTTTTAATGGAACGCTTTGGGTGGTAACTCAGCAACCATGTGAAATCCTACATTACAACATTATAATCGGTCCTGGATGTATTTAAAGTTAAATAGCCACATGCGAGAGCTTCCTTTTTAAATCACTGTCACAAAGCACATGTTTCTCAATATCATTATGAACCCACTGAAGGGAAGTAAATAATGATATACAGTCAGCAGTCTTGCTTCAAAATCAAAGTGTAACACGGTTAGCCAACTGGAATTGAAAATATCATCCGTCTTCAAGATGATGGTGAAGTGATGAAAAATGCTCTTTTTTTTATAAATCTTTCAAGTATCACTGTGTGACACTGGTTTGATGAATCTGTGTGGCACATTTGCTAAGCATAAATTTAGAGGGAGGTCAATGTCTTAAAGTTGTGATTGAGTGCCGTAATCACAGCTGGATATGAGCTGTGGGTCTTTGGTTTTGTGGTGGGCTTTCAGGTTCCCCGCTGTTTTCCAAACTAACGTGGGATCCCTGCCCTTTGCTCCAGCCAGTGGTGTCAGAGGTCGCCTTGAGCTTTGTGACAAACCCCTGCTTTTAACGCCGCGTGGTGGAAGAAGGGAAGCAAAAATTGATCTAATTGCATGAATAAGTCGGAGAGGAGAATTGTTTTATTTTGCATAAATCACCGAAAGATGAAATGGCCCTGATTCATCAATCTATTATTATAAAGCAAATGGCATGACTTAATCCGTGGAACTTTGTATCATTTTTCCACTCAAAATAAATTATTGACCTAACAGAAGTCCATCTAATAGTAATATTCAGCAGCTTAAAAGAGTGACTCAACAGAAGTTGGACAACGTTATGTAGAATTACATCACCGCTAACGTCAACAGCTCTGCTGCATTCACTGTCCAAAAGTTTAGATGGAAATTTTGTGATCACATATCGCCAAATAAACACTATGTCATGGCATTTGTTGCTACGTTTATACTGCCGTTGTGTAAAATTGTGTGACAATATGCGACCATATATTTTACATTTAAATGTTCACACTTTGTTGAACTGCAAATGTTATAAATACAAATGCATGAACAAAACTGTTGAATATGCTTCTTCGATCCCAACATTGAATATGATAAATATGTAGTTAAATAGATAAAGATATGTAATGTATAGGTTTCGTACCAATTCTCCAACCCAGCAGTATTTCCTGCAGCGCTGCTGGTCAGCAACAGCCAGGGAATCTCCCAATATGATGGAAGCCATAAAGGACAAATTGATTGTAACCACTTTTCATGTTTATATGGATACACTCTTCTCTTTGCATTTAATTTACAACAACCATAAGATTCTCATCTACGTTGGTTTAAAAAAAAAAAGAGGAGAACAAATGCATCATAAAGACAGCAAAAAATTTAGACTATCGCTTGGCGCCTATGTAAAATTGACTCATGCAAGAACAGCCTGGATGTCTGTTGACATTTGTGGTGAGGTGTATAATGACCGTGCTTCTCCGATCCAAGGTGCGTCCTTTCAGACATCTTTAACTCGTTCATGGAAAAGCAGGCGCCACAAAAGCATTGGAAGGAGAGCACAGTCACATTCTGCATCTGGTGGTAACACTGAAGAGACAGACATGTTGACATTGGGAGCGTGCTGTCGGTACTCTGTCACCGTATTCGCGCGATTGCCCTCTTTATATGAATTTATGTTAAACAAATGTGCTGAAACAGCTGCTGCAAATGAAACCACCGTAACAGAACGTGATATTTAAAGCATTTAACTTTCCCACCTCCTATGTCATTGAACTTGGACTGGAAGACTGATGATACTCTGTCATCAAAATGATCCAATTGGAAACATTTATTCACTCTAAACGTCTTGCAATAAGACTGATGAAACTCTTCTGGCTGCTCATGATACCATATCTGTAAGTCGGGAATGCAAATGTATAAGTCAAAGACCTCCTGAGACGGTCTTGGTTCTCAGCTGTCCAGACAGTATGAGACTGCGGTTTGAATTGGAAGCTTTGCCATGTGAATCTGTTGAACTGTAAATTATTTGTGGTATGTTAGAGGTTTGCAATATAGGAGTTCTCCCTCACATTTGACTTAAAATCATTATCAGACACAAAAGAACAATTGCATTGCATATCCATTTACTATCCCCAGCCTACAGCCTTTTATCCACGCTTGGCGCTGCCAGTTCAAGCTGACACTGTTTGACAATCAGTTTTAGCTCTGACATTTGCCGACCACTGTTAATGACTATAGCCAATTTAAATAAACTTGCATTTTTGGTGGTTCGGAAAGATTATGCAACCAGAAAAACCTATATAACTGTTTACCCATGTGTCGCCTAACTTTATGGTTGAAAACATACTTTCCCTTAAAAACACAGACTAACTCTTAAGGCTGAGTCTTTTTAGAAAATGTTATGGAATCTGTAAAATTTTGCGAGCAGATCTGAAAAAAATATCAAAACGGTTCTGCTTTTGTATAACAATATTTTGCTTAAAGCTTATGCCATTTCTGATTATATTTATATCACATTTAAATTATATCAACATTTCCGCAGCCTTTTTGTATAGTTACCCTTCTTTTTTTTTTTAAATTTGCATTTACTCAGATCACAGCTGTAAATGTTCTTTGAACTTGAAATACTATCCACACTTTTATTTAAAATGTTGAAATAGTTATAAAGTATGCATGGATTATCTGATTTTGATGCACTCATGTGACACCCAGAGGCGTCCTCCTTCTTCCCCTGGCATTCGAGGTAAGCGTGGCCAGACATGGAAAATATGACTGTAGATGCCCTTATTTTCATTAATGGGCGGTGTGATAAAAGTCAAGTTTGAAAAAAAAACAAAAAAAACAATACATTTGCAGTTTGATTTTATATGTGTAAATGTCATCTTATTGGAGGTCAGTGGCGTTTGTGGCTTCCAAACATGGCAAAATGCATTGTTGGTTAAACTGATAGAGGAATGCACCGCTGCTATCACTGATCATGTATATTTATCATTTTTGACATAGATTATGAATGCATGTGAATTGTATGCCATGTTTTGTTGTGGTCGAGTACAAGCGTGCCTATATTCCTTTGAAAGAAAAACTATAGTTAATTAGAAACAAAGACTTTTCCTCTCTATGAATCAGTTTACCGTCCTAGGCCAAGTTTTGGTCTGTTCCTCATTCAGCACTTTAACATTTCAGAACAAAAATATTGGATCTAACATGATTATCTTATTGAATATCACCATATTAGATCTGAGAAACTGCTTTACATTAACTTATTTTAAATCTACAAGGCTGTCTCTTGTCGGGACTCTTTCATGTTTCCTTGCTAAAATGTATGTTTTTGAGCCTAGACGGACATTGATTCAAGTTCTGACACACTTCAGAACTTAATTTCTTTTTTTTTTTCTTCTTTTTACCTTGTTTATTTCACCCAACCATGTCTGCAAATTTTATCTTTGAAGAGTTAATCATGGATGTCTTTACATTAAAGAGGCCAGAAAGTGCAGACCAATCACTCCATCTGGGTTTTATTCCTATAAAATACAATTGACTAAGTTAAGGAATACGCCAACCAGTGTGTTCTGGCTGGCCTACCTAGCTCGCTCTCCAGTGACTCTGACATTATTTTGGTAGTTTGAAATTATATGTTTGACCCCTAATAGAATTGTTATTTAACTGCGTCTGCTCGTCGGACACAGGTGTTTGCCGTTAAGCGGTGCCTTTGACCTGCTTTGAGGAGACAAACGTTTATTTTCACTAGATCCACGGTGTTAACATTGCTTCTGAAAGGGTCACTTTCTGTGCTCCTGAAAGACAAGTTGACTGTGTGTGTGTGTGTGTGTGTGTGTGTGTGGGCTACACCCACTTTTGGTCATCCTTTGGCTTTAGAAGTAGATTTCAACCTTTAGAATCAGGAAGTTGAGCGGGAAGATTCTGATAGACCAGTTATATTTAATCTGCTCTGTCAAACTCCACGTATTTTCTTAGGATTGTTATTTCCCTCTAAATGACTCATTCACAAGACGATTTTCGGCTCGTTATTTCCAAAAGCCGGCAGCCTCATGCATCAAGTGACCGAGAGGAAGGTCAAAGAGGGCAACCGCAAAATGTTTACCTAAATCCAGCACCTGTTCGTTGGAGGCCTTCCGTCCCAGTAAAGGAAGGAATTTTTCCTTGGGGTTTAACTGGCATCAAGTTTTACATTTATTTCACTGAGAAAGGTATATTTGTGTTTACAAACCTCTCTTGAGCATCCTTATAGTAAGAACATTTTAAAAGTGCTGCCCTCCCTGCCTGTTGTGGGAAACCAGTGCCAGTTGATATGAGCAACAAACTTCTGCTGTCCATTTGCAATACAACCCCTTTGAGTTCCATCTTGGGCTCAGTTTGGAAGAGTTTGTTTTTTTGTCCCTTTGATGGTTTTATGATTTACAAAGAGGTTTTGTCTTTTTTGATTGGATGTCACGATGACAGACCAGATGTACATGTTGCAGTGATTTAGATTTCGGTTTCAATTTAATCAGAAATGTATGCAAAATGCTTTTCTGAAGTTTCACATGAAGAAATCCATCACACTTGTTAACAGTGAAGGTATATATTCAGAGGAATGATAATTAAACCTAAATATCTTATGGATATGATTACAACAGACACAAACACATGTACACATGAGGTGGACGCATACGTAATACTAACCAAATGCTGCACAAACGTGCGCGCACACAGCTGTACGCAAACAACTGCGAACCACAACTGCTAACTGGCACATTTCCTTTTCAAAGATCTATTATCTGCTATTTAAATTGCAATTAGCAATATGTGTGTAAACTGGCCATAATGGAAACCATGCAACGCTCCCATTTCTTACAGCAGCCAGCCGTGCCATGCCGACTCCAGACTGGCATCAAATGAAAAATGGGAAAGAGGAAAAAAAAAAAAAAACATTGTACAGAACAAAATAAAAACATGGAAAATTAGAGGAATGGTCATGTGGTTTGCTAAGACATATAGTTTGCTAAGACAGCCAGGTGCCATTTTAATATTCTAAGTGTTGAGCTTACTTTTAGACCGGTATATAAGGGGAACAGGGCTCCTTTTTCTTTGTAGAAACCCAGCTTTCATGTTATTATTGTGAAATTTCTTCTATATTTGATATCTTCTCCTCACGAGTTAAGATTTGATAAAACACATGTCAAGCCTTCTTTTCCTGTTTGAACCAAGAATAGTGGGTGTGGTATCAGTTTGTTATGATTACTGAAAAGTATTTCAAATATAATCGAAAACAGCTGGCATAGAATACATGGCAATCACTGCGTGTTTGTGTGTGTGTGTGTGTGTGTACAAAAACTGTGTAATGAACAAAGTTTAATTGTGTAGAAGGACGAAGGATTAAAGAGCACTCGGACCAGGTGTCAAATGTTTTCCTTGGATAATATCCAGCTTTTCTGAAGTTTATCTGAGTTCTTTATTACTTTCTGTATGAACAAGTGCATGCATTACTGTACATGTCTGTATATGAAAAAAAACAAATACACCAAATTTATTTATTTTTTTAATCCTTGTTGCTCACCCTGCTTATCCAATTCTTCCCTTTTTTTCATATTTATTGACATGGTTATTTTTGCGCTGCTGTGACAGCGATCCCGCTATGGGGATCAATAAAGTACTTATCTTAAGCATGCTTTAAGATCGGTAAATGTATATTTTGATTACTTCTCAGTCTATAGACTCCAAATCCAAGCTCATAAAAAGCTGTACGTCTTAGATAGTATCACACAGTGTTTGTGTGCAGAAAAAGACCTTCCAGGGGAGAGAATACTTATGCCTGAGATTGTTGGAATATGAAGTATGTAAGTTTGAACCTCACCTCAAAGGGGAAATTTAAATCTTTATTAATTCTAATTAGGTCTATGGGCTATATATAAATTTCTTCTGAACAACATTTCTGAATGTGTTTGGAATCACTGACCACTTTTATTTCCTGCTTGTTGTCTCCTTTTTTTTTTTCTTTTCCTGACCAGGTCATATTCCTAGACATTAACAAGACCTTTTTCACAACCACATCCATTAACGTCAATTGATAGTAAAACATTAGAAGTGAAACATAAAGTTTTGGCTCCAAATGTGCTCATAAAAACAATCACAATCAAAATGTATTGGCGGCAAATGTGAAATACAATAGCACACACGATCACACTTCCCACATAAATTGTCTGTCGGTGTGGGTGGGGTTGTTGGTGAAGCAGACACACTCGGTAAAACGAAGCTGAGGCGATTATGGTTTGATCAGATCGTGCTGTCAATTGGCCGGCCAAACAAAACAAGGTCACTTCTATGTGTACACAGGAAACTGTTCAATCTGTATTTTATTACCAAAACTCAAAAATGATTTAGATTTATAGGATAGAACTGAAAGTAAAACATCAAATCAAAGTCAATATATTGTAATTATCTTTTTTTGTTTTGAAATAATTACCATACTCACCAGAGAGGTCCGGCAAGCATATATCCACATTCATTTGTGGATAAAAATCCACATACGCTGAGTCTAGGATGGCTATGGCCCTGGAGTGCAACTGTTGCACTTTTGGTCACGTGCTTTCACATAGTCACATTGTTGTGGGTGCAAGATGTGGTTGTACGTACGCTGAGGGAGAATTACCTTGGCAAAGCTTCCTCTGTTGGTAAGAAGCCATCATGAGGTGTGTCTGAAACCAGCTGGAAGTGTCACAAAAGGGTGGCTACAAATCACATACAGCTGTTTTGGCTTGTGCCTAAGTAGTTTGCAGAGTTATATGACATTGAGGATGTAGTTTATGGCAGGAATGTGATTAGAGATACAGCAAAGAAGTGATTATAGGGATAATAGCAATGATACTTTGTGGAGAAATAATCGAAAAACATTGTGCTGTTAACTGTTTCTCTGTTGCGATTCGAATAAATCAAGCTCTCCTTGTGTGTCATTAAATTACAGTACATTCATCCTACAAACGAATGCAGCCTAACTTAACCTGCAAAAAAATCTGGCAAGCAGTTAAGGTTGCTGGCTAGTACATTTTACCTGATGCAACAGTCTTATTTGTTTTTGTTGGTGTTTCAAGTGTTGTTAACAGGTTTACCCCAGAAAAATCAGAATCCACGTTCCACAGAACAGAAATGGAGCCCGATGCAGACATTTGAAAAATTTGATCAGAGCTTTGTGATTACCAAAATAGTTTTTTTAGCTCTATTTAGCTAGATTTGTGTTATTGTGTGTTCTTGATAGTATTCACTGAAATATTCCAATCAGGACTAAATCTGAATGTAGTTGAACTTGTACAAGGCATCCAAGGCTTTTAACATTATTCACAGCATATATAGGTATTTTCCTGTTAAATATAAGAAGAATGTTTTGATCACTCTATGTCTTTGCCAAGCCAATAAATAACTGAAGGACGCATCAGGAGAAAGTTTACATGTGTATATATTGTTTGTCTGTGTGTGTTTCAAGTAATTCACCAAAGGCAATCCGCATTAGCCATGTCGTGTACAGAATCTACCAAGACATGAATGCCTTCCCAGATGGAAGCTTTCATACGCTCCGTCATAGAGCAACCACAGCTGGGTGAGTTCAATTTTTCAGTATTCCAAGAACATACTGCAGTCGTTGCAGGAAAAGTCATAAGCCAAAACCAATAGAAAGCGAGTGTATGTGTGAGAGAGAAAGAAAAAAAAGAGCGCGTCAAAGTGAGGAGCAGAACAAGCTTGTATATGAGCAAAAAAATGTAAGTAGCACACAGCGACTGAAGTGGATGCAGCCAATGTGATGTCACCCGCTGGCAGGCAGGATCCCTCTCTAAACCTTGTATGGCATGGAGGTTATTGACTCAAAAATAAAAAATCTGTCATGAGACGTGACCACATTTGCACAAGAGGATGGAGGCGGGTTGGAAGGCATCTATTTGGATTTGGAGCCGCCATGATCGCACTTGCTGTCCACAAGGTAGCTAAGTTACTTTCACTTTCATTTCAAAATGAATTTTTATTCAAAGAATAAATCATAAATCTGATAAAGACTCAAAAGCATGATTCAGAGAAGACTACTTTAGGAAAAATTGTTTTCTTGTTCCACATATTCCCACATATCTCCACATATTCCCCATTGTAAGCTAGCTATCATGGCTGTCCATTAAAATAGAAAAAAAAAAAAGAATATAATATAAACATATTGAGTATAACTTTTCTGTCTTCACAACACAATCAAGAATAAATCAGGGGGGAAGATGGATCATTTTCTTGGAAGATTAATTTCCTTTGTGACTTCTTTTTTCATCCAGTGAGGGAGGTGTTTGGATCTTGTTCCTTACACGAGCAGGATCATAAAAATTTCTTGATTTTACATTCAGTTTTTATGTTTTTCCCCCAACACCAATCCCTTGTTTATACAGATTTGTCCCTTGTGCTAAAAATATATGCTTGTATTCAGATAGAACCGCTTGCACAATTTTCTGAGCTTCTTAAGCTTCTTAAGTCTTTCTATGCATTTTGTCAGGTTTTGTCAGGTTTTGTCATTTTATCAGGTTTTACAATGGCGAATAAGCTAATATCACCTTATACATACAGGGCAATAATCGATCAGGAGCAGATCACCGCCAGTACATCGCCTTCAGCCGAGCAAATTAGAATCCAATACTTCAGTCAAATAAAATAATCGGCACTTGAGAAAAGAGCCGATCAAAATCACGAGCTCATCGGATTGAAGCAGCAGCAACACACACGGAAAATTGATTTACATGTTTTCATTGCTTGATCAGTATTATAGGAGTGGGTATTCCTAACTATAAAAAGTAAACACAGGAGGGAAAAAAGGCTATTTATTTTTTATTTTTATTTTTTTTTTATATTTATCCCACTTGTATGTGTATAAGTGACAATCTGTAGCGAAAGATACAGATAATGAGTTTAACTTGGGTCCTCTGTTGATATCACTACCTTTCATAGAATAAATATACTAAGTATTAGTCGTTGTTTGGAAGAAATACACATCAAAATGTAAAACATCAAAGTAGGGCCTCCTGTTCCATACCTGTTGCTTGTGTGTTTGGTACTCAATAAATTTGGGAATACAGCACTATAAACTGCTGATCTATATGTTTTAAGTATGATCTATCCCATGATGTTTCACATTACATAGGAACAAAAAGGTTTGGAAAGGCATGTTGTTTTGTGCAGTCTATGGTGTAAAATAGTTGCGGTTAAACTTGAAAAACACATACTAACTTCAGTTAGTATATTTTAGTTCCTTACCATTAATGTCACAGTTAGTGCTTCTCGGGCAAAGCAGTAAAAGATCAGCAGAGCATTCAGCCACTGAAGAGCTTAATATTTTTCTTAGATCAAAAGAAAACTAAAAGTCCAGCTCTGACTTTTGCTCCCAGAGAGTCTGATCAGCCCTCAACTGCGATCTGGCTGTTTTTGTAAAATCACTGCACAGCTTTTGCCAAACAGCTTCCTCAGCATGTTTAAAACAATACTCTGCAGCGCCCTATCTTTTCATTAGAGCGCAAAGAACAAGGAAACTCTGAGTGACAACCCAAACTGCTCACCTTTATTTTTTCACCGTTTTGATAGGTATTTATTTTAACTAGGGCCGTGATCCTTCAAGATGTAGATCACAGTGAGGCAAAGATCACTTGTGGCCGCAATGAAAATCTTACACACTGGCCATGATACAATTTCTATGAAAAAGGAAATCATCCCTTTACGATGGTATCAACTAATAAAGAATTTATCGTTATTCAACTTTTAATATAATGTGTTAAATTCTCGGCCTAAAATTGCAGGTGAAGTGAACTATTGAGTTTCAGCTGTGTCTTGCATGCTGCTGTTTCTATGTTTTCTGGGAAACGTGCATCAATAAATTGCTTTAAGTGTTTTAGAGTAACTGACAGAATTAGAAATCACTTCACAAACTCTGCACACTTCAGACAGTAATTTTCTGTAGCTCTTTTCGGCCCCTTCGCAGTATCAGTTGATCCATCAACAGAAACATGCTGTAATCAATATAATAATTGTGGTGATTATGTGATTATGATATTTCTTCAGGGACTAGATTAGATTAGATTCAACTTTATTGTCATTACACATGTAAGGAAAGAGTAAAGAAAAATCCCGTTAGTATCTAATCAGAAGTGCAAAAAGCAGAAGTACATTTGTACACAATGTGCGGTATTTACAGATAAATGCAGTATTTACAGAATAAATGCATTTTTTGGGGTGCGTTTTTTTCATGTATTATACAGTAACAGGAAGGGATGATATAGAAATGTTATATGAACAATTATACAGAATACATAGATTAAACGATAAATATACAGATATCTTACAGAACTCTACACAATGGATAATATAGAGATGGTACATGAACAATTGTAGAGAATATACAAGTATAAATAGACGATAATGAAGAGTATACGTTATAACCAGTTTTACAGCTATGAGAAATGCAAATTGCTAGAGATAAGAGCGATTGTCTTGAAACCGCCGAGCTCCATCCAGCCTGTCAAAGTGTTGTTGAGCAAGACACTGAGCCCTCGAACGCTCTCCGAGCGCCGTTCATGGGTCATCCACGCCGGGTTAAATGTGGAGGACAAATTCCCCTGATGTTGTGCCGTATGAATACCCCGATGTGACAAAATAAACGGCTTCGTCCGTCTTTCTTTGCCAGATATGACCGTGAGATTTCTCTGTTTCTCTGACTTAACAAACGCAAAAGGCATCAGATTTGGAACCACACCTTAACACATCCAAGGGATTATCATGTCTAGCTACCAACTAAACACAGTCAAAATCCTGCAGACACATAATAGCAAGTTAATGAAAAAAGACATTATGCAACCAATCAGTAAGTCTTAGGTTTGCTCTCATACGCCCATGCTGCGGCGTCCTTGAGAACCGTTCCCATGTAAATCAGAGCTGGATAACAGTAAATGCTGTCAGTGTGAGTCTCACTTGTGCATTCTATCGCTCCAGCATTTTACTTTTTTCGCACAGTGGTCCAAAGAGGAACACCCTGGTGCGTATCTCTTTGCCAGACCTCTACATATGTTGGCCAGACAGCAGCACCCACATTTTCAGCCCAGGTTGTAGAAGTAGCACCACACCCTTCTAGTCAACAAGCTCGCAAGGGGATTTACCATTTAGACAAGAATTTAAGCGCACATATCGACACTTCATTTTCAATTGAATACACAACAAAGATGATCAAATTTCAGTCTTTCAAGCCAAAACTCTTTACCAGTCAATTGGGGAACGCATTGAGGAGTCGGTGGTCGGACAAAGCTCCACGATGACCCGAGACGTTGTCGCAGGCCTTGAGACGTTTGACAGATGTAGGTTAGGATGGGAGCAGCAGACAACAGAAAATGTGTTTTAGAGGTCACTTTGGGTTTAAAGACAGTCAGGGCGGGTCCCATTTTTCCCTGCCAGGAAACTATCAAACCAGACATATGGAACCTCTCCCTCAAAACACAGGAATAGCTTAGACGTTGTGCTTAGTAACTTTTCACCATTGCCACTGTTCTCACTTTTCATGTGTAGGCCTTTTTGACTGTACAGTGTTGTCTGGAGACGCAACTTTGTCCTCTCAAAATTAAAAATAAGACCACGGTAATAAATTTCTCACCTTTTTTTTGGTATGGGGGAAAAATCTTTCCAATTAAGAAGAGAAAGCTTGTCTGAAGAATATGGTAAAACACAAAACAAGTCACTTGAACTTTAAATGTTCACTGGCAGAATCAGTTGTGAGGCAACTGATATGAATGAGCAGTGAGTTGTTTTGATAATAGAAGTAGCAGGAGATAAGGAGGTTTGAACTGAGTACACAGTTACACAATCATACACACTTTTTGTGCACAAAAAAAATAATAGATGAAGAGATGTTGACACTCTGACAGTTTTAGCACTTTTTGGACAGCTTGGTTTCAACATGTTAACTTTTTGTTTTTTGTGAATGAGTCCCACTGAATGTGTTCATATAGACTTTTCGGGAATAAGACACCAAGCGGTTTGTTTGTGAGTACTTTGTGATTAGTGTGTTGTTGGTTATTTATAAGAAAACAATTGAGTAAACAATATTAACTGCAACAACTTGGCTTGTAAAAGAATTATTTTATTAAGGAAAAGTAAGAGTTACAAGTGGTTGTAAGTGAAAGTATGGAAGTTTGGCATTTTACAACAGATACAAATGGATGCAATGTGTTTGTTAATGTAGGGGAGAACCAAAAGGGGAGTATTTTTACTGCCATTTTTAATGTGTCGCATCAAAATGATGATCAATATTTGTGTAAAATCCAAACCACTTATGGACTGTGTGGCGGTGCGGACACATGCACAATTTGGCCAAAATCATCCGTCAAGATTTTTGTTCATTGGTTGGGAAGATACACCACGCTAGTTCTGTTATGGACTCTCAAAGAACGTGAGGGCCTTGTGTCAAAAATAAAACCTCACAACCCCTCTATCAGCTGTGGAGAGACATACAAGTCACTTACCGCCGCTCTTCTTCCGATCACCTGTCAGTCTATCCCTTCCACACTCGCTTCACACACTTAACCCAACGTAAAATGGAAATGCTTTCTGTAAATCAGTTGTTACGTCCCGGAAAATCCACTTTTCTGTCCCCTGGAGAGCCGCCAGCGCTGATCTTCAATACAAACACATTTCATTATCCCTGATCAAACACACGTAAAGCCTTGAAGTGCAGGGGTTTGTGTTCTCTGCGGATTTATGAGCAAGGGGAATGACGGGAAGGTGAGAGTGACCGCGAGACCCTCCTGTCTGGGCCACCGAACACCAGGTTAACCAGTGCTGATAAGAAGCAGACAGGAGCCTTGCCGACCTCAACGGGATCGGGCGTGCGCGGACTTTATATCGACGTATTAAATGTTCGGCAAGCAGCCCCTTTGCCCGGTATCTGTGTGTAGTAGTTATTGTGATATTTGTCCCAGTTTCTATGCTTTGATATAATTTCCCGGTGTGAACAAATATTCTTCACCGACATTTAACCTCCATTATTCTATTGGTTTCAGCTGCATCTGAAGGAGTACCTATTTTGTTGGGTGTCTAATTTCCCTTTTTTCACCCAGGCCCACACCATTGCATGCAAACTTTACGGCCCGCTTGTAAAATGGTCGAGAAAAAAAATCAATCACGATGTGATTGATGTGGGTTAACGCTATCACGCTAATGTGAAAAAGTGGCATTGGCTGTCCGTGTCGTTCGGTGTTCTCGTCCCGCCAATTATTGTCAAAAATCTACTCTCATTTTTTCGGTTTTGCCACAAGCCTGATCATCCAAGAAGCGACATTTGTAGTTGGCCTGGTTTCCATTTTCAGTCTGACATTCAGTGCCCTGCTGCACAATTGATTTCTGCCTTTCCAGGAGTGCAGCACTCTGAGTCACTAAGTGGAAGCGAATGTCTGCTGTCGCTTCTGCTTCTCAGAGACGGTCTGGTCACTGAACCTTAAGTTTTAGTCATCCTGGTTGCTTTTGGCTGATGAGAAAGTCCTGTTGACTGCTCGGCAGTCCACTCACCCACTCTGACTCTTTCCAAGACTTCACTATTGGTTGTTTCTCTTGAGGCTTCCTGCTTCTTTCACCCTTGACAGATGAGGTGAATTGATTAAATGTGCCTGTTGCTGGGGTTGCCATGTTAGTATTTAAGTCACAAAATGATATAGCCCCTTGCATCTTTGTTGTGGTTTCAGAACCCAGGTTTTTTTTTCCTTCAACATCATTCATGAATACCTTTATACGGTTGAAGTTTGTATAGTTCTGGTTTATCTTCATTCCATGTAACGCTTGCCATTATTTAGATATTCCATTTTGAAATGCTACTTGAAGTTATGGAACACTTAATAACCATGATATGTTAATGTTTAAAAGAGGCCGTAGAGATGGGTATTACATATAAAATAACAGGATCTCCCTATAATGGTGTAAATTTTCCTGCATAAGAATGAATATCTATAGAATGCATTCATTGGAAGTGAATGTAGTAATGATTAGAACTCTCCTAATTGTTTTATATGAAAATATTACAAATGAAATAATAATAATAATAATAATAATAATAATAATAATAATAATAAAATACGGCCTACAAATATAGTTTCTGGACAAATTATTTTGTTGGGGTTAAGAAAAAATCCCTTACCATGTTATAAGTTATTCAGTGCACAATTCTGTTCCTTATAAGAGCTGGGGAACCGTTGAAATCTGTGCACATTTATTGCACACTACTTTCAGGATTTGCTCTTTGAAATCACGTGCGAACATTATGGTGAAGCATGAATAGCAAAATAGTGCTACACAATTGCTGAAAAAGTTAAGATCTTAAATTTGCTTGGCTGCATTTCCATCATGAGCTTTCCTGCTCATCACCTTCTTTGCTAGGACATTTATCTGATGCAAATGATGGATGGATTCTTTTTTTTATGCCACAGAATTCTCAGTTGTTGTTATTGTTGGGAAACTGAAGAAAACTTAGTGACGTTTTGCTTTGCCAGATACAGTCTCATCCTTGGGACAGCTTTCAGACACAATGAAAACCAATCCTTAAGGGTCTCTGAACTATATTTAGATCATGTAAAGTTTCTGAAACTTTCCATCAAAATCCATCCTTGATAACGGTGAGAGTGATAAGTCCTTAACGGAATATGAGAAGGGAACAAAAATATCTGAACTCGTGATTCGATTTGACATCAGAACCATATTCAGGATGAGGAGTGTTTAACAAGCCATGTGTTGAAGAGGAACATTCATAATTTGTGGAATTGTTAGCCAGTAACAGCAACCAGAAAAATCTTAACTGATTCCAGCCCATTATTTATAATTTTTTTTTGTTCCACGCAGGGCAAAGATGTCGAAAACCACCGATTGTCCTGTGAGCAAAGTCCTGGCTGTTCGTACATTTTTTCTGATTTCTGGAAGGTTAGCCAAACATTCACTGCTGAATAACATTGGGAAGTGCTGCATGAAGCACCAAAAGGTTTCGGGGAAGTGCAGTGAGACGGGGAGAACATTCTAGGACCGAGGAACCCGTCTGTTTTCAAAGTTAGTTTGAGGGTTAACCGTTCATAAAGAATTGGGTGATCAGGGATATGGAATGGATACAGAGGGTTGTAGAGGGTCGGAGATATGATTTATAGGTTTAATAGTGAGCACCAGTGTTTTTTTTAATGGAAAGCTAATCTGAAAACCAGGACAGAGTTGTTGATTCTGAAGTCTCTTGTAAGATGAATTTAGGAAGATCTGAGTCAGGCGAGGGAAAGAGACTCGGATGGTTGACGTGCTCCTGAAAACAGAGATTTTTGACGTTCAGAATGAAGTTATTAGGAGTATTCCGAAGAGCTTCCATCCTACCATGAGTTGAACACCATTGTCTGAGATCCATATCTTGGATGAGAAAGCATTCATTTCAATCAGTCTATGTAAAAAATGATTTGTCCAAGTTGTAACATTCATGAAGTGATCTTGCCCTCCGATGCAAAGGCAGAATGTAAATAAATTTATGATTTACAGCAGGTCTATCATTATTATCATTATCATTATCATTATCATTATCATTATCATTATCATTATTATTGCTGCTATTATTGTTATTATTATTATTATTATTATCATTATCATTATTGCTGTTGTTGTTGTTGTTGTTGTTGTTGTTGTTGTTGTTGTTGTTATTATTATTGTCATTATTATTTTCATTGTTATTATAGTTGAGGATTGTCAACAAGACAACAGGAACAACAGCATCAAAACAAAATTTTCCCTCTTGAGTCTAAGTAGCATTCATGATGCCATAGCCCTCAGAGAAGCTGGTTGGATTGTGTAATTCAGGAAAACGTAATAACGGAAAATATAATAATACCTGCCTAAACCTGCAGGAAAATCACATTTCGTCCCGTGTCCTTTTTTTTACACATCAAGCTGGAATATGATTTATCATAAGCAACCTTTTTTGGGGGGGTCAATTCAGCAATAGCGTAAGATCTATGGCTAGGTGGCTGCATTTTAAAGAATAACGGGGACAGAAATGTCAAAAGGGCCCAGATAAGGGCTT
Organism: Fistularia commersonii; assembly: GCF_037954325.1. Taxonomy (NCBI): domain Eukaryota; kingdom Metazoa; phylum Chordata; class Actinopteri; order Syngnathiformes; family Fistulariidae; genus Fistularia; species Fistularia commersonii. The sequence continues at coordinate 4,241,039 of NC_141294.1, read as the reverse complement.
ACTTTCACAGCACACCTGAGAGATGGATAGGCGTTGTAATAATATGGACTTTTGAGTGAGACATATGCTCGATATCTACTGACTTGCGTCAAACATGTGTCAAACATTCACTCTTAATCCAACATACTACTACTTTAAATGCTGTGTGTGTGGCTCTGTGTGTGTGTGTGTGTGTGTGTTCTCATGTGTTTGTGTTCAATAACTAAAGCAGAGAGCGTGACATACTAAGACAGAGAGTGAGAAAGTTTTGGTCCTCTGATGAAAGAAGCTGATTGTTTTTAGAAAGACAGAAATAGACTAAACCTCGAGCCTTTTGCCCCTGCAACTGTAATCTCACTCAGTGTGATGACATTTGAGGTTAATTACCTTCCACCTTTTCACGGTCAAATCGATTATCCTCAACGTCTCAGTAACATAGGCCACCTTCCCGAAATCACGGTCTGCATGGTTCTGACCTCCTTCAAAGATCTGCACACAGATTCAAAAAGCCACAGGAGCTGAAAATCCTGATTGATGTAAGACGTCTGTGATAGACAAGTGGTTGTAAGGAGATTGTATAAAATCATGGACTAGAAAGACAAGGGAAATAAGGGCAGTGTGATTCTCTATGAAAGAAAGACTAAACAGTACGTGAATATTTTGAGAGAGTAACCTTGTAAAGAATCCCATGGTCCAACCTCAGGCCGACAGTCAAAATAATGATGTAAACGGTAACTTTAACCTTGCTGATTATTACATCACCAGGATAAACTTGGTGAAATGTATAAGCACGCTTGTAATCGAAAAAAAAAAACAAAAACAAAACAAAGATTCCCTATCTGTTAATCCGTGTTTAAGGTTAGGTTCGACCAGGGCAAACTACGGCCCACGGGCCAAATCCGGCCCGTTGGTCTTTTTATTCCGGCCCGCTAAAGATTGGTACAGAATTCATGCTTGATGTGAATTATTGAATGATTTGGTCAATGAATGTGGGAGCTATAACGGGAAATTATTTCATTTTTGGAGTTACTTCAGAACACTTACGTTTTTTTCCTGAGCTGAATGACAGGTTGTCTTTGTGATTTAGCCTTTTCTGCGGACATACTGACACACATGAATGAGCTGGACGTGAAGCTACAAGGGAAAAAAACGGTTTGTGCATGAAATGCAAACAAACGTCAGCGACTTCAAAACCAAGCTGGTTTTATTTTCAAAGCAAATGTCAGACAATGTTCAGACAAATGTCAGACGAGTACGACATGTACTGTTAACAAATGCATTTTTTTTTTTTTTTTTTGTGTGTCATATCTTGTGCTGACCCGGCCCATTTGTCAAATTTTAAAAGTCAATGTGGCCCCTGAGCCAAAAAGTTTGCCCAGCCCTGGGTTAGACTGAGACGCATAAATGCTTGTGTAGTGATTTGTCAAAGCTTTGCGTTTGAATGACGATTTGTTAAAGCGCAGCTTCCAAAACGAAAAAGTGCATTTGCCCCTCCTGTTACCGGAGCAGTCAAGCTGTCTCATCCCTGCCAATATGGGACGAACCGCGAGGCAACCATCCATGTTTACAAAGACTGCGGTAGCTGGATGGCAGCAGTTGCAAAAGTCAATAAAGGTCTTTTTTCACTGCTTGTAGAAATGATCTATCTGGTGTATTTGTACAGGAGGACACCCACAATGATATCAGTTTTTTCTTGTTTGAACTGTACAAAGTTTTGAGAGAACAGGGGACTCAAATATGTAAACCTGCACATTAGAGGTGAGCAGTGTTGTCCTTGCAGACGCAAAGTTTCTGGAGGAGCTGGAAAATAGAGCCACATGTAACTAACTCCATTTGCAAAATAGTCATCCCCTTTAATTTCGACAATGTCTGTCTTTCTCTGCTGTTGGGGTTTTGTGTTTTTAATCATGTGAAGGGGAAAACAAAAGTCTGATGAGGTCAGGTCTCCGATTCAAAGCTTCAACGTGTGGCGAGAGACGCATGCGGTATTTGTCAAAATCCAGGTGGGGTCGTAAAATCCAAAAATGATCAAGAGAGGGTAACCTGGGGTTTCTTGGGATGTTCCATATCAGGAATCAAAGGAAGACAAATATTTGTACAAAATATACATATATATATTCCAGAAGTACTTTCCCTGAATCTGTAACGTAGATCTGTGTCTCCAACACAAGCTATTGTTCATTGATGGCCAGCGGACCGCAGGTCACCTTGTGTTACATAACCCCCCCCTACGACACACACACACACACGAACCAGTGACATGAGGTAAAAAAATAAAAATACCTGTGTCACTTAGCAGACTCCATATCAATCTGTCAAATCCCACTTTCCTCATGCCGATCTGGGTCACCATGGCTGACAGATAATGATATCAGTGCGTTCTGGTTCCACCATAACTCAGCTACACTACGAAAAGTATCCTAGTTTCTCCTCCCGTATCGTTCTTATGATCTGAGGCTCTGCCTGTTTTGAGTTAGCCGCGCCGACTGGTTGGTGTTTCAGGGGGCCTGAACCGGCCTCTGTGTTACCACACACTGTCAACCCTGGCTTACATTTCCCATTAAGGATGGAAAGCAAAAAAAAAAAAAAAAACGCTTGGCAAAGGGGATTCATGGGGACCAAAAGGCTGGTCAGAGTAAAAGAAAAAAAAAAAAGAATAAATTCAGTACAAACAGTGAGGTGGAAAGAAGGGGAAAATTGAAAGCAGTGTGTTTGGAGAGGCCTGAGGTCAGAAGTTGGGAATGAGGCATAGAACAAAGATTGAGATGCAAGGGAATAATGTAGAAAAAAAAAAGATAAATGGAGAAAATGCCGCTTCGGGTGAACAAAATTGAAGGGAACTGCATGGAGTAATAGAAACAGTAATCCATGAAACAAGGATCGCGTCATATGATTGGTTCCCACCTTCTTTGTATGCATCACCCCAACAATATGTCAGCTAAATCACAAAAATAATTAAATTGACTTTTGGTACGACAACCCCAGCTAACATATATGGCAAGTGAAGATGAAAGTGGCGGTATAAACTAAAAATAAAGAAGGAAAATCGAGGTGACCCGCAGAGACCCAAGAGAATGATGGGGGAAACGGTACGTCAAAAATCTATAGGAGGTGGGTGGCATGAGAGGAAAAGGGAAATCGAAACCACGTGCGGCTTCATAAAATCTGCATCAACCTTTCGTATAGAAATAGAACAAGCCGGCGGAAAGGAAGAGAGGGAACGCTGAGTGAAAAACGTGATATCGGTCCAGCCGGCGGTGTGGGGTTCTCATGTCCTCAAAGACTCTTTGTCTCCTCGAGAGATACGGCGTTCTGAGAGCCGGGCAAAGGGAGAAACGCGTGGCGTCTGGGACAAATAATGCTGCTGGGATCCTCTGGTTTGCATTTTTGAAAGTAAAATCACAGTAATAAAGACCATAGTATCAACTTGAAGCTTTTTGTTTTTTTTGTATATGTTTTCATCTGATCGCGTTTCTAAATCCCAAAGCGCGTTCCAAAATTGAAATTACCGCTGCGTGAAGTACAATAACTATGTCCGCAGGGTAAATAAATAAAGTTAATCTTCATCAGAATGCAATAATCCTGGTTACCCACATTTTCATATTAAAAATTTCATTATTATCAAAATATTTTTGTATGTATAGAAAGGCAGAGAGGAAAAAAATGCAAGCTAAGTTTTATCTTCTTCAGGGTTGAAACAAAAACTGGTTGAAATAAAGTAAGATCACGCTGTTTGGCTTTCAGGCCAAAACAATCAGAACACCGGGGCTTTAAATACTTATAATTAAATACAAATTATTCAGGAGCGACTGATCTGTATTGGAGTAGTCGTATATTCACCTTTTACCACTTGATGACTCATGATGAGACCGCAATTAGGAGCTCAAGCTGACCGTTGTTAAATAATATCCTCACAAATTATGTGAACATGTTGCTCTTTCAAAGTGGCACGAAAGGATTGGTTTTAACCTTTACCCTCTGAATACCCGACTAAAGGACCTGACTCAACCATGACACATCTATCATTTTAACCGAGTGACTTCCGCCACTTCTAAGAGGCAGCCATATGTGCTTGTGGCGGTCGGTCTCGGGAGTAAAACATTTTCTTCCGAATTTTTTCCCCAGGTCGCTGTTAGTTTAGCTGATAATGTATCCAATGATTCTCACGGTTCTCCGGCTCGGCCGTGACATTTTAAAAGGCGGCATTTTTTATCTCGTTCGTCCCCCCGAGGAGCCGTCTGCGATTGTTTTTTACGCGTCGGGAGAACTGGTATAAATCTAGAAAATTGAGAAACACAAAGGCTTTTTAAAATTCACGTAGGCTACGAGAAGCCGGTATGTCATAGGACGTGAGTACTTTTCTGCAAGTGAGGCCGAGCGAAAGGAGGATGATGAGCTAGCGGAAAAGTAGTTTGCAATGTGGGTGTAACCTGCTGGCACAGAATTATGATTTGTGAAAAAAAAAAAAAAAATCAGTTTAAGTTGCCCAATATTTCTCTCCCTTGTATTACAGAAGGACCAATAAATTACACAGAGTATGCAAAGCTTGGGGGAGAGGATTTTAAAAATAATATATAACCCTTTTCTACTGCGGCTTTTTTTTTTTCCCCCCTTGTTCAGTGGCTTTCGCAGTGGCTCATTCCATGGTTTGACAATGTGTAGTTTGTAGTGTCGTTCCTGGAAAAATGGTGTTACTCAGTATCACTGGGAAACCACTCAAGGATTCCTTGAAGTAGTTTTCCTCTTTAATGCACGGGTTCTTTTCACAGATTTCTCACCGAACTTCTGGATCAGCCCACGCCCCGTCGCAGAAAATCACTTTGGGTCTTGACCACTTAATTTATCAGCCTTTGGACACATTTAATTTGCCAAAGTACAGTTCATTACTCATCAAAACTGTTTCTTATGCCACACATCCATGACATTGTGTATGAGATTTCTAATATGAAAATATGAAATACAGCACATATTGGTGTTTGTAACTGGCCGTCTGGTTGTGTCTATACCTGCCTTTATGCCCTATATTTGGACTGAGAGATTCTTTAATGGTTTAAATTTCCAAAAAACGTCCAACAAGCGATGAAAATTTGCCTTTGCTTCTTTAAACAGAGCAAAATTTTGACTTACAAAATGCGTTAATTTATGCACCAGCTGAATGATTGAAAGTTTGACTATTATTCATGATGGAAATTTTAAAGGCACATACATTTTTTCTGCCTTTTCAACAAGTAAAAAAAGAACAACATTTTTTCAATTTGTTTTTTTCTCTCAAAAGAACTGCCTTTTCAAGAAAAGGAATTTAACATAGAATGATCTTTACATAAAAAGAATCTGCTCATGATAGTCATATGGTTTGTAATGTCAAGTTTTTGTTGCCCTTACCCAAGTGTTTTACAAAACATACGATCCATTTTACATCTTGTCATTGTACGTTGTCTACAATAACAACGGTCATCGGTAGAAGTGTTTTCCGAACAGTTTCTCCCGATGGGCCTCCCTTGTACTCTTTCTCCAAATGAGGTCCATTTTAAATTCAATTCAATGTTATTAAGGTTCACTTACCAGACCAGGGTTAAGGTAAGTCATTAAGGGGCGTTAATCAAACATGTAAGAAAAGAAGTTAAGAGGTCAACTAGATTTGAAATGGTTAGCGGTTGTTATCACGTCTTTCAGATATGCGTAGATAGAAAGATAGAAGATAGAAGGACAACAGGATAAAACTTTACTTTGAATCTTTTGCTTGTACTGCCAGCATGGCTGGTGTTTAACTCAACTCAAACAAATATTTCACCTTTACTTCTATCAAGTCATTCTCATACACACACACACACACATATGTGTATGTGTGTATGTGTGTGTGTGTGTGTGTTATTCTCTCTATCGTCCTCTCTCACACCAACTACCTTCATATCCCCTCACTCTACGTCCATAAATCTTCCCTTTGGTTTTCCTCTCGACCTCCTGTCTGGCAACTCCAATTCCAATATATATATATATATATGTAAGTATAAATATAATGAAGTGTATTCACTTGATTTCAACAAAGAAATAAAAAAGCTACTTAGATTCAAAATCAAATCTGAACAGATTGGTATAACTTTCTTGGTGTTTCTATGACCTCTGCGACTTTTTTATTATTTTTTTTTTTTTGGATAAAGTAAATTATCTGCCTATATTTATTTAACGACTAGCTTTTTCAGCCCCTACTTAATTTTTTTAACAACCATCTTTAACCTGCGTTCGTTACGGTGTCCAGCAGAGCACCAATTCATCTTCTATGTACTCGAGGGGCAGAGGATTCACCCCTACACTGACAGCACTGGCATTCATCTCACCAGGCTTCCTGGAGGAAACTAAGGAGAGCAGATGCTGAGAAAAGAATACATTAGACAAACTCAACCTCATTAACTCTTCACATCTCTGATGTTGTGATGCCTGACCTTCCTCAAACACAGGGTTAAGTACCAAAGCATTCTGAGAGGCTAAGTTGGTCATTTAAGGACTCAGAGTGTGGCGCTGTAAACCTTTTGACCCTCATCATTTAAATGTAGATATGCAGCATGACTGATTGAGAAAACTAGCCTTTGACTAGTTTTCCACTGTAATATCGTATTTCTTCCCGTAATTGGAGAATCCGTCGTCCTCTTACAACTATTTCAAGAGTTATTCACTGATTAAATCAATAACCGTAAACATCACTCAACAACCGTATGTTCTTTTTTTAGTTTTTTTTGTTCGGGCAAATTTACATTTAATAGCCTCCAAGTAACGATTCTCTCAGATTAGTCAATTCCATTATTGTTAACAGCTGATCAATTTTCCCACAGTCAATTTCAAGATCTCCAATGATTCTGGTACGAGGAAAACACTAATTCTATGCAGTCGATGACGAATAACACGACAAATTCAAGGAATCAAAACCATCCCCAGGGAGAAACAATTATCAGTATGTCTTCCCAGCTTGTTTTCTGTTTCCCCAAAATCTTGTTTCTGTCTAAACTGTTTCCAGGTTCATAAATAATGGATAGAAAGCATATTTGCCAAAGGACAGCAAAAAGACTGCGGTCCAACTTCTGCTGAAATTGCATCCCACTGAGTTGATAAACAGAAACATATTACTTAAAAAGGAAATTTATATCAAATGTATAATGAAAACGGACAGATTTCTTGAAAAGGCTCAATAGGATTAAAAAGAAATTTTTATCCTATTTTTTTATTTCATTTTAATTCTATACGGTGCACTCCAGTTTAACGCAGTCCGGATAAACCAGGCTACAAATAACCAGCAAAGAGTTCAGTACCTTCACAAGTGCGATATCGGTGGTAAAACCCGCCTGATGAAGCCCAGCAACTACCAGCACATCAACAAGGCTACCATGAAGTCAGACTATCCCATAAAGCCAAACCAACAATAATCTGAACCAACTTACAGCACGCATATGTGTCCTTTGATTTATTTATTTATAGCAAAACCAATGTTTATGTTGTGCATTTCTTCTGTTTTCCCTGGGGTAAGTGCTTAAAAAATATTATGAGGCTGCCTCAGTCATTTTATTTCACTTTTGTACAAAGAAGCTCTGATGATGACTCCGTCTCTTGAGTTTTTCTTCCAATGAAGTCAGACGGTTTTTGCGCCAGTTGGCAAAGGGCTGCTTGTAAATGTCTTTGTAGTTTTGTTGGCTTGATTGTGCAACTTTTGCACATGCAACACGCGTGCGTCCAGATTCTCGGTTTGGATTGAGACCGTCTACAAAACCATTATCTGAAAATCCCCGCTTCCCCCTCCGTTGATCCCCCAAACCTCACCAAGGTGAACGTCACCCCTGGTGTGATGTATGTATCGCACTTTGCCAAGTGTAGTATTAGTTAATATCAATATATTTAAGGTATTCCAAATAGTCATTAAAGTTATTAATCCCACTTAGCCCCATCCCAATCTTAAAAAAAAAAAAAAAACATAAATGAACATATAATGTATATGGTTTTGAGATTGCTATTTGGTTGAGTCGTCACTTCTGACTTCCAACAACTGGTGCTTCGGCTCTTCGGTGACTGAATTGCACTTTTTGTAAGTCGCTTTGGATAAAAGCATCTGCAAAATAACTGTAATGTAACGTAATGTAATGTTTTTTAAAAGATTAAAAACAAATCCTAGGTACAGGTATCAGTCAACCTATCAAACAGACCTTTACAATAGAGTATCTATAGAGAAAGGGGGGCGAGGGTGAGAGCAAAAGAGATACAAATTTCACCCACACACACACACACACACACACACACACACACACACACACAGAAGTCCAAGTCCAGTTGTGTCTCTTTAGCATTCATGTGGTATATCTGTAAAGGCTCATAGCATCTGTTCCTTCTACCTACCGCACCTGATAACCACCCTGGGACCAAAACACAGGCACACACACGTATCTCACTCTGTGCAACATGAGATAGGGAGCGGTAACATTTCCCCCGGCCTTGTTGTCTGACACACAGACAAACGCCCACATCCCCTGCACACCAAGGTGGAACAACTGGTGGCCGTGATAAATAAGGAAGCAGATGAAACACAACAATCATGCCATGTTCTTGCTTGTGTTTCCTTTCAACTAAATGATGTCTCAAGCCATTGTTGTTGTTGTTGTTGCTGTTTTGTTTGTTTTTTTTTTCCAATAATGACATGAATCCAAAATACACATTACAACATGAGCTATGGTGTCATCGTGGAACCCAGTTTTTTTTCTTGTCAAATATTATAGACTGGCAGAAGATTAGCCTTAATGCTGGACTCACTGGTGTTCCAGCTATTAAATAACAGAGTAAAAGAGAAAACAAAAGTTCTGTTTCCAATTTTTAGGAGTTTTTTTTAAACACACACACAAACAGCCAGAATATATTTCATTATATTCAAACATGGTGTAAGATTTCTTGTAATTTAAAGGGAGCATATTAAGAATGTTTCACTTCGGCTGATCTTTAAGAAACAAACTTAGAGTTTGGTTTGCTATTTATTTTCAGTGTATAACTGAAAATCCATCCAACTTTTAAACAAGTGGACTCTAATAATAATGACAAAATACATTACCGATACTAATGTTGAGCTAAATTACAGTATGTCATTAAGTTAAAGTAGGGTTTTTTAACATGTTTCTCCAGAACTGAAGCGCTTGGCCAAAAAACCCACTCACTTACAACTCTTTGTAGTTTATGAAGTAATTTGACAGAAGCGATTTAATGATGACGAGAATGCCTCGGCCAAGAATGGGCTTTCCTTTACTCAAATTGACCCAAACCGGAAAGGGAATGTTTAAATTTTTGTACTTTTTAAGACTTTAAAACACTTTATAGCCTTAACTTTGACACTTTATATTTTATTCGTATTTCTTATTCTCCCTCCTTCCTACTATTATGTATTATTGTTATGTTTTACTTGAAACTCTGGCACAACAATTTTCTTCGGGATAAATAAAGTTGTTCTTATTCTTATTCTTATTCTTATTCTTATTCTTATTCTTATTCTTATTCTTATTCTTATTCTTATTCTTATTCTTATTCTTATTCTTATTCTTATTCTTATTCTTATTCTTATTCTTATTCTTATTCTTATTCTATGGATTGCGTCCTTTCACGGCTTCAATTTTCAACAGTATGCGAACTCAGGAGGCCTTGGCAAAATAAGAAAGATGCAGAAGTTAAAATACGGGTACATTAAATTATCCTATTAAATTATCATTAGTGCAAAAACTTCTTGATGGATGTGAGAATGACTATAATCCTTGGGAGTGCTCGTGCATGTTGTGCAGCAGCAAACAGTCAAACATGTGCCGTAGAAGTTAGAGAGTCAAAACTAAAGAGCGAGAACATGTAAACCAGAAGGCAACGTTTCTATTTTCCGGAGTGTAAGATCCAGGTATTTCCAATAATATCCGTTGGCTATCTGGCACAGGCAGCGTGATGAACAAGCAAACAACAAGCAACAAGCCAGGGATCTGTCATTGTGTTTACTTCCTTTTTCTTAAAGGCAAAAATGGATTTTCATCCAGACAAAAATGACATTTTTTTTGTCCGGTTAAGTTCGGTGTCCGTGCATGTGTGTGTGTTCTACTGTGCATGAATGCACGCATATGCAGGCTGTAGGTTCATGTATGCGCACGTGCTTTTGCTTGTGTTCTTTCGTGCACCTAAGGGTTATTCAAGACAGCAGCTGGTTTTCAGATCCATCTATTGAATGCTGGCTCTGTCTGTCTTCAGTCTCTCAAACTTGTCCAGAGGTCAAATGTCTTTTCAGGTAAAAATTCAACATATACGACTGAAAGCGGGGATGTGTTAGTGTATGTGAATGGAAATTTTTATTCTCAGTTTGTAATAACATCATGAAGGCCAACTGATTTTGAATGTATATCAGCCTATTTTCCATTAACTAAACGGTAAAATGGAAATGGGTGAAAACGATTTAAACTATTCTAAAGTATTATTTACTTCAGACTCATCAGCAGTCAAATCAATCCTTTTTCTATTTTGTTCTCGGTGTATTTGCGTAATGTCTATGCATGGAACCGATGCCATCACAGAATTAGCCAGAAAAAAAAAAATGTTCTCAGCTCTAGTTGTTGTGTTTTACTAAAATATAAAACCCACCTGTCTCAGATGTGTCGCCCAGATTTTGATCCATGTCCAAGTTACAAGTTGCCCCAATGTAAATTTGTTTGTGTCCTTTTCAAAGCTTGTGTGGAACTTTGGAAATCATCATCTTTTGAATACCATATTGACTGTTGAATGAGAATGTAGCCATTTTGCCAATTCAAGATTGCTTTCCATTATGCATACCCTCCTTTATCATATTTTTGGTCCAAATGAATTGTAATCACAATCCCAACAATGGTATCGGAACAAATGGGAATTATTTTGAAAAACGTAGATTTGCAGACCATGACTGTCATTTGAACAATGAAACCTGACAATGTCAATCATTCACATCGTGCTGTTAAAGAAATCTTTTAACAATGTACTTTGTGATAAAGCGCATAATCTACAATGCATTGTGATGTGCAGATCTTCCTCACTTTTTTACAAGACACATGGTTTTCTAATATCTCGGGTGAGGTGCTTTGGTCTTGAAGAATATTGAATATTTTCCATAGGATCGGTTAATTTATTGTTTTCCGCTATAACAGCCCTTAACGTTCTTTGCCGTGTCTCCCTCGTCAAACAGTCATATGCTGATGCTGTTGAAATCGCCGATAAGTCACCGCATCGCTTGAGCCATACCTCTGCAATATGGAAACTGTTTCTGTGAATGGAATTATTGACAAAGACCTTCACAGAAACACATGTAACTGTAGAGGGTTGGGTTGGGCGGGGTTGGAAAAGGAAAGATACAACTTGATTTGTGTGAAGAGACACAAATGAAAAGACAGAAGAAAAAGCTAATAATAAGTGACAAGCCAGTGTCAGATCTAGAGAGGAAGGGAGGGAATTCCGGTGACCAAAAAGCAAGATTACATTTGAAGAAGTTCCTGTCGTAATTTCGAGGGGATTTCCCTCAGGAGGCGCACAGCTGATTGCACCAGAGCTTTCATTTTTAAAGGGCGATTAAGGCGAAAGCTAGTAGGACAGTGATGTTAAACAAAACCAATATTGACAGAGTAAGACAAAGATGATGTTCAGGTCACAACCACGTTGGTGCAAGAAGGGATGATGGAGAGTCCCATGCTGAGGATTTGCATAATGATGGTGTGGATATGAAGATGATATTAAAAATAATGATGAGGGTAACCGATCCACTGATGAAAGAAACAATCAGGCAAAGGTCGATCCCAAAATAAATAGCTGTCTGACCCCCAGCTAGACTCATATGTTAGGACTTAAACTGTATATTAGCTGGAGGCAGAATACCAGCATAACCCCTTTAACTGTCTATTTAAAGCTAAGATTAGATTGGCGCCAGTCACATCGGCATTCCAGGTGTGTGTTCTAGGTTTCATTCTTTGGGATAAAAGACAAAATCCAGCATCGTGTAGGATTGTGTGTCAATGTGTGTTCATGGTCTGTTAGCGGACTATCTAGCTATACACCCCGAGGCTCTAACACACACACTTACCAAGGCCACCACATCGACAGAGTTCTAGTCGGTGCCATCCTTAATGGATGTTTTCTCTATCGTGAAGAAGTAGAATATCTGTGGTGAGACCCTTTCAATGGGAAATCTGCTATGACACACACACACACACTGCTGCTCTGTACTAGTTGTGCTGTTTCCAATTGTTTTTGAAGTTTAAAATGGGGCCCAGATGCTCCAAAAAACACGTGGGAAAAGGGAGATGGTAGGTGTCTAAGTGTGAGAAGCAGAACCCACTGGATCAGTCGATGTTTAACCAAAATCACATGACAATTCAAAATACGTTTACATTGTTGGACTAAGAGGACTGAAGAGATCCAATATATTAACATAAGAATGTTGGTTATTTTTCCTGTGTGAAAATTGAAAAGTAGTCCCTGTCTTTCATTCACGCCGTCTGCACAACACACACACACACACACACACACACACTATGTGGTGTGTTAGCAGAGAATTATTCACCATCTAGAAGTCCTCGCTCATTTTCCCACTGATCTAGCCTGAAAAGGGGTCACAGATATACAGGAAGTTGTTCCACTGGAAAATTAGCTCATGAGGTGGAAGTGTGTACGTAAAGATGCTCACTCGCATCTTGTGAGTTTCCGCTTCTGCTAATCACTAGTGGGAACAGAGCTGTGTGTGTGTGAGAGTGTGTGTGTGTGAGTGTATGAGAGAGAGAGGGATCCACTTCTGCCTCTATTGTAATTGCAGAGAGAGCCAGTCTATCTTTCCTCAGCTCACACACTCACCCACAGCTGCACAAATGCAAATGAAGCCCATTTTTGTCTCGATGGGGATAAAAGATGTCATGTGTTTTCCAGCGAAATAACAGCCATTCAAATGAACAGTAATTCATTTGCAAATGTTTTGGGTTTTTTTTCAGCAAAATAACAGCCATTCATTTGCAAATCACAATAATAACAAGCTTCTCATTCCCCATGTTTAGATTGTTATACTCCATTGCCAAACCATTATCCAGTTAAAATGAATGTTGCAAACTGAGTTTTACTCGTCATCAGCAGGGATTCATACTCTGTGACACTTTTTTAAAAGTCTCAATATGGTTTTATCTTGTTCAGGTCGGTTGTCTTGGTCTCTTATCCCCGGCTCCAATCCATGTTTGCCTCTTGTAATCAGCCATGTTCCACCGCAGGCGATAGAGAAACCGACAAATCTTATCTTACTAACCGCTGCTAAGATACGGGCGACCTGCTTCATGGAAAAATAGGTTTTAACAGTGCATTGGTACAGAATTTAAGGCTTCAAAAGTAAGAAAGTAAGAATTTCCTCAGATGTTATATTAGAGCAGATCGGGGCATGTTACGGCCACGGGGCCACATCTGGCCCATTTTGCTTTTTTATCCGTCCAAACTATTTTCTTTGAATATTTTAATAAGTATTTTCAATCAATCTTGAATTTAGAAACTCCTGATTTTTCCTGTTGCTTTATTTTGGATGGATGACAACATACAGGATAATGTTGGGACATTTATATGGTCATTAATGATTTTAAAGTTGAAATAAAATGCCAAAAAAATCGAATTAAATTGCAATTTTCATTTTGTTCAATTTCCATCATACCTAATTGGCCCTACCCTAATTTCATTATAAAAATGAAATAAGAAATGTGGCCCTCCTGCCAAAAGGATTGCCCACTCCTACATTAGAAGATGTTTGAGGTTGACCTTGTAAATTTCAATGACAAAAACGGAGCACAAATACAGACACAAACACATCTGTCAAAGGAATTTCCCATATTTTAGTGAGGGGTTTTATTTGACATTCTATACCTGTGACTGAATGCCGCTACTGTTTGTTGCCACTAAATATAGATCTTAATGTGCAAAGTGGGGGGGGGGGGGGGGACTCACGTGGCAAGAGAGGTCATATCAGAAACGAAAGTTCCTGGTTCAATTCGACGCTGCTCACGATTCATCCATGATGGATCAAATGCAGAGAACTAACAAGTCCCCAGAAGGGCATATTAAAGAAAGTAAGAATTGATTAAAAATCCCAAATTGTCCTAATTGGGGGAAAACATAAACCTGCGGATAAATGTATTATTATGGTGGCGGGTCTGATAACACAGATTCAAAACATTAATTTAAGCTGTTTTGTCAGATAATGTTACACATTCACACAACAATGTCGATGTTTGGAATTTCAGCGAAGTGTGTTATTGCCTCTGGTTACTTCTGGCAGTGAAATTCCATGACACTGTGCCCAAATGATTATATCTTGGTCTTGAAACTGGAGTCCACAAAAGTAATGGTTGATACTGTAACTATGACTTGAACGCACTGCTTACAGACACCGTATTTCTCGTGTTTCGTCAGCTTGCGGTTTAGTAAAGAAAGAATTTTAGGAATTAAGAGCCGAGGGGGGCGTTAGCAATTTTCCCAACATAGAATAGACAAACCAAAAAAAAAAAAAAAAATTAAGCACTCTCGAAGTAGTCATGGACACACATACAAAAAGTGCATACACAAGAGTACCGAACAGCAGAGAAATCTATTGAAATGAGAGCAAGAAGTTGGAGAATTTCAAGTACCTGTATGTAAGATCAACAGTCAAGAGCAACGGGGAGTGTGGAAAAGTGGTCAAGAAACGGGTTCAAGCAGGTTGGAATGGTTGGAGAAAAGTGTCAGGGGTGCTTTGCGATAGAAGATGATCAGCCAGAATGAAAGGAAAGGTGGACTTGACAGTGGTGAGACCAGCAATGCTGTATGGTTCGGAGACAGCAGCATTGAAGAAAAGACATGAAGCAGAGCTGGAGGTCGCAGAGATGAAGATGTTGAGGTTCTCTTTGGGAGTGACCAGGATGGATAGGATCAGAAATGAGTCCATCAGAGGGGAAGCACATCTCAGATGTTTGGGAGTGAAGGTCTGAGGTGGTTGGATCACGAACAGAGGAGGGATAGTGAAAATATTGGTAGACGGATGCTTTAATCGGAGCTGCCAGGCAGGAGGTCTAGAGGAAGACCAAAGAGAAGATTTATGGACGTACTGAGAGGATGTGAAGTTAGTCGGTGTGAGACGGGAGGATACAGAGAATAGGGTGAGATGGAGAAGGTTGATTCGCTTGGCCACCCCTGAAGGGAAAAGCCAAAAGAAAAATAAGAGAAAAATAGGGAAATGCAGTTGATCCTGAACCTTAACGCAAGTATGATAAGATAAGAATATAAAGTGTCAAAGTTAAGGCTATCAAGTGTTTTAAGATCTTAAAAAGTACAAAGATTTGAATATTCCCTTCGGGTGAAGGAAGAGGAATTAAAAAGTCTGATAGCCTCAGGTAGGAAAGACCTCCTGTAGCGTTCAGTTGATACAATTTTTTGGTTTTGGTGTTAAACAAAAAAAAAACCTTCCACACCTTGTTTTATTGAAGAGCGCCTCATCTCTGTTTGTTCATGGAGAAACCTGGGGGCCCGATGATGTTGCGCGGTACCTCGGCCGACAGCCAGGTCTCTGAGAGGCAGATCGCATTGCAGTTCCTGATGTCCAGCTGAATAGAAGTCTCTGCCCATAACTTGCACAAATTGTTGTCCAAGGCCTGCACATCATTCAGAAATATGCCTGGGATTTGGGGGGGGACGGGGGGGGTCTGTGATCACAAAGCACCCAACCAAAGCAGAAACACAACTCCAGCAGTGCTGGACCTCCCAACAGGAGATTGTTTGGCGCAATCTGGGTTTGTTCCAAACTGAGGTGGTGGAAAACCTTTGAGACATTCAATAGTTTCTTTTCCGCTTTAGGTGATGTTTTTGTTGATGCATGTGATTGCCGCCCCTATTAGTGTACTGAGAAACAGCCTACCATGTGAGGGGCTGTTTAGTGAACCCTCACCACACTTTTTTTATGCAATTAAAAGAAGTCCTTTTAGCTCAAAGAGAAGCTACACAGACACGGGTAGAACGTGAGCAGGAATTGACTCCTTGGCCACTGCAACCCTGTGTAGTCAATAAGAGGTATAAACAGAGAACAAGTTAATTAAATCAACACATATCTCCTTAAATTGATGCATACTCCTTCTTCCCCATCTGACCAATGAAATCACATATTATTGAATTTGATATTTAATTTTTTTTATTTATCTATTGTGGAGATGCACTGGCAGTGTCAGTGCCCTCCCAAAAAAAAATAAAAAATTTAAAAAGAAAGTTACTGACATGGTAAGTGGTAAATGGGGAAAAAAAGGAAGGGTTTGTGTGGCAGTAAGAAAATGAGGCACATTTCTGATTTGACGTTTGCTGTGTAAAATAAATAGTAAAAAAAAAAAGGAAAATACTTTCATACCGAGTCAGAAATATAATATTTTATTTGATTTATTTCTATCGCCATGTAGTCCTCAAAAAAGACATGCTGTTGCCAAAGACACCAACATTGGGCAACATTTAGAGGAACCGAACTTGCGAGCGGCACATGGATAGAGGGAGTCTAGCTGGCTGAGTCTCTCAGCAGTTGGCATAAAAGTTTTGAAATTATTAAACTATGCAGTATACATGGGGTCTGGAAAACAAAAGAGAGCTGTATTGCATTTCCTGTTCACTCCCCTCAGTCCCCAACTGACATAGATCTGTAAGGTATTCACAAACTGTCGGGCTACATCTGTTGTCATTTTTAAGATATTGTAGTCAAGTCAGCCGTCACGTACAGTATCAGTTAATTGGCCCGAATAAATAGGATAAGAAAATAATTAGTGGTGGTTTCTTCATAAGGTCTCCATGAGATTATGTTAGAAATAATCAAGACAGGTGTGAATTAAACCGTTCTAAAGGACAACATCGAGGAGGAAGAGATTCAAAATTCTTTATGAAGCGCACATACAATATTAGCGTCGGTATAATAATTCCCTCAAACAGAAGCAAGAGCTGAAACTTCATCAAGAATTTAAACAAAGTCCTGTTGCTAAGATAAGATTTGACTATAGTAGACCGTGACCTGGATTACTGAGAACCTTCACAGTCAGTATCTGTCCTTCTCTTCCCATAGCAATCTGCAATACTTATAGAAGATAAAAACATTTGCTAAAGCTTGTGATTTGCTTGAGCTGCCTTTGGAAGTATAAAATCAAGATCTTGTTCCATGGCCCGTCTTTAAAACAGTGAAGTTGACGAGTGAACAGTGAACACCGACTTAATCTAGTGAAACTTCAGGCCCATATCTGAAAGTTTATCCTCAACAGTGTTTTACAGGCTGCAGGCAAAAAAAGTCAGTCAGCTTTGTTGTCAATTTCTCTGCCTGTACTAGACATGCAGAGGAATCGAGAAAACGTTTTTCACGATCCCACAGTGAGGTGAAATTAACAATATAATAATAATAATAATAATTGAGTGCAAAGCTGTAAAGTGCACTCTTACATTAAACAGTGAACATTACACTATGAAGTATGAAGTTTAACATGCACACAGATACAGACTGATATTTAACGGCATGAAAGAGTGGCAGCAGAGGATTTTTTTTTTTGTGTGTGTGTGTACAGTTTATTACAAAGGTCAGTAGGTAGTTCGATAATGGTATATAGTCCAATAGCAGCATGATGGTTCTCTCAGTGCAAGCAGAGACTCAAGTTGCTAACTCTGGCAAACCACAGCCTTAAAACCGTAAGCTTTGACACGTGTGCTTGTTAATGCTGTTTACTGGTGGGAAGTGAATGATTTCAAATTGTGGTAAAACTTCAAATGTGTGTGTGTGTGTGTGTGTGTGTGTGTGTGTTAAGGCTTGGACCAAACTGCAGTCTGCTTATGAGACAGCACAACAGCTAATCTGTATAAATTAAATTTGTATAATTTGCAGATAGTTCCCTCCTTTAGAAACATGAAATCTGATGTAGTTTTTCCTTATCTTACTATGTGATTATGTAATCTCTACCACATTGGGTTTTGCCATCAATAAAAAAAAAAAATGAATATCGTAATTTAAAAAAGGAAGAAATTATTAGATGTGAGTATTTTCACACGACTCAGAATAATGTCATGTTTAGATGCAATGTGTATATATATTTTTAGTACTTGAGCACATGGTCAAGTACTCAACCATATGCACAAGAATTTCTGATATATTTTGTAGACTTTGGTCACTCAGGTAGCTCTGATTAGTAGCCACATTGACTGCAGCACAGGAAAAACATGCAAACTTGAAATCCCCTGTGTGACGGATCACACAACATCACTAGCTTGGCTCCGGAGCCGCGGCTCGGATTTACAGGTTTGGAAACATCATTGCTGAGGACAGCAATCCTCTGGCTTCCTTTTTTATTCCTTTTTTTATTTTCACCAGTAATCTGATGAATTCAGTTAAGGCGCATCTATCTATGTACTGAAGATCAATAGTTAAAATGTCACGAGTTGGATGACCTTCACTTCCTGAAATATTAAAATTTTTGACTTAACTGGATTACTGTGCGACAGGACATCGGGCAGTTATGAGTGTATTTCATGTTAACAGTTGGATGGAATAAAAGGTGATGTGGTTTTTCTATTGTTGGGGAAAAACTTTGAACATAGTGTTTGAATGAATGTTTTAAATACAACCCATTTGGATCAAGTAAGCCAACACACACACACACAAAATATTTGAAGAACCAAAAAGAATAATCAAAAAACCCCAACATGCCAGCAGCCTGTATGAGCCAGTATGACAAAAAACACCCACACAGGCGATACAAGGAGCCCTGGGACTCTATACAACCAGAATGACGATGAATGTGTAAGAGTATGCAGGGGGGATTAACCGCTTGCCAAAATATTTGAGCAATATAAGGTTGGGAACATTGGTGGGATGGGGGGTGGAAATATGTGTGTGTGTGTGTGTGTGCGTGTGTATCTTTGGGGGAGATGGCAATTTATCGAATTCATCCTCCTGCTCTGTCCTTGGAGCAACTGTAACATGCTTATCTGAACATGTGTTTAGCTGCTCTATTACCAAATAATAATATGGTTCGCAGCACTTTACATAAGTCACTGCTGAGTTGTGTTAAAATTTGTAGGAAAAGCAAATTACTTAGTGCTACTTTTAAGTTAATAAATATCTATGCACCTTAAAATCAGTCGTTTTTTTGGCACCGCAATGCACACGGATCCATCCCGGCTTTGCGAATATATTATTTTCTGGAGAAAACACTTATTTATCGGGGAAACTGATCATGTTGTTGCTCATCCGGTGCGTGGCTGATGTGGCACATTCATACAGGGCTACCTCATAATAAAGGGTACTCAAGTAAAAAGCAAGAAGTGGCCCAAACTTCACCAAAATGATGGTCCAGCACAACTTGAATAGGAGAAAAAAAAAAACTTATTCTATTTTGTATATTTACTTTTATGTACCAGAAGCTGTTGTGGTTATAAATGAAAATAATTATACTTCATATGATACACACATACATAAATATATCAGTCTGTAGACTGTGTGTATTGCAACAGGGGCTGGGCACCAGTACAACTTTTTTTTTTTTTTTTTTTTTTTGTCAGAACCTCATGGGAATGTGACCAAATGGGAAAAGTGAGTGGCATTGTAAACACAGGGTTGTGTCGGCCCAAAAAACCCACTAAAAGCAGGTAACCTGAGCAGAATGATTTCCCCATCAGATTCCAAATCCTAAGAGAGGGCTCTGGTGCAAAGACTTTACAGATGTAGTGTTTCACACTCCCAATACACAGCCCAAAAATAGAATATTTAAAAAATTATATGAGTTTTTTACTTATTTTCATCACTCACTTACTAAAATCCAAAAAGGTATTTTTGTTTTCAGGATGGAGACGTTCTACAGCCTACCTGTTTATATTGTTTGTTGTTTACCGTTCAGATACAATGAGAACGTCGACTGTTTGGATACTCTTGACTCTAGTAGCAAAGGATTACATCAAGCGTAGTCATACACAACCGCACACTTGCATTGCTGGGCACACTGACGTTTTAAAAAAAAGATATTTGGAAATGAAATATATCAAAATAACATAAACACATGAATGTACAGTGTATGATCCCGTCCAATTACAGAATGTGTGTTGAGCAACACAACCTCACCTGCATGGTTTGAGTATATAATGTAAATCCATTGGCTTCCCCAATACTGTATTATATGTTAATGTTCCTGAACTTAAATTAATTCTTGCTTTGCGCTACCTTTACATAACTTTGTGTGCTCCACAGTACTAGAGAAAATACAATCCAAATATTTGGGATGATGGAAAACAAAAGAATCATCACAACCGACAGTTGTTAGTTTGATTACCTTAACTCAATTGTGTTTATCTCACCCCTCCCCCCACACACACACACACACACACACACACACACACACACACACACACACACACACACACACACACACACAGAGCAAGATGCTAATGTTTTGTTATAAGAAAGACGATGCAACTAAAGCTCTATCACATTTGTCGGTGGCAACAAAGGTCTCTTTCTTTTTCATCCTAAACATAACTCTCCATCTGCATCCGGTGTCCATCAGTATATTATTGATTTGGAATACAAAAATAGAATAATTTAAATCATTGTTTTTGTAAACCACTCTTGCAGTATTTTACAAAAACGTAATTTTGTTGCACACATGACAATGTCAATAAAGATTTATCATGTTACCAAACAGAGTACAATTTGGGAAAACAAACTTGACCGCACTGTGATAGTAGATGACTCTCATGAACGAACAGGCGGGAAAACGAAGCTCTTTACCGTCTCTTTTTGAAAATGAAGCCAACCTCAGAACTAGTATCTGATGGTTCACTTTCTAAACTGACCTGCAACTGCAACCTAGCCCAGGAAAATCAATGCACAAAAACGCTTGGGCCGTGTTGCAGCAGATGTTGGGATTAAATAGATGAAGGAACAACCGTCAGAGAGGAAGTTAGATATCATGAGCTTCAACATCCTGCATGTCTGAATGCAAGTCATTAAAGATTGGTAATTCTTTGCAGAATTGTAACGTCCATATCAATGTTCCACTGTCTGCAAGTAAACTTTCTTTGTTTTAGAATTGTTTGCGGGCTAAGGATCAACAAATATGTCACTAGTGTATTGTGTGTTGCTGATTTAAACTTTATTCTGGGAAATTAATGATTACATAAGATTTGATGAACTCAGATAATCCTTTATCAGTCCCACAACACAAACTCTTGATAGTATTTCTTCGTGTTGTTCATTTCATCTCCTCCTTTCTTGTAACATATGTTGTCATTTGGTGAATCAAGCGGCAGCCAACTTCCTCTTATGACTTTTGTTTTTTTATCGCGCAGGACTATCATTTTAAAAGAAGAGTTTTCAAAGCCGAACAGGGCTTCACATCATTTCAAATAGACTGCAGAGAAACACCAGCTGGAGGAGGAAGAACAAGGCTTTTGCATTCCAGCAGCTGGAAGCGTACCAAGCCTCGCAGGGTATCAGTCCCCCCGTATCTGCCCGTTCAGCCGGAAACCTGCGAGGGTTAAGGACGCCCTCGGAGCAGAGCGCAGCTAAGGTGGGAGGCCACCAGGAGGAAAGCTGAAGGAGATGGAGAACATTATTTACACGTGTGAAACAGAAAAGCAAGTAATGCTGTGACCCGTGCCTTTCTGGAGTCCTAGTTTGTAGAAGGCCTAAGCAGACCAAGAATCAATACTATATAAGAATCAATACAAACCTATAATACTCATGAATGAGAAGCCAAATTTAGTGAATCAATAAGGTACTATATTTAATGAAAACCATATTAATAATTGTATTATAATCCTCAATATTGTGCATCAAGGCCACAGGAGTGCCATGTTGATGTGGCACGTGCCTCAGTTGCGTTTGATGATGCAAACCAAGTTCAAGGATACTGTGCAAAAAACCAATGAAAATGTATTGTAAGTTTGTCCGTCCACTCTGCAGTAACTCTCCTATAGGGAATTTGGAACAGGGATTATTTAGGGTATTTTTAAATTATATTATTTGGAATACTTGATGAAAATCCTCAATCATCAGCCATTGTTTGTGATTTCAATATTTTGTTTGCACGAGATGGGTTCAATCGCGTCTCCTCTTTATTACCTTTTCTTCTCGATCCATCGCCACTTTCCTGTTTAACCTTAATCTTTATTCATTTGGATTTAAACTTTTGGATTACATAAATTGATATATATTTTTCTTTACCTGTCATTTCACTAAACCTCTGTTGCATATGGTGGGGATTACATGCAAGTACATCATCTATGCACTTATTATGAGAAATGCAGTGATGCGTCACATACATGTCACATACGTATGCTGATCTTATTGTCAGCATGCAATTACTCTCAATTTTTGGAAAAACAATAGGGGGAGGCTTTACAAACTTAAGCTGCAGTAATACAACATTTACACAAACAGAAATGGCTATGTTTGGACGTCAGGTACAATTTTAAGATCATCCAACTGAGGTGGAAGACAGATGTTCATGCTTTATGTTTATTACACATTGGTGACATGAAAGAGAATATATAGTGACTTAATATTTACAATTTGGTCATTTATTCCTTTCAGTGATGAATTTAAGAAACTGAAAACTTGTTCAACTACCAGCTGTAAGTTTCAGGGTAAACCTAAGAGGCCAACATCATACACTTTTTAAAAAGAAAGTTGCTATTAATTGATCTTGAATACTAGTTGAAATACTAGTTAGCTGTGACATGTTAAACTTTCAAATTAAAGCATTGCCAGAAAAGCACGATATGTTAATTTTTGGAATAAACCAACAAAAATCTGCCATTAAATTAATTTAGAAACTGAAAATAAATCATCAATCACAGATTCAACGAAGCAATCATAAAGATCAGATGAAGTTTGTTATATAATAAGTAATACATAAAGTTAGCTACGATATAACAGATGATTATATGTAGAGCCAATGTGGTTGGGAAATTGGTTTTGCTGCCAATATTTAAAGGACTCGGAAGGAATCAGTGGGTTGATTTGGAAAATGAATAGTGAAATTCGATGACACACATTTAACCAAATCCCTTGCAATAAATGAAGAAATATTTTTTTCTTGTTTTAATGGTTGAGGATGGCTTCAACCCCCTCAGCAGTTCAGAACCACAGTGGGACCAGGTGGCTATCCAGGAAAGTAAAAACGGTACCTTTGAGGCATTTTTACCACAAATATTGTGAAAAGTGCATCTCCCAGCGGATGAATATACCTCGGATGTTGGTGTGGTAAATAATTTGCTTAATAAAAGCTAGAGATGAATAAACCAAATGACCGAAGCTAATGCTTGTTACCTTAACTGACCGTAACTTCCCAGGTATAAAGAATAACATAACGGGAATATAAACACTTTGCACAGCAGTAATGTAGAGAGTGTAGTGATACAAGCAAGGGGAAAAGACTTACTGCAAAGACTGAACAGTTAAAACAGAAAAGTGGAGAAGGTAACAGATTGGCTATGTTGAGAATTGTGTAGAAAACATTCCAGTAATTTTCTGCAAGAGTGCAGCCACATCCAAGTCCAATGGGAATTTCTCCTACATGTCATAGAAGTAAAAATTGGCATTGCTTTAATTTGACATGCATGCGAGCATTGTAAGCAAAGCTCCAAACCAAAGTATTATTTGGGGCACATTCCTAATCCTTACATCAACCAATAATATTTGTAGATGTATATACATTTTTTTTTAATCTATTTGGGTTTCCACTCATCTTTTCTCCATTTGGCCCAATTTTTGTCAATCATTGAAGGAATGGGTACATCCCAATTAGTAAGGACAAAGATGGCATATAGTCATAAGAAGACTTTATCTTTTCCAGGCAGCCTCTATGTTACCCAGGGCCAGATCCCCAACTGTATTTAATTCCCTCAATGCCCTGATATACAGCGGATATTTTATGAGCTAACTGCAAGACTTCTACCCTGAAACAGTCAGGGAACACAATATAAGCTGTAACAATCCATGGTTGATCTCAAGTCCAACACTTTCTCAACGATACTCCATGCTGAGAGAAAACAAAATGTACATCACACGTTTCATTTCCTCAACATTAGGACGTCTGACTTGGCGGAGCGAAAGAAAGCGTCCTTTATTTGTCTTATGGAACCGCTTATCGAAGAACAGGGAAGGGATTAATGCAAAGTAGGTCCGAGCCAAGTCAACTATCAAACATTGTTTGTCCCGCTCAAGGCGAATTCCATTTAAAGCAGCCTCGCCTGCGCCTGTGGCATTATGTGCCATCTCACCATTCATTGGCAGCAATTTCTATATTTTTGTTTTTATTTTTTTAAATGATACCCTCGAACTTTAATGGATAAAACATGGTACCAAAATTAAAAATTGAAATCTGAGTCTGACAACTAATCCTCTCATCTTCATCTGTGCTCTTCAGAACTGGAACATCTAGGCTAAATATGTTTTTTTTTTTGTTTGTTTGTTTTTTGTTTTTTTTGGAGAATGGCAGATCATACTGTTGGGAAATATTTTATTTGTTTTTTTTTTTAATCTCCTGGTGACCCTTGGTGATAACATTGATTTTCCAAGTTATTTTTTGTTGTTTAGACTGTCGCAAACAGGCTCTTCAGATGAACGTCCATATGCCATAGAAAAAGATGGTAAAACAGCTAAATCAGCATTTTTGGAGAAAATTGCTGGAGACTCAGCGCCATCTAACCGCACTCTGAATATAATCTCTTGTTAATGTTTGGCTATACTTTGAAAGATATTACCTGCTCTTTGCTACGTCGACATGAACATCTGCACTTCAAGATCAAGTCCACAAGCAGCCTAATCGACCTTCCTCACTGCTTCCATACCGGTGTCATAGTTGTCATTTTAACAATTTCTTACGAAGCTAAAAGGATCAGACCTTAAATCTAATTGCATATCATGCCATAATCCACATTATCATACCGTTATTAGCTTTATGGGAAAAATGATAAAAAGTTTGCATATGCTGTATATATTTAGAAAATGAATTTAATCAAATGCACTCAATAGGGAGCAGTTTGTGTAGGGTATGACAGTAAGACAAATTTTTTCTCAGCATTGCTACAAATGTGACGGCTTGATTTCATTTTAATTTCATTTGAGCAAGTGATGGATCTCCCTAATTCTACTGTTTTTATGAAATCATTCATTTATTTTTGATGAGTCAGATTTAATTTGCTTTCATTGTTAGCCTAGAGGTTTGGGAGAACTCACACCCTTATGTAGCGCTGAGTCAGTTCACTTCAACCAATTTCACAGTCTGACTGCTGGCAGCGATCCAGAGGGGACTACGTGCTCACCGCCAGACAGCGATGATGCTGCAACATTACATTTGTTATCAGCATCTGCATTAGAAAATTGCAGACAGCCCTATGAGTACGGACACCCATAAAGAAATCCTGCTCCTAATTTCGACAGCCAAAATGAGAGACGACCGCATCACGGCCTCAGACACACATCAGATGCTGCTGTTCTTCATCGTTTGGAGAGTTAGAAACATCCCTCAGTTTTTCCAGAGATAACAATTATTGATTAAGATATTGACATCATATCTGGACAATTCCCCACTGCATTGCAGACAGGCATAAAATGAAAATCAGATTCTGGCATTTCAGACTTTTTTTGATGATTGTAAATCAGCATTTCTGTTTAGTTTCTAGTTGGGGAAATGAGCTACAGGATCTCCGTCTCCATACATTTGGAGACAATCTATGGGCTTTAAAATCAGGAGAAAACAATTGTTCACTTAAATAATATGAGGAAAACTTTATGAAAGAACAGAGAGTTGGCAGTAGCGCGGCAACAGAAATACAGCTGAAGGGCTTCCTGCGTGACCACCGTGAAACAGGCAGCAAGAGTCACCAGTGCACAAGAAAACACACTCTTGAAGTTTTGAGACAGAACAAGTTCACAAGGATGAATGAGAGATTTTTCTGCCCCGTCTTTTTGTCACCTAAATGTGCAATATAACCAACACTAGAGCAACCCTTCTCGCGCTCTTTGTCTCCCTCCATCAGCCTCCTTAACTATTGTCTTCCTCCCTGACCCTGTATTCATTTTGGGTGTTTTTCCGCAGTTTTTGACTCTGCATTGCCATAACAAACATATTGCAGTCATGGTTACCTTACTAATAGTCCCCAAATGCAATCGTGCATTAGAACGAGTTCCTCTGTGTGGCTCCGTAAAGAAGTGCTATCATATACTGAGTGATCAATTCTAAGTGATGTGTTTTTTGTTTGTTTTTTTATTTGGAGGGAGGGGGGCGAAAGCACCTCATATAGCTAATATGTGAAATGCTAGAAAAAAAAAAGTTTTTAAAGAAGCCGAAGCCGTGTTTTTCTGTTACGTCAAGCCGTCTCCTGTTTGAATTTCCTTAATGACCTCACTTTGCTCCCTGCCACCACATGGCTGAAGCTGACGTCTGGTTAGCGTAACGAGTGTCAAGTGTATAATTGCCGGGGGGGATTTATTTTTGTGAGATATATTTTTTCTCTTCTTTTTTTTTTTTTTTTTTTTTTAGAAAGAAAGAGAGAGAGAAAATGTAATATTCGACATGTATTAGAACACTTCAGAGCACATCTGTGTGTGTTCATTCTAAACTGACGGGTCTTGCACAGATGTGAGAAACAAGTAAAGCGTTGTGAGCCAAAGACTACATATCTTATATCCCCTGAAAGACACTTAATATCCCGACAGGGTCGAACCCGATGTTTTAAGGGTAGATTTATATCTTTTATGCATCGTACACAAGTTCTGAATGTAAAATTCTATGAATTGTACCAAAATTATACGTTTGTGTTTCTGTTTGCAAGGCAGCCTCCACCACACAGTGGCGAAAGCAGACATAACGGAAACTGTATCGTCTCAGATTAAGTCCAAACCGGCCATTAAAAGAGACTTACTCCTGCAGATGCTGTTGGGTATTACAGTCTGCTGAAGTTTCGGGCAGTTTGCATAACCTTGCGTCAAATTCCTGCATCCTTACAGCATTAGCAGTTTTTCAGCTCCCTGTATTTGTGTGGCGGAGGTTAACGTCTCACCTCAGCTGTCTGCACACGTGCAAATGTGCAAGCTTGTCAGAGTAATGATACTTGGGTTTTTCTCCTCCTTGCAAACAGCAACATTCACGACAAAATGAAGAGGGATGCAGGTCCGGCATTCATTTCATACAAAGTTCATTTTAAGACTGATGTGTTTTGTTTCATGAATGTAGTTTGGAAAGATGTATTCTAATTAACCGCATCCAGACATTTCGATTCGGTAACGGTAAATATTGTGGAAATTTTGTTGCTTGATGAAAATGAATTGGGTCTGTCTTGCCAAAGGAAACACCTCATGTGCCATTAGAGAGAAGGGTAAACTCAGCGCGCTACGTGCTCACTCAGAAAGCGCGCAGAATTGTGCGCTGTAGAAAAAACAATGTCTACAAAAACAGCCAATTGAAAAGCAAAACAACATCTATCATTGTGTTTTCTTTTTTCTCACAAGTACAATGAAAACCTATGCGACTTTACGTAATCACGGGGAGACGATCAAAACACTCAACAAATGGTCCCGTTTTCTGCACATAGCGATATTTTGGCAAATGGTCTACACTCCAAACGGACTCATTTTCTCACTTCATAAATTGCTCTTCTTTTATCAATTGTACCCTATTTCTTCAATTTCTTTTTCACAAGTTTAAGCAATAATTCATTGCCTCTGGTAAAATACAGAGTATCATCTGAAAGGGACCAGAGAGGGTGAGGAAACTTACAATTCAAAGTCTCCACCCTTGTTTTCCCAGGAGTTTCTCCGCTGAACCCCACACTGTGGAGAGACCCCTTTGTCTGAGGCTATCCAGGTTCAAACAAACACACACACACACACACACAGCTTAGCTCAGATATAAACACATAGACCTGACATATACACACACAAGTGTCCTAATACATATCTTTGTGTCCACATGCAGACATTTTGCCCTCCCAGGGACACTGTAAATGAGCACATGCAGCCTCTCTCAGCCAGTGGAAATGATGTCAGTGAAAACATCAAAACGCCGCACACACCAGCTTTCAGCTGTAAAACATGATACGGCATTAAACACATACAGATGAAGCTGTGTTTAAATGCGGACAGTGTTTCCATTGGGGTTAAAAGAAAGAATTTTACTGTAGTAGCTTGACATATTTACAGACGGTATTTCAACACCAGAAGTAACACGATGAGTGGCTCAGGTGCAATCGAAGCCTAACACTTTGAGTCTTTGTGGTGCCCGCTTGATATAATTCGACTGTAAATTACACTTTACTGGTGGATGAGAGAAACGTGAATAGCGTAAGAGAGTATAAGCGATGGACTAACTTGCCCTTTCCTTATCCAAACTTTTAAATGAAGTGTAATGGCTGCAGTGAAAGTCGAACTTCTGTGACGTAAGGAGTTGACGTGTGGTCTTGCATGAAATAGCTTTTTGGTTCAAACGTATCTTGGTGAGCTCATGGAAAAACCTTGCTCCTTAGCAAGGAGTCTCCAGGTTGCAGCGGCTTTTTAAGGGTTCTTTTAATGACTGAATCACATGATGGCAACAAACTACCTAAGTATGTTTAATGGAGACGGAAGGCAAATCGTTATTCGAAAAATCGTCAAATTGAAATGGCCTTATTTTATTCTCATTGCTGAATTGATCCAAAACTGCATTACCCAACTGAATAACTCATTAAGAAAATACAGGATGCAGTTGATAACCTAAGAATTGTGATTGTCATTTGTCCTCTTTCATCTAATATTTAAGACTACATTATCGGTCGCATCAGTAAAAATCGATTAGAACTAAGATGAACTCCTCATAGCTCTTTCTACGTACTGTACATGCCATGGTGTCTAATAGCGTAACAACGATTGCCTCTTATTTTTTCTCCGGAGGTCATTTCCTTTTCAGGTTAGTTGGGAAAATTCAAAGTATTTGTTTGCTCTCCTTTCGTTGTATATATAAAGGAAGTCTCCTATTTTTTTAACATAAACAAAATGAGGAAAAGGGTTAAGCCAGGTTTTATTATTTGTTATCCATGCTTTGAAGGGTGTTTGGCTGTATTTGAAGACAAATAGGAATGTTTACTGCTCGGCTTAATGTGGGGCCTCGACCCAGTGACCCGACAAGAGGATCTGAGAAGACTGGAGGAGCGATAAAGCGAAAGTTAATTGGAGGTGAAAAGGTGTTTTGGGGCGCTCCTTTATATGCTAAAGTCCTTATTTCAGCAACATAATGCTCAGCAATACAGAACAACACGAAGCAACATCACCAGTAATTAGTCTGCTCTGCAGTAATCTGCATTTGTTTTGGCAGTTTTCACCGAAACAAAGCGTAAAAAATTGTGTTCAAATAAACATGAGATTACACATAGATCTATATGTAAGGTTATACTCCTTCGAAGTCTTTTGGGGCCCTCAGGGTCTCCAAATATACCTCGTAGTTTCTTCTCTCAAGTAGACACATGATGTCAATATTTCAGGAAGGAGCCTCGAATTCTTGAGCTTTCTTAAATTCAAGATCGATATCCGATATCTCGCGAGTGCAAAGGCTCCTTAGCAAGCCAGACACATCAGTGCATAATTTTACAAGGAAAACATCGGCTTCTGCTGTTGCTATAACTCGTGGCATGTTTTACGTTAACTGCTTGAGGTTATTTACTTGCAACTGCAGTGTCAGATCAATGTGATCGATATTCTCTCCACCTTAAGGTCGACAGAGTTTATCAAACGTGAAACACTTCAGGTCCTAAATCGACTACTTTTTCCACGAATTTTCAATCCCCTTGAACGCGTAGGGATTTTATTCGGAGAGAGACGGCGGCTCTTCAGACAGACAACGTGGAGCGGTGTCACAACATCGTTCTGTCTGTTGCTCAGTCAGCCTCTGAATTTTCTTGATTTTTTTTTTTTTTCTCCTCCGAAAAGTATACGCTAACTGGATGGGGGCGCTGACCCCGTTCACATGTTGGATTAGGAGTAACAGGGCTTGTTGTCTGTCTGGATGGGCGGATGACTTCATGGCCGGCTGCTTGGCAAGCTGTCTGCACACCTCTGACTCTCACACGGGCTTTTACGGCACGTAACCTCTCGAAACCTACCACTTTTCTTCGGTTACAAAGGTAAACATGCAGTTTTGTAAAATGTTGTATTCTCACAGAAATGTGCCTCTTTCACACGTAAAATCCAGCGCCGACGGACAAAACTGGGATGGGTATCATTTCGGTGGAATCCGAGTGTGGTTTTTGTGAACCCCGTTTTATTTCATCACCTTGATTTTCATTTCGTAATTCATTTGGCTTTTCCAAAATAAAGAAACCTGTTGATTTCTAAGGTCGAAAAACCGGCGTTCTCGTTTGCCTGCCAGTGTTGGAGAAATCATAGGGATGAGTCATGAGAGACTCATTAACAATATTTAGTCTGAGATGTTTCAAGTGTCTGATGTAAGAAGACATGACTGGGTCAAATCGGGCCAAATGATATGAAACCGACCAACACCTTTGATGATTATCCTCCAAGGTTGCACGTGATGGAAATCTGAAAGTTTAGCCCAGAGCGTCGGTAAATGGTGCGTTTTCCCCCACTTAATTTTTAAAACCACATCATATTTCCCATCATCGTCAAATCTTTTCACGGCAGTTGGAATATTTTTCGCCGCTCATCACAGGGGCTTCTCACTTTCATCATGCTGTGATGGTTTATTAAAATGTCTTGTATATTTGTAATCATTTGTATGCTGAGTCCAAACTATGTTCGTAGTCAGCATCCAGCCTCTGTGGAAAATTGATTCTGGACTATAAACATTCAAATCTTAGCAAGAGAACGGCCTGTTTGAGGCTCTCCTTCTGTTTAATCTTACCAAATCTTAAGTCAGAGTTATAATTTCATGCATGTATTAAAAGTCCAAGAAAATCCATTCCTGATCGCATTACTTTGAATGTGCATAAAGAAAATAAAGAACCCATGTGGTAGTCGTTGATTTATTTCTCTATTTTACCTTTGCAGCTACCTGGCTATTTGAAAGGGAAAAAAGCAACAATACTGAAGTGATGGATTTCAAACACAGGCCACTTTTTGTAGAAGTGGATTATTCCAAAAATCTTTAAATATGTTCCTTTTTTAAAAAATCTAATCAGATGTAAAGAAATGTATATGTGTCTGCAAATAGGTAAAGAAGAGCAGCTACCAATTTTGTCAAGAGACTCGCAACAAATCAACAACTGAGCTACTGACAATTACTATTAAAAGCAGTAGGACGAGTTGATACTATTTCTCATTCTCATCAACTTTAAACCAACTGATTGTGAACATTTGATGAAATTCCAGAATTCATTTAAAGCTCTAAGAAAGGAACTTTACTAGACTGTGCCTATTTCAAAATGTTTCGGCAAGGGACACCTTACTGCGTCAGATTTTATCCAATTTTTAAAATTTGCGATTGTGGGGAAATGTTTGATTTAGTTCAAACTGAGGAAAAAAAAAGCACCAATGATGTAAGCTAGTGGTACGGGGGATTTGCCTCTCCATGACAACCACGGGTTTTACCATTCTGCAGGTTGTTCCCTGCTCACTGTCCCACCGGTGCCCCTCCTGGCACATAGAGATGCCAGCATGTTAGTTTTAGTTTTAAGCTCCGATCATGATGAACCGCAGATATAAGACTCTTTCCACCTCATGTTACATTCTCTGTAGCAAATTTAACATCTGTCTGTGTTGTTTCACAGTGCAGAGCAAAATGGTGCAATGGATAAAGGAACATTTTATTTTAAATCTCTTCTGATGTGCTGTATGCAATGCCGTTGAACGACAGGGGGGAAATTTAATAAAGCCTTGTCAAGAGTAGCCAAATTTATGGAATAGATCGGTCATCTTAAAATTAGCTTTGGGTACATTGATATCTTAATTTTTTGATTCTGCAACACGGAATTCCTGGTGCAATGCCAAAATAATCCAAATGTTCAAATAAGAAATCTGTGTCATCCAGCACATAACCGATTTTCATTTTTTTTGTAACTAATGCAGTCAAATGCATATGACTGGCTACAAAGACGGTACTGACATGTTTAAAGGGAATGAACAGATGAATAAATAAATAAATGCTATTCTAGACTGTTTGAATTATATCCAAAGATGAGAAGACCTACATTATAGTAAACTGCTGCAGATGTCAATACTGCCGGAAATATATCCGTACAGATTTCCTGTAGGCTGGACTATCTCAAAATGTATGCAATGTGTATGTTGCAAAGCCAAGGTCTTTTGTCTTATTGTATCCATATGCAAACCTCCCAAAAGTCATCTGGATAAATACTTCTTTGAGAATCACCTACTTTCCTTTGCAAGTATTCAAATTTTTATTCTTTATTAATTGTTTATTATATTAATCATATATATATATTATATTTATTATCTATATATATTAATATTATACAATATTATCATTAATATTATCATTATATCATATTTATATATTATTTTATTTTTTGTAAATTATATAGGAAAACCACTACATTATAAGTAGTAACAGGTAAATTAAAAGATTTTTTCCAAATGTTAATATTGTTATAGTTCACTCAGTTAATTCTACAGCCTTACATCCATATCTTGAAGCCAATGCTGATAATGCAAACTAAGTAATATTGTGTTTTTTTGTTTTTTGCTTGTTTTGTTCTTGTTCTTTTGCAGTGAGTAGTATTGTGTGTGTGTGTGTGTGTGTGTGTGTGTGTGTGTGTGTGTGTGTGTGTGTGTGTGTGTGTGTGTGTGAGTGAGTGAGAGAGAGAGAGAGAGATAATTTAATTTTATTCCATTTCACAACAAGCTACTTCAAATTGCGCAGAGCAATAAATCAAAACACTAAGAAAAACGTGGGCGACAATTCACTAGCCAAGAATACCCATCATGACAATCGTCATTAGAATGTTGACATAACAGAAATATATAAAGAGCAATAAGATATAACAATAAAGATGGCACGGATAACATTTCAATCAAGCTTAGGTTGAGTGCAAACCAGCTCCAAATAGATTTGGCAGATGGCTAGGTTTGGAAATCTCAAAATTTCAAAGACAGGATTCACCTTTTTGGACCCAAGTACCAGTGATCTGCATCTGCTCCAGCATTGGATCTTTTTAGCATTGCCTGAAAGGATACTTTTAAGATAATGGAGTCTAATAACCATACATGCATGGACATATTTTTCTAAATACTGCTGGGACACCGGCCTTTTGATCCATAAAACATTTGGTCGCGGTACGCTGACATTCTAATTGTTTTAATATGGTTGTGGAAATTCAGCTCCGAAGCCATGACTGCAACTGGTATCTGGCTTGGTTTGAGATTTTTCATAGACTGGAGGGTTGCTGTGCACTGGCTTTTGTTTTTGTCTTTCTTGGCTCAAAAAAAAAAAAAAAACCCAACTGATTTTAAATTCAGCCCAATCAAATCAACAATTTGATCAATGCTTTTAGTTACGTTCTGTATAGATTATTGTTTCCTCATTATATAAAAATTCAGATTTCTCTGAACTTCTGTGTTAAGATTTTTCGTTCATTTCAATCATTTGTACCGGGCAGATCGTGTGGCTTTTGAACAGAAGCATCCGTAGAAATAAGCCTTTCACTCTGCACCTGCTCTACTTCACCACTGTAACTTTTAATTTGCCCAAGAAATAAAGAATTCTGAGTTTGTTTGCTCAGACTCAATAAGTGCCATGCCAGAAAGTCTTGTGTGTTGAGGAATATACCGCATTGTTAGATCAGACTAGAATCATGTCATGACGGAAATTATGCCACTCTCCAGGTTTATTTGGCAAATACAGACTTTATGCTATTTTTTTTTAGATTGATAATCTGAAGGAAGTTACATGTACAGCTATTTAGTGCTGCAAAGTTGTCAAGATCTTGAACGCAGGGTGGCAGTGGCTCAGTTGGTACAGCGAGCGTTCCTCCGATCAGAGAGCTGGCGGTTTGATTCTCCAGCATGTCAAGGAGTCCTCGAGCAAATTGAAGAACCTCAAATTACTCTTGGATTTGTTGGATCTGCAGCCATCAGTGTGTGATTGTTTGCATCGATGGGGGAATGCGATTTAGTTTGAAGAGTAGAGACACTTTTTTTTTAAATAATTTTTGTGATTTTCCAGGTTAAGAGTAGGTTTAGAATAGTTCTGTCATTGTAAATCAAGGATAATATTTTGGATTGTTCTTTTATCAAAAAGATATTTTCATTGTTTAATTTCAAAACAAAAGGAAAATATCTAATTGTCATGCAGTTAGTAACATTTAGAGCAGAGGTGGGCAATTATTTTGGCTGGCAGGCCATATTTCTTATTTAATTTATATGCGTGAGACAACGAGGTATAGTGTGCATTGTCCAAAATGAAAATTCCAATTCAAATATTTTAAATTTTTTTCCTTTTTTTTCAACATTAAAATCATGAATGATCATATAAATGTACCAACATAAGGTATAAGGAAATAAATAGTTTCTAAATTCAATATTAATTGAAAATATTCATCAAAATATTCTAAAAAAAATAGTTTGGTGGGCCAGATAAAAAAGCAAGAGGGGCCGGAAAATGCCCAGGTCTGATTTTTAGAATGAATATCAAGGCAGCAGGGGGAGGATTTTAGATATTGCATAATGGCCTCGAGGTCTCTATGGTTGAATGGATAAAATTAAGTGGGCACAGGAATAACAGATGTCCTGTTCTTGCTTGGAGGCACTGACCAATTGTCAAACGTCTCCCGAGGAGCAAGGAACATTCATTTCATTCGTTTCAGATTCATAAATGTGAAGTGACTCCTCAAAGTTTTCACTACGAATCTGGAGTTTTTCCTCCACAGTTTATTTTTTTTCTTACTATCAAATATTTTCACTGAAATAGGAAAAGGCATCAGTCACATTTCTAAATTTAGACTTGTAAAACAGTCACTCTCCAGGATACAGCAGCTATAGAGGAGTCAACCTCAAAGGCAATTGCACATATTTAAAGATATACTACATCACACACACCCAAAAAAACCACTTCCAAAATAAGGGTTTGTTCATTTTTCCAGAGAACAGAATACATTTCTTTATTTCGGGTCTGCGTCCATGGGAATAAGTGACTGACAGTAACCACAGCGTTGAAATCGATAAAGATTATAAATGACATTAACAGCAAATTATCATCTAGATAAATACTTCTTTGAATTTAAGGACAAATAGAGAAATACACCTACTTCCCTTTGCAAGTGTTCAAATTTTTATTCTTTATCAATTGTCTATTGTAATTTTTTTATTTAATGATATAGGAAAACCACTTGATTATCAGTAGTTACAAGTAAAAAAATAAAAAAATGTTCAAAGTGTGTATAATATTGTGATAGTTAATCACTCAGCTAATTCTATAGCCTTACATCCATATCTTGAAGGCAATGCTGATTATGCAATGCTGATGAGGTGCAGCCAGTAGAGGCAGGGGAGGCCGGGCATTATCTGTCATCATGGAAAGAAAAAAATGTAAAATGAAAAAATAAATTAAATGGTTATGTTTATTCCATGATTTGTACTATATAGTTATTTTCCACTTAACTTCAGCATTTTTAGTTGTTTTTTTTTTTTTGTTTTTTTTTTCAAAATTGCTGCAAAAAAAATCACATTTAAGTTCAAACATGAGGAAGAGACATGCAGTGACACAGCAACCAGCTGAGCCCACTATGGATTGCATAATGATAACGCTAACCGTGCTGCATGCTATGCACTAAGACCGTATTGCTGTCTCTGTGTACGTCCCTATTAAATTTTCAAACACTTTTAATGTATGAACTAAATTTCCATAGTTTAGCTGGTATGTATAATATTTTTCATCAACAACTGTAATGTGTTTCTTGTGCTGAGCAATCATAAAACGAGTGCGAAGAGACATCAAGTGAGGCACGCAGTAACGGTGCCTCGTGGTAGGGGGCACTGGTGATCCCAGGGATCCGTCTTAATACTTGGCTACAGAATAATATAATTAGCAATAGCAAGCTACAGTAAAAGTCAGTGCCTCACTAGCAATGAACATCACCGCACGTCACTGGCCTTTAGAATTTTGACAGAAACAAAATATTCTTGAATCAGTCTAAAGAGCGATAATATATAAGAATAAAGGTGGGACAGATGACATTTCAATAAGCTTAGAATTTGGTTGAGTGCAAACCAGCTCCAAATAGATTTGGCAGATGGCTAGGCTGGGAAATCTCAACATTTCAATGACAGGATGCACCTTTTTGGACTCAAGCAGCAGTGCTCTGCATCTGCAGCAGCCTTGGATCTTTTTTATAGTTGACATTAATAGCAAATGAATTAAAAAAAACGTTTTCAACATTAAGAGTCCCTCTAATTCAGGGATGGGGGACTCGCTTAGCACAGCTAAACTGTTTCAGACGTGAATCCCTGTTGATCAAGAAAATCAGGGTGGGTTTTAGTCCGTCATTGCCTTTTCCCCCCCCACATATGGCACACAGCAGGAGGTTTGCTGTGTCTCAAGGGTAACTGCCCCCAGGAGGCAGAATGTGACCCAAACACCATGATGTAGAAATCACATTTTTTGTTTGAATCCAAAGTTTCAAAATCCTATCTTTGATGTTTTTGCCATCATTGTGGGTTTTTGCTTGCATCCCATCGATGACATGCCACAATGGGTTTTCAAACTTATTATGAAAACATTCTAAATGCTTGGAAATAAATAGGAGTGTTTATTTTTTGCAGATAATAAGCATTGATCATCCAGCAAAGATTTGAAGGACCTTCCAGAACTTGGTGTAAATAAGCTGCCCCTCACAATAAATCAAGGTGATACAGTTAATGAAATCAAATTCATGGCCAATAATTCACTGCGAAAACTAGCATTGAAGAAATTTGTGATTTATAAAAAAAAAAAATCAAGTTAT
Source organism: Fistularia commersonii (assembly GCF_037954325.1). Classification (NCBI taxonomy): domain Eukaryota; kingdom Metazoa; phylum Chordata; class Actinopteri; order Syngnathiformes; family Fistulariidae; genus Fistularia; species Fistularia commersonii. The sequence goes on along the minus strand of NC_141294.1, from coordinate 4,204,097 downwards.
AAGAGTATTTTAAGGTATTTTCCCCTTTGTTCCTCCCCCATTTCTCTGAATATGCACTCCCCACTGATTATGGACTGCTGATTGTGTGTGAACATTGTGAAAATTGTACAGTATGTATTCTTGTATGTTACACCTCTTATACCTGTTTTGTGGAATTTCCTGTGGAAATAAGCTTACATCTAAAAGTGGCGTACAATTCATATATCTATAGGTTTGCTTAAGTGTCATGTTTGATAATGAAACACTTTATAGTTTTATTTGTATTTCTTATTCTCCCTCCTTTTTTTTTTTTTACTGTTTATACAATTTCCTACTATTATTTATTATTGGTATGTTTTACTTGAAACTCTGGCACAACAATTTCCTTCGGGATAAATAAAGTTGTTCTTATTCTTATTCTTATTTTCTGCTGAACGTTTCTCTGTGCACAGATTGACATATTGTAACAAGCGTATTGTGCCAGAATATGATGGTAAAGTAAATCTCTTTTAAGAGATCAAGCAAGAATGCCTCACATATATGGAAATATAATTTATCTGGAAGCAAGTACTTTTACTTAAACCCTAGGTCCCCTAATTCATAAAATTCATAAACATCTTCAGAATGTGTGTGTGTGTGTATATGTGTGTGTGTGTGGGGGGGGGTAATTACATAGGTCTCAAAGGTAGAAAGTTAAGCTACTTTGAAGTCTCTGTCTAAGCTGACAGATCCCACAATATGGTTCCCATCAGCAGCAAACGCAGCTCTGCAGGAGGCAGAGACTGAGAGCGATGGAAACAGTGGTAGCAACAATAATAACAGCAGTGCACTGACAGTCAAAAGGTTTGTGTGTCACAGGACACACAGACTAACATTATAATAATAGAACAGGTAAGTCAAGAGAAGAGAGAGGCAACAGTATGGATTAGAGTGGTAAGTGAAAGAAAGTAAACCAGGATATAGGAAGCATACCCAGTGGCTGGAAATGATTAAGTGGTTTAGAATTTTATGATATGAACCTTTTTTTTCTCTCTGGGAAAACTCTCAGAGAAACAAGGTCAGCACAGTGTAACTATTAGTTTTAATCAGTCTTCATCTACCAGCATTAAGTGTTTTTAGTTTCATAGTAAATAAGAGATTTCGGCCAAAATGCGCTGTCCGCCAAAACAAACCATGAAACGTGTTTTTTGTGAAGATGTATTATGGTATGTTATGGCTGTGTATGTGGCAAACAAGGTAAATGTAAATAATACAACCAACGTTTTGATGAACGGTCTTTTCGCAGTGACATTAAAAACTATGAAACCGTGAAATTATGTTTGCCATCTTTTCTCTTATTTACTCTAGAACGCAGGCCATGTCTGATCCGTCTCTGGCAACTGTTGGTAAAATCTAGGAACACCAAGAAACATCATGTTGCACCTGGAGTTGCCTGGGAACCGAATCACCGTTGAACGCTATCCAAGAAAGGATATATCATTGGACATGGATTTACATATTTGGAGATGCTTCATCCTTCATCCAAGATTCTTCAGCTCTGACTAACTGTGGGGGGAAACCCAGTGATTTAACCTTGGTTGTTCCCCCAAAGGTCTTCTTTAGAAAAGATAAAGACAAATCTGTGCGGATTACAGCGTTTAAAGCACTACACCCCACTCCACATGGACATAGGCATCATGATCTCCTGGACTGTGCCTTGCACTCTGAGCAAAACAGAAGCCCAGAATGAAAAGGTGGACCACTAATGACATGAGAGGGTACAAACTATAATGTTTGTGCATCACCAGGGAAGGTCTTTTACAAAAAAACAAATGCAAGATCCGATAAAAGCAATGAGACCAGAGATGGTGAAGCGAAGAATTAGAAATGCAAAAAAAATTGGACTCATCGTAATAGTCCTTTCCTAAACTGAGGCAAAACCTTTAACATCTAAAGCATCAAAACACCCAGACTAGAAAAGATCTATGTTTTATGCAGTGTAGCGCAGTAATAAATCTCCCTCTTCTTCTCTTTCTTTCGGCTCTTCCCTTCAGGGGTCGGCACAGCGAATCAAACTTTGGGTCAGTAAATCATCCAATCGGGGAAAAAAAACAGTAATTATTGAATTGAGCAAAAAATACCAAAAGTTAACAAAATATGAATTGATAAAATTGCAAAAAACGTCACAATTGTGAGCAAGAAATTGCATAAAACCTTTAAGAAACTGATTCAAGATTACCTCCCCTCCCCCCAGAAAATATGATTTAAAACTGGCATTAAATACCAAACAATGCAGAACAGAATGATCTTTTCTTCTCCTTCTTTTCCTTTTCGTCTTTTCCCTTCAGGGGTCACCACAGCGAATCAACCCTCTCATCTCTATCTCTATCTCTGTATCCTCCTCTCTCACACCAACTAACTTCATATCCTCTCTCACTATGTCCATAAATCTTCTCTTTGGTCTTCCTCGAGACCTCCTGCCCGGCAGCTCCGATTTCCAGCATACGTCTACCAATATATTTACTATCCCTCCTCTGTTCGTCACCAAGCCAGTCTGGCTTCTCTGACCTTCTCTCCAAACATCTAACATGTGCTGTCCTTCTGATGGACTCATTCCTAATCCTATTCATACCGGTCACTCCCAAAGAGAGCCTCAAATCTTCAAATCGGCGACTTCGAGCTGTGCGTCCTGTCTTTTCCTCAATGCCGCTGTCTCCAAACATTACAGCATCGCTGGTCTCACCACTGTTTTGTCCACCTTTCCTTTCATTCTGGTTGATAGTCTTCTATCTCTTCGTACCCCTGACACTTTTCTCCAGCCATTCCAACCCGCTTGAACCTCTTTCTTTATCTCTTTTCCACAATCTCTGCTGCTCTGGACTGTTGACCCTTAGTTCTTGATATCCTCCAATTTCTTGATCTCCACTCCCTGTAGCCTCATCATTTCTCTCGGGTTCCTCTCATTCACACACATTTATTCTGTCGTGCTGCGACTAACCTTCATTCCACTCCTGTCCAGCGCATAACTCCACCTTTCAAGAATTTCCTCAACCTGTTCCCTGCTGTCACTGCAGGTCACAATGTCATCTGCAAACATAGTGCAGTGATGAATACACCCCTTAATGTCACTAAAACCGAGCAACTATTAAACCAATAGATACATTTTTGGATGCAGATGACAGATGGTTTGAATGAGGTAAAAAAAAAAGGCCATCTAAGTGAAAGTCCAAAAACCATCCCTCAACAGAGGATGAGGTCACAACTATAGTATCGTCCTTTCATTCTTTCCAGGGAAATCTAGCAACATTCACAACTCAGCCTCAAGTGACTACAGAAACTCTAATGACTGTTATTAGCACAGTTGGGAGGTAATGGACTAAGACAATCAACAAAGTGATATCATTTCCTTGGCAAAGATCCACAACACATTAAATATTTGGTTTCCAATCCAGTTAGTCAGAAGTGAAGAAAATTGTCGCAGTAGATGAGGTACAAGGTCTTCAACAGCATACAACCACATTGCCCTTAATTTTCTTTACTCAGATGATTATGACCTAATGACAGAGAAGTTACACAGACATCATGATCAGGCTTTTGCGTGTGTTTACACACTGATGATGATGCATGTCAGCCTTTAAATAGCACATTTGTGTGCTTGTGTTGATGCCTTGTTCCCTTGGAACAAATTGCAGACCGGTTGCAAACATTACATTATATACATAAACCTCTAATGCAAAGTTTATGGAAGAAATAATCTTATTGAAACATTAGCGATCAAATTACTTGAAATCATATCATTGAAAATATTGAGCTGAAACTACAACAATCCCTCAAAAATACACGAAATTCCATGTTGACTCAGATTGCATATTTGGTTGATGTGTGTTTTAAAGGTAATAATCTTAGAACCACCTGATACAACAACAGGTGTACTAATAAACAACAAACACATGATAATATATTCAAATAGTTTTTGCATTGAACAGTTTAAACAGTTAGTAGAAAGACTGCAAGTGTAAAGAAAAACTGGAGCCCAGGTGGGCGTGAAGGTGCCAGAGGAGGATCCCTAAATATTGCAGGACTGTATTATTGTTATTATTGTTGTCGTTATTTACATTTACAATGTTATATTTCTGCTGTATCTTTTGAAATGCTGAGTGTGTCTCAAAAAAAATTATAAAAAGCCTTGAAGATCCAAAGGCATATTCATATTCACAAGTTTGCCAATAGAGGATTTAATGGCACATGATATTTTAAATACAGCATCAAATGACAATGACAAGGGATTGTAATGTCATGTAACCATTTCTGTGCACACCATCAGTGAAAACCCACAGTAATTAGAAACATGTGATCATTCAAATAAAATGAAGTGCACATTTCACCAAAGGCCCAAGCAAAATAGACCAGTCACACTATCCAGTTCCTGGAGAAGTTTTGTTTAGCCTGATAAGGAAAGAAAATGACCACGATGAAAAACATCTTGCCTGATTTTACTAATGTAATATGTATGTAATTTTGGAACCCTGTAGGACTTGAAACACCCCATAGTAGAATGCAACACAAAGGCCGACTGTTGAAATGTACACAACCGTGCTTTCCACCTATCTGGTTTTTGTTCAGAATGTTTGACCGGTTTTATACATTATGAAGGCCATTATGAAGGTTGTGGGATCATTGATTAAGGCTTTATTTTGGCCAGTTGAGCTATTATAGCCAGTTTCAGTTTAACTTATCTTGCATTTACCCTTATGTAGCCCATTGCTTGTCCTATTTCAAAAATGTACATGTTTCTCATAATTCACAGCAAATCTCGAACCCTTCCTGTGACCTTCTCCGGGTGCCGTGGTAGTCATTTGTGGGTCACATACTTTTATCATAAGACATCTACACCCTAATTGATTCTGACAGAATTGACTTAGCCACCCTCCAGTGACCTAGAAACTTAAACATCTGAAGGATGGAGTAGTAGCTTTTGCACAATTAGCAGAAATTGTGTAGCGTATACTGTCAACTGTCACCCTTAATTGTAAATATTTGTGCGTTTTGCTCCCTTAGCATCCTCCCTTTCAAGACAATGATAGCTAATTAACTGAATAGCCTTCAAGCCCTTTCTGTGCCCTACGGACTTGTGGAATATTTGCCTAAGACTGCAACATCTTTATTTAATTGGATGTAAATTAGCTTATGTAGGAAGAGTACTTAGTGCTGCAAGCCAATATCCTAAGCAATGTTCCCTCTAAGATGCGCAACTGCGCAATTGCGCACCACACGCACACTCTCTGCGCACAAGAATAGCTATCAAGAGCAGTGAGCGCACTGCAAATGAATTAGATATATAACATTGTTTTCTGTAAAATTTTGCCGTGTTAACTCAGTGAGTGATAGGTGTCCAGCCAATCTTATAATATGACGCCATATAAATATCATAACTGGCGAAGTTAAGTGACGCTAATGCTAAAATGCTAACACCTTATCATGGCGAAACGAGTGGGCAGTGAATGTGATACGTCCACTCATTAAACCAAAAAAAAAAAGAAATGCGGTTCTTTTAAGTTGGAATGGCTGTCGGAGTATATAGAAATAGAAGAACAAGCGGTGAAACTGGGTGAGATTTTTTCTTTTTCCAGTGAAAAAGGTCTGCTCTGAAAAACATGCACCGAAGCTAAAGTAGTAAGCAAGTTTTCTGATGGAAAAATATCGACTGACTGGAAGCTGGACTACCTCAACCGATACATTCAGCAGAAAAGTCATATGAATACTGTTGGAATTATATGAAGACTCAAGATGGGAATAGGAGTTGGTACATTATTGCGGGAGAGAGCAAACAACTGGGAGAAAAAGAACAAGCTATCACAAAAAAAAAAAACAGTCCGACCCTGAGCAAGTTAAAGTTCTCATTGACAATATTTTACTTGCCATCAAAATGAATGCATCGATGCTGTCAATTGGCCAAATGAGTTACATTAAAAGTAAACTAATGGAAATTGCTTTTGTAATTTGATTCTCTTCATAACCCATGAAACTTGCTAATATCTCAGGTGTGATACTGGTGTGTGGACACAGTATGCACACCTAATGTTGCTCACAGTGGTCCTCAGTGTGCTCAGGGAGGTTATCTGTATGACCAGACATATGAAAAATTTGAGGGAACATTGATCCTCAGTACTACATACTCCTAAATTTGTTTCTTTGCCTAATTGTTTGTAAAGATAGTTGTCAGACGGGTACCTGCAGGGACTCATGTTGCTATCTTGGATATGGGCTGAAGGCCAGCAAGCTGGAGGATAACAGAAGGTCAATCCAGTGGCACATGAGTCAGAATATTCCTCCGTTTGTTCATTTTCTTGCCATAATTGGTGTGTTCCGAATCAGCATTATCATTTTTATTTCCAGGGCACATACTGCAGATTTTATTTTATTTTTCACTGATGATAGATTTGAGCCCTGCATTCCTGTCTTGTGAATACCAATCTATATTAATATCTGACCACTCTGTGTTTGTATTTTGATTAAATTCACCTGAAGCAAAAGCAATTCGACAGTTTTGAGGTTTAATTCTCTTGTACTCTCAGATGGAAAATTTTGTTCAATTTCTTGCTGAGCCTGTTTCCCTGCTTTTAGAAATTAACGTGACCTCAGATGTTTTGGCTTTAACTGTGCAAGAGACGCTTAAGGTACTGTGTGTCAGGCCATAACTCTTGGTGCTAATTAGAAAAAAAACACGAAAAACAATGTATATATATATATGTGTGTGTATGGGTGTAAATGTATGAGTGTGTGTCAGTGTACGCTATATATGTATATATACACGTATGTGTATGTATATGTATATATATATATACATACATATATATATGTATAGGTATGTATATGTAAATATACATACATATGTATGTTTATTTAATTCAAAGAAAAATTCAAAGGAATGTATACCCTCAGAGGATGTTAACCATATGTGGAATCGATGTAAGACCTAGTATGAATCACTAATTCATAAGACCCTGTTCAGAATAAGATTTTTAAGGGGGAATAAAACTTGCCTATTTTTTGCCCTGTCCTTAAACAGTCAAACCCTTTGTAAACATTCTTCCATTAACCCCCCACTTAAGCACAGGATTCAGTTAGCATAGTTAATCTTCAGCATACACGATGTGTAAAAATTCTCTAAATTTGGACATTTGCTTTTGTTTGATTGGCAGTTATATTGTTTAATGAATTCAGAAAGATAATTAACTAATGCAGCCTCAGAAAAAGTGGCATTACAAGGAAACTAGCAGAGTCTTCATTATTGAGAGAAGGTTTTGGTGAAAGGACAGGGTTTTGTGGAGACAAATGGATAAACGAACGTTTCTTTCACTTGGCAAAGATTGCATTCCCAAACTATTACAAATCTACTATTTACATCACAAACTGATTTTTGGTTGCTTGGAATTTCCCAGCCTATGACTGTTGCTTGAATGCCTCATCACCGGAAGTGGTGTGATAAAAAAAGTACACGTTTACTCCATGGGGGGGTTGAACAAGAGAAATTATAGAGATCCCCGGACCCTATTGGGAAAAATCGAGGCACCCAAAATGAATCCAAGTCAAATCTGTAATTATTTGTCATCAGATCTTAAGATAATGGCATGATCATCATCTTTCCCAAAATGTATATTAATGGAAATTCCAGTCTAAGGGGTGACAATAGTTACATCTCCATGTGGGGTCACAGATTGTACTACTTGGTAGGCATGTCATGAAAATATAATCCATTCATGCATCCTGCTATCCAGCCATCATTTAAATCCAACAGCATCTCAAACATACTTTGTGTTAGAATGCTTTTTTTTTCCTTTTACAGGGGACATACTTTGATTTGAGAATGAAGTTCTCTATGTATTTATGATGCCTACAATTCACTGTAAGTAAAGACCCTGACCTCAAAATGCAGTATTTTATTAGTGTAGTACTGACATAAGTAAGTTTTCTAAGGCACATTATGGAGGGAAATTGTTATTGGAGAAGCCAACCTGTAACTGTTTTCTTCTTAAATGGTTTCAGGTTTGCCTAACTTGAAAATGATACTGTACAAGCACTTTTGACAGCAAAACCAAAGTGCAATCTTTTTTTTCTTCAGAAAATAAAGCATTTCCTCAGGATATTCACTTTCATCTGACAAAAAAAAAACTGGCAAAAAGAAACTTTTTTGATGGTTCAATTTATTTGTAGGTCAACCAGCGCAGCCAATGTTAAAAGTCTCAATCTACAGTATTTCTATAATCTGCAGCCCTGCACTCGACTTTCCTGTGAGTTTGCAATGTCATGAATGGCTATTACCATTCAGAACTGTCCTAATTTGCAATAGAAACAGAAGAAAATATATATATATCCACACTCCGAGTCAGATATACTCCAAGCTCTTTCTAGGCCAGTACTGTTTCTTCTTCATATTCTGCGGTGGAGAAAGAAACTGCCCAAATACCTTTTTTTAAAACACATTACGCTGATGTAACAAGTGTTTGTCTTTCTTTTGTTGTCGATTTTACGCTCCACTAAGAGGGATTCCACAGGAATCGTAACTTTGTTCATGTTTTTGCTGGAAACACATAAAAGGCCCATGCAACAGGCTGCAGGGGTTTCTGCATTACCAAAGGAGATGGGAGGACTTCCACCATGTGGCCAATGTGTTATTGTAGCTGAATAGATACAGTGCAGGGGGTTCCTCTACGATAACATAGTAGTGTTCACTTTGGGGCCCATTTAAAGTTAACACAAGCTGCACCAGGAATCATGTCAAAGCTGCATGACCGTGGGCAGCTGTGATGCACAAGATGGATGGTGCTGCCTTCAGTGACAGAAGAGCAAAAGAAGACGGGTGTTTTCCATTTCTTTGGCCTTCCATGACCATGTGTGTCTATATGTGTGTGGACAGACAATAGTCCATTTAGGTAGTTAGGCTGTAATTTGAACACATATGTGCTTGAAGAATGTTGGCGCACTGTTGTTTTGAAACCAGATTTAATTATCTATTCTTTGAATTTTTGAACTACAGCTTGAACTGGCTCATATGTCAAATGCTGGGCTTCCACCTTAAGACTAAAGATTTTGAAAAGACTTGTTTAAAACTTTCAATTTACACTCACTCACCTCTTAAGAATAATTTTTTTGAGTTTTATGTTGTGAGAGAAGAGGATACAGAGAATAGCATTAGATGGAGGAGGTTAATTTTCTGTGATGACCACTGAAGGAAAAAGCCTACAGGCAGAGAAGAAGAAGTCTTAGCATAGTAAGACTTTGCTGAAACCAAAGACTGAGGGTCTAACATCTAAAGAGTTTACAAAAAAGATTTGTGGAAGACTACAACTAGATTAGATCAGCAATTTTTTGCCACCATGCAATGTGTTCACCGGGTATTTACAGAGTCTCTGCTATTTCAGTCCAATAATCAGAATTAGAATTAGAAAATCTTTATTTGTCCCCAACGGGCAATTGGAGGACACAAAGGGTAGCATAGCAACTCAGAGCAGATCCACGTCTATAAAGAAATCTATTTAAAATGAAGGTAAAATCCAAATTGGATAAAAATAAAGTGAAGTAACTCCAGCATCCCCAAAGCGCCTTATATAATAAAGTGTATTATTGCTATAAATGCATTTCTCACATGCAAACGTGTTGGGCTGTTGTGCCTAAAGCTCTAGCGTCCGCTCCTCTTTCTGGATGCTCCATACTGATTGCGATGTCCTTTGCCGTTCCCGTTCATCCATATCGCAAACAAATACCGTCACTGCCGCCAACACCGCTCTGGGGATTGTTTGTCTACCAGGTTTCCTTAATCCAGTTTTGTTGGAGCTCATCTATTGTTTGCTAATTCAGTCTCTACGGAGCCAAGACTTGCATTAAAATCATACATGTTTGATATTGTAGTAAGCCCTAAGACTAAGAGCTGAGACTCCGCTAAGACTGGCCTATGACTCTTAAGATTTCCTTACGACTGCCAGTTTTAACCCTGCAACTGGAAACTTGTTAGGCACATTCCTGGCATAAGAGAGTTTGTCCATTCCGGCATCATATTTAGCACTGGGTCCTAATTTTTTTTTTTTTTTTTTTTTTTTTTCTGCCAAGGGCCTGAATAGGGTTAGTCCCTGTTTTCGTTGTCCATGATGACTATAAGGCAGTCCAATGTCCTAATAAGGATAGCTATATTCACATCCACACCATTTTTGTGAAGTGACTCTGTTACCACAAAGTCACTCATATTACTTTCACAACTGTCAAGGCGGTTAGAATCATCAAGCATCAAGGAACATTATCGTAGGGGGATTAATACCATCACTGTGACTGATCCTGGTGACTCTAGTGTTTGAGACAAAGTGGAGGAGCTTATTATCTGTGGTTTAGTATTTAAGATCCTTTAATTCCATTTGATCCACAAATAGCCCTTTTTTGTAAAGTACTGAAACTGTGAATCACAGCAATTGAGATGCAGGTTGTGGAACGATTACACTTTTAACTGGCTTAAAGTGGTCTAAAAAATCGAGGGAAGATGTACTATACAATGCGTGTGAAGAAAATAAATAAAAGAGTTGTTACGTTTGCCTCTACATAAACTGCATATGTCTGATCTTTGAGGATCTTGCATCTGTTTGGAGACCAGATGACAAAAACAATGAAACATAACCAGAATAATGCAGTTCATACATGGTTTTCCATCATCTAAACCATGAAGCGTCTCTTATCATGTCCTTATTCATGGTCATAGCATACTCAACTGCTCTACATTTTTCTGGGTATGAAATTGATGCTTTTTTTGAAAGCTTGGGATGTAGATGATGTGTATTCTTGAGAGTGGGAAATAAACGATGAGGGCCAGTCTCAAGAAAAGCAGAGCGAGCGTTGCGTGTGTCGTCATGCCATGTTTTCTGGCACAAAATACAATTTACTGAGATAATCCAGGACCTGGTAGTTCACTGAGCTTGTACACACATATGAATTTAGTCATAAGGACACAGAAATCCAAAAATAATATTTGGTTTTGTATATTTTTGTTTTTATTTTGGTGATTGAATTTAGTATTACTGGTGTTGTACACTTAAACACAAGTCTACCTTAATTAAACACTCTACTACGACCTGTTTTGGACAGAAAAATGTGCAACACTGCCAGCCACGTCTGTACTAGGCAGTGACAGGTAAATGAAAGTAAACACAATTTCCGTTAAGGTCCTCATAAGAGTGTGCAACATGCAAACATGTCTTTAGCTTCAAAATAAATGAAAAGAAATTTACTTCTCAAGTGAACATAAAGAGCGTAGACTAGGTGGCCAATGCTGCTGTTTTTCTTCTAAAAGGCTGAATTTGAAGGTTGGCACAGAACTTCTTTTTCAAAATCATTTTAGGAATATTGGACCCAGTTGGAACTTTCATTGAAATGGAGGCATGTCATCTGGTTTGCTCAATCCATACCAATACATTTCTCAACTGAACAATAGCTGTTTTCCAGGTTTTATTACAATTATATACAAATGTGCTAGTACTAATGTTGCAAAATTCAGCTCTTATTCAGTCACAGCAAATGAGGTGGTTTCACTCTTGTGACATTTACAGGAGACGCCAACTTTCACTCTTTGTTTATTAAGCAACAGTGTCCATAGCGATAAGGGGAATATTGTCCAAATCCAAAACTGATGGTGTAACATATAATCCTGTGACTGAGTTACCAGGGAGGAGCACTAAGAGAGAGAGAAAGAGGAAAAAAAAGGAGTAAAGGGACTTTGCTTTTATAAATGTCCAGAGGATCCATTCAACATGGTGGAGTTAATTTATCACCACTATGGGCGTGTTGTCATCGGTTAGATTTAACAAAGTCAGCTTTGCTCTCATTGCCAGTTGAGCATTTATGTAGCTGCAAAACTCAATAAAACCTCCACTTAATATTTGACTTCTAAACAGTCTTGGGACCTGGGAAACAGAGCACAGAAAGTATACCTTCAGTTTGCGTGCAAACTCCTACACTGATCGTATCCTATAAATTAGTGCTAAATGTAATTATCTCTATATGTCTTGGGCTGGGACTAAAAAGTAGTGCAGATGATGGGGTGTTAATTCTACATTGGAAGCAGATAGATATGTATCGTACAGTACTCAGCAATCAATATGAAAGCACTTTGGATAAGTGTCAGGGCAATTAAACATAAACATAAGCGCACACACACACACTTTTCAGCCACTCCCACTGCTCTTTCACTCTTGCTTGCCTCACATACTTCCTCGCCCATCTTTCCGAGTAGGTTGTATACACAGTGTGGTTACAGTCCATTAAACTGTATGGAACCAGCGGATCTCGCTGTACTGTAACAGTGAAGCCCACTCCGCTGAGGGCTCTGTGTGTTATTGCTCAAAAGCATCACAGAATATTCCCCAAACAAACATCAGACACCAGGAGGATAATGTGCGTCGTTACCAAAAAAAAAAACATCAGGATCTAATATGGAATTAAAGAAATTTCTACATTGAAAGAGTTCTGTTTCGCATGTCCTATTTCAAATGCAACATAAATTATTTAGTCATATAAAGATGGATCTTTTTGTCTTGTTTTTAATTTAATGATGGGGGGGATCCTGTTCAGTCATACCGCGAAAGAGTATGAATAACAGTATTGCAGGAACATCTGTGAGTGTTGGCACTGAATGCCTTGATCGAACAAAATCCATTGTTTTATATGCAGATGACATGATTTTAAAATGATTTCTATGAGCAAAGACTAAATGCAGGCTACCCCGAGCGCTTCATCTTAATGCAAATTTAATCTAATCACTGACAGATTGTAGCTGCAAATGCCCAAAAGAGAACTTTTTGACTGAATTCCCATTAATGAGGGAATGTTTGGCTGATGTAAACTGCAGGAGTAATCCAATTCAATGTGAAAGCCTGTTCCTACCATCACAGCACAAACAAATGTCTAAACCTGGGTTGGATTGAAAACAAAGATAAGTAGTAATTGGACCAGATACTGAGGGGACAGGAATGAAGAATGAGAAACATTAAATTGTACATAAAAAATTATACGACTGTGAAACGTGATACAGGATAGTCAAGTGTTGTCCATTTGCAAACAGCTGTCCTGTCTGATTCCAGTCGCCATCATGTTTAATATACATCTAATCAAAACACTGGCAAAGCAAGCAGAGGAGACTTGAATTCATTGTTGCAATCATGTAGAACGTCTAAATGGAAGAGGTCGTGATTAAGCTTGAATAATCAATAACTATCCATGATAGTACAGTCAAGAAAAGAAAGTGTTGTACCATATTGCAATAATAAAAACAAAACTGAGCTGTAACCTCGTGTTGCTATGAAAGCCAAATGTTACCTCACTGTCCCAATACATTGTCTAATCCGCCCCATTACCCCTCCCATTGTCTCCATCCTGGCTTTTTCTCTCTCTCTCTCTCCTGGCTGCAGCTCCAGCTGGGACATGGCTTCACTCCAGATATGTTAAATTGTCCACAACGCTGTATCATGTACTGTACACACTTGCATACACACATGAAAGCTTCTTAGATACTAAAAAATAACCTCTTATGCTCTCTTCCAAATACGACAAAGGATTAATACTTTATGACAAGCAGGTTTTAATTTTTTCAAATAGATCAGTTTATATAGTTGGTGAAATGATTGTCTTATCCCGGTAGTTTACCTTTACAGGTTTATTGTAATTATTGTACAATAATCTTCAATTATGTGTGAGATTTGAAAACAAAAGCGGGTGGACGCAGTGACATAATTGTTTATTTTATAAATGGGTAAAAAAATGACGCGGCCTCTCTATCACTGCTATGTCAATGCATCAAAGCGTTACAACAAATTATTATTTTCCAATTCCCTGCCCTTTGCTGGAAACTTTTGAGCTCCGTGGTTATGCTGGGATGTTCTAGAGAAGGTATCTGACAAGCGTTTCATTCATTCAACAGTATAAACAAAAGTGACCACCTACGATGGGTGACTGACTTTTTTCAACAGCAGTTGACCTCTGTAGCCCTAGAAGTGCAAAGACCACACACACACACACACAGGCACATACACACATGTACACGCGTGCACAAATAAACATATAAATATATACTGAAACATACAACAAAACTCGACCTGGGAAGACACCCAAGGAAGATATTACAGAGAGCAGTGACATTTTACACCCACAAATTTCACGATCAGCATGAGACAAACGCATCGGCGATAAATGTTGAATTCCAAGAGAAATGTTATGTCTTGAAGACATAAGTTGCTGAGATGAGTAGGTTTTTATTTGAGAATCTGGACCTGAATGGGTTAAAATAAAAAGAACCCATTCATAGCAGAGAAAAGTCTTTGGCCTTTTATTCTGAGCGGTGAATGAGAATGGAATGGAATGGAAGGATTTACTGTGTCAAATCTGAAAAATCTAACGCTGTCATCGCCGCATTAATGTAACATGCGTGAAAAGGGGATGATCGGCACTGCTAATAGTTTAATCGAAACAATGGCGAGACATTGCCGAGATAATATCGTGGATAATATGACAATATAATTGGTAATAAGACACAAGGTACCATTTCCATTTGTGGAAACTGGCCCCCTCCTCTGAACTCTACCGGAAGGTACTAATCCATTGGTCAGATTTGATCATGACACAGGCAATTTGCCTGCCTCTTCTAAAACTTCATGCTCATGTTCCTGCTTGTGAACAATGTATTTGTCTGCCTGACTGCTTATTTGAAAATAACTGGCATCCAGGAGTTATCTGGCCCCCCATCACTGGCTGCATCATTAACTTCAATCATTATCGGTTTATTCCCCCACAGGGCTTAGTGTTACCTGCTATTAGGAAGACTAGTTTAAAAGCCAAATAAGAAAAAAACATTTCTAACATAGTGTCCGATGTGCTATTTGTTAAGCGACCAAAACCGTCTTGTAAAATATTGCACAAGAAACGCAACCACAGTGGTTTTCATCAGTCATTACACATTAAATCCTAATAAGGCATTATGCAGCTGGCCATTTTTTTCCTCAAGACATATGTCTAAGATATTGTTCTGGTGTTTCCACTCATGTGCGGTCAGTAGATTTAATAGCATTACACGCAGAAAGCCTTTAGCAACGACATTTGTCTTGAATTATGCATCACTGTCCCGTCACTGATCTCAGAGACAACTTTTCACTTCTCCACTATGGTAAAATAAGAGATTTGTCGAGTATAAGTGAAAATTTAATGGGCATTCGTTGCACCCCTCAACACTTTGTACGTTGGTCATTGTCCTTTTGATTTACCTAGATTTATTATTGACATTTTGGCATTAACATCACATAGCATTAACATACTCCTGTTATTTGATTGTTTATTTTTTCCTCAATACTACCTTTGCTTGGACAGACTATATTTTTGGAATGTACACGTTTTGGAGCAAAGGGCAGCTAAAATGCACCAAAAATAATTTCAAACTTTTAAATGCAATTGGAGAGGTTTTCCACTTCATTGTTGGCAACAACCATGCAGTATCCATTCCTTATGGGAAGGATTTGTGGAATCTTCATCCAAAAATCTCCAATCCCTTGCTGTCAAACAGCAATACTTTCACATGCCCCTTGGCCTCTCAAATAACACCCAAGGCACCCCCACACACCCCAACACACAAACTCAGCAACAGTGCTGTCAACAGCCATAAAAAAAATTTAGTGGTTTTCAAATTTATCCAAAATCCATGTGATTTATAGAATCATGGTCAGATTAGGTTTGCATATCAAACATTGTACAGTGTACACTGGGGTCAGTAGAAAGCTGAGCAAGACACTTAACAGACTAGGATTTGTTCAGAAAGGGGAAAAGGCGAAAAACGAAAAGTTGATAAGAAATGTAAATCATATTACACCAAGTTTGACGTCTGAGCGTTATTTTAATTTTCACTGATAGCATCATCAGTCAGCTCTGACTAGTTTCACGTTATAAAGTGTCCCTTTATACGACCGACACATGACTGATACATTTAATCCAGCTGAAAATCTCAAACACGTCATCGCACGTGAAGCAAAAAGATTACTGGCAGCTTGTCATTATTTTTTTTCCTCTCCTTTAAATTTAAAACGGTGACAATTGCCAAACCATTGACACGGTAAGTGTTGAAGTTACAAATTACTTGTAAATGCAACTCCTGTGTAATAACACCTTTTCCTACACTTGCTCCAATCCAAAAAAAGGCAGCTGCTTGAGCAGTTTTCACAGAAGTGTGAGAAGCTGGAAAATCCAGCCAGTGTAAAATGTAGCCATGCTTCATATAATATGAAGCATTTTTTTAGCCATTTTGGTAATTACAAAATAAAATGTTCCTCCGTGAGCTGAGTCTGAAAATCAGGTACCATGTAATTTTATCGTATCCTGGATGATTTCCAGTCAGACAAAGGGAAGGTAAGCCAGCCACACCCCCATGGACGAAAAGAAACAATTGAAATTATACAAAAAGAGGATTAAATGAATACATAAACATACCGATAAAAAAGACTTAGGGTTATTGTCAGTGTTTTTGTTGTGTTCGCTCAAATTTGATATTGCTCGTGATGTCGTGGGTGAATTATACAAGCTTGGGTAATGACACCTAAAATGTTCCGAGTACTGAGGCGAAGGATATCTGCGAATCATCGTGTACAGTTCTGAAAATTAACTAAAACGGTTTACATTTTTATAGTGCTTCTTCAACTGCAGAGAAAGGATTTATTGCAAAGCTTGTGTAACATCTTCACTGCAGGGAAATACAACCAGAGTCTTCCATGAGCAACTGAAGTGATGTGATGGATTATGTTTCATAAAACACTCAAAGTGAAACCGTATCCACAAAAAGACTGGCACTGTCAATAATAATCTGCTTATAAAAGCAGAGCGGCCCTCGTGAACCCAGCAAAGATTCAGCCAAGCAAAGCATACAAGTACTGCTCAAAAATCCTAACTAACTTATCTCAAGAAGAAATCTCGCTTGGCAGACATCTTGGCTGTGGATGGATTTCATGGGGATTACTTCTTCAGTAAAGATGGAAAGATTAGTGCCAAGAAATTGTTGACTTTCTTAAGTGATTTTCACTTGCCTCAATTGGATTGTAATTGCATTGCAGTGACAGATACAATTATAGGGTGTTTCTTGTACAGATGCTTTAAAATCACATATCATACCAGAGTGTGCTCCTGAGTATGCTAGTATTTATCAGCACAGATGTCTGGCTGCACCCAACAAGCCTACTGAGAATTAAAAAGGTCAATAAATAACATTTAGCACTTTTCTAGTCTACTGGCTACTCCCAGTGTGGTCGGTACCGTCACGTTCAAATAAATGACAGCAAGGTGCGCAGAGGGCGGCTGTAGGCTAAAAAATGTCAATCTCGTATTCAAATCTTGTCGCAGGAACCGGACTCGTTTGGTTTTGGACAACTGAGAACCTGTCGCCGACATGACAACACGGCAATACATAATATTTAAAACATTTGCAAAAGGGACAGAAGTTATCAAAGGCCGTCCGATAAATGTTTTTCCAATACAACCATTCAAGGTGGCGTTTAATCTGGATTCTAAAAAGGCCTTCTTTTTCTTCGCCAACAAATGAGTGATCTGTATCATGATGAGTCAAGCTCAAGTGGGTTCAGATGCTGAGTCTAAGTGCTTGCTTCCTTATTTAGACCCCACTCAAACACCCCACCCACACACCCCACACACCCCACTCACACACCCCACTCAGCGATGACTCTACTCTCCTACTGACCCAGGTTGTTTCCCCTCTTACACATGCATTACCTACCTCAGTGGGCTACGAATACCAAAATTCCAGACAAATGACAAGGATTCAAGTGTTTATTGTATATGCACATGAAGGAAACATGTTTCCATGTACAATTCATTTTTCCCCTTGCTGTCCGCAGTGAATGCAAGATCACTTCAATGCAATAAGCTCTGCAGAAATGTCAAGAATGTAGATAGGATGACGATTCGCTTCTTTTTCGTTGCGGCTCAATTTACCTTCCACAGAATTCACTGGAGTTTTAACTTGGCGGTTTGGAGAATGCTGCTGTCTGACTTCCCCGCATGCATCCGATTTCCATTGTTTTTAGCAGGATCTTGTTCTCCTGACCATTAACCATCTTTTATTGTGGCAGAGAAACCAGCTGGCCAGTTTTCTAGTGGTCAGTTAATGGAATGTACTTGTTCTTGCTTTCCATATTGCATTTTTTAATCCTTTTCTTTTTATTCACTAACAGATATGTTAGCATTTCAAATCAAACAAACTGAACCAAATTAGTCAAGGTAAAAGTACACAAAACTGTTAAATAATAGATGCCTAGATGAAAAAAATGAGTAACTTTACACCTCTATGTTTGTGGATTCAGTGTCTTGCCAATGAATGATTCTCTCTGGTGATGACCAGAACTCTGATTGCTGAGCAGGAATTCTTTTGGATCCATTCATTTGTTTAAAGAATTGGCATTTGTGAAAACAGAAGTTTTGGAAAGGTGCATAATCCAAACAGGCAATAAAAACACACTGGTAAATAAGACGGGATTTGGACTTTTAAGGAAGTCAAATTCCAGTACAATCATCAATGCCCAAGTTTGAGATTTTCAAAGTTGTTTTTTGAGACAGGTGTGGAAAAAGTTTGGTCCAGAGCTTCACACTGGCAATTAAAGGCAACAGGTTTCTCCGTGTAACTGGGTCAGTCATCCATGAGATCAAGTTTTAGGGGGAGGGGCACAAAAGTAAAAGAAACCCAGCACTGGACATTAAAAAATACCTCTTCTCTATAAGAGATCTTGCCGTTTAATGACAACCACACCAACTTGAAACGCAACCCCGGTTGCATCAGAATGTGCGGTGACATATAAAATGTTACAGATAAACGTAAGTGATATTAACTCAGTGAGAGAAACTCAAGGATGATGGTGTAAGAAAAGTCGTTTGAGGACAAAAAGAAATGCTGAAATGAATCAAGAACAAAACCATGCTGCTGGTGGTGAGAATAAGATGAGGAATCTCTGCAGCCCCACTGAGCTTGGAATGGACAAAGGTGGTTATTATGTGGGATGAATGTGTCTTGGTTTTAGACAACACAATAAGACTCATAATCACGTCCGTTGCAAGCAGTGTTTAGCCATATACTACAGAGCGCCACAAATTTATATAATCGCCATAACTGTCACCACAAACCCCAACATGATGAAACTGTAAAGGCCAGAAAAATGTCAGCAGAAAATCCTTGTCACGTGACCACAAATGTCAATACTGTTTAAATGAGGGCAGACAAGAAACTGACGTTTGATGGTTTTTATGTCCATTGTCGAAGTCTTGAAGTTTGTGTTTTGTTTTGTTTTGTTTTGTTTTGTTTTGTTTTGTTTTGTTTTGTTTTGTTTTGTTTTGTTTTGTTTTGTTTTGTTTTGTTTTGTTTTGTTTTGTTTTGTTTTGTTTTGTTTTGTTTTGTTTTGTTTTGTTTTGTTTTGTTTTGTTTTGTTTTGTTTTGTTTTGTTTTGTTTTGTTTTGTTTTGTTTTGTTTGCCGCCATTATACTATTAGCTGTGTTTCTGAGAGCAATAAAGACGACAAAGGCAATCGTGACTTGGGGAAACAAAACTTTAATCAGATAGTCTGAAATTGCATTTGAGAAGAAATGACCCAACTTTTTGTTGTTTTTCTTTTTAAACGTAATAATGACCTGTGTCACATGACACAGATTCTTGTTTTTTCATTGGCTGAACATAAGATACAATGTTTAGATGGCTACCAAATATCACCACCTGTTGGCCACCAGATGCACTAACAGCATGGAAAACTTTACTGTCATGTATAGTAATAAGCCACTGCTTACTCAGAAATTATCCTGAAATTTTACAAGTTATTGTTACTTTACAAAATCATATTTAGATTTACTGGGATTGCATCTACATGCATGTTACTGAAGAACTCCTCTTTTTAGGACACTGACAATATGAGTTGACGTTATACTTTAAAAGGTTAGACGTTTAGCCTCGGCCTAATGCTTAGCATATATTAGGTATGTATCATTTTGTCATTTTTAATCGGTCCACGGACGTCTGCTCTCTATAGACGCTGTGTTTGATTTAATCGCTGCGCTGTGCTGTTCACCTTGATCATCAAGTCAAGCACGAAGTGGAAGACTACTGCGTGTTTCCCAGCAATCACACTATGCACCTGCTGTGTGTGCAAACATATTGCTACAAGTGTGCATGTCGTGTGCAACAGGAAGTATGGCTGTTATTGTCTTGTGTGCATATCAGCTGTGTTACTGCTAGAATTAAAAGCTTACAGGCTAATTAGTATGTGACCTCTTGTTTGGCTCTGACAACCCCATGGAGCTTTCTGTTCTGACTTGCTCTGACATGGCGCAGCAGCGGCTAATTGGATCAAGAGAATTTCTTGCATTCTTACCATGGTGAAGGTTTCTCTATTGTTCTTAATTGCAACAAAGATCTCTTAAGAAATGTTAGAAACAGAAATGATTTCACTCACAAACGCTTCTATATTTGAGGTACTTCATATGGTTTATCTACATGCTGCATCATGGTGTAAGTAGATAAGCGAAGATAAGAAAAAACGGTTTGAGGAAGGATAAATTAATTTGTTTCTGATAGAAAAAGCTAAAGAGAGGTCATCTTGAACAATACAACAGCACAACATAGGTAGATACATAGTTACTGATTCTTCAGTATATAAGAGTTGAGGCATGTTCGTTTTTCTATTTAACTTTTCTTTCTGATAGCAAACCCAATTTGCAAAACATTTTTTATCTCTCAGGTCTACCTTCATCTCTTGCAGTGTTGGTGCATCTATTATTTTTGTTCATGTTTTGAAACCTTTTGTTCAAAGACAGATTTTTCAGTGCTGTTTTTAGAGCCACAATATCTGAAAGGTAGCTGGTCTTCACAATCATGTGGCATACTAGTGCTATGATTCATCCTCTGCGGGCATCTTTGCAATTCACTTTTGTGCCAAAATTCGAGAACTGACCTCTAAGTCAACCCCCTCTTGGAAAACAAAATCTATAGCTGCGTTATTTATCTATTCATTTATTTATTTCTAAGAAATTGACACATTACCTTTTCGGATGCCAGTCAACCGCTCCCTGATGACTTGTGCCATCTGCGGTATTTTAATGTGTGACAAATCTGTCTCTAAACTCATCACAGAAAGCACCTGTTACTTGGTTATGGTTCAATAGCAGCGTCACCTGTGCGAGGGATGGATTCACTTGGCAAAGAATAAATCCAAGCGAACATCAATTCAAAATAATTGTTGGCAATACCTGATAGAAATAAGATCTTTGGGCACACAGACTAAACCACTGAAGAGTTGCTTAAACGTGCTTAAAAGTAATTCCATTGAACTATATTGAAAGAGACTGTGAGAGGGCGGGTTATGAAGAAATAGGGTACAAGAGAGTTACCGTTGACGGGTACAAAACAAACCACTTCGTTGCATCTGCTGCCCATTTGGCTCTAATTAGCTTGTAGCCCCCTCTAGCTCCTGCTTCCTCTTTCTGTGCCTTCCCTCCCTCCCTGCTTCCTCTGTTCCCTCTTTCCATCTCTCCTCTTCAGCTCTCCTTCCTACATCAGACATCTCTGACACAATTCCATCCAGTAGCCTCTCTGATCAGACTGCCTTTGTGGTGTAGAAACAAGAGTAGGTGCATGGTTGCCTGTCTATGTGTGTGTGTGTGTGTGTGTGTGTGTGTTACTTGCCTCCCACTGCCTTTTTCCGAAACAGGCCACCACCAAGGCAGACTCCCTGTCTGTTTTAAGAGCGACGCACTCTCTCGCAGACTGAAAAAAAAAAAAAAAATCCGGCATAATTACTCAGTCAGTACTTTGAGTAAGGTTAGGATTTCTAAATGGTTACATATTTCCTTCGCTGCATGGGTATAATGACCACTTGTGTGAAGTTAAAAAGATAGCTGTATGGGGAAACGTTTTTTTTCATTTGAAATAACACCACAATCCTTTTCCATGCTAAGTGGCTGAATTGTACACATTACTGTAAATATTTTACTCACAATTTATGGCACGTTACAGTGTTATGGCATGCGATCTAATGCCGATGTAATACTATATAACCCAGTGCTGAAACCTTTGCAGTTCAGAATTCATCATGTCACATGTTTATGCATGTGGTCAATCATTATGTCATCAGATTCCGTTAAAAATATCAAATACATTTCTTCACCAGTGTGTGCATAGCTGTTTGTATTCAGAACGTGACTCCATAAGTGACACGTCAATTGTTTAACTGCTGTGACCTTTCATGTTCAGATGACATCACCCTGCGCATGCGTGCACACATGCACACACACACACACACACACACACACACACATGCACATGCACACAAAGTTATGGTCAACTTATTAAATCAGGTTCTCCCTCAGTCACTGTTTGGCCTTTCTCTGATTGGCTTGGCGTTCCCTCGGGGTTGAGCTCTTATTGAGTAATAGGAAGTTAATATAATATCAGACCACACAATGGTGAATACTGTGCATGACCTCTGACCTTTACTGCGCACCACACCCTTTCTCTCTTGTTTCCTTTTCTCGCATTTAATAGATAACAGAAAAGGTCACAAAAAACAGTCTGAACAGGAAAAAAAGAATGTAATTGAGAATTTGAGGGAAGTTGTTGCCATCTTTTTTGATATTGTAGCTGCTCTACATAAATAAACTTTGCAAGTGCAAATAAGAGGCTACAACTTTTATACAATTTTATACAATTTGCTATTAATGTTTTTTTTAATGAGCAATAGATACCGTATAGGTATATATTTTTTCATGGAACTCTATTGTGATTGTTAAAATCCAAGCAGCCGCTCGTCAGGTTGTACACTGTTTTATTGCAGTAAAGCACTGCACTAATCTTGGGTTGACTGATTGAGCTCATCTGGCTCATCATCAGCTCACGCCGAGTGACAAAATTGTCCACAACACCCCTGTGCTCTGTCTCATCACCCTTGCTATTACATCCAACTACTGCAGAGTCAAACCTCTGAAGATAAACCCACACATATCAAGCAGGACCTGGTGTAGACGATTGCTGTAATCACAGTTGTCAAACAATAATAAAACAGAATGGCTTTGATATCGAATCCCATTTGGTAAACTCTCATTGAGAAGCATGTACTTATTTTCCTGATTTGGAAGATGCTAAATGCCTCTTCTGGTTAGCAGATGATGTACAGCATCCTTTTATTGACAATGACATACATAATGCTGAGGTGTCATCCTAAATGACAGTTGGTCATGTGTACTTATGTGAACAGTAAATCTCGAGGGTTTTAGATTATAGTTTGCTATCCGCTTTGACAACTGAATAGGATATGCTGAGATATGCAGATGTGTGTATGATTGATTCCTCCGCTGTTTCAGTTTCAGCTGTCTTTCACTGCTGCACTTGATCGTGCTTATTGCCATCTACAGTTTCCCTCGACTGTCCTATGTTTCGAAACATACTTTCGGTGATATTTGAAATATCAGGTACGTGTTGTTGGCGGAAGTGGATTGATGCTTTAAAGGTGTGATTGGATGCCTCCTACTCTATGCAGGTAAACTACGTCATTCCTTTTATAACAGTATGCAGTAGTGACATTTCTTTTGACATCAGCAGGCTGACTTCTGGTTTTGACAGTTGTCATGAATTTGGATACTTGTGTTGATAAATGTTACAAGGAGTTTATTCAACGCCTCAAATGTAGAGATTTATGTAATGATCCCATTATATTGTTTGGGATAGAACAGCTGTGGAGGAAGTTAAAGTACAACAGTGTCAAGTGACAGTCACTAAACAAAATCAACTAAACAAAATCCAGCTTTAGCCTCCTGGAGGTAGGTGGGGTTCCCATGCCAGGGAGACAAAAGTGAAGGGCATAAATTACAGATCAATACTTATTATGCCTGTGTCACCTTTGCGTGGTTTAGTTCCTTGAGCCCAACAGTAGACTGGAGATGATTTCTAAAAGCCAAAAATAGCTGAAACCATCTGCAAAAGCCTTATCTAGCTGTATTTTTTTAACCAAATGATGAAACTAATAGAAAATATGAGAATAAATGTGATGGTGTCTGGAAGACTGGAACATGTGCAAAATGTGCTCGTAGGATCTTAATTCCCCCGGGGTTTGCGGAAGTCTGCTATCATTGTTTTTGAAACTGGGACTGAACCCCTGGTTTAACTCAAAAATTAACCCTGTACTCTAGATTGCGGAAGGATTCTACATTAAAATATTGCCCATGCATCAGGATGAGGCCTCTCTGAAGGAAACCAATAAACTTCTTGAAATGTTTACAAAGTTTATAGTTGGTGATACTGAGTGACATCAAGTACCAAAAGTTACAATTAACGGTTATTGTGGTATAATAAGTAATGCCCTGCAGCCATCCAGAGATTGGCAATGATGGCGTAGATTTGTACAGGGTTCAAATCAGGAATGAAAGTAATACTCAGCTGAAACAGGCAACCAGAAATGCACCATAATTATCTGTGCAGTATGTGTCGGTGTTTACATACATGATGAAGCATCACTGGGAAGGTATATCCAAACTATTCTATGACTGCCCTGCAGACGCGAGTGAGAAAAACACAGTCTCTCTTCATCTCGTCACTCCAGGCCAACATCCACAATGGTTAACATCTGTCGTAGCTCTCCTGGGCTCAATGAACATCACTCTCTCTGAACGTGGTGCAGTATACTATGTTTCAGGTTTGTTGTGGCTTCTACTAATATATCAAGAGCAGTACACAGCTTCCCAGTCACTTCATTTGAAAATGATCAGAAATGATACAGCACCTGATTTAACTGTTTAGGAATCAAAAATAAATGTAAAGTAATTGAAACTGGTTAGGTTTACACCTGGGCACATTGATATGTTCATATTTAAATTTAAAACTGTAAGATAATAAAAAAATGTCTGATTGAAATGATTAAAAAGATTAGTATTTTGACCCGTCCTTGACTGGTGGACTAGGTTGTGTTTCAGAAGCTCAGTTGTCAGAGGGCTTTATGCCCCTGGTAGGACCACCTGAGCAAAACTGGTCCTGGACGAGGGACCATAACATCTACATTTTTGCCCAAACTAATGATGATCTAGTTTTTTTGGTCACGACCCACAGCTAGTGGCGGAAAGAATGAGATCATGGATACAGGCAGCAGAAATGAATTTCCTCCACTGAATGTCTGGGCTCTCCCCTCGAGATCCAGGAGGGGTTCGTAGTAGAGCCGCTGCTCCTCTGCAACCAGAAAAGCCAGATGAGGCGAGTCAAGCATCTTGTCAGGACACCTCTGGGACACCTCTCCAGTTAGGTGCTCCGGGCACCTCCCACCGCAAGGAACCTCCTGAGGAAGACCCAGGACATGCTGGCTGAACTACATCTCTCAGCCGGCCTGGGGACACATCGGAAGACCTCAGGAAGCTCTGGACCGACAAATGGCCACAAGAGTGAAGTCTGAGCCTTTCTGATACTGGGTTAAGCAGATGGATGGATGGATGGATGGATGGATGGATGGATGGATGGATGGATGGATGGATGGATGGATGGATGGATGGATGGATGGATGGATGGATGGTATAGTAACTAAAAAATGCTTTTCTACTGAATAATTGTGATGTAGCTTGTGCTACGTTAACAGGAACAGATAATTTACTCCATATCCTCCCCAATAGCAATCATTCCTCAGTGTCACATTAAGACAGTTTCAATATTCAAAAAATTTAAATCAGTTCATGACAAAGCAGTCACTTGAGAAAGGATTCAGAATCAAAGTAACCACCAAATGTTATAAACGTCTTCAGTGTGCAGATGGTTGAGGGTACAGTCCTGTGGTTTACCTTCTCAAAGCTGGTACAGATGTCCAGTGGTTTTTACTTCGGGTTAGAGAGGGGACAGGGGCAAACCGACTGACAGTTAACAAATGGTCTCCCAGCTTTTATAGAACTGTGGAAAGGAAACCAGAACGTCTCTTAACTTCCTCTGGGTGCACCGCACAAACACACACACACACTAAAAAGTGATGAGAAGGGGACTGACTATGGTTATATTTACAAGACTCAACAGCAGCCTGCAGTTTGAGTCACCCAAGCATATTTATGTGGGATTGCATCGCATTTTTTGCACTTGTGAATAATTTAGTATTCACAAACGCTGTGATCTTGTCGTGAACTGTTAAATATTTGTAAAATTGTTTTCTTGACAAACAGCAGCATGAGACCATTTACATTTTCAGGGTGGAGGTGCTCTTGGAGGAGGTCAGGAATGATTCAAGAGGTGTCAAACCGAATCAGGGGGGTCTCAAAATGCTCTCCTCCCATGACGTCAAATAAGAACGCTCCCATCTTCCTCATGCCCCCGGAGTGTTATACCACTGTACAGGGGATAAAATGTAAAAGTTGCTTGAACAGAAAAGAATCCAATGAAAGGTCACGGCAAGGGGGACAGAAAAAAAATGGAAAATCGGAAACTAGTATCTCGAGTTGCTGCAGTATGCAACAGTATCGAGTATCAACAGTATGCATTATATAGACACAGCGGTAGAGGATTAATTGTGTGTTTTATCTGTCACCCAGGGGTTGCCAGTGAGACACCACCATAACTATAAGTTTAAAAAATATGACAAAAGTAAAACAAAAATCAGATGCCGGAGTTCATCTGGCTATTCTTGTCAGTACTGGTTTATGTCTGTTTCAGTGGCAGACAAACTGACACACATAATTCAGTCAACATGATTTAAGCTCCCATAAATCATAAAGCAAAAATCCGATTGTGAGAGTTGGTGATTATGTGAGATTCATCTTAGAAACCAATGAAAATGGAATTAAGTGGATTAACTTTGACTACTGGATGCAGCACAACAAACGGGGATAAAGCCACAATAAACACTGTTTAATACAAAAATCATCTAGCAGCACCAACCATCTTTTCCAAGGAATAAGCAGGTAAATCAAAGGAATTTACAAATAAATGGCCAAAATGGGCAAGTCTGTGCAGACCCAGTGCTCCTCCTCTAAAACACCTCTAGTGGAATTAAATGCATTACTGAAGAATGAACCAAATTGTGGCACAGATTTATCTCGTGTTATCCAGGGGTGAATGATTTTCAGGTGTTCACAGGCTGTTTGTAGTTTAACCAAATTTCAAAATTGCAGCATCAAATATATAATAAATCCGTGTGATTGTGATTGTCCAGTTGCCATGCGTTTTCAATATTATTGGATATAAAGAAAAAAAAAAAAAACAACCAATAAGCTCTCATCATTACTGCTTGCACTTCCATGCAGAGATGTATATTCATCAAATTCAAATGGCCGTGCAGGAGGGAATATCTATCGCGGAAATTACTGTGACGGCCTCACGAGTGACCAGCTAGAAGTGAACTTTACATTACAAAACACCAAGAAGAAACAGCATGGAGTCGGGTAGCACTCCATATCCCATACTGGACTTCAAACAGTGTTCTCAGGGCTCAAACCATTTTCTCCCTCACCGATTCACACAAGTTCTTGTCCACTGTTCAAGGAAGCTGTTTAACCCCGTCAGTGACCGTGGGTCAGCCATTCAATTAAACCAGTAAATCGGCGTGAATCAAGCTGGAATAAATCCTGCTTTCCAGGTGAGTTCAATTCAAGTTGACCGGCTCAGGCTGCGGTCACAGCAGTGCCCCCATTCACTCGTTTGCCGGGTTTGGTTCACTTGGCTGTAAACGGACACCATTAGCCGAAAGGGTCGTTAAGACGTTTTAGGCCAATTACTTTTCCTTTACACGCAACACGCCCAGCTGGAGGGCAGAGGCTTGTATTTTTGTAGGGCGACAGAGGAAATGAGCGAAAGACAGTTAGGAGGCGGAAACATTCGACTTTTCTCCTTTTCCGCCCGCATATCGTCCGTATCATTGTGTGCCGCCGGCATTCGAGATAAACACTTGACACAGCCGTATTTCGATAAAAGTTACCGCAATCTGTGTCACGGTGTTAATATCTTCCCCGTCAAGAGTGAGAGAAAAGTAAGGCAGTTGAGAAGGAAAACACAGACAGAGGTAAGATAAGGTGAGAATGAATATTGATTCTAGCAGAGTGGAAAAGAAACAGAAAGGATATGAATGAGACACTTTATTTAACACTGTAATGTATACTTTTTTCAGTACTAGTGGGGTAGCTTCTAAGGTTTATTTCTTATTTTTTTCCATTGACTGCATTCACCAGAACTGTCCATTACATATGTATTAGATAATACATGTGGAGATTGAAAGTGAGGTTAAATAAGAATAAGAATAAGAGCAACTTTATTTATCCAGAAGGGAATTGTTGTGCCAGAGTTTCAAGTAAAACATAATAATAAATAAATGATAGATAGATAGATAGATAGATAGATAGATAGATAGATAGATAGATAGATAGATAGATAGATAGATAGATAGATAGATAGATAGATAGATAGATAGATAGATAGATAGATAGATAGATAGATAGATAGATAGATAGATAGATAGATAGATAGATAGATAGATAGATAGATAGATAGATAGATAGATAACGAGACTTTATCCATCTTGCAGGAAGGCACCGCCACGACTCGGATTTTTTTGTGTTCTTGGACGATTCAAAATGCACCTTTCGATTTTAAGACCAGCAACGCAACTCAAATTGTACGATGAATTGTGAATTCAGGCGGGATTTACTCTGATTTTCCCTCTTTTAAGCTTAAAAAAAACTTTGAACAAACTTTTCATGAAAGGTTTCATATGAATGTGACAAGCACTAAACCTACAGGTTGCTATTTACCCATTAGCGGTATTGTACAATACAGTGCAAGAGAGAAAAATGTTAATCTGTGTGTTTACAATAGTTTTTTTCTTTTATCACAGTGATATTCATACTCGTAGCAGCTGACTTTGAAGGATTTTAAAGTGGAATCCCAGAAATGACGTGAACATTAAACATCGGAGCTGTCTGTATTCCACAACCAAAAGTGATAACGCATGCAAATAGATAAGTGACTCAGAAAGGCTGCGGTTTTAAATAACAGAGCGAAAGGGGGGAATGCTTTGACTTTAATGAGCCAATAATACATACACAGACAGACCCATGAAGCAGCCAGACAGAGAGCGCAGACATCTTAGGATTACAGCCTTGCAATATAAACTTTATATAAAAACACAGCTCTGTATTTACTTGATGTATCCACATTACTGTTTACAGTCTTATCTTAATTTTGCGTTTAAAGTTACCTTCCCACCAGAAACACGAGAAGAGGTTTTCTGAAATATGATACTCGGTTAAATGAAAGGGGGAAAAATACACTGTAATGGTCAGCTCATTGCAACAGATTATATGCCATTATCCTTGTGTACTTTAATTACAGACTAACAGCCAAAATGAATCACGTGCCGACAAACTGATACCGAAGTAAGAGAAGACACTCAGTATGTACGGTACATTTGGATGCCTGGACTGCGGCCAGACAACAGTCTGAACCTACACATACACTCGTATGACCGTGGACTAACAATAACTTCATAAAGAATAATATTGTTTCTGTTTTAATGTGATTGTTGTTTTTCTTAGGTATCTCCATCTTGCGGCTACCAAATAGGATACAAAGAAAAGCGCAAGTTGATTGTCCTCCTGCATTGTAATATGGACTTCTGTAAAACCAAAAGCGTAACTTACTTCATGCATGTTTATTTTTCCCTTACTGCTATTCGGTATATGTACAGAAATGCGTAAACACTTGGTAATCATCCATGGAAATGCCGACTACATCATCTGCATTATGTTTCTTGTCATACTTTATCAATGGAATCTTCTGTACGTCATCATTATTGCTTGCATCCCTGGACATTAGTTTTGTCCATAAATCCATCTGCTCATTTCCCACAGCTAATATGATTACAGTAGTGAGCTGAACAGGGTAGCCAATGTACCCTCCTCCCAAGGCATATCCTCCAGCACTGCCTGAGGGCCCCTGAAGGGTTATTTTTTTTTAATGCCAAATGGGATATGTAATCAGTTCAGGGCTCACTTCAGATTCACCACCCTGTTCAGTGTTGCCTGGGATACCTGCATGGGAAATCATTTGCTCGAACGGCACATCAACATGAAGTGGGCATCGGATCCACTTTGGGGTTTTTCTTTTTTTGAAATGTCTGAGCTCATCGTAGTCTCCTTTCATAAAGTATGACTCCGGTCTATTGCAAAGGAAATCAAATTTTGGCCAGTTGTAGCTGTGACTTAACAATGTTGTTAGTGTCCAAAGTTAACTATCATAGGTAAAGAATGGAAAGTACGTCACCTAATAAGTTGAAATCTTCCTGTCTACCATCTGCTCCATGGAGTTTTCAATGGAATTATTTTGAACATTCAAGTCAGGGCCCTGCAGATGTTCAGTGGAGAGGATCCTGACTTTATCTTCATCTGAAGATGAAGACCTGCCAAATGAGGGCTGGCCACGTACCTCTTTAAAAACATTTTTTAGCACTTTTGCCTCTACAGTTTGCACATGATTGGAGTGAAACTCTTTCATCACTCTGACAAGGTCCCACACAAGCTAAATTCTTTGACTGACTCCCAAGTTGTTTGCCCCCAGCTCAAAGGAGGCAATCCATGTTTTCAACAATACTCCAGACTTACAGGTGCTTGCTTTCATCCCCACCGTTTCACAAACTGGAAACTGCCCCAATGCACTGCATTCTCCATACGTTTACACATTCTGTTCATCAAACAAAGGTGTTGAAAGAGCAAAATATATAGCGGAGCCGAAAGAATTTGCTTCTCATGCCTGAATATTATACATTCTGACCACAGAGGTCATTAAATATCTCTGAAAAAGAAAAATCAAGCGATTAAAAAAGTACCGCTGCAGTGGCAGTTTCTTCAGAATCCTCAAAGCTGTGTGAATTTAAAAAGAAAGTATTTCTTTTCCAGTTAGTTGGTAGGTTGTCATCTTTCATTTGATCTGGAATTTGGGAATATTGACAAGAAGGTAAATATGTCTTTCGTCAAAATGGTTAAGATCCCATAGATCTTTTGAGAATAATAATCTCTCGGTGTAACTGTTGGTGATTTCACTTTGGACTCCCAGTGACAAATGACAAAACATAGATTCGGTACTAAAAGATATTGCCTTATATAATTATCTAGCGCTCTCTTGACTTTCTCTTTTGTTTATAACCAAACACTGTTTGTAATTAAAAATCAAACACTGTTAATCTCATGTTTTTCAATGATACCTCTGCACCAATGGCTGTATTTTGATTTCTCTTCCAATCCCCCTCTTTGCTGTCCTTTGCCCACCGCTTATCACTCCCTAACTTTACCCAATTTGTTTATATTGACCATTTCTCTCCATTTTACTTTTTCACTCTCCATCTGTTAGTTGCAGCCATCTGTTTGAATTGTAACCATGTGCGGGTTTGGTGATTACAACAGACTCTGGGACAATTTACTCCAACACATTGAGGTGGCAGAAGCGGAGACATAAACACTTGCATCAAACCAAAAAAAAAAAAAAAAAACATCAAAAAACAAAAATGAAGCAGTTTCTAAGAAACGCCTCCAAATGTCACTGTGGTAAATATTTCAGTATCATGGTATTGAGAAGTGACAATACCCTTTACCACAATGGTAAGTGTTTCACAGAAATGGAAATGGGGTGATGAATTGTTGGATAAATGGCCCTCTTCCTCTTTTGTGCCTTGGGAAAACGTAATAGTGCCAAGCTTTGTTTATTGTGCTGCTGATTTGCTTAGTTTGAAATAGTACTGTTTTGTCTGGCAAAACTGAAGGATTACATTAGACCGTGGGGCAAAAAAAAGCTATGGCAAAGAGGAAAAAGGGAAAGAATGGGAGACAGAACTTTTGGAATGGCAGCAGAAATGGATGAGTTGGTTAAAATTACCTGTTTGCAATAGATGTTCTATTTGTTTTCTTTAATCCACCTATGTTTGCTACCATGCACCAACAGCTGTCTCATAGTTAAACCTATAAAGAAAGGGGATTGAGAGTGCATTGGTACAAACAGTCATTTTCATGTCTGCGGTAACTTAAATTGTTCATGAATGCATCTTTAGCCAGAAAATTCGCCTTTTTCAGCTGTCTGAATGGGCCACTGCAAATTCTGTCTCAATGGGAGAACACCTGCAGGAAATGCTGACACAAACACCCAGAATATCATTCATGCACATTCACAAAAGAAGTGACTCAACTTACAGCGGCGGCTTCACAAACTTCAATTTGAACATGAACCAGAAGGTGTCAAATCAATACTAATCATCAACATCAACCTGTATTTAGTTATTCATGCGACCATAAATCAAGCCAAATATAAAAACACCTAGGAGTACAATTAAATGAATATGTACCGGTAATTTTGTATATTGAGTTCTAGTTTTGCATTAAAAAAAGGTTTAAATAACAGACATCGATTAATTCCATTCATCGTCTCCCGTTTATAATATTCAGGGTCGTGCCATGGGGCAAGAGAGACACACACTGGACTGGTCGCCAATCAATCGCAGGGCCACATATACAGACGGACAACCATTCACACTCTCATTCGCACATCTGGGCAGTTTTCCCAATTTTTCCAGTTAAACTGCTGCATGTTTTTGGACTGTGGGAGGAAACCAGAGAACCATGCAGACACAGGGAGAACATGCAAACTCCAAACAGAAAGGTCTCCTGTTGGAATCAAACTAAGGTCCTTCCTGAGTCTGTGAGGCCAAAGCGCTAACCACTGCACCACCGTGCCGCTCACAAATATCAGTTAATTCATTTAGAAAAATTATGCAAAGTGAGGGTCCTTTTTTTTTTTTTGAAGTAACACAATTATATCCCACCAACGCAATGGCGAGTGTGTTTGAACCTCTGTTGATGAAAGTGTCATTATGTGTGGTCTGGGTGTATTCCAGTCTTTATAATTTCAATGTTTCAATCGTTGAGCAACAAAAAAGCAGGTCAATATTAATTGTGCTGGTTCTATATTATTCAGAAAAGTAAAAAATGGGAACATCCACAGTGGGCATCAGACTAGGGGTGGAATCACAACTAAAATTAAAAAGTTCATATGTGAACTGAAGAGACGATAAATACGATAATACGATAAATTGTGATACATATAAAACTGGGTACAGGTATGGATTCATTTAAATGAAACCAATTGATACTCATGCAATACCAGTAACAGAATCCTAACGTACTGTCGCATTTGCGTATATGTTCACACTCCATTCATTTAAACAGTGTCATTGATGGGAAAGAGGCAGCTGGTCCCTGTGTGTATTTGATTTAAGGAACATGATCCACCAATCTGCAACTGCGCTTCCAGAATATGGCCAATAGTGTTCCCATCACGTCGGTAAAGACATTCAAAGATTAAAAGTCTATCGTTGTTCGACTATCCGCAACATCAGGTGAAACGGGGGCACGATGCATCTTTTCTGAGACTCTTTTCAATACCTGACCCACCATGTAAGAGGAAATCACAAGTGGAAATAAGAATAACTCATTAAATGAAAAACAGGAAATTAGGAGTTAAGAAGAGGTTGCAAGAGTCATGCTTTTATACGGCCATTTGCTGTTAAACAAGTTTGCTTCCTTCCTGCACACTCTTTATTTTCATTTAACAACTGGGTCAGCATACGTTTTACATTTCACTCTTGTTTTATCCTTCACTGCATTTCTCACCTCCTGCTGCCTTTATTAACTTACTCATCTCAACTCCTCCGGGGCTGCTGTCGAGCGAGAGAATGCCACGCTATCGGCGCAAGCTTGAGACGTCAAACAATTTATTTAAGTTGCTGACTTTATTAGGTTTCTGTAAAATTTCATTTCAAATAAATTCGAGTATAAGCCAATGTTCATGAACAATACGATGCATGGAGGCGGTTCATTCTGTTGAGCAGGTTGAGGAGCTGCACCCAGAGGTGGCTGATCATACAGACATACAGCACCATCTAGTGAATTTGCATTTCAATCACATCTGTTCTGACAAAATTCATCATCCAAAAAGAAAGAAATAATACATTTTCTAACTTAAAACTCACCTTTGGGAAATGCATTTCAGCTTTGAACTTTTTTTTTAACACAAATCAAAGTAGGATTATTCACTGAATGTCTTTCCCTTATTCCAGTATTTTTTTTGCCTTTTTTCTTTTTAATGTCTCCAAAAACTTGATCTGAACAGAAAGTCAAGACAGTATGGGTTAGGTTGCTCTACCTCATGCAGTTTTTCAGGTAAACACTTTTGACGCGACGCTTTGTAGGACATAAATCACAATGAAGGTTGCTTTGGCATAGACTAAAAAAAGCCAGTATAACGGGTGTTTATATTTTGATTTTATACAGTGGGAGGATGTGAAACTGTAAACAGAGACATCCAAAATACACAGGGAAAGCACTGCTTTCCGCGTATGAAGAAAAGATTTTAGATTTTGTTTCGATTTTAACATAATTCATGTTTTATACAGGATACAACAATACTCAGATTGCAGTTTGTGTCGTAAAACAATCCCATTTTGATACAATACACAACTTTTCTAGTTTCTCATAAACTGGCAACCTTCTTTTTATATTTTGTTTTTAAATGTTACTCAATTATATTGGGATGATGCCATTTATTGCTTAACTATGTATATTGTTTTTCATCTTTTGGCGCCAAGAAAGCTTGGATTGATGTTCTGATGTAAAAGAAAGAAAACATTTTGAAAAATTTTGGGGCAGAATTTTAATAAAAACACAGTAATAACTGAACATGACAGCTACAGGGACACACATGGGGCAATGCAAATATTTTCAGTTGTGCATTGTTATTGATGCAATCAATTATGCTTTTGTAAATAGAAAAGTCTATGCAGGGAAGGACTTGCATACTTGCCAAGGCTGTACAACACACAGCCATCATGCTGCTGCAACTAGTCACAATGTCTTTTGCTTCGGTTCTGATAAATAAATGCATAAATGTAAACAACACCCCAGCGCAGAGAACGAGACAGCTGATATTCCT
Source organism: Fistularia commersonii (assembly GCF_037954325.1). Lineage (NCBI taxonomy): Eukaryota > Metazoa > Chordata > Actinopteri > Syngnathiformes > Fistulariidae > Fistularia > Fistularia commersonii. The sequence continues at coordinate 4,169,104 of NC_141294.1, read as the reverse complement.
GAATGGTCATTTATAAGTGATATGTGAATGATCAGACCGCATTGCGTCCGTTCAAGTGTTAAAACTAACATTCTCTTTGCAGGCTTTTGTGCCTCAAATATCTAATATTTCAAAGGCTTAGTAACCTTAACCATCTTTCTCTATTGCCCAGCTTAAAAGTCTAAAGACTGATCGAACCGGTTCCAACCCTCCTCGTGTCTAATCCGGTGGTTTTTAACCTGGGTTCGATCGAACCCCGGGGGTTCGGCGGAGGTCAAGACACACACCCGTGCATATAATTCATAATGACGTGCCACGCTGGGCCATCACTGGCCGCAGGCGATCCCGCTCCATAGCTTGCCCTATCTGCGAAGTCAACTTGTGACTGTCTTAATATATCAATCCCTTCATACTAATAATGTCCAGCAATATGAACAATATGGATTCACGTGTGTAACGTAACATAATGGGAGTCGGCATACTATCCTTTTTGTTTTTGTGTGAAAATCATGTTTTGCTGGTTTTGTTCTTTGAACATTTTGCCCACCATTAAAATCGCATCTATCAACACAGAGTCAGCTCCTGCAACAACAGATGCGTGACGATATCGATTAGTTATATCACCAATTGGGAAGGTTTACATTACGACTAAGGGGGGGGGGGGGGGGGGGATCTTTGGCAACATTCAGCAGGAGTGTGTGTGTCCCCCACCCCTCAGATGGAGCCCCTCTCCAGCCTCCAGCCTCCAGCCTCCAGCCTCACCACAGCGGGGCCAAGGTCACAACAACCCACGGTGTCCACAGGAGGACGCTGTTACGCGGCTAAGCTGTCCGATATCTCCGGTAATGGTTTCACTCACTAGTATCTATCAATTGACCTCGCAGTCACCTTTGCGGATTAACCTGCATTTGAGGCGGTGACGTATGCAGCCCCCCCCCCCCCCCCCCCCAAACACCCGTCGCCCATCCCAGCGAAAAACTAGATCCTCTGCAACACATCGAAATATTTCCGGCGGGGAAAGAGAAGGAGAGAGAGGAGGATGATGATGATGATGATGATGATGATGATGATGATGGAGGTGGAGCTTGGTGCGGAAACGAACGCCCCCTCGGATGATTTCATATTCAATCAGGTCCGAGCGGAGACGCCGTCAGGCATCAGCGGCGGCTTAAGTTGACGGCGAAAAGCTAAAAAAAAAAAAAAAAAAAACACACAAAAAAAACCCGCGGTATATTCAGTGAAACCCCGGCGGGCCGGCGCCGCTTGGCTCCCGGCTTTGCGCCCCGCGGTCCGGGGCAGAGATCCGCTCCCCGCCCGGTCGCCCCCCTCAACTTTTCGCGGCTCACGGCGGCATGGACCCGCCATGGACGGACACCGGCGCTCCGGTACGGCATGCAAATACGTACTCTGACGTCAACGATCATGTGGCTTTTGGCGTAGATCCTCCTTGTGATCGCCAATTTTTCCTCTCCTGTCGCCTGTTGTCTGCCCGGCTACCGGAGCCCAGGGAGGGCGTTTAGGAGACGTCGGTCGGGTTTTGACGGCTAGCGGTCGCGTCGGGATTCTACCTCGCTTACCCGAGCATCGCGCCGAAACGGTGGACAGGTAAGAAAATATAAACTGTTTTTTTTTTTTTTTCTCGACAGGGTCGCCATGCCCCCTTCCCCTCCACACACACACACACATACACACACACGCATCACCTCAAAAGTCCCCTCCAAGTTAAAGCCGCATGTGGCTGAGTGTGTGTGTGTGTGTGTCCGTGTCCTAGCTTGCCCCGTCCCTCCGCGCCTTCCCGGCAGCCCCACGCCTCTCTATCCATATTTTAACTTGTGAACTTTGCCTGGCCCGCCGTTTCCACCTGCCCACTGACACGACATGTGTGTGTGTTTGTGTACGTGTGTGTGTGTGTGTTTCCCACCACCCCCTCCTCAAGTAGTAAAATGGACATTGTCGCCGCCGCGTTCAAGTTTCACTCCGCCGCGTTGAGGCCGCGGCCGCGGACGGCGAAGGGGGGGAGCAACATCGTGTCTACTTTTCCTCCTCCTCCTCCTCCGTGTCGACATAACCAGCAAAACATGGCCGTCCTCCGCCGACATGTTGTTACGTCGATGGCGAGAAGGGGGGGGTTGGCGGCGGCGGCGGCGGCGGCGGCGGAGGGGGGGGTGTTTTTTCCTGAGCCCCTCTTGTCACATTTCGGGCGGGCCGGTTGGGGAGAGAGTACGCGTTCGACCCGCCGACGGCGGATCCGCTCCCGCCGAAGCGGAACCCGGAGGGTCCGAGAGCAACTTTTGGACTGCGACCTTGTTTATAGACTTTGATTTTGGGCGACTCTGTGATGTAGGCGTAACGTTACCCCTGGTGATGCCTCCTCCCCTGCGAGACCGGAGCTGCAGACAGACAGACAGGCGGAGAGACAGGCAGGCAGGCAGGCAGGCAGGCAGGCAGGCAGGCAGGCAGGCAGGCAGGCAGGCAGGCAGGGCTGGAGCAGGAGGGGAGCTCACTTGGATTGCAGTGGGCCCTGCAGAGGAAAGAGGACAAAACAAGGCAGATGTGGCTCTTCATATCCAAAACATCAACTTCAGAGATTGCATGGAATATTAAACAATGCATCCGAGAATGCATTTTATTCCTTTCTTTATTTATTTATTTATTTTTTTGGGGGGGGAGATCAGCCCAAATGTTGCTCATCCTTGGTGAAGTTGCTATAAACAAGAGAGCAAACAGCTCCATCAAACACAGCGGCTGCCAGTATGGTAAACACTAAATACATGCAACGCGCTGTCGGGTGAATCCGACAGCTTTCGAGAATTAGGTCTTCTTGTTTCGTCTCTTTCTAAAAGCAATCTTAAAATACATAATATCACAGAGGAATACCACAGGAGGCCGAGGCTTTTTAAAGTTTATCCCAGGTCACGCCGTATAGTCACTGTCGGGCCGTCTATCAATTTTGGCATCCAGAAGATTTGTGTTGTATATAAACAGATTAGATCCTTGAATGTTTTCAACATGTATCACTTGAGCTATGTATCGGCCAGTGATTACATCCCGGTTGAAGTCTAACCGCCATTTGACGTGATCTAACTCTGTTCTGACAGCACAGCATCCAGGATGACATGAACTCTGGGGAGGGGAAGTAACACACAACTACCATACTAGCTGTAGCTCCGTGCCTCTTTGCACAATTGGATCTAGTTGTCCGGGTGGAGGTTGAGATTAAATTTGTGTTTCCTGTCTAATGTTGTATTAGTTATGAAACAGCCCCTGACACACATTTATTTTTGCAGCGATTCCACACGCTTGTACCCTGGCGTATCGTCACTGGCCTTTGACAGGTCTGCACACTCGCACGTGGGGCAGTTCATTGAAGAGTATCGCTGTCTGTTATTGGCGCGGGTTTTCCATAATAAAACCATGACTGCGTTCCCGAACCCCCTTTTTTTGAAGTACGCTGTTCATTAGAAAACAGTAGCCTCATGCTACGACCTGATATTTTGCATTTCTAAACACTCCTTGTTCAGCTGTGCCACCAAATCAGTGGAAGATCTGAGTGATTTTGATCACAGCACAGTTAACCCTCCTGTCATACTTGTTACCGGCAATTCCTCTGGGTATAAACTTGGCTTCGCATACTAAGCTGCGCTCTCCTGCTCTTTCCATGTGCGGAGAAATTTGGCTCGTGTTTGTTCTTCACACGTTTGCTACTTGTGATCTGCCAAATCAGAGGTAATATTACATCATTTACAATGACAACGGGACCGTTTTTATTGGTACTCCAGCAATCAAAGAAATGAGTTCCTGTTGATCAAAGTAAACCTTTGCATTTCAAACACGGCCCACGATTAGGATGTTGTGTGGCAAGCGTTTTTTTTTTTTACCGAATCATGCAGTTTAAAACGCACAAAAATTGCTTTTAAATGTACGCACTCACTGTAAGAAATACAAAGATAAAACCAAATTTATTTCCGCCAAGGGACACGGTGAATAAAAAAAATGTAAATAAATTCCATTCAAATCAGAATTGCTTCAAGGATTTCAAGCAATACAACATGTGACACTTCATTGCTGCACTGTAACGGCAACACAGCATTAAAGCGCAGCTGAAATAATGATTTTAACAACGAGGCTCGTTGCTGCTATTATTTAAATAAATATAATATAAACAACATAAGCCCTACTGGATCCCTCCGTTTACCTCAGCCAGCATTTGTCAGTGCACTGTGACCTCTTCGAATGTCACAGCCAAAACATCCAGCTGCGAGGAGTTCTGCTCTGTTTGTTCCTACACGCTTTGAGCAGTTTGCTGTGGCGAGCTTGTGGAAAAATGTACAACGTTCAGTCTCTCAGAAACATCTAAATAGAAAATTGTCATCACTGAAAAGAAGGTCAAATCCATCGCTGATCTTTTTGGATTGATTTGGACTGATTTATTTAAATCAGACCTGAAGCAGTGAGCTCGAAGGCAAAAGTCAGATGCGCTTAAAATGAAAACGGTTTGTTTTTGTATTGCAGGTTTTTTTTTGTTGTTGTTGTTCCTTTTTTGAAAGTAGTTAAGTTTATTCCAGAAGATTTAGTCCGTTATCCGTTTACTCTTAGCTGTTATACTGGGCCTCGTCTGTGTCAATCATGCTAGCAAGAGCTGACATCTGATTCAGGTTTTGAATGTTTCACAGGAATAATCTGGATCATTCTTTCAAGTGAAAGTGAAGTGTAATGGGATGAAAATGAATAAGTTAACTTGATTTGACGATTTGAGAAATCTCATAAGTGATTAACGTGCTTATAACATTACAGCTGTTGATAAAGACAGAGCACTTGATTTTCATGTGCCTGCATTTATTCGATCCAATGTACAACACTGTTTTGGTTTTTTTTTGTTTGTTTGTTTGTTTTTTTAATATTATTTTTAGCTTAGCTAAGGCGTGATCCATCATATTTTGTTCCATCCACACCAGGAACTTACAGCATTCCCTCAGTGCACGTCACATCCAGTTGTGGCCTACGTCACAGTTGTCCATCCACTTCCAGAAACCGTAATGAGTCACCGCGGGTCCAGAGGCCAGAGGTTGCGGTCATCGCAGCCAATCATGCTCAGCTCGGCTCTGAGATGACGTCAACATTCATATGCTGCTTTCGTTCAGGTCTTCTGTTTCCCTTTCCTGGTTCTGTTGGCCTTTCAGTCAGCGTTTTAGGTGACCTAGGCAACCGCAGCGATGAGCTCGTCACCTGTAGTCGTTTCTGAGAGGGAGTTAGCGGGATGGAACCAATTAAAAGACTCAGAAAAAATACATGAGGAGAGGAGGATCATGAATTCAACACTGGATGATCTAGTAAGTGTGGTAATAGATGGAAACAGACAGCAAATCCTCGGGAAGAGAAATATTCCCGTCATTGGTCAGCCTGGAAATTCTGCTTTCTTGATTCTTGTTTTTTCTACTCAAATATGCACCAGGCCAATAACCTCCCCTGCAATACGATTGGAGTTGCCGATCAGAGCCCCCGTAAAGATCAGACCGTTGTTGCAGGTGCGCATCATGAAGCTTCTTTCAAGACAAAACAGTAAAGGTGTTCTGCTTTTAGCAGAGTAATGGCGACAGGAAGACACTTGAGTCAGAATGCCTCTAAGTTGAGAGTGAGTGCAAAAAGATGCAATATGCAAAGGGCAACTCGTGTGTGTGTGTGTGTGTGTGTGTGTGTGTGTGTGTGTGTGTGTGTGTGTGTGTGTGTGTGTGTGTGTGTGTGTGTGTGTGTGTGTGTGTGTGTGTGTGTGTGAGAAAGAAAATATGTATTCAAGGGTGGGTGTTAGGGGGGTCTTCCCTATTCTTTTACTACTTATATGTATAGGAACTTCAGAACAGGTACTGTCATAGCTGAAGGTGTCTTAAACTGCACTGTTTTCTATTTGGAGGTTCAATCAGTCCTTTTCTTTTTGAAAAAAAAAAACTTGAAGTATTTCTTAGGTTTTGGATACAAATTTTAATTGTTAAAGTTCTGAGAAGGCCATCTGTGGATAGAAGTTGGTTTCAAACCCTCGGATTCCATTTAGAACCTGTGTGTCATGTAAGGTCATCCATACTTATCCACACTTGGAAACGCGACCTGGCTTCCTCTCTATTATCCAACTCATCTCGAGAATGAAAGCTACAGATGGCGAAGGGAATGAGAGGCACAGAACACTTGGTGAAAGGCCCTCTGCACTGCACCACGTCAGCCGCTGGCATAGCACAGACACACCCCTGCTGCCGGTGTGAAACCAACGAGGAGAAGACAATTCACAAGCCGCACTCACTGCAGGGAAGCCACCGACTGACATGTGGGCCCCACAGGAGCACTGAATGCTCACTGAGACTCTCAACAAGCGCAGACATAAACCTTCAAAGTCTCTAGACATACAGATCTTTCTCTCCTGATGTGGTTCTTTGCCGTGATACAACTCAGCTTATTCCTCCAGACGCTCTAAATATTGCTCTCACTCAGTATATGTTAATGCATTACTGCCAGATCACTTGCATGGATAAGAACGTGACATCTTTTCATACATTAATATATGTACTTCTTGCAGAGCTGAGCCTGTAAATATTTGTTTTTACCTGATAGCCAGGACGCAGGCAGCATAGTTTTAAGAAAGACAATTTTCCATCAACCGTTGTAAAAAGAAAAGCACAAACGCTAAATATCGTCAACATGAGTTGAAGTCATACCTGTAATTTAAATCCCAATCGTCCTTTTCAGCCACTAGCTAGAAGTGACTGAACACATTGAAATGGCTTGAAATTAGACACTCTTTGGCTTGTCTGCAGAGCTGCCACTTTGCAGTGCTACAGAATGGACTGCACCAAGTTCCCGTATTCCCTTCTGCTAATGCAGCTGAATGGAGACCTCAGGAAGAGGTATTTAAAATTGCTCCATAGTGATAAACCTCAGGGAGACGAGTCAAAATGCAGCCCCCTTTTGCTTTAGTGGCTCACTTTTCCCCAACTGAAAAACAAACGTATAGTTAAGACAAACCTACAATGAATAGCATGATCCCTGCTCAAATCATACCTGAAAACCTCTTCTTTGAAAAAAAAACTTCTATAGTTTTGTTTCACTGTATCAAATTTTTAGAGGAATGGCTATAAAATGAGCAAAAAAAAAAAATCTGTCTATATCCTTTACTGTTATGGAAATGCTAAGCCTTTATCATTGAAGTAAAAGTAGTATCTCTAGTTATAGCCTTTCTACATCTGTATTTTTTTATACCCTTAAAATCAAGTATTCCAGTGTCATTATCCGATAGAAGCAAAAATTGCATGTCCTAATAGAAAGTATGTTCTCATTTTACTGGCTTGTAATATCGTATACCTCGAAGTCAACAGAATTCAATCTGCGACCATTGATGTAGGAATGAGGTTGCCGGTGAGGCTTTTAGCTTTGAGGAGTCAACCGGCTAATCAAACATGGCAACAGATGAGGAGAGAAAATTGCTGAAGAAAATAGTGGGACTGAAACCCAAAGCAATCCTGGATTGGGAATCTTACAAATTTGAAAAGTGTTTGGAGGAGGGTTAACTGTACTTAGCATACCAAATGCAGATCAGTGCCTTGATGGCCCTGTTTCTCAGAAAATAATAATGAAAAGTCATTTTGAGGAACTTTTTTTTTATATTGAGTCCATGTTTGCAGGAAAGGCTGACAAATATTTCACTGACTTCGGAGTGATGTACAGTTTTTCAAAATATGGATACATTAGTGTCTGATAAAATTCTTTGCAACACAAATAGCTCGGCAATGAGGGGGGGTAGGCCTCTTGGAGAAGATACAGTATGTGGAGCTACAGAGCTGTCAGGGGAGAACACTGCAAGGGCAGCAGAGGAAGTTAATGCAGTGGAACAAAGAAAAGCCAAGACAACACAGTCTGCATTAAGCTTTTTTTCATTTCATTTTTTTCCTTGTTAAAGAAGTAAAAACAAATGTACCTCTTATCATGGGAAGTTTGGTAATGGAAAGCGTTTTGCTGCAAAATGCAAATTAAGAACAGTGGGAAGTTAAGAGTCGTCTCATAGCAGGGCTTGAGGGAAAATTAATATTCAGCAATTTCAAAAATGAAACTCAATCAAGTGCAGGGACTCCAGACGAGGCTAACAGCTTGTGTCCTGAACATTGACACTGAAGAACTTCCACACTGTCACACTTTTACAACCCCCACAAGTCTGCGCACAGGTAGAACATATTGAGCTGGTGATGCATATCGTATTCAGGCTAGCGTGAGGAAAGGATGCAACGATCTGATATGTAATTAATATTTTTGGAATACGCGGTATCTGTCCAGTGCGTCGTTAAAATAGATCAGATGAATTTTTAGAGCCTCGTCGGCTTTTTGGTCAGAATCATTCGTTAAAATGCGTATTGTAATACTGCAGGTAAATTATGCAGCACTGACTGTGCCTAATTAGAAGACGCTCAGTGTTATGCGAAAAGGGAAAAAAACAATCATGGTACAGTTTTTCAGTACTATAAGAATGCACTACTGTCTATAACCCTGGATAGAGTGATTGGAGTAAAGTCCTTTTTAGTACCTAATTTTGAAATGCACAATCTGAATCTGAATCTGAATCTAAATCCCTTCTCATGAGTGACTCTCTTCCTGCAAATTATGCATTACACTGATGGTTAAGACCCAGATATTCAGATAATAATCATGTTGCAGGCCTAAATGTACACAAATGATATGCTTAATAAAGATCACGTCTCAGACTAAGGGTTTAAACTACAAAATTTGTTATCATGACTTAACAGGATGATGACTCGTACATTTTGTTTTGTTTTCCACATGGTACACAAAACAATGTACATTATATCGATAACAACACTAACTGTTGCTGGTACACTGATCTAACTTTCATTTCCACCCATGGCCACACATGCATACTTTCAGTTGTGGATACAATTATAACCACAGTAATTCAGTCTGTGACACTTGTATATTTTTATAACTTAAACCTCAGCATGTTCGGTTTGGAGACAGATCTGTCTGATGTTTTACAAAGCCAGTAAAGTGGAATGTTGGACGCCTGACTAAATGCAGTGTTTCCCAGTTGAAAGGTTTCCCGTCGTTCATTCCATAAACCACATTATTTGTTGTTCATAGGATGGGCCACACTAGTTTTCTCTAACTTCTTGACAAAAACGAGGCTCTCGTCAATCAAAAGAGCTGAGGGCTGCCTGACGCAAAAGCAAATGCAAATGCAAATGCACGTTTGAATGGAATATATTTGAGTAAATCCCAAGTGAAAAATGTCAGACTGCCAGGCACACACTTTATAGCTGTTAAAATGTAAATTCAAATTAACTGCACTGGATAAAACGGTACCACATTTTAATTAGCACGCTAGAGACACAGTTCACCTTTTGATGTTTAAAATTTCCTACCCACTACATGTCCAAGCCACAATTCCTAAATTGTCAGTAATCCCTTTTTTTTTAACCTCTCTGTGACTATCAGCACCGGCTAAAACCTGCATCAGGCCGTTGTGGAAATAATCTCATCTTCACCATATATCTACCTATAATCTTCAGCGCAGCTTACAAAAAAAGTATCCCTGCTCTGTTGCTGTGCAAATCAGACCCAGTACTTGAACACTGTGCAGCAGTTTGCTTCTCTCGAGAAGCCACGTGATGAGATTTAAATTAATTCTGCGACAGTCAAAATTTGTGCCTCATACACCCCTGCTGGGACACATTGTATAAATGGTTGAGGTGCTTCTCTTCAGCCCACACAATTCGAATACACACATTGTCATCCTCACTGCCGTAGCTTTACTTTTGGAACAAGCAGATAGAAGGGAAAAGGCGCTCAAAACAACCAAGACAGTTACTCCGTGCAGCGCCAATAACAAATCGGCATGTTTTCCCTCCCACTTTTTGTTTTGCGTTACATGGTAGTATGTATGGTAGTGAGTTACACTGAATGCAGCTGTCTTGACTTGTGCTTGTTCTTCTCGACCTCAAGGCTAACTGGGTGTTTACCTCTTCGTGCATGGCTTCCAAATGGGGCAGGTGTAGAAGTTGCCATTCGTATACCCTGGTGTTTATGTTGCCTGCCTGTATGAAAATTCTGCCAGTAGGTTGATTGTGCCCAAGCATTTATTTTAGCTGCCACAACAAAGAAGCCAGAAGCTCCGCCAGATCCTGCCACTTGATCAGCTTGGTGTTTGTTTGGTCAATCTGGAAGGAGGCTGTATCTCTATTGTTTCGCACCTCAGCCTGCGCGCGGCCTTGTGGAAAGCTCGATGCACCTTTGTATGACTTTTTAACATGCAGTTACCATGGTAACCCATAAGTTCTGTAGCAATAACCTATACTGTTTACTCGGTATAAAGGTGGGCCTCGGTTAATGACAGGTTTGACTGCAGGTGCATTTTCGGTGTTATCGTTTTGGAGTTCAGAATAAGAGCAATTGTGATTACCTTATGACACTTAAGTTAACAAAACCTCCAAAATAGGATCGGAGTGGAGCGTGCTGCTGTGACTCGTCTGTACAGAATTCTCTCATGGCTCTATATGTGAACCTTCCTATAGTACCGCTGCGGTTATTCATGTCATCTGCTGTCTCTGTTTTCATGTGTTCTGCGTGGCTTCAATTGACTGCTTTGCGGGACGATATATGCATTTGCTGCAATTCCTTAAAAGTAGCTCACTCAGACAGAATAAGACCTCCGACCATGTAATGCAACAGTCAGACAGACAGACAGACAATAGGCAAACAGACAGACTGGCAGGCAGTGGGCTGCCAGCCTGAGTATTCATACAAGTTTAATGAAGGTTCAGGCAGTTGGGAGTTGTGGCTTCAGCACAGCCTGCATGCAGACTGGCAGCCGAGGTTAGACACACTGAGGAACAGGTGGGAGACTGACTATTTTACCTGGGCTCCAAAACCTTGTGCCAGGTATTTATTTCATCGGGATTCGTTTAATTTTTTTTATTGGATTTAGAAGGAGTTAAATATTTGAAAGCTCAAATGCTTGATCTACTGTCCAAAATGTAACTGTGATCTCGTTTTTTTGTTTGTTTTTTTTGTTCACACCCACAGAGGAGATTTTTATAACCCAGCATCTCAAAGCAAGAATTTTACAGACACTATCCTTCTATTCTTATGATTTGACTGGACCGCATTCTAAAGGTTGACATGAATTTATCAGCATGTTCCGATGTAAGTTTTATTTTGGTTATTATGTCCATCACTGTAACAATACATTGTTTCAGTGATGGCATTCATTAGATCCATAGTCAAGGCAACGGGAGATCAGCCCCTCCCACTGCTGATGAAAATGAGCAGAGAGGAAAAGGCTGTTGGTACCAGTTCATCCTCAGTGTTTAGCACTTTCTGTCTGACTGCGCACACAAGAGTAACTCGCCTGCAACGGAAATTACAGGGCAGATTTTTATTTAGTTTATTTTCGTCCCGCATTCGGGTAAAACCAGGCACGATATGTTTTACTATTTTCTGTCAGCAGGACTGAATGGTAATTTAATAAAATCCACCCCGATAGCAAATGACATTAAGCTCTGAAGGACTTATGTTCACAGCTTAATATGTATATGTCAAACATTGCTCATCCCCACTCCATTCTGTTTGTGTGGGCTCACACAAACACGCCAGTGGGTGGTATGAGTCTCGCTACCATGCAACATGATGCGTTCTCCATTTTTCGTAAGCCACGCTCCTCATCAGCAAGTCCAAAAAGTGTTCAGGCTGTGTCAGCAATGATGCAGCAGAAGCGCAGCAGGTCATATAGAGTAGCACTTCAGATGCGTCTGCCAACTGCATCTTCAGTTTCTTTTTTCAGGGTGTTTGCAATGTCTTGTGTATTTTAGGGAAGTACAAACACTGAGTGGCTATAAGTAGTATGTAAGTATGCTCCACGATACTAACATATTTATGCTAGTGCAATAATTACGTAACCTCTCTTGCTACAGGAAAACATTTTTCCTCCCTTTGTGACATCTCGTTTATCCTGAAACTCAGTGTTTTTTGGACTGCTCCATTAGCATTGAATGAAGTGAAGAAAACTCTAAAAACTAATCAAGCATGCTTTGAGCCCTGGATCTGAGATACCATGAAGTTATGTCTGCAAGATCTCTTCTTTTTTTTATTTCCATGAGGATGTCTGCATATTTTGATCAGCTGGGACTCACCTCACCTTTTAAAAACATCACATTTCTGTAGGTCATCACCATACAAATACAGTCTCCATCATTACCACAGATGTAGCAGCTACTTGACTACAGCGCTACGTCCACAGTTGCTATAGCGACACCATGCTAATGAGTCTGCATTCTAATGATGCCTCCGTGGGGTTTTTTAAGTGTTGTGATATCTTGGGACGATAAGAAGACTGACAAGTAAAAGCTTTCATGGTTTGCTTAGACGTTTAGTTGCCAGTTGCAGCAAAGTAGCGTTATTGTCATTATCCCCTTTTGTATTCTGTGGTTGCACAGTTCCCAGTTTACAAAATGAGATTATCCAGACTATTAAGATTATTTTCATTTCTCATTTATTAAGTCAAGTAGATTTGAACGATTATATTCATCGTACATGCAGCCTTAGTTTCATGGAACCTCACTATACCCCGACTAAAAACATTGCTGCTGCCTTGACCCATTTGAGTTTTACACCAGCGCGTACGAGTATTAACAGTTGGTGTGTCTTCTAGAATATCAATTAAGTTTTCCAGCCAGATCCAGATATTCGTCTCACTCTTCCTTTCATGCTAGTCTGGAAAACGTTCCCCAGCTCACTAAATATCTCTTATTTATCATTTATTTATTTATTTATTTTGTATTAGCGCATCATGTCACTAATTCCAAAATAAAGCTGGCCTTGGTTTTTAAAGAGGTACATTTAATACGGTTTTGTATCACTTTATTCACACTCTGCGTATCTGTTGCAGAGTATGAATACAGCTGTATTGTGAGAAATGTCCGTTTAAATATCAGCAGGCCCAGCAAACTGATGCTGCAGGGGGATGCTGTAAAAGTCAGTTGCGATCGGAAATCAGTCACATTCAAGCGAAAGTAAAATGTGTCTCTTGCAGGATCGAAATAGTAGGAATTCATATACATATAACATTGAACTCGTTCCTTTTGACTACTATGATATGACTTATTGAAATTCCAATTATCTGCCATGTGGATATCAAATCATCTCCAGCATCTACTTCAACCATTTGAACACCATAGGGGGCTTATTAAGAAAAAGCAGATTTGGAATTCTGAGTGGTCTGTGGTCCGTTAATACTTAATATAGCTCTAAGTGCAACATAACCGCTCAAAACCACTGTAGTTGGAAGCAACTCTGGAGGCACATTTTCCAGAGTTGGAACGTGCTGCCTAACCTCATCAAAGAGCACAACACATTGCTTTTAGGCAAGAAAGACAAAGATATCCATCCACCCACGACTGGGAAATTATAAAATCAATTGCGCCTGTTATTTTAAATTTACATTTACCCCAATCTGTCTGCTTGTCAGCAGTATCACAAAATAGCCACCCGTGGACGTCCCCTTCACTGAGCTTGAATATTTATAGAGACGACAGAAAAATTAGGAGAGCAAGATGGGGAATGACATACAAAAAGGTCCCCAGCTGGATGTGATCAAGGACTGTCACAGTCTTCACCTTAACCCCTCGGCCACCACCACGGTGTCCTGATATGACCTTTAAGAGTCTAAAAGTCACAAACTGTTGGTCTTTTCCCATTGTTTTGTAACGTCTACTGCTCCTCAGCTGTTTTCAGATAGAGTAAGAAATCACAGTAGGTCCTATAACTGAAAGTAAGGGGAAGAGCTATCTCATTATAGATGAAGCTCATACAATAGTATGCTAGTATATTTTAGACAAAACTTCTAATATTGAAATTGGCCGATACTCCATATACAGTAGGAAGTGCTACAATCAGCATATTGTATAAAAGTATCAAATGTACATGTAATTATAACATGCAATGTTCCAATTGTTGTATGAGTCCATTTGAACACATGAGACTGTTGACTAGTTTAACTACCAGGTGCACTAGTAGTTACATTTAAGTTCAAAATGCTTGGCATCTAATGCGAGGTTGGTCTATAAACAAGTTGATCGGTCACAAGAAAGGAGGTGTCACGTTGTATACACGTTGAACTTCGAAACTATCATGTATATTATCAACACTTGACAGTATTATAAATCAAGTACTTGGCATTTAATGGCTAGCAGTGACATCCAACCCCCATTCAAGCAAATATCATTGTTAATGTAAATATTCTACATATCACCTTGAAAAATGGTCATATTGATTTGAGCGATCATCTCATTCTACACCCGTGAATGACTAGCCTTTCTACTCTTGTAAGTCATGCAACAACTGCACCTTGTAAGCATTTATATAAAGTGATACAAGTAGTCTAATGACGTTTTAGTCAATACACCATAGATTAAATTGGACCCCCTGCTATGTAACTTTCACACCGGATCATGACTAAACAGTGCATCGCGGTGCCCTGACAGCCTTGCAATCTTCAGCGATTGAATGGTTTGAGGTATTTCTAAAAGGATCTATTCCCTCCTCCAGGTAGCATCCTGTCATGTACGGCCAAGAGTTCGACCAACAGCGGAGCTGACACTGTCAGCGAGCCCAGCCTACACAACGCAAAAGCGGTCATCTCATCCCATTACCCGGGCGTCTCTCCTGCCCCTCACCCCGCTCAGAAGAGGATTCTACCTCAGACTCTTTAGCTGTTCAGTCCAGCACCAGGCTCCCTTCTGTGCCTGCTACGTCCCCGATACAAGGAGACATCTGTGTCCCGGTAAAAGCTAGTCCTCCTGGCTATTCAGCGGCACCTACAGCTATCTTCCCACCCATCATTCTGACAGAAGCCCTCCATCGCTGGCCCCTCGGTCATTGTCTCGCCGCAAAATCCCTGGCCAAGCACAAGCACCAACCAAGGGCAGCTGTCCACAGGACAAACCCTTTATTCACCCTCACCATGTCCAGCCGGCGGAAGGCTTCCACTCCCTGCATGATCCGACCAGAGCAGACAATGGTGGAGTTGGATGATGATGCCGAGGAATCACATAGCATGAAGGTACGCTTTCGATATAAATAGTCTCTTTTTATTCAGGATAGAAACCAGAGTGTAATCGACTTAGTGTTTACCGTCAATCGTGGTTTCTGATTCCTAGAACTCATTCTTTTGAAAAAAAAAATGAAATTATGCTGCACATTAAATTGACCATCATAATGATACTTACATTTTGTACAGATTAGAGGTAACATTTGTTTAACAGCGTTTTTATTCCAAATCTACCCCCTTCGTCCAACAGACCATAAACCATTCCGAGGAGGGTCCGATGGAGACGGACGTAGACCTGTCGATGGATCTATTGGGAAAGACCTCTGATTGCATGCCAGGTCCAGACACCCTGGTGACGGAGCCCCCAGATCTGTCTAAGCTCCCGCGTAGGCCGCAAAGGGGCTACGAGTGCAAGTACTGCCCGTTCTCCACACAGAACCTTAACACTTTCAAGGAGCACGTAGATGCGAACCACCCTAATGTCATCCTCAATCCCCTTTACCTGTGCGCCGTTTGTAACTTCAACACGAAGAAGTTTGACACCCTGACGGAACACAATGAAAGGTGTCATCCCGGGGAAAGCAACTTCAAGTTTAAACGCATCAAAATGAACAATCAGACCATCTTGGAACAGACAATAGAGGGTTGCAGTAACAATGCAGTCATTTACAACACTTCCAATGCCATTTCTGGCAGAGAGGAGCTTAGCACTGCACTGCTCAGCAAATCCACCACAGTGAAGGTGGGGAAACCAAAACTAATGTCATCAGATAAACGGACTGAGTCCCAGATGTGCAAGTTGACACCGGATTTTACCAAGAAAGCAATCACAGCTCTCAACGTGAACGGGACGGTCATCATCCCGGAGTCGACGCTCCTCAAAGCGGACAGCCTTTCTCACATCATGCCTTCCTTACAGCGGCCTCTTAACTTCACCCAGGTAAGACGGCAAACGGCGAGAACCGGTAGAAGTCAAGAGATTCCGGGGGGGGGATTGGATTGAACATGTCGGTATCCATTTTTATTTGTTTTGCTTCTGTTGTGATAGCATGCTAAAAGATACTAAAAGCATGGTAGATCACCTGTTTAATGTGCCTTGAAGGGGACATATACAAGATGTACTATGTGGGGAGTCAATGAAACCTGGATTTGAGGACAAAAAAACCTATGTATGCTTTTTTGTTGACCCATCACTAATGTTAATGCTTGAACTTTATTATAGAATGAGTATTCCCCAAAGCAAGCGAAATATTTAAGTCAAAATCATCTGCCGTTTTATCCCAGGTGCCGAAGATTGCCGTGCCCCTAAACACAACCAAATACAATCCCTCACTGGATGACAACCTGACACTCATCTCCTCCTTCAACAAGTTCCCCTACCCGACGCAGGCTGAGCTCTCTTGGCTCACTGCCGTCTCCAAGCATCCAGAGGAGCAAATCAAAGTCTGGTTTACAACGCAGAGGCTCAAACAGGGCATTAGCTGGTCACCCGAGGAGGTGGGAGTTCAAGTTGAAAGTTTCCTTTTCTTCTGACTCTCTGTCACGATTTGCATTTTCTTATCAGTCAAAAGGCTCTGAATGGTGTCCACTGGGATGCTGGCTGTATGGCATACAGCTCGATGTTTGAAATGCTTGAGATTCAAGAATAGCAGTAGTTTATAATCATAGGCGTATTAAGATGACTTGGGGGGGGATGCAAAAACATTTGAATAATATTGCACGAGAGGTTAACTGATTTATTTTTAGGGGGTAATTTGAAATCCTACAATATAAACAACATTCAATTAAAAGTTGAACAATTCTGAAATAACAATTTCAGCGGCCTTTTGCATTACATTGCATTACATTTGGCAGACGCTTTTATCCAAAGCGACTTACAATAGAGGACATAAGCACTGCAAATAACACTTGCAAATACAAGATGCACAGGAAATATACAGAACAGTAAGCTGGGGTTTTTTTATTTTTTGACAAAGACGTACACAAACGTACACTCACACACATGCCTTTTCATGAGCAAAATCTTTGAATGATGAAGGCTATATTTTAACATTTCAAATCACATTATTTTTGCATCACTATAATAACTGTCATAGTTACACTATTCTATCGCTCTGTTTTCTAGAATATAGTTACCAGTTGATTTAATGGTCACTGCGTCATAAAGACGACTTTGGTCTCTTACATTTTTTTTTTTTCAATGTGCATTTGTACTTTTATCCAATATCAGGTGGAAGAAGCCAGGAAGAAAATGTTCAATGGCACAATCTCCTCCGTGGCTCAGACCTTTACGGTTGTGACGCCTCAGATCAACACTCAATCATCCACCAACCCATCTACTGTCACCGCAGCCTCCAAATCCATGCAGCCTGCAGCCTCTGTGCTCCAGTCTCTCCCCTGTCAGCTACTGGGGCAAACCAGCCTGGTGTTGACTCCCGTAGCCAATGGCTCCACTGGCACGTCTGCACCTCTGGCACTCACGGTGGCAAATCAGGTACAAAAACCCCACAGATCGAAAATCCGCATCTCACAGAGAATGATCAAAATTGACGAATGCTCTTATGCATGACACCGGCAGCCCGTGTTAATGGCAAAAGTAATAAAACTGTGAAAATTCATTCAAGCACATTCACCGATGTCTAACATCTTTCCCTCAGGTGGCGCAGTCGCTCAAAAGACCTTTGGCTTCTCCTTTAATCACCAAAGAGAGTAAACGGCCCTCCATCATTCAAACTATTTCGGCGCCCCTAGCCACGTCCAAGCCTACGTCATCCAAAGTGCTGAGCTTCACTGTTGACCCTAATAAAACAGCGGAGCAACTCTCAGTACTGAGAGCCAGCTACACACAGTGCCCTTTCCCTGAGGAAGATGAGGTAAGAATATGTGAGTGATGCAATATTTTCTGTGCCTTAGCCACCCAAGTCTTAACACGTTTTGTGTCAGTTTTTATTTTCTAATTTAGTGGCCCTGTATTTTACGAGATAAAAAAAAAAAAAAAAAAAAAAAAAACAGTTTGCCACTGATAAACACCCGTGGTTGTCGTATTATTTTACGACGCACCTTGTCATTTTGGTAGATCTACAGGCTGATAGAGACCACCGGGCTGTCCAGGGGAGAGATAAAGAAGTGGTTCAGTGAACAGAGGCTCCTTAATCTCAAAGGTATTTTTGTGTCCCGTATCACATTTTGAAGCGATGAATCGTAACATGGTATTTTAAAGATTTTATTCATATGTCACCGGAGGGTGTGCAGAAGAAATCAGATTACAAATTATTCGCAGCAAGGTAGCAACATAAGCATATGTGGTTGTCATGTCAGTGATATGTCACACACACTCACACACATCTTTCTCTGCCTCTGCGCCTCTCGAAGGCATTCCTCCGCCGCCCATACTGGTGAAAGCCGAAGTGACACCTGCACCTAAAGATGGCCCTGTCAAGAAGGCGGTCCCGAGCCAGTTTCCCCTGCTGGAGAGGGTGAAGGGGAAGACATCGGAACAGCTCAAGGCACTGGAGGAGAGTTTCCAGAGAAGCGGCTCTCCAACTGACAAACAGCTAGGTGCGCTATCTCATCAGGGCTGCCAAGGGTTATCGATAGAGGGACGCACAGTTTATCCGTTGTTATCTACAACAGTTTGTCCGTTTTCCATGCACACATTTCCAACCTCCTCCACTCCCGTAGATGTGTCTACGGGACTGCATTAAGCAGAAATTAACGGGGGGGGGGGGGATTGGAGATGTACCATTATGCTGCAAACTACACATTTAGTGAGCCTTTTTTTTTGCAGCATCAATGACAATTTCATGTTGAAATAACCAATTACCAAAATGACATTCTATGACAATTCATTGTATGTATCAAGTTTAAAGGCCATTGTCAATACGCAGTCCTATATATTATAGTCTGAAAAAACAATATGGTGAATCTCAGTTGTCTAGATTTTTGTTTGCGTTGTGTTGTGCTAGAAACTTTATTAAAAGTTTTAAATTAATCAGTATATCTGGAGGAGAACGAGGCATATACAAATACATAATATTATCTGTTTCGAACCAAAGTTTTAAACTGAATTCATTTATTTTTATTATCAACATTGCATGGGTAGTAAAAATTGGCCGCACTGACTTAACTCGTGAATGTACACGCAATGCTTGAAAACAATATATCTTTCAGTTACTGAATCATGCATGCAGCCAGTTCCTGGCATTTAATCTGAATACACAGAATGGGCCAGTCAGCTTTATTCGTAGGAACTGCTTCATGCAAGAACAGAAACATAAGCCCTCCTCCGGTTTGGCGGCTAATCAGCCCCTCAGATAGCGCATTGATATGAAAGTGGTAGAGAAAAAGATCTGGAAGCTAAGTTTCAAAGCTTTTACAATTGAATGAAGAGAAATGGGCCAGACTTGTATGTTCAAGTAATAATTGTGCTTTTGCCAAGTCCTTCATGCTCACTGTGTGGATAAATTAGATTAAAAAGTTCTTTAAACAAGTTCAGCCATACTTTCTTCTATTTATATTATTTCATTTTTTTTTTTGTTACTTCATTTTCCGCCACCCGAAATCAGACACTGCAGCCTTTGGTGGGCGCCTGCCTGACAAGAATAGCAAAAGATGTTTTTAATGAGCACATTTTAAGTTTGCTCATGGGACACCGAGTTCCCAGACTTCATAGGAAGCGGTCTGTCTGATCCAGCGAACTGTTTCCTCTCCTGTAGACCAGCTGGCCCAGGAGACCAGGTTGTCCAAGACTGAGGTGGACTGCTGGTTTTCTGAGCGCCGCGCCCTGAGGGACAACATGGAGAAGGCGTTACTCAGCATGGCGTCAAAGAACACAGAGGAGAGAGCGGACAGGCC
Organism: Fistularia commersonii; assembly: GCF_037954325.1. Classification (NCBI taxonomy): domain Eukaryota; kingdom Metazoa; phylum Chordata; class Actinopteri; order Syngnathiformes; family Fistulariidae; genus Fistularia; species Fistularia commersonii. The sequence goes on along the minus strand of NC_141294.1, from coordinate 4,149,180 downwards.
CGGAGCGTTGCTCAACGGGGCTTCTCATCACGAGCAGGACGCGAAACTTCCCCGCTCGTCACCGCTCCCGCCTTTCCTCTCGTCCTCGTCCTCGTCTTCCCCTCCCGTCCTTGCTGTCTCCTCCCCTCATCCCCCAGCCCTGTCCTCTTCCGCATCTCCTCCCATCCTCACCTCCTCCTCTTCCTCCTCCTCCTCTCCCCACCCCCCGATCCTCTCCATCTCCACGAGCCCAGCTCCCATCTCAAGCACTTCACTGACCCTTCTCCGCGAGGTGAGAACCTTGGATGAAGATGCGAGAATCTCAAGCCAAATCGAACCTTAAAACTCAGATCGGCTGCAAATGATGTGTTGTGACTTTAAAGAGATTAGATAAATTGATCAAATTTGAGATGAGATGAGATGAGAACAACTTTATTCATCCTGAAGGAAATTGTTGTGCCAGAGTTTCAAGCAAAAACATTACAATAATAGATAATAGTGGGAAGGAGGGAGAATAAGAAATACGATAAAATATAAATTGTCAAGGTTAAGGCTATCAAGTGTTTTAAGGTCTTAAGTACAAAGATTTGAAAAGCGAAAAAAAAAAAATTAAAAGTGGTAAACCTAAATAGCCATTGTTGAGAAGGTATTGTAAAGGTACTTGAAGGTAAGCATATAATACAACTGTTCAATATCTCCAAAAAGAATTCAAAATAATTACAATGCATACATATAACCTGTTATCTGACGCCTGCATTAATAATTATTACTAATATTATTTTGTCACCTGTGAACAATTTAAACAAAAAACCCTTAGATTGCTTCTTAGTTTCTAGAAATATAAATGCCCTTTGCATTTAAAAAAGTATTCAGAAGGTAATTTTTTTCAGTCGGTTTGTTTGTTTTAAGTTTTGACAACTTTTTATTAAAAGCTTTGAAGTTATTGATCACTTCACCCTTGCAAAACACAGTACATCAACAGGAAGTCTGTCTCGACACTTATTTTTGCTCGCTTTCACAGATGTTCTGTCGGACCCAATGGCCATCTCCTGAGGAGTACAGCCAGCTGGAAGCCCAAACAAGCCTTGGACGCACCGACATTGTCCGCTGGTTTAAGGACCACCGCTCCGCCCTCAAGAATGGTGGTAGCCTTGACTGGCTAGAAGCGCACCAAAGCCTTGTCGAACAACAAAAACCCGCCCAAGAGCAGAATGGACAGGGTTGTGAGAAAAAACAAAAGGTCTCCCCGGAAGTTAAAGGTATATTCTGTGTGCATCTACCTTTGTACATTCGGGGGGGGGGGGGCGCAACTTTTAATAATTATTTTAAAAAAAAATTTAATTTTTTAAATCTTCTGGTGTAGCAGAGGAAAGCGCAGAGAACACAGCAGCAGCCACGGAGACCTCCAAGCTATCTAACGAGGAAACAGTCCAGTGGTTGACTGACAGACTTGCACACAGTGTGACGGACCGGAGCCGAGCCAAACTGGACCAGACTAGCGCCATCACTTCTGACAAAGGGAGGTGGGTGGACAGAACTGACCTTTATCTTTAGTTTATTTAACCGTCGGGCAGTTTTCATTTTTTTTAAATGACAGGTTCATCCCCAACATCAGGTTGCAAAAATAGTATTTGAGCAATATTAGTTGGTAAATAATCCAAAAAAAGTAGCCCTTGCGGACGATAATAAATTCTGTAAAGCTTGTCTAACATGGTTCTGCAAATGCTGTTAAGTGTAATAGCACATATATAATTCAATACACAGTGTGAAGGTCAAACATTCAAGTGCAGGAGGATAGATTTTTGACTGGAGAATGATAAAGGAAGACCAAATCGTGCATGTTGCACGAGTGAATTAGCAGTTTATATTAATGCAGGGTATAGTCCTTTCACAAGAACCTTTGAATCAAATGTCTCCTCTTTAAAAAATTTTCCCAAACAACTTTGTGTGTTCGCGTCTGTTTGGCAGGTGGGTAAAGGTGACTGTGGCAGTGGGAGAGGAGAGTGAAGAAGGATTAGAGCGACAGAAGCTGGCAGCAGATACTGATGTCCTGACATTGGAGCAATCTGGAAGGGTCACCGGTTGAATCAAACCTTAGATTTGAACAGGTATGTTTATACATTCACTGCCATAATAAACAAGAATGAAGTTTGAATGGAAGCACATCTTTTTTTATTTTTTGATTTTTTTTTTTTTTTTGCAAAACTCTACTTACTGTGCCAGAAATCATGATAGCCTAAAATCTGGGTCTTGTTTGCCGAAACGCCAAAGTGCAGCTTTTGTGTGAAGACCTTGCCTTTCATCACGAGTTTGGAAAAAACAGACCCAGAAATTAGCCATGACCGCTACCATGTCAGCATCAGTTTTTTTTTCTGAATTTCATCACTAAGTCCAGTCCCTGCACGATCCTGAGCAGGAATAACAGAGTTTCATTCTGTGACTTGTCTTCAGTTAGTAAATCGATTTGTGAAACGTTCCTTTAAGTTGCCACAGCTGCAGCCTCCGTCCTCCCAGGAAGTTATTAGTGTGTAATTAACTGTGATTGGTCCTTCAGAAAAATAGCATCCTGGGACGGCAGGATGGCATTTGGACCACCCCATCATTAGCATTTACACACACATGCACACAGAATTACTGTCAGAGGGAGGCAGAGCTGCAAGTGCACTCGGGTACACTTTTTCCCAGCCGTCATCATGTTTCAGGTTATCGAGTTCAGCAGTGACAGTCATGGTGAGTCAATGAAATGTCGACTGTTTTTGCGTTCTGACCAAGAAGAGTTATTTCTTTGGAAGAAGATCCCGACAGCATTTTACTCAGAAAGATTGGGAAACCCGTGAGCTTTACTTGAGTGCTTGCCGGTGCTCATAGGAAAGGTACGGCCACATAAGTAAACTAAATTAAAATTTCCATCGCCGTTTTATACTTTAAATCTCACTGTCAAAGTGGTCACAAATAGTTTTGATTATCGTAGCATATTTCTGTCACACGGACATTTTGACATAACACTACAAATTCAAGGTGCTCAATTGTAGGCAGAAAGGGTTGGAGGCATCCTGATAGCATGACCTGTTCGAGCTCACGTTTCCAGATGTTAATGTTGTTCTGCATCTGACTGTGTCTGACTTCTCTCCAGATGAGGTGACCCAGCAACTGCATGTATCGGCTCAAGGTGACCAAACTCGGAACCAGTGATGGGAACTCTCTGCCTGTGACGTCATCACAAATGCAGGGACTCCAGAGTTCCTCTAAAAGGTGGTGCATATGCTGACATTAAGAGGAGTGCCAAAGCTGGACTTGACGCATTGTTCTTACTACTACTAGTACTACTACCATTACTATTACTATTACTACTACTACGCTTTTAGTACAAGAAGCATACTTGTAAATATTTTTCTGTATTAAAAAAAAAAGTTTGTACAGTTTTACTGGGAGGGCAAGTTTTGTTACATTTTTTAAAAAAGAAAAAAAAAGCAGACTGACTTGGCACCCCAAATCCTTTTTGTTTTGTTTTAGGATCAAAGTGTATAATTTTATTTGCTTAAAAAAAAAAAAAAAACGTCAATCCTATTTTTTTGAAAATTGTACATTTTCAAAATTGCTCAGTATGCGAGTAATCTTTGCTGGCACTTGCATTTATTCACATTGTAGGAATAGGTTTCATCCAGCTTGGCCACTTTATCTCCGGCTTAGGTGTTCAAAGTTTTAGTAAAACAAGAAGCTTTTCCTTTTGTCTCCTGCAGCGTCACATGGACACATACTCATAAATATGAAATAAAGTTAAACATAACTCAGAAGGTTCTCAAGGGAAGTTTGAAGGAATGAGTGAGTGGTGAAATTACGAGCACAGCTTAAGGGGTTCCTCAGAGCCACATGCACAGGCCAAGACAAATTGCATTTGGGTGGATGAATGAATGAATGTACTCTTTTCAATCAGCTGGTGTGCTTTAAGCATCAGTACCTGAGGCGATAACAGTATTCTGTTCAATCACACCGTGCTGCCTTTTCAGCTTTTTATCAGATGCTACGTTCCTGACACAGAACTGGATGGAGTAAAAACTTATAACGGTTCCAGTAAATCCATTTGTATTTTTAAAATAGCGCTTCATATATATATATATGTAGATATACATATATATATATATATATACTTTACAGAACTTTTCCAGAGCTTTGTTGTGAAAATGTTTCACGCATGGTAAAATTACGTAAGCTCCTTTTTTATTCGTGCCATTTCAAATATAACTTTTGCTCCGATGTGAATTGTAGCTTTGTCTTTCAGTAGATCTCCCAGCCCCCTCCCTTCAGAGCAGAGCCGGGTTGAGTCGTGTTGTGTTCAGGTAGCTCAAGCGACAGATGGATGGCCGAACCTCTGCTGATATACAGTAAAAACATTTTAAATCCAACGAGTCTTGCGGCATACGTGGTTTTCACATTCACGTGTTAACCGACTCTCAGATCTAAAGGGATTTGTGTTGAAGGCAAATTGCGAAACCTTGCATTGTATGTGCTAGTTTTAAACTTGGCCGTCATTTTGAAATGACGCTGTGGAAGAGCAGGCGTAGAATCTGTTTGCAGGCTGAATGTCTTTAGCAGTTGCTTTACTTTCATGTTCAGACAACAAGCTGGGGACGGTATGGTTGGCTTGTATGAAATACGCTTGCTTCTACATTTTCTACATTGTCTACTGTAATTCAATAAACACACAACCAAATGGTGATGCACATATTGATCTTCCAGTATTAAAATTGTCAACATCATGATCTTTAGATGTCAGTATAATTGGAGCTTACTTTTTCTGTGAACACTGCAGAAGTGCAAACCTTTGTCTAGGTGAGGTGATTTCAAACTTTGCAGCTCCGAACCCCTATAGATAAATGAAATTCATACTACCTAGATGTTCTTGATTTGTATTTGCTGTTAATTTATCCCCAGATACAATAATGTTTTAGTACTATGGAAGTATGAATGTAATGTTATTTTTAAGTGTAAACTATTTTTAGCTTTAACAGGTATAGCTAAAATAGTTGATTTCATTTCCTTTATGAATTTACAGACTTCATCTCATCACACCCCACTTTCAAAACCCTTGCATGATCTTGCAAGGCTGCCGGTATTTTTTTTTTTTTTATACTGTATATCAAGACGCATTTGTCTTCAATGAACGGATGTATTGTAGTTTAATTTTCCCCTCTTCCATGATCATGGGAAAACTGCTTGAAAACCAACCTATAAGTTGCCATTCTTGTACAAATAAAAAGGTAAAAAACTTGAGAGGTATTTCCCAAAAATTGGCGAGGAAAAAAGTGACATTAACACTAAATAACAGTCAGAATCTTTTTTTTCCCCAATAAGCTTATATTTACAAAAAGGAGCTGAATCTCTGTCATTTGTTGTCTGATAAGTCATAAGTGGTCTGTGCCACAACAGGGCAAACATTTTACATCCACATACATTCAGACCTGAAACTCTTTGTCCCCTTTTGTTCTAGTTAAGACCACAGTCCCAGCATGTCTGTAATTACAAAGTAATCTGATATTGCATCACAGCAGGAGCAAGAGGGCGGAAAGGAAGAAAAAAAAAAATCAACAGCTTGTCAGTGTGCAGCTGCAAAATCTCTCATCTTGTAAGGTGTGAATATAGGCAGAGGGTAGAAATTATAATAACAAAAAAAAAAATACAAAAACAAGTTGTTAAAATGCTTTGTCTTCTGCTTCACATGGATAGTAGTAGTAGTAAGAGCTGGCTGGTGATTTAGGCCAGAGTCAGTCCTGCTGTGCTGTGGCTGTTAAAATACATGCTACCTCAAATTTTCATCTCAGCGGATTCTTTAGAAAACATCAATTGAGTTTTAGGTCAGGGTCTCCCTTCCCTCAAACAAGAAAGAATGAAGAAGTGAGCATTTTAACCTGAAAGAAACTGCACAGCCTTTTGTATTGGGACCAGAAACAGGGTGTGTGGGGGGGGGGGGCCTCCTGTGCTAGTCGCCTTTCATTCGCCCCCGAGACGGAAGCCTTGGCCCCAGTTACGACGCCCGCCTCCTCCTCCTGCCTGCTCCTGGGCGGCTGGTCTCCTACTAGGAGGGACGCCAAAGCCTGACACCCCTCCCCTCCTGTTGGGGAGCAGACGATACCTGAAGAAGAAAAACACAGAAGTTCAGATCAGAAATGGTAATGTTACAGAAAGGTAATTAAATTACCAAGTACCGCTTTGCAAACACATCATTAAGGTTGAAAACTGCATTACATAATAGTATATAAATACTGATCATTAATGTCAGCATACTGATGTTAATTAAAAAAAACTAGTTTTAGAATCAATCACCTTTACATTCCCTCCTTTTTGTCTTCCAATACAATGGCAGTATGTATTTTTTGTTTTAAATACAGAAAAATGGAAAATGAAGAATTAATAGCATCTAAACATAGGAAACTGGTCATCTTGGGTGGTTCAACATGTGTATGGGAGAAGTTTTGAATGTTGCAAAATTGCATTTTAATTCTAAAAAGAAAAGTTGACCAGTGTCGCTTTGAAACTGAGTTGTCACTGGAGCTTAGAATACACGTCCTTAAATATGAGGCTTTTAGATAAACAAACTGTAAATGACATTAGTTTCAGATGGAAAACTAATTTCTTATAAACACAAGGAAATACGCACATGAACTCTGGCGTGGACAGGAATGAGCGTCCTCCCAGGTCAATGGGGTATTTGAACATGAGAAAGAAGTAAAGGTGGCCCACTAGGTTCCCGATGAGTTCGTTCACAAAACTGCACAAAGAAAGCACAAAACATTGAAAAACAATAACTTCTAATAGAACCGTAAGTGATATTACAGTAATTTGTGCAAACTCATGCACGAAAGGAAGGAGTTACTTACCTTCCTCCAATTATGAAGTTGAAGGCCAAGATGACCCAAGGTAGATAATGTGCCTGAGACAATGAATGAAGATTAACTGATAGAAATGATTATCTGCATAGCAACGCTCTGGCAAGTGATTTCCCGGATACGTGTAACTATCAAATTTAAAACCAGCAACAACAGCAAAAAACCTGGGTGGTATAATCAGCACCGTCATTCAAGCATTAAATACCTTGAATCTTGTTCCAAACCAGAAGGACACAATCATGTCTTTGTTAAACTGAGCCCAGATGTACAGGGTGGACATGATCAGTGGGATCATCAGCAGCTAAAAAAAAAGAAATCAATAACATTAATCCAGTCAGAGAGCAACAACAAGATGGCAGTGATTTGAACAAATCTATGCCCTCATCAGGACAGGCCTGAGATTGTGCAGTTACAAAATGAAAAAAATCAGAGTTAATTACAGCAGAAAATAAAACAGCTGAATTGCTTCTATAAAATATGAAAAAAAAAATGTAAAGATATATACCCATCACTTGTGGGAAGAATTAAAAAGACACCTCTAATATCTGCATGTAACTTCATTATGTATTTAATGACTACCGACAGACTTAGCTTGAAACAAATATTGGGATCAATGGAGTTTTTTCACCAGACTTTTTATTTTGGCAGCCAAAGAATCATTGTTGAGTTGTTACTAGAAGTGTAGTAGATAACTAGCTAGCAGTAGTTTCATGTCAAAGAAAAGAGACATGAGTGGTATCCATCCTTTCTTCCATCTCTCGATGGGATGCCAAAAAGGGGCACTTCTTAAGAGATCAATATTAATTTTACTCTGCTAATCATCCACCACTGGAGGGAGTCATGCTTCTGTTTGTCGGGAAACACACCTGTAGGATTAAGAGGTATATTGTCTTTGCCAGTCAAATAGCTGGTTTACAGTTTGGTTTCTAACACTGTTAATGCCCAAACTGGTATAATGTGTTCATTAGATTTATATTGACCCAAATATCCCACTTAACATGCCAAAGCAACACCAAACCTCAAATGTGGGGTGCCCTTTCCTGATAAGCAAAGCATTCCCTATAAGAACAGTGTGGCTTATGTAGTAAATAGTGGCCCAGATTTCCAGCAGGGGAAGAAAAACAAATAAGACTGTTATTACCTGCATATTCATCAGCAGCCCAGTTATCTGCAACTTCAGTCAGGGATAACAACAATTACAACTACCCATTCAACATTATTGAAAGATTGCCTGTTCAGACCCTGACAATGACTCAAAGTATATTGCGGAAAAGAAAATGTGTCATACAAGTAAACAGTACATGTCTGAAAACAATCGGAGTTGAGTTCTCAGCTGAATGGCACAGTGTTAAGATGAGGGCTGGGCTACATGTGACCTACATTGGGCTTCTGCTCTGGTGGAAGACTGACACTGAGCCAATGGCACAGAGCCACCCTGACATGGCATACTGCTCGCGGAAGATAGAGGGAGGGGACTAAATGGCAGATGACGAAGAAATGCACAAGGCAGCATCATGCTACCAGTTCAAAACAATAAATGAAATGTCAAAGGGATACAACAATGCAGATCCAGTTGAAGAGGAGCATGAAGAGATAGTCTGCCGGTTTGCCATCAAATGCCCCTGGCGGAGAAAAAGAACAAAAACATTGCAAAACAAACTCCATATGCCGGCAAGAATGAGGTCCGCTGATGCCCAATATCTCACCAGTCTCGAGTCGTGTAGAATAATGGTAGAGGAAATATAGGTTGACCAGGTACAGAAATCCAGTATTAGGATATACCGGGAAATAGAGGGTTGCTGTCACTGGCCTCCAGAGCTGGAAGAAGAAAAGAAGATCCATCTCAGTATTTACCATGATTTATTTCATCAGTTGGATTGTCACCGCGCAACACACTTAGCACTAAAAGATGTCAGCCTAGTTACAGAATATACAGCCTTCAGGGAAAAATATTATTCTCAAAACATTATTCAACATCATTCATTGCCTATTCATCACACAAAGAAAATTTTACAGTGAAATATTGACTTTTGGTAGACATTCCAACTCATACCAATGAAAAATTAAGTATGGCTGGACACTGAAGGGGGACAGAATATTCTAAATTTCGTAATACAGATTGATCAGTATGGAAAACTACCTGTGAAAACTGAAGGGAGATATTCAAACCAAGCAATTTGCATATACAGTAGTGAAACAAATGACGGATAATTTTATCTTTTTTTTTTTTTTAATTCTTAATGCTAAATTCACAGTGAACTCATGTCAACGTACTGGATATGATTTCTAGGTTTAATCATTGTATTAGGTTTGATTATTAATACTATAAATGCAAGGCACCTGATAACATCTACTAAAAGGAGGTTCGATTATTTGAAAATTATATTTTGACTCTAAAGCGGAAAACGAGGTGTACTTCAAACAGCCAAAGTTTCAAAATTCCCTTTTCACCGTTAACCAGACCCGGAAGTACGAACCTCCTGCCTCCTAAACTCATTGACTGCGGCGCATAGCTCCCGGGCCTGTGCAAGTGAGCCCAGCTAGCCACCTGCTAACTAACTGACAATTTCAAAATTTTTACCCTCAGGGTTTCCCCAGCTTTTCCGAAAAACACACCCACGATCGAGCACTTACGTGAAATCTGTTGAAGAATGATTCGGGCGACAGCATGAGGTTCCAGGGATCCACTAACCCCAGTTTCCCTATTAAGGGAACAGCAATCGATGCAGCGAACCAGGTCCGGGTGATGACAGGGATGCTTCTGAACCAGTCCCCGATGTCTGACATATTTCCATAGAAGTTATCCCAATTATTAAACTGAAAAGGCGAACTCTGATAAGAAATTAACGATTATACACCCCAAAACGCGACCCCTTGTAGCCCTTGTAGTTGAACGGTGATAGGGCTAAGTTTACATGACGTGGCTAATCACAAGTAGCTAGTTTTGTATATATAAAGAGTACTGAAAACAGAGCGGACACATCCGTTTTGGATTTTCAAAGTAAAATCCAGCATGAACAGCATAATAACTGTCACTAAAATCAAAAGTGATGTTATAAATACTGTCCAATAGCCGTTTTACAAAAACGTTACAAATGTTTTTTTTTATAGCCACGCTTTTAAAAAGACAAAGAAAATCGTAAAATTAAGGTATCTTTTTTGTCTTTTCTCTATAAGAGTCTGTAAATAAACCCTCTTGTCATCGACAACACTAAAAGAATCGTGGAAATATAAATAAACATATGTCGTCACGAAGAGGAATAATGAAACGACTTGTACTTTTAAGAAAGTTAAAGTTGAGTCTACGCCCTGGAATCGTGTGGAACTACAATTCCCAACAACCCGGAAGTTTGCGCTCGTGTTTTGTTCACCTATACGTATATTCTCAGCGTCCATCGATTCCCATCAAGTATCCACGAAAATGATGGATTTAGTGGAGAATCAGCGACTTGCCAAAGTTTTAAAGGCTATTGTAGGTTTTATGATAAACAGTAGCCGCTGCAGAGCTTTTTATCAACGGGTTTTATATTTCTCCGTTTGCACGTTGATCTAAAACAGAGACAAATTGCGTCGTTTTTAAATTTCGCGCTGTTGACCCGCCAACTACCAACATAGTTAACCTTGTTGCTTTAACCGAGGAAGCTTTATTTTTTAACGAAAACTCTAAAATGGAGATTACAGATATCGGAAATAAAGAAGAGGGCAAGCTCTGGCATCGAAAACCGGCACCGGGGAAAGAGTAAGTTTCAGGCGAAGTAACAGGCTTTCAGTCTTTTTTCTTATGTAACTGGGATTTGGACCGAACATTTTGCATTTCTCGAACATTCTATTCAGATCACTTTGGTTTGTTTTCCACATCTTGCTTGTCTACATTTTTGTATTTGACACGTCACGCAAACACGACTGACGTGACACATTTTTAATCGGTTCATAAAATATATGCCCATATAAATCTGTCCGCATTGACGCACTGGACTACTTGGAAGTGTTCTAGTTCAACTGTGCCACAATATAATTGTCATAGTAGGTTGCATGTAGAGTTTGTGTTATAGACTATAGAAATAACATGAAGGTTTCCTAATGATAATAATGCAGAATGATAATCAAGTAAACCCGATTTTATCGTTATGCACTGACAACAAATATACCTGCATACATTTGATACGCAACATCTTTGAGTATGAAAATGGCAAGGATGACTTTTAGGCTTTCGCAGAATCATGATCCCATATGGATTAAAACGTGGTTAAGGATGCCCATTGTCATCACCAAGAAAACATTTATATATGGTTCTTCCTGGCCCCATCCGAATGTTCCCATCCAATTATTTCAGTAGATATTAGATTTTATATTTATGGCCTTGTAAATAGAGGATAAGGACACAATATAGTGGGTAACCACAAGAGAGCAGACAAGTGCATGTATTTATTTCATTCTTACAACAACAAGTGTGTTTGGTCTGTGTTTTGCAGCGTGTTGGTGACGGTGATCCGCACTGTTCCAAAAGCCAAGACTGTGCACTTCCTCCATGTGGCATTTGACACCACAGGAGATTCCTTCCTGGCTGGGGATCACCATGGCAATATTTATATTTTGGACATCAGTAGAAACAGGTGATTCAATATTGGCTTTAGCTCAGGAACACTAAAATGTACAGAGTTGTAAGAGACAGCCATAACTACTGGGCACATAGTAGTTTATGGTTTAATAATCGGGAGGCTCATCCAGCACGTAGTGGATATAGATATTTAAAACAAACAAATCTGCTAATATATTTTGATAACCATATTCTTTTATTTCCATCGACCAGCTGATGATTTTCCAGAAATGCTTTTTGCTAAGAAGTATGTGTTCTGGACAGATTTCGACTGGTTCAGAGGACAGGCCAGGCCTGTACAGCCCTGGCATTCAGCCTGCGCAGGACGTCAGAGTGCCTCGTGGCTCTGGCTGATGATACCATTAAATGCTTTGACACAGGTAGGATGGTCATTCTACTAAAAATGTTCTAGTTTTTATTGGTGCTAGTCTATTTTGAATATTTTCTGCTCTGTGAAAACATCAACGTCTATGTGTTTACATTTTATTCTTGTCACATGCTGTCTTGCTACATTCCTGTATTATTCTGAAGTTTCTATATTTAGCTTCTAAATAAGGAAAGATGCGTGATTCAACATCAGATTTGTTGTTCTTAATTCTAAAACAAGTATAGAAATATTTGAATAGAAGTACTGAATTATTTCTCAGTATGCTCCAGTAACACTCAACTGAATTGTGTGGTGGATATAACATTTAACTTTTCCATGCCAAAGCAGGTATCCATTTGTAACATTTATCGCCATCTTTAAAAGTACATTTCTAAAGACAGTGACACCAACCTTTTCCCATAGAGCCCACCTATAGCACTCATCTGTCTTGCCCTCTGTTTCTTTTCACAGAAACAAACCAGCTGATCAGTTCGATGCGGGGTCACGAGGGGACCGTGTCATCAATCTCAGTCGACAGCTCGGGCCAATACGCCATCACCTCATCCTCAGACACAGCTCAGCTGTGGGACCTGGACACATTTGAGAGGAAGAGGAAGCTGCATGTCAGGCAGTCTGTTGGCATTCAGAGGGTAAAGATGCAGACGAATAGCCTCAACCCCTTAAAGATTATAACAAAAAATATACAATAAATCAAAATGATATTCCAATGGGCTTTTGGTCAGTCTCTAAGATTTGATATTGTGAAAATTTTCAATTTGGAAAAAAGCAATCCCATTATTTTTCTTAATGTATTAACTGAGTGAAATAGTTTGCAGAAGAAAATGCTACACATAAATGGATGTAATATGTATGCTGTTCATTAGTGCATTGTGCACTGGTCTCTGTTGTTTGTTTGGCAGGTGTTCTTCCTTCCTCATAGCAATACCATCCTTAGCTGTTTCAGCGATGATTCCATCTTTGCCTGGGAAAGCAACACACTGGTCTGCAAATATCAGCTGCCTCTGTCTGACTGCGGACCCACAATCTCCTACAAGACGTTCGCCATTACACGGTCGGTCTCTTCTTTCATAACCTCTGACTGCACAGCTCTTTGATATATTTCCCTCTAACTTGGTTCAATACAGCCTTTACTCAATCGCTGATGTAAAATGTCTCTTGTTGACAGAGATGGTAAAAGCCTCGCAGCAGGTGGGCGCTCCAACCTTTTGAATATTTGGTGTCTGGAGAGCAAAGAGCTTGTCAGGGTGATCCAAATGCCAACACAAGTTAAAACTGTCAGACATCTGGAGTTCTTGCCTGACAGCTTTGATGGAGGTGCCAGCCAGGTAAACACAGTAGAATCTTTTTTCGTTTTCTTATTTTTTGTTTCCTGCTTTTATGTGCCTGGAGGAGGGCCTTCATCTGTGCATGCCAGATAACCTGTAAAGAGTACTTACATCTCAATATGCTTAAAGAGTTATTACAGATTGTCATAGAAAGTGCATTCTTCTTTCTAGACATTAGGTGTTTTGAGCCAAGATGGCGTGATGCGTTTCATTAATATTCACACCTGCAAGCTGCTGTTCCACATCGGTTCCCAGGACAACGCTATCACCGCGGCCTCCATCAGTCCCAACGGTCGGCATGTCGTGGCCATCTTGGATAATGGCAGCATCAATGTTTACAGCGTTCAGAATCTCACCCCAGAATTTAACAAGGTAATGCAAAGCACAGCAACTGCTTTCAAGTGCGGGATTTGGTTAACGTTCATCTAACATGCAATGAACTTTCCTTCACAGCCTCCTCCCCCCAAGGTTGGAGTTGTGACGGGCAGGGGGTTGGATCAGGAAATGTCAAATTTACAGGTCAAGGTGAAATCGAAGGTTATCCAAAGGTCAGACAAGTCCTACAGCAGGCAGTCACAGAGGCAAATGTTTGCTCCCCCACCTGTTACCTCAGCTGATGATAAAGAGGTAAGAAAATTTCAGAAAAACCTATATAATTGTATTTATAGCTGTATTATTCAGATGCATGCCTCCCTTTTATAATAGAATGAACTCGCTCCTGGTTTAAATAAGAAGCGGCTGATGGCTTTGCTCCAAACATTCGGAGAGTATCCTGCTAAATACAGGTAAATATCGGTCTAAGATCAGATACATTGGCATCCATTGGCATTTGCAATAGTTTACTGTAACATTTGTGGCGCAGAATGTTTGTGTGGCGGACCTTGTTGTGTCTGCCAGAGAACTGTGCAGTGTACAACAGTCTGGCGGATAAAGGGCTGCATTCAGCCTACCTCACACTACCAGACAAGTACCCCATCAAAAGTCAGAAGCTCCAGCGCGGGCTGCAGAGGTACTTTTACTTCCTTATGACAGACACAAATTTCAGCACAGAAATGTGTTCATTAAACTAGTAACCGAGTTATCTGCTCCACACAGGGTTTTGTCTTCTTTGACTCACTGGGCAGCCATCTTTGGAGAGACAGAGTACCTGCCGCTGATAGCCTTTCCATTTGTTAAGCTGTTTCCGAACAATCCATTGGTCTGCTTTGAGGTGGTGGCCACAGTTATCGGTACGTGTCGATTATGATAACTTGAGTTTGATTGTTGCTACTTGTATGGTCTCTGATGTCGGTTTGAAAACTTACCTATAAGGAAGAGTTGAGGTTGTTTTTTGTTTTCTTGTTTTTTTTACAGTGAACTGGTGTCAGCATTGGTTTGAGTACTTCCCTAACCCTCCTCTCAATATCCTGAGCATGACTGAGAATATCCTGGCCCACCATGACAAGGACTTGCTGCAGCACCTGGTCAAATGTGGCATCACCTCGCAGGTAAGAGCACACCGCAGTGCACTTTGTAGATCGGCAGCACGGAGTCGAGCAGGTTGTCAGTTCAATATCTGAGTTGCCGTCTTTGACACGTTAATGCTGGGTTGAACCAGCTCTATGTGTGGCCTCTACTGGAGACCTTATTCTCCGAAGTTCTGACCCGTGAAGAGTGGCTCCAACTTTTCGACAACATATTCTCTAACCATCCATCATTCCTGCTAATGGCCTGCGTGGCTTACATCATCTGCTGTCGTGATCCCCTGCTGCTGTGCTCCCAAAAACAGGACTTTGAGGTAACCGCCATCGTCTTCTCCCTTGAAAAATGCATAGAGTCAGCTATAAAACATTTGTGTCCCATCTGTGTCTTAAAAATTCCATTCCGCCCCGTGTTTGTGTGCACAAAAGTATTTCTTTCACCATCGTAACAACTTGGATGTGGGGGCCATGATCAAAGAGGCCTACCGGCTCATGAGCAAAACCCCAGCTGACATCCATCCCAGGACAATGCTCTCCGACTTCACTCCCCTGACCAGAGGCCACTACCCCATCTTCAACCAATATCCACAGTTTGTAGTGCAATATCAGAGTCAGGAGAGGGAAAAGATTCGATTGCAAGAGATGGAATACCTCCGCGAGAGGTGAGATAACCCATGGATGTGTTGATTAGGGTGAAATAAAATGTAGATAATTAACTAAAAGGGAGTAGTTGAAAAGATGTGACAGAAACCTCCATGCATTTTTCTTCATAGGCAGGATGTGACAGCAATGCAGGCAGATTTTGTGCAGCAGCGAGCTGAAGAAGACGCCTTTTACGCACAACAGGTCAAAAGATCCTTCAAAAATCATGCAGATTAGATTCACAGGATGTTAACTTTTCTCTACTTTGACACTTGTTTGATTTCATCGCAGGAGCTTCTACGAGAGGCAGAGGAACAGCACCGAAACATACTGGCACAGGAAGAAGAAAAACTAACACAGCAGAGGAAGAGGTTAAAATGTAGCACGCACACACACATTTTCTAGCAGGTGAATTTGTAAAACAAGGATTGGATTTTTGATTTTGTTACCCTGTCCCCACGCAGGTTGGCAGCTATTAAAAGAGAGTTGAAGGTGAAAGAGCTACAGCTGCTCGATACTTCTAGAAGACGTTTCCCCAAACAGCAGCAGGACGTTCGCACCTTACAGCTACAAAGACTCCGCGAGGAGATCACCAGAAAGGTGATGACCACGTATCAACTGGAACTGTTTTGAAATTTGGTCCAATTACTATTTTGATTGATTCAATAATTAATATGAGTATATTTTAAGGAGTCAAATCACCCAAGATGGCATCGGCATTGTAGATAATTGTTTCAGTGCTGTTTGTTGGAATTCAGCTACGTTTGCTATTATTTTTTTATGATGGACATGATTCTTAGGCTACAACTTAAATCTAGTGCTTGAAAAGTCCTGCTGTTGACAAATTGGCAGGTGTTATTTATATACACAAGTGGGGGAAAAAACTTCTGGCTTAATGTTTTTTTTTTTTTTAAATCATATGTAATGTATTCGTAACTGAGATGTTCAGGTCATTTTGCTTTATTCAGAATTTCACATTCACAGTAGTGCTAATTCCAGGACAGTGCTGTCTTATCAGAAATTATAGGTGCAAACAAAGTGGGCATGTTTTGGATAGATGAATTTTTCTTATTTATTTTTGTTCAAACACAGGATGACAGCAATGTGAAAAGCAGGCATAAGCTAATAGAACATGCACTCTGATTAACTGACAGTGAACAAGGTTTTGTACTTAGTCAAGCAGTTGCTCAGTCAGACACTGAAAAGAATGTCACAAAGTCCGTTTGATTTACCAGACAGTCTTTCATGCAAAAATATTTATAACCTCCGTGTCCTGCTGCAGATGGATCTCAGCGAGCGCGAAACAGCCACAGCTGTCCAGGATCCCGAGGTCAGACAGACGGAGCTGGAGGCTCAGAGGAGGCGAATTAAGCAGGTGACAAAGATTTTCCATTTAATTTTAATTTAGCCTCCTTGTCCTTCCCCGCTCTTGTCTGGACTCTCTGCTCTTATATCATTTGTCGGGAAAAAAGATATATTTTGTATACCTGGACTCCCCTATCAGCATTTAGTCTGAGTTTATATCCAAACTGAGTCAGGAAGCAGAACAACCCTCGTGAATATTTTGCATAAAATGACTATCAAGCTAAAAAACTTCTATTAAACCTCTGAGACCAATCAAACATGACATTTCCTCTGTAGCAATATTGTGATGGCTTTCTGAGGATATCTGTAGTACCTCCTTTTACTTATGACATGTAGTTTCTTCAGTGGTCACAGAGTTTGTTTCTAGCCTCTAGCAACACTCTTCTTTCCAAAATACAATTACATCCCACTCTACTTTTACATTTTCCCGATGTTTCTTCTTTTCATGTCCCTCAGCACGTGTTACAGGAACAACCACACATTTGCCACATTGGAGAGAAGGAAGGGGAGCAGAGGACAAGGAATGCAAAAAGAGAGGAGAGCTGCACAGAGCTGCCCCACACCTCTGAGTCCAACGCTCAGGTTACTGACACACTCCAACAAGAAAAAAACAAACAGCCCTGTAATTACGTCTGCATATGTTAACAAAGTTAACTGGATACGCTAGATATTTACAAGCAACTGTAAAGAGTCAATCAAACTCTTTGGCAGGAGCACCTGTGAACTGTCATTTTCCACACTCACGCACAGGCCCTGGGGGAATCCTCGGCGGAAGCCCGCCAGCTGGGCCTGGACTCGCACTGGCAGAGGGACGTGGCAGAGTCTCTGCAGCAGATCGATGCCGAGCAGGAGAGTGAAAGGGAGAGATTGGCAGAGCGTCAAAGGCAGACCCTGGCAGAGGAGGAGAGACTGGCGGACACCCCGAGAAATGTGTCTGGAAAGAAGGTGAGAACAACAAAAGGCCGCGTGCCAGCAGATCAGTCAGCACGGAATCATGACCGCTAAATGGTGGCTTCTCTGAAGTGCCTCCTAAGGAGTAATGCCTTTTTTATTACATTTAAAAGTTGCCTTTTTTTAAAAAAAAACACCGTTGTGCGTTATGTTAGAAAGCATCAATCCTGTGTATTTGTACTGTACTGCAGTGGGACGAAGTGCTGAATACAAGAGCCCAATTGCAAGCCAAGCAGCAGTCCCAACCCTCAGCAGAGACAAGTACTGCCCTTTCTTCAGATATGAATGTAGTCTGGGTTTTATTTTTCTTCTTTCAGCGGTCCACAAAATACACAAATACAACTTCTCTCTCCTCAGCTGGAGGAGGATATCCTCATGGACCCAGTCTCCTCACTGCTATAGCAGCCAAAGCCAACTCTCCCCCCACACTTGGACCCGCAGGACCCAACACATTGTGTGTGAACAGGAGCTCCACATCCACCAACTGTAAGCACTGACATGATCGAGTCTCACTGAGCAGAGCGCAACTGCACAAACTCCTCATCATTCACACACATGGTCTGAAAGTTGGGTATCGAGCTCGATGTATATTTAGACATTCATGCCTTCGGAGTTTCCCAAATTGCCCCTCATTCAGGCAAGGTGACAAGGCGTGGGTCTCTTACTCAGCCTTGTATTTTTTGCTTTTGGAAAGCCGTTGTCTCCAGTAAATAAAACACTGTTTTTAACCGGACAACTGGCTAAAAGGTACCAGACAGTTTAATGATGTTTCCAACAGGTTTTTCCGATATGTTTTCTGTGAATTTAGTCCTTTTGTCATCTAGATTATGGATCGGAGCAGCGTTTTTGTGCTTACATTTTTACGGTGGTCGATCGTCTGCATCGCAGCAACCTTCTAAGTGGAGCAAATGCCGTGCTTCAGAGACGCTCCAAGCTCAGGGTCTCCAAAGGAGCCCCTATGGCAGGAAAAAAAAAATTCAGTGAACACAAGTCGTGATTATTTTCGCTCCATGAAACGTCTTATGATCATCTCATTAGTATATCATCATTTTGACTTTTGTCCTGTCTTTGTAATCTGTCAGTCTCCCTGGACCGGGGCCGGGCCCTCCTTGACAGCAGCGAGAAACAACTGCTCAAGGAAATCAGAGGTCTGAGACAGCGGCTGGCAGCCAGAGCCAGGAACGGCAGTTTCTCCTCCTCACAGTCTGGCCACATGCCGTCCTCCCTCTCCAAGGGGCCACAAACCCTCCTGCCTTCATAGGCAACTATCGAATTCTTTTCTGATAAGAACCAGAACTACAGGAACAGTGACACTTAGGATTTAATCCAATACATACCATGAAACCCCTTAAATTATGCAGCTCTGAATTTATAATCATCTCACCTTCGTTCATGTTAAGCTTTGTGTTTGTGGGTACTTGGATAATCACACACTGGCTTCCACACTTCCTCCGATGGATTATTTTAATGTAAACAATTTAACTTTTTCTTTTTTTTTTATTTAAGTACCGTCTGTATAAATGGTTGGAAAACAACGGCTTTTGTGTGTGAACTTATTAGCTTTGTTCTTACATTTATGGATTTTATTAATGTTCCTGTTGACGTTTATTACAGTATGGTCATATGTACTAGCTATTATGGTTCAAGTCATTCACCAGACAAACACTTAAGTAATGAAGATTTCAAATTCCTTAGAAGATGTCACAGTATTTTTTTATATTTTGCAGTAAGAAACAATTTCTTTGGGCACAAGTCAGCACAGTGTGTCATGAGAGAATCAAATTATATCTAAAGATCGAAGGCTAACATCTGAACATTTGCAAATCCCAGCAATAATAGTGAAGTTTTCTTGTACTATTTAAATAAAAAATGTGATTGATAAATCAAAATTCTGTTGAACATATGTAGGACTCATAACTGAATCCTTGTCATTTGTAAAATTGCAAACAGTGTTATGAATTCATCACAAACATATTTTAATGATGAGTCTTTGCTCAATCTTTTTCCTTCCTGACATGCAGATACTGATAGACAAGACTTTCTATTTCTGCTTTAACTTGATGATCTCTTTAAACACATTTATCTGCAGTGAGAGCCCTGAGTGCATATAAGGATTCATAAAGTTCACTGGGATCTTTTGCAACTTCACCAATTACACCTGAATATCCACATGTTTGAGATGTGTCACATTCAGACGCAAGAAACTGACAGCGTAACACAGGCTTTGGAATGATATTGATGCTTAAGCAAAAGTACTTGAAAAGTGGACGCAAAAGATTGCAGTTCTATGTAAAAAGGTCTAAAACATACTACTTAATAGCTGACCTGTTTGAAACTCCGGTGTCCAGCCTGGCCCATGGTTCAGACACACAAAAACTGAACACTGCGTCAGCCCGTTTATTTCTCATCTCGTGAAAACTATGTGTATAAATGTGTAGAGTTCATATAAGCAGAACAACAGCTATGCACTGTTTGGCAGTGGCAGTGAATTTGGTTCATGCACTTTCTGTGGAAGCTACACCTGTCGCAATTACTCGGTAAAAAGTGAAAACATTATTAAGGTAGTTCATTTTGTTACAAACAGGAGTCATCATATAATTATCTTACTGTGGTTTAACATGAGTGAAATCTTGAGTTGATTGTGTTAACCAGTGATGTCAAAATTATCACTGACTTCCTCAGTCACGTAAGATTCACTGATTCACGCTCAACACATTCATTGAGCACGTGCGAGAGGCTGCTCCTCCGGTGTTGCGACACATTTTGTGTAGGTGTAGAGCCCGTGTCCCGTTTGAAGTGCATTTTTCCATAATTTGAGCGAGTGGGAGTGTGGATGATGACAGAAATACAGATGTGACATTGAACCATAAGGGAAGATTGCAATAAAACAGATCAGGACCCGTCCACTCTCACTACCTGCATCTGTCTTTGGGCAGGCCTGTAACTGTCTCCTACTCTTGGGCTCCCAGGTTCTTCTGAAGTGAGCTGATATGACAGGCATCCTCATTCCTTTTCTCTTCCCCCACCCACCGTGTCTTCACATGCATTCTCTGACTTCTGTGAGACAGCCTCCGTTTGTCCTTTTCCTGTCATCCCTAAATAATTAATGCGAGACACCTGTAAAAAAAAAAAAAACAAGCCTGTGCTGTTTGCTTGAAAATGTCTGTGACTACAATACAATACAAATGTTTCCCCTATATATATCTACATATATAAATATTCAGTGTATGTAGATATATATATACAGTAATTCTGTGATGTACAGCAAGTTAATTTAAGATTTGAAATTCTAATTTATCCACAAGCGTGAATGACAACATATATATTTATTGAGCAATTGAAAGATAGATAGTAGCATCTTTTTTTTTTTCTCCATGCATAAATCATTCCACAGCAATATGGTGCAGTAGCACACAGATGGCTCACAGATGTTTCGTTTTTATTGCTTAATCACCCACTCATCTTGTGTTGTGCAGTGACAGGTGACTTTGCTGTGGGCCGGGCAGGTAATATGCTGTTAAATCTAACAAGCCATTTACTCTCACCTGTCAATCTCATTATGTCTTAAGCAACCATCTTGCCTAAAGCTCAGGTGGGCGTTCCTTCTCTTCCCCTTTGAAAAAGAAAAAAAACTGCCCCTCTTTCTCAAGAGTTCTTTCACTTGATGGTTTCAGATTGTCAGTAATGACTTGAGACTTTCACGCCGCACCGCTCTCTCACTGCAAGACGTGAATTATGAATCCAGCCGGCAGCCTGTCTGTCTACTGTTACAGGAGGCCCAAACCCATGGGGAAGCTGAGGCGCCGCGTTCAAGAGCTCCGCATCCGTTCCTCATCTTTTGCTGACTTTGTAACCAGTGGACCCACGTTGGACCTGAGCCACAGCGAGATCTCTCGGCTGGCTGTGGACTGCCTGCTCAGCCGGGGCTTGCAGGGATACTACGAGGTGTTGGATGCAGAAGGAGAGGTTGACCTTCTGTCAGATCTGGAGAAGACCTACATCAGGGAAAATGGGAAGGGTTACGACACAAGTATGTATCTTTTTTTTTTTTTTCTTCATCTGCTTCCCTATTTTGCCGAAGAGATGGATATTTAAAGCTATCTTCCGATTTTTACTTTCAGTAGAATCTGGTGCATCGGACGACGACGACCAGTTGGAGAACCCATCAGTTGACTCTCTGGCAATGTCCTCAGACAGTGACCCCACTTTGGATGACCTAGACGACAGAGGCACGCGCGGTCACACAAGTGAAAGACCATGCTTTCTTTTGTTTGCCTCTTTCTCTTATTTTCTGCCGTTGTTTAAGAATTTTCTCTTTTCCAGATGTGAAGACCGCTGATCTCCCACGGGACACCGAGTCCAGCGTTGAGGTTTATTTGCACTCCGACAACAGGGAATCCAGTATGAAAGACCTGGTCAGAGAATTTCTCCGAAAGGCTAAGAAGGTACGCAGTGATGTGTTTGAGGGTGGAGGCTGGGGGGTCTCTTTCGTTTTAAGGAAACATGAAGTACATGTATTTGATACATGCAGTGTAAAAAGTGTAAAAAGATACAGCATAGGAATCTTCTTCTTTCGGCTTTTCCCCGTCGCCACAGCGAATCAACTATCTCCATCGAACCCTATTCTCCGTATCCTCCTCTCTCACGCTACTACCTTCATATCCTCTCTCACTACGTCCATAAATCTTCTCTTTGGTCTTCCTCGAGACCTCTTGCCTGGCAGCTCCAATTCCAGCATCAGTCTACCAATATATTCACTATCCCTCCTTTGTACATGACAAAACCATCTCAGTCTGGCTTCTCTGACCTTCTCTCCAAAACATCTAACATGTGCTGTTTCTCTAATAGACTCATTCATCAGCATACATGCACAACGCAGGATGGAAAGTGACATCCAATTTTTGTTTGTTGCTTTTTAAAACTCATCATTGCTACACAGGAAATAACCGTTTGCAAACAAACATATGTAGCCTATTGTTGTGTATAAACGTGTCATTGTGTATGTTCAGACCCTGTGCATAGTAATGGACTGCTTCAGTGATGTGGAGCTGCTGTGTGATCTCCTCGAGGTGAGCATGAAGAGGAATGTGTCCGTCCATCTGCTGCTGGATCATCTCAACTTGAACCTGTTCCTCAGCATGTGGCAGGAACTCAAACTCGACTGCAAGCAGTTTCCAGTGAGTCTGTCTGAATTTCTTCCACTCGCACCATCTGCGTCGCCCTTATGCACCCATATGTTCGTATAGAATGAATCCAAATACATCTACAATGTTGATGACTGATTTATCTAAGTGTGAAAAAAAAACAGAAGGCAGATGTTTGTACATTCCTGGCAAAAACACCCGCAAACAAACACTATATCGGAGCTTTTCACATTCAATGCGATGAATGCAAATTTCAAAGAAGTGAAAGTGCTTTTGAACCTTTGACAGCGCTAAATCATTATGGAATAACATTAATCTTAGTAACAATCAGCGGCATTTACACAAAAGCAGTTTGATTTTAATGTGTAAGTCGTTTGTCTGCATTATGAGACAAACGATCGCTGTGCTATCTAAATAGCAATTATAAGTAATTAACAATAATGAAGTTGCAAGACTGGTTTCTGCATGATGCACTACAGTAGTGCTTTTGTATCATTAAACCAATTTGAATATTAAGGCTCTGCTTTTGTCACCTTTGAATAGACATCATTGTTTGTCTAATTGATTTGATATTATCATCTTCTAACTCCAATAACCACAAAGCGATCAGGCATACTATCAATATGCAAACACACACACACATAAACACATTTCAAGCAGTGCAGCACAGATGCTAACACTCAAATAGAATCACCCCGGTGAAACAGGGGGAGGAGAAACAGCTGCCTCATTTGCAAGAATCTCTTTGGCTCACTGAGGACTTTGCTGAGGGATTATAATATCTTCATCCAGAAAGGCAGAAAATTACAAGTGGAAACAGCTTTATTTGGACGATTCGACTTGCATTCGATAGAAATCTCTTTATTATGTAAGGAAAGGTAAAATGTCACCATAAGAAAATCATAATTATTCATTCGTCATAATTCCATTATCATAAAATCAAATGTATTTGTCTCTGTAAAAGATTAAACATTAGTCTAACATTAAATCAGTAGAATACTGATAAACACTATTTCTTAAGTACTTTACAAAATAACATCACAAAGTCATTTGTAAAACACAAAAAAGCGATGTAAATTAGTTCAATACAATTTCATTATCAATTGAATGAAGCCTTGCACCGAGGATCGTAAATATATTCATTCGTGTCATTCATACTGCCGTTGGCAAAGTTATCGATGACCTACATTTATAATCATTTGGTTTTGAAGATTATTTCCGGAAATCATCTTATGACTTCTGCTTTTAGAACCCTCGCCTTGAGGGAAGCAAATCCTTTTCCAAATGTTTGTGTGCATGTGTGCAGAAGCTGTCAGTTTGCAGTGTCAATGGACAGACATACTGCGCCAGGACAGGCAAGAAACTGACTGGACAAGTTGCAGAGAATTTTATCATGGCTGACTGGAATGAGGTGTTGACTGGCTCGTACAGGTGTGTACAGACGCACAAGGAGCCTGGATCAAACTTCTAGTTTTGTACATATCATGTCTCTGGTCCAACATCCACTTTTTCACACATTGTCAAGCTTAACCTGAACTCAGTGTTTTGCTCGTGTGTGTTTTCCCCTCAGCTTCTCTTGGTTGTCGTGGCAAGTCCACCGGAATCTCGCTGTAATTGTAAAGGGCATCGCAGTCCTACCTTTCCATCAGGAATTCCAGCAGCTTAGCTCCGGCTCCCGGCCGGTGTCCGAATTCGGCGCGGTGCCTCACAGTTTCTCTTCACACGGAGCTCGACACGACAACACTGGCAAAAGGAGTTCAAGATCCAGGCGGAACAAAGCGGCGTGTCCGTGGACTTGCGCTGATGATGCTCAAAACACTCAGCAAAATGCCAAATGCCCTGCAATAGCTCAGTATAATGATTTATTTCATTTTAAGAGCAGCGATTGCGCGCAAGAGCTTTCAATGCCGGTCGAGAAGCAACGGCCTCCAGCGGAATGGCTCTGCACCGGGTTGTGTTTGGATCCTCTTGAAAAAGAAACCCAGACACCAGATCAGGCTCTAAACTACACTCACGATCATTCAAACCCCTTGGCTCAGACCTCTAACGTTCAGGTTCAGCTGATGCAACTTTCTATCAGGGCAGCGACCGAGGGATTCCAGACACACAGACAGGACAGGCCCGTCCACTATCAGTCCTACTTCAGGAGCAAACCTGATCACCATGTCGGTCCTGATGTTCTTTCCTTTAAGCAAAGAAATAGAATCGGGACCACTTTGTCTTCAGCTTTCTTTACAGGTCTAAATGCACAAAGAGACTCGATGAGGTACTCCCTAAAACAAAACAAGGACTTTGTAAATAATGACCCCAAAACAACAACAACCATGCAGTTCTCTTTAAGCTATCCAAAAGGGCATACATCAAATGTTCCCCCCCTCAGGAGCAGAGAACAGCCCTCACTTCAGTCTCACCCCACCACGAAGAACCTGGGGTCAAAGTCAACGGGAACGCAACTGAAGCCTCAGCTCCGAACAGAACCCCCGTCCAAACTCATCTGGAGTTACGCCGCGAGGCCCGGACCGGCTCCTCGCTACAACTCATTCACCGACCGCTACGGGACGGAGCAGGTTAGGAGCCGACATCTGAGCTCAAGGTCAAACAGCAGCAGGAGCGCCGAATCCCTAGGGAGGAGCAAAAACATCACCGAGAGGCTCCCGGAAAAGTGAACCAGAAGACGTGTGGGTACTGTTTTTAAAAATGACGTTCCAGGTGTTTGTTTTATCAGCTGATTTGATCTCTGCTCAGGCAGAAGTCGGGTGGGGTTAAGAACGTGATGTTATGCAAGTGGAACAATTAGGTGTTCTATGTTGAACCGGTAAAGGAAATCCCTACACACCCACACACGTGTATAGTGCACAGGTGAAAAAACTATTTTATTCCTTACATAAATGCAATGTGTATAACAAAGCCAAATTTTTGTTTTTTAATTTTAAGTATTTGTAGTATTAGGACTTCTAAGGAAATGAACAGTCATAAGAGCTGGAGCTGAGAAATAATACCAAAATATCTGATGTAGAATCAAGTTTTATGTAAAAATTTGATTAAAAAAAACATGAACATATTAAGGCAAAAACACAATTAAGGTCACACTTAAAAATGGATCATTCTCATCTTTGTTTCAGTGAAGAATCAGATGACTTCAAAATGTATGAGGGCGAGGTATTACATAAGTGACGAGCTCCATGATTTGGGTTTCAACATCGGTGATGATCTAACAAAATGTGCAACTGTCGCTGAGTTTTACGTGAAGGTACACAAATAGAAAAAGAAAAGAGGGAAATGTGGATGACATTTCAGAAGATGTGATTTTTGTGAAAACTGACATGACAGATATCAAGGTAGCATACATAGAAATTCAGAATAGGCACAAGAAATGCAGATACCATTATTTACAGGAATAAGTATTTATAAAACATGAAGTTGAGGTGAAAGTGTGAGTCCAAACGGTACAATACAGTCTTATCCATAGAGTTGGTGATTCACAATGGCAAAAAAATGATTGGAAGCAAAAAAGGAATTACGGAATATGACTGTTAAAATATCATTTCAGTGACATCTGTTATTGATATGATTTCTTATCCAATGGGGTAAAAACCCCTTCAGTACGTTGATGAGTTGTGAGTGGCTCCACCACTTCAGCAAGTCTTTTTTTTTTTGTCCTTCAACTGCTTCTAGAGATCAGAGCTTTGCAGAAAGTAACTTGACCACTTACGTCACGTTTTGTCCCGCTGCATTATTTGTTTTGTTGGCAACAAAAGGCAATCCTCCTCTCACCTTGTCTTTCCTGTGGGAGAATTGGGTTTCACTCTGTTTTTACTTCATTGCTGAATGAATGAACAGTAACAGTGATTCTGGGAGAAATAAACAGTGTGATGACCTCCATTCAGGACCGTTTCTGGGACATTGCTTTTCTCGTGGACATTCGAATAAGAAGCTTTAATTGAGATTCACATAATACGACTTCATGAATAAAATGAAAAGAAGTGGTGCGAAATTTTTGTATGGCCACATTCAGAGTTGAGAGTTTCTGGCCCTTGACCCAACTGGCGTCAGGTGCGCTCTGGTATTTGGGCCTAAAGGAAGCCGTAAACCAATCCGGCACCATCCAATCCCCGGTGTCAGGACTTTGTGTTCCTCTGCGCCTGATGTTTATGTCCGTCGGTTTCCAGACTTCCAGTCAGTAACACCTTGTTCCACCAGCGCTCTGCGAAGCTCTGCACGCACACTGTGGCCAGACTTTCGCCGTCCTGGTAGTCTTCCCTCATCTTCTCTGGAATCAGGTCTTCAGACATCACCTGACGGGACAGGTTGAAGAGTCACCTTCTGGACTTATTAAAACCTTGCATTTCCTGCATTCATCACATCCAGATATAGATTCAAAGGCCTCCCTTACCTCAGAAAGAGCTTTCAGGGTCGTTTCTCTGGGATTAAGGCGCTGTAACTCCTCTTCTGCATTTCGGAGGGCGCTCTCGCTGCGCTGTAGCACAAAGGAGGATTGCTGCTGCTGGAGGATTCTCAATAGCAGCCTGAAGGCAGAAGAGGCGAGAGAACGCCAGGACTTTGGTTAGTCATCCTGAAGTTCTCTGGACAATCTCATCTCCATCGCAAATCCTGTGCTTCTCTTTGCTAAGCTATACCTTGTCCTGATGAAACACATGCAGGCCTTCAGCCAGACTCTTTCCGCCTCCAGATCCACCGCGTCCTCCAGCTGCTCTGGAGCCCCTCCAACCTTCTGCTCACCTGCCAATTCATAGTCTGGTGTTGAACAGGAGCCTAGGAGAAATGTCAAGTAGCAATGAATGACAGATAATCAATGTGTTTGCTCGTACTTGTTTGTAAAGATTTGAAGTGTTCAGCCAAATAAGAATCAATTTGATTGTAATGTATTGTACTGCTATAAATACCCATGGTCCTGTCGCGCTCCAGCTGCTGAAGACACGTCTGCCCCAGGTTGTACCAGTGCCAGGGGTTGAAAGGTATCAGGCTACACAGCTGCTGTAAAGAAAGCATCTTCGGTCCTGTGGCTCCGAAATGTTGGTGGATGCTGACCTGTGATAAAAACATATACAGCTTATATAAATTAGATTTTGCTTCTTGACGTTCATTATGAAAGTATAAAAGTTAAAAGTATGTCGAACTACATGGAAGAAGCATTAATGTAAAAGGGAAAGATGTGAAGTGTGTGTGCCTGCTCACTGTTTTACCTTTAACAACAGGAGGCCAGTCAGGTGACAAGTGTTTGAAGCTTCTTTGCTCTAGGGAAACAGACACACTCAGGGGGTGAAAAGAAATTGGCAATATTCTTAGGTTGATACAAAGTTCTGGTTAGATGTGTTGGAAAGTTCTGCAGATTTTTTTTTTTTCTTTTTTTTTGGGAGGGGTACAATGTAAATTTTTTTTTTCCCACATACGACTTAGTAATTTAAGTTTTGATTGCATGACTGTGTAAAATTGCTCTAGTGAAACTGAGGAATTAAAGCTATCATAAAGTCTGCATTTTCAATACTCAAAATGAAAATATTGGACCAACAAAAAACAAGTAACTTCTGTTTTAATTGACATCAGTATGGTTTTTTTCTCATTTCAGTGTGTCAAGATGAGAAAACAATCTGATTATTGTTTAAACAGATGATGGGATATTTGTTTTGTTTTCACTTTGCTTTGTAATGATGAACGAAGAACTGAATAGAGATAGTTTACGGATTCCCAAATAATATTTTGCAGTTCCAGCTTTGACGAGTAATGGATCGGCCAATGTTGGGTGGCTGATAGAAGACTTACCAGTAAGTCGGCAAAGTGCAGAGCTTTGTCTCTTTGTCCTAGTTTAGTGCAGCATCGAGACATTCCCTCGAGTACATCTCTTCTGATAGTCAGGTTGTTATCGGCAATCCATTCCAAACAGTTCCTGTAAGCTTCCAGGGCTGTCTATGCCACACCCACACAGGAACAGTACATTACTGAAATTGTTCATCTCAAGGTTGAAAAAGTAAAATTGTGTTGATAAATAATGAAACAAGCCTGTTGTTTACCATTAGTAGGTATTAGTGAGATTAGTAATAGCTCAAAGCTTTGTAGCACAGGCAGCCTCTGTTCTGGCACTATTAAACAACAAGTACTGAAAATTACATTTTTTCTGAGAGAAGCCTCTAAAAGTAAGGGACTATGTATAATAAATGGCTTTAATTCCAAACTGGTTGATGCAACCTTTTGTTATGCCACAGGATTTGAAATCCAGTGTGATGAGTCAAAATTACAAAAGAACATTTACTATATTTCATGTGAGAGAAACTGATGAAAATCTTCAAGTGGGAAAAAAGAAAGCAACTCCTCCACATTGCTAATTATGATACACATTAAAAGTTCCAATAAAGGTAATCTTCTGTTCAAATCAGTTATTTCAGAAAGCCGACTGAGGTCTTGTGCAGATACTAGAAAATGGAAATATAAACATACGGCGAGGCGCCAAGTTAATGTTCAGTGTTCGACTGGTTCATACTAGATTTGCACAATAGTTTTCGCAAACAAGCTGTGTAAGAAAATGAAAATTCCTTCATGACAATGAACTGAACCCTTTGACTTTTTCCTCAACCTTGAAACCATGCCTCTGACTTCACTGTCAACACGGTAATGACAGTGTGTTATGCTTTTTTAAATTTAGTGGAAGTTGTACTGCGATGCAATTACCTGATATTTGCCTTGTCTCACAGCCAAATCCCCTCTAAACTTATAAACTTTCTGTCTTTCCAAAGAATCATCAGTGTCCAGAGCTGCATTTCCACAAAACCACTGCAGGGAGAGGGGGTGGGGGGCACAACAGGAAAAAAAACAAAAACATGAAAATTCCATCACAAGATACCAAAGAACTATCTTGACCTAAAAAAACACTAACACTGGTTGCACTTATGTGATTTGGTTCAATTCACCATAAAACCTTGGCGACTAAGTCATTTTAAAAATAACAAGAATTTTGAGACGCAACTTGGGAGGAAATATCCAAAGTTTAATAATTTGATTTATTTAAGTTTAATAATAATAATTTCATCTAGCAAATTCAAACTTGTAACTATCTTATATGGCAGTGATTGGTAGCTGTTACTAAATTCATAAATTCGTTGTTAAGATAGATTGATTGATTGATTAATTGATTGATTGATAACAGAAGGAAATTAAATCGTCAAAGCAGCCAGGTACATCAAAAAACAATTAAGGAAAAAATAAATTACAAAAAAAAATTTTTAGAAACGCACAGAAGGGCAGTGTACCACAATGGAGGATGTGTGATAATAAAATTGACACTTTCCAAAACTTACGAAAGGGTAAGTTTCACATGCGTACACACCAGTGTGTGTATGAGTGTGAACGGGTTTTCATGTCTCTATTCTGGTGCTCTGCCACTTTTCAACGAAAAGACATGTATGAATAACAGAAGCATTTTTTTAATAAATTGAAAATGACTTAAGTATGCGTTAGCGCTCCATAGCCTTGTTTTCCTGTCTTACCTCCGGCTCGCACTTCTTCGCGTTGTACGAAGACAGACAAACGGACGCTCGGTCTCTCGATTCCGTAAAAACAGAATCGTCAAACGTGCTTCCAAAAATCTCCATCGGATATGTTTTTTTTTAAGTGACAAATCCGGCAAAATTCCTCGGGTTGTACCTCCCGAAATCTCACCGTGTGTGATTGTTTAGCGGAGAGCCGCTAGGTGGTCCGTCACTTTTTGGGGCTCGACGAGGAAATCCTGGTGGGAACTTTAGTTCCGGGCAAAGAAAGGTTCTGGCCCACCAGTCTTTGCAAAGGCAGAAATGTTTAACCCTCACTGGATGAACTAATTCAAACTGTATATTTATTGCATATTGACAGCCGTTAGCCGTCAATATTTATTGATCGCAGTCGAAGGAGGCTGTGAATGCACATCCTCCTTATGTAAGATAAACTTTGTTGCTCCCCATAGGGGAAATTCCTTTTTCACAGCAGCGTAACAGTTATGCCAAAAAAAAAAAAAGAAAAGATGAATATAAATAGAAAGGCAGAAGACAGAAGAGAGCAAAATATTTACGAATAAATAGACAGCAGACAACAACAACAGGGATAACAATGGGCAGAATCAAGGAAAAGTTGGTGAAAAATACACAACCAGAACAAATGAATAATATAAATAAAGTGACAAAATAAAATAGCAATGAATAAAAGTAATAAAAAAAAAGAGGCAGGATGTGCGCGGGCTGGGACCAACAAGGATAAGAGAGACAGCAGAGTTAGGACATAACGTGAATAGGGAAGGGTAGTGAGATTGTGGAATTGTGGAAGCAGCACAGATGCACCTCAGGCCGGTCAGAGTTGTGCGCCGTCCAAACTGCTGTTATTCAGTCGGGTGGCCGTGGGCACAATGTAGCATCTGAGGCGTTGGGTTCTGCACCGGGGTGGGATGAACCAGTGACTGAAGGAGCTGCACATCAGCCGCAGCTCGTGGTGCAGAGGGTGGGAAGGATTGTCAGCTCCCCGTTTGTCCTACCACCGAGCGGGCTTTCCTTTTGAACAGTCTTGTGTAGGAAAAGTCTGATTTTCACAAGAATTCACCATGACCTGGATGACCTGGAGCCTCCACAGACATATTTATAAAAGGAGTTTTTAGTCTGCTGAGAACATAGACATCTGTGGATGTGCAAAACCTCATTCTGCATCCCAGACAGTTTATTCAAAAGCACTGTTATCAGGGCCTTTAATTCATAATGTCAACTTGAAAGAGTCTGAAAGTAGTTCAAAATAAATTTATAATTCTCAGTAGGTAGCTGCTGTGATAGTTTAATATCAGGAGTAACAGAAGATGACGGAATGGCTTTCTGGCCAAACATATATATAAATCACATTTATTGAAATTAAAAGAAAACATGTTGCTCACAAGGGCACCTTTTGATCAAATTTATTGGGTTTTGTCCTCAAACAGGTATAAAATATAAATCTTTTCTAAAATGAGCTAAAAATCAAGCCAGAGCTTTAACAACAGCTGGGATTTAAATAAACATTGCACAAATTGTCTGCCTGACAGCTGGCCGCTACAGACTGCCAACAGGAGCCACAAATGAATTATTAGTTTGCTGAAGTACAAGCTGTTTTCAACACAATTCAAATGCACAGGCAGAGCATAGACTTTTTAGAGATGTAAAGGTCAGTTTGCTAGACAATATTAATGACAGTTTAACTGTTTTCCTCCCAAAGATTTAACCACAATTTGTTGTAAGGCTGCAAAATGTCAAAACTAAGGTTGGAAACGTGTAACTGAGGGTGCAAATCCTGACAGTTTACTGAAGATTATAGCTCGGGGATCATGATTCAAGATTACACTGGATCTCAAATTTCAAGTGTGGAGATACAGCTAAATCTAGGTTCTTTTTACACTTTGTGTGCCTAAGGTATCTCCAATACCCTTATACAAAAGATGAGTGCACAATGAACATTCAGAAAAGGAAAAAAAAGGAAAAAAATAATGTAAAAAAGCTCAAACTGACATGGGCAAAACTTGTGTTGTGCTGGGCATTTTTTTTAAATATAAAACATGGTTGTATAAAGCATTATGCTGGGGGAAAAAAGGGCCAGGAAAGAAGGGTTCGGTCAGAAAAAACTGGGAATAAATGAGAAAAAAAATGATTGAGAATTACAACAAGGTATTACAATTCAGAATTAGAAGCACACTTTTCTTTTTTTAAAAAAAGCTGGCTGCTGTGTGGTGAAACCATTTGAATCTCTGACTGCTGTAAGGAACATTCAATCACTACCTGTCTAAACACAGAGAACAAGAGAGGACTATAGCCAAAGGATAGCGAAGGATACGTACATGACATACAGTATGTGCATAATAGGACAGCGGATAAACTATTCCCATCACAATGTTAGCTCTTAGTTCTACTGCACTAGTTAACAGGGATACATGATGTGACACGTGATGAGAATTGGATATAAAATCAAAACTCACTGAGCAGACAAAGCACTTCAGAACACCTGGGAGGACATTTTACATCAAGGTTTAAAATTCAAAATGTGATGCAATTTGTTGTCAACAAATCAGGGATTACGCTTTCATAAGACGAGGGAATCTCTGCATGGGGAAAACAGAAAAAGGGAGGAGAAACTTTGCATGACAGGCAGTTATTCTGTCTCTGTTGTTTGGATTCTTCTGGACGCTGATTTCCGCTCTTTAATATCATCATGAATGAATTCAATGGTAAAAACACCTGTGAAAAAATTGAATTTGTGCACCGCTCATACTGTAATTGCAGATTTCCGTACAATTCCAGCTCCATCTAATATATCTGTGCAAAACGACACGGGGCACACCTCGGAGTCCTATTGGT
Organism: Fistularia commersonii; assembly: GCF_037954325.1. Taxonomy (NCBI): domain Eukaryota; kingdom Metazoa; phylum Chordata; class Actinopteri; order Syngnathiformes; family Fistulariidae; genus Fistularia; species Fistularia commersonii. Next base: position 4,116,096 of record NC_141294.1, on the reverse strand, counting down.
CAAAAAATATCCCAGGGTTCGACAGGCATTGAGTTGTACTTCTACCAACAAACCAAAATGTCTAACTACGGAGTTCTGATTTTACATTTTTTGCAATGAAAGTACCAAAAACCCACACGGCCAACACTGGCTGAACTCTTCAACAAACTCTATTTCAAAAACACTATTCTATTGTACATACTGCATGAGTGTGTGTTGTTAATTTACCCACAGACACTTGGACAGAGTTGTAAAGACAGTTTTCATAGATAGAAACATATAAAACCTTCCAAAAAAGGCTGGTTAGAGTAAATAAAGAGGAGAGCTTAAAAGATGGGGCTGGACACGTCGGGGCAGACGTAGGCCTGGCCTCTGGACTGAAAGAAGCTAACGGTCGGTAGCATGTGCAGTGGCAATAAACAGGAAAATATCAGAAACAGACTGCTTGTGAAGACAAAAACTTTGGAGCTCAAGTGTTGCCAAAAAACTGGGACTATCTAGCTGACGGAAAGCTCCCCAGTTTAACTGTGACGAAGCTTGAATCGCTGCTTTTACAATTCATGATTTTGGGAAAAGTTTTTAAAAACCATAATAAAACCATGTTCATGTCGTCGCGCTTGTACCAACAACTAACTGGTATTAAAGTCACACCAAAACACGTGTTTAGCAGAGATTAGGAAATGACTGAGCCAAGTATATCAACCAAAACATTGTATGTACAAAATGAGCAGTTGTTTTGACTTTGTTATTGCATGCAGTATTAGACAAAAGGTATATCTGAACATCTTTCAATGCGTAATTCTTCATGCCCAGGCACTTGCCACATAACAACAAATGTGTCAAAGTTTCAGCCCTCCCCACCCCCACCCCCCCACTTGCATTAAGCTAGCTAGCTCAATTAGCTACCAGATTGAGAACACTTTTCAAATAGCAAACAATGCTAACATGTAGTGTGACAAGTACCTGGTGACAAAATACAATAAATTCAAAACACCACTGTAAATCCAAAGTCAACTTCGGAGTATCTGGTCATCTTTTAGCGTCAGCAGAAAGCAGAGCTCTGTCATGCATCACAACTTGGGTTTGAACGAGGCGGCCCTTAACAGCGTTGGGACTCCCAAAGGTTTCACAAAGTCAATCTTCTGTCAAGAGTTGTGAAATCCTGTTCAAACAAGAGTACAAGCCATGTAGGCACATAGGTTTATCTGCAAAGCTTCATCAAAGTCCCCCTATCGGTGAGGACGTGTAGTTGGGACAGTTTAAAGTTAGTTATCCTTGCTGCTCTGAAGCGAGGGGAGAAAAGTATTGGGTAGTTTTACCACCGCAAAGGGAACGCTGTGCTTTTTTTCCCCCCCCAGGCATTATGAAAAGTCCTTTCCACGACAGAAAGCAAAATAGCCAATGAACAACAAATAAATGTTCTTGTCTGTCAAAGATGTCCCCCAAAGCCCCGTCTGCTTGAGACAAAGAGCTGGCGGGACACTGCTGACAATTTTTAGGACCGCAGAGACGTAACATCGTGAAGTCTAGGCATTCGTAGGGTGAGGTGGAGAGGGGTGAAGTCAAAGAGTGGCATGAGCAAAGAGACAGGAAGAGATGGGAGACAGTTCCCACGATTTAAAGCCACAATACAAAACATTATACATGCGCTTCTTTTAAAATGAAAAAAAAAAAAAAAAAAAAAAAAAAAAATTAAAAATGGCTCAAACTGTGCAATTTTTGCAAAAGTATGCCGCAGGTGATTGTTAACTCTTTGTGAGCCATATAAACATCCATTTCTCAAATTACATGATTGGAAAGGTGGATAACATGAGAACACTCCTGAAACACACCACAGATTTAAAAAAAAAAAAAAAAAAAAAAAAAGGCAGAATACTGGTTTAGTTTGTAGACATACATACAAACCACATTTGGTCTTTCAGAGCCATTTCATGATATAAGAGATTAAGGTGCCTAATCTTGATTTAATCCACTACATAGTGGACAAAGTGCATTTAAACTAAAGTTTATTTTAGGTGCTTCAACTTTTTTTTTTTTTCAGTGTTGACTAAAGTTATTTTACTGAAATATCTGAAACACTATTGGACCACATTTCTTAAGGAGTGGGTCAGAATGATTCACGAGCCTTATATCGGAAAGTTTTGTTACACTGAGTGTTAAGGCCAGGTGTTGGTGATTCAGTTTGCAGTCTTGTGGATTGGTTTTAATCAGAATATTTTCATAGCAGCCATTAAAAAAAATGTGACCTGCCATTACGGGGTGAACACAGGTGGAATACCACTGTTCGTGCCCTGTTCCATCTAGGTGCACGTCAATGATTGTGACAGACTAAACCAAACAGAAGACACTGTTTTTTTTTAATTTTTCTTTTTTAAAAGTCAATTGCATCTGTGGTTAACCTGCCATCTGTCAAACTGGCTGATGTGACAAGGGTGCATCATCACGGACACTAAAGCTGGTGCTTCCAGTACATCTTAGCAGGTTAGTGGCACCTCCTCTCTGACTTCTTCATTAAATCAATCTATTTAAACCACCAGAAGCACATTATAAGTGAAACACTGCAGCAAATACTGTTTGTACGAACAGCGAGAGTCAAGTTCACAAAACGAGGCGTCTGCCTCGGACCGTAGCTCACTACTCTGGACATTCAATTTGGCACAACAGTCTTAAACAGTCTAAATGTACATATCTTCCTTTAGAAAAACAAAACAAAACAAAAAAAAAAATCATGATGATAGCACAGGATGTGTTCCATCAAAAGGTGCAAAAGTTTAAAACTACCAACTGCTGTGCATACACTACATTTTTCGGCATCAGCGATTTTCATTTTGTAGATGTCAAGTTCAACATCTATAATACTAAAACCTATTTAAGGAAGACTTGAATAGACATCCTGCACATCATCAACATCCATTCAGAATTAAGTTATGTTCTGTTATTACACTCGGTCTCTCGGACAGGTGAGATGTTGGATTTACGACACCTGAAACAAAATGTTAGGAGACTGAATATTCACAATAGACTGGAAATATATACACATTTGATGTAAGCCAAACATGGACCTTCTGTGTGGAGTTAGATGGGAATAAAAGGGGTTGAACATTCGTTGGAGACTCAATCTGGACTTACGCGCAGGGTGGCATAAATGTAACAAAGCCTCCTTCACAAGAAAGTGCAGCATTGCTGTATGATTGAGAGAGTGCACATTTAACAAGGGGTTTGGTGGACATGTACGAAGTTAATTCCTCCAAAAATCTCCCTTTAACAGTCAGCATTCATCAGTTGCTCCTACATAAAGGCGTACGGATGCAACTTCTTTTTGGGTAACTATTTCATCCCATCAGCTCAGCTTCCATCTTCAATTCTGTGTGAGAACTGTCCTTTCCTAAAACGGTGAACTGCTGTTTTCAAATTCTTGATGTATTTTTTACCACCGGAGACTAGCAGGGTTGCTGTTTCACTTTCCGTCAAGTGTTGCGACAGATGATGGAGCTGGTCTCGCTTTTGTAGTTGACACTTTTCAGAAAATACGTTGCACTTTTTTTTTTTTTTTTTTTTTTTTTTGGAATAAGTACACATGCAAATCGGAGGCAAAAAAAAGAAAAAAAAAAAAAAGATAACAATTGATTGAGCCAACCGTACTTCCCGCGTTTGATGTGACAGCATTTTCTCATCGACATGCTGCAGTGATTTGCTGTGCTTCGAACAATCACTAGTCTTCAGATATTGACAAGGATTTCCTGACGCTACGTGACGGCTCCCAAACCTCGCTGTCATCTGTATCGTCGCCGTCGATCTCGTCATCTTCCTCGTCTTCATCTTCATCTCCCATCCGTGCGCCGCCCGGCTCCTCCAAGGCAGTCGACGCCACGCCCTGCATGTCATCCCCCTCCTCCTCGTCTCCGTCCTCTCCACCCCTCCTCCCGGCGCCCGGCTCTTGAAAGGGATCCAAGCCCATGTCCAGGCGTCGCTGGACCTCAGCGAACCACTCCCGTACCTTGACAAACACAGAGAAATACCTCAGCTGCTGCATCCTCAGTGGTTGGCCAGTAGCTTGACATTCCTCTAATATAAACCTACTAGCAGTACCTTTTGCTCGCTCTAAGCGATCTCAGGCAAAACTGTTCTCAGTTCTACTACCTCAGTGGTGGAACAAACTTCCGGAAGCAACAAGACTAGCATCATCTATCTCAACCTTCAAGAAACAGGTAAAAATTTTTCTCTTTCAGGACTTTTTACTGCGCTGATGCCCCAGATCAGGTTAGGTACCAAGTTAGGCTATGCAGTGTGTGTGTGTGTGTGTGTGTGTACGTTTGCATATGTCTTTGTCCAAAAAAAAAAAAAAAAACCCTCACTAACCCAAGCTTACTGTTCTGTATATTTCCTGTGTATCTTGTATTTGCAAGTATTATTTGCAGTCCCTATGTCCTCTATTGTAAGTCGCTTTGGATAAAAGCGTCTGCCAAATGTGATGTAATGTAATGTGGTGTTCTAATAAAATACACATGAACTTCATTTAATAGATTTTTTTTTTCTTCCGGGGGTGGGCTGATTTATATACAATAAAAAGCGATCTAAAAAAAAATGTTGCATTTGTAACACTTGTTATACTGATTCATCTCAAAATAGTCGGTGAAAATCAGCTTAAAGCTGACATACAAAGAGTTCAAAAAAAAAAAAAAAGGAAAAATTAAACCAAGGATAAAACATCCATTAGTGTATGGTAGCCACTACTCCTCCAATAGCATGTCAGCGACTCCAAAATAATATGCAAGTTGACTTGCCGTGTCTCTAAGGAAGGGGATATTGTTAGCGCTGAGACATTTTCTGTCTTGTTTGTGTTGCCGAGAGAGAGCGGGCACTGGAAACATTTTTAAAGAATTGGTTAATACTGGATCCAAAATGGAATGTTGTCATGCAGAAATTCAAATGTGTGTTATCTGCATTGCCATTTCCAGCGCTCTGCTGTGAAACAACTGAGCTTGACAAGTTTCAGTCCATGTACAAGCTGTCCCTCTAAAACACCTATCTTTTCCTTGTGACATTTTTGAAGGCAGGCATTTTGGAGTTTTCATCATCTTACATTTGGGACAAATTTAGGCCAAATATGTGTTAAGCACTGGATTATGGGATGGAGGAAATGATTTATCACATCTGAATAGATAAATACATTACCCGCTCATAGCTCATGTTGGTCTTGGTGACGAGCTCATCCAGATCTTGCTCGTTGAGAAAACGGTGCTTCAGGTAGTAGTCTTTCAGGATCTCCCGCCCACTCTTGAATTTCTTTGAAGGAGGAGATCTGTCGAGATCAGCGCTGGATGAGGCGGACCTCCTGGGCTGCCTCCGGCTCCGCGACCGCCCCCACCCTCGATTTCGGCCGCGTCGTTTTCGGCCACTTCCCATTTTGCTAGATCCCGTGCTATTTGGCCCGTCCACGTTGCCGCTTTGGTACTGGAAAAACCATTTCAGGTTACCGTTCTTCCAGGAGTACCGGGAGTCTCCGAACCAGCTGACGATGTAGGACCGGGGAAGCCCGCTCTCTTCTGACAGCTGGTCATACTCCTCTGGCGTGGGCCACTGGGTCCGCACAAAGGCACTTTTCAGAATATGAAGCTGCTCGGGGGACTTTTTATTCTTATCTCTGATGTCTTTGCTGGTGGTCGGCAGCTGTTTGCTGCGGCTGCCGGGAGGAGTTTGACTGCCTTTGCGGGACGAGGGAGCGGGTCGAAAAGAGTAGGCGCCTCCCCCCGTTGCCCCGCCTTCACCTGCTTTCCCTCCATCGGTTTCAATTCTTCCTCCTTCAGAAGAATCTGGGGAAGAAATGCTGACGGAGGGCATTTTTCGCCTCTCCGTGAACCAGGCATCGATCTCCCTGCGCGTCAGTTTCGTCTCCGTTCTCAGGCGGCTCAGCTCATCATCCGTTGGGGTGCTGTTCTTTTCGAAACTCTCCTCCAACACCACCAGTTGCTCCGGCGTCTTCTCTTTAAACTTCTGCAGAGTGAAGTCCGGGAACGGATTCCAGGTCTTGGCTCGTGTCTCCCTCTCCTTCACGGGAGGTGTGTGGGGAGTATGAGGAGACGTGGGGGTCTCGTCACTCGAGTCGATGACAATGGTGTTGTTGGCGCTGCTGCTACAGTTGCCGCCGCCTCGTCCTCCTCCGTCGTGGAAAACAATGACATGGCTGTTCTTGGAGTTACGCTGGTTGTACCTGGTGTCACTGAACCACTTCTTGATCTCGCCCTTCGTCAGGTTGGTGAGTTTCATCAGACGGCTGATTTCCGCATCACTGACAAAGTGGTTTTTAAGGTAGCTGGCTTTCAATTCCGCCAGCTGCTCTTTGGACTTCTTAGGACGCATGCTGAACGTGTCAGCACTGAGGGCTGAATTCTCCTTATGAAGACAAAAGGGGGAAAAGTCACACATTACACGGTGCCATCATACACACAAGCGTGCTAGATAGCTGCTTGGAGAATAAGAAAAAAAAATAAAAAAATCATGTGCATTGACGGGACCTGAGAAACATCTAAATTGCTTGCTACTCTCTTAGATTTAAATTCTCCCCCACCTGTGGAGAAAGAGAGGGAGGCTGGACAGTGGTGGCCCTTTTGAGCTCACTGTTTGACGCTGTGGGCTGGCAAGAAACTCTGCTGGAGCTCTGGGACTGGCTGGGCAGCCCTGCCACGGTCAGCGTGATGGGATTGGTCACTGGAAGGTTCCCTCCTGGGCCAACCTGGAAACGATGGACATGTGGGACACATACACCTGACGAGCAATTGGTAAACTTCACACCCGAAGTGCTGTATTCTATCTCGAAGGCTCCCCCTCTTCAAGCTGTTCAGCCGTTGCAGACACTTGACCAGGATAGATCCTAAAATATTTAATGTTCTTCCGCTGAAAAGGGAATGTTTTTACGCGCTTCCCTGTATCCCGAGTTGATGCATCTACACAAGCAGGGTTCGGGGCATCAAAACTAATTAAACCAAACATTTGCAGCATTTTTAGCATCTTTTTAATGGTACGCTGACTTTTAATACAGAAAATGCTGCCTCTTTCACTCTCACCAATTATTTTTGCAATAATTAATTTGATGTGACCAGGCACAAAACTCCAACTAGCTTGAAATTATATTTTCTAGCACGGGCTAGAAAGAGAAAATAGTGACTGTGCTTCTTGCTTGTCACTCAGTTATTGTCATTTTAGCTGTATTTTCAATTTAAAAAAAAAAAAAAATTGGCATGGATGGTGTGGATAAACATTGACATGGAGGTAGAGCTGAAATGTACTTTATTTAAATGTTATTTAAAGGACTGAAATGTCCTTTCCACTTTGTCTCACTCCTGCTTCTAAAATTAGTAATTTCACCTCAAACTACGTTTGACATGATTTGTAATCTGCAATCCCTTTTCTCATATGACAAAGTCTGACACTAAATTGATTCATTGCTGCTCGGAAAAAAACCAACATAATAATGCTATCAATGACAGATCTTGATTATCCATAGCAGAAAAAAATGCAAAAATCGAAAACAAAAAACGGAAAAAATAAACATTAGGAAAATTGCAGATTAACTGTAACCTTTCAGTTATTCTCTATTCATTAGTGCAGAATCCCAACTTGCAGGATCAGTTACAGTGAACATGTGAATGTACTTTTCAGTTTGTGTTATTTTTGATTACTTTGTTTAAGAGAGGTATCTACCTGCCAGATTTAGAAGTGGACAGAATTTTAGACATCTATATCTCTGAATAACATACAAAACTGGCTTTTTAAAAAGCAGTCTACCAGGTGTGTGCCAAAGTAAAATCTGAGAACGTGGAAACAATAAACACATCATGTGATTCGAAGTGCATCGAAAGCAACGGGCAAGCAAAACAGGCCATGAGAAAATTCTTATCAATAGTAGCACATTATTTCCTTACCTACCTGTGTGAACACCAGGCCGGGCTGACCGACTATCTGGCAGGTCTGCAGAATGGACTGCAGGCCATTGGCAGCAGCAGAGAGCTGGTGAGCGGGTATGACCGTGATCGTCTGAGGCACTGTGTGCACTGTGCCATTGAACTGCTTTCTCCTGGCTTCCTCCACTTCTTCTGGAGTCCAGCTGACACCGTGTTTCAAGCGCTGGGCAGAGAACCATACCTGAGCATCGATCACAGAAATGTATCAGTTATACTTGGACATCCACACTTACACCGACAAAGCATTTTTGCCTGATTAAACAAAGTATAGAATAGGGATATTCAACTGTTCTTTGGGTGTTTTGTCAAAGAAAACAACAACATTTGTAAGGATGGGGGATCAAACCTTCCATCAGGTCACTTTCGGCTACCTTAATCTGCTCCTCTGTGAACTGTGTTTGTGCTGCAAGGCTACCAATCTCTGCCATGGAAGGGTAGGGGAACTTCTTGTAAGTGCTGCCCAGGAGTGGATTGGTGTCCATTGCAGCACTATAAGACGGGATGCTGCTGAGAGGGATTAGTAGCTGGGGTTGAGCTGCAGCTGCACTCTGCTGGGCCTGGAAAGCAGAAAGCACCTGGAACAGAGGAGGTAGACTTAGTGGCAAAGGCGATACGCTAACCAAGGTCTACCAAACAAGTTACTGGCTTGACTCAAGTGTCCTTGAGCTAGAAAACAAGTATCTGTCAATCGCAAGACTGATATTTTAAATTTGATGCAAACATTTAGTATCTCAAACTTACTATAGGAGAGCAACAAGCAGTTTTATCCGTCTGCCAGACACTCAAGTATAGGCTATTTGATTTTTTTCTAAAAATGTATTCTACCTGAGCCAGGCCTGCAGGCAGAATGGTGGGGTTTAAAATGGAGGACTTCCTCTGATGCTCTAAGGGCTGACTGACCAGCAAGCCACCACCTCCAAGCTTCATGGAGTCATGTAGCAGCATCTCCATGGTGGACATTGGGCCCAGAGGAGCCTCGATAGGTTCCTGCTCTCCTCCCACCTCTCCCTCACGGCCGCCTCCGTAACCCTCCACCAGCTCATCTGCTGATTTCAGGGACACGGCGATTCTCTTGGGTTCAGATTTGGTCTTCATTCTCATGATCGGGGTCTTGCTGAGAGAGATGGCAGCAACGGCCGCGGGATCTGCCTCCGCTTCCTCAGCCATGTCAACCTGATGATCCAGGGGCAGCTGATCACTCATCGGGTCATTGGTAGGGTGTGTAGTGGTACACTTTATTGATGGACTGATGACGTCGCTGTCTTCTTCAGTGGCGATGCAGGGCTCTATAATGGAAACGCAAAGATTCACAGTGAGAAATGAAGCTTCGTTCAACTTTTCCCCTGCAATAAGGTGCGATTCGTTTAAGTCTCGAAAATTGTACCTGCATCAGGCGGACTGGACAATCGTACCTGTCTCAGGTGGTGTGGGGACAACCACTACTGCCTGATCCAGCTCCTCGGCAGATGGCACCTCCTCCGTAATCTCCTTCACTTTTCCCTCATCCTCCTCTGCATCTTCATCCTTTGACGTTTCTATCTTCTCCTCTGACTCTTCCTGCTCCAGAACATCAACAGGCAGCACCATGCAAGGTGTGGTCGATTTGCGTCGGCTGGACATCGCCAATGTCTGGTAACTTTTACTCAGGATAACGAACGTCTGAGACAGAAGGGCCAAGGCTCACATGTCTTTGGTGGTTGCTCCAAATTACTAAAGGTCCTTATCTTACAAATTTCTGGCGAAAGAGATGAGAGTTCTGTTACAAAACAGGAAATCTAAAAAAAAAGTATAAAACCTAATCATGAGGTTTCATTTCTATTAAAATTAGAGACTGCTTTTTTTTTCCTAATAACAGACAATTGGGATTATCTATTTCATAATTAAAACTAACTTCATCAGGACAAGTTTATGAGTGGTTGCAGTCCTGCAGTTTGGCAAAAAAAAAATAAAACAATAAAAAGACGGTCAGAGCATTTCCAAACCCACCAATAAATTGTAACATTAGGCATCCTTTTTTAAAGGTCTGGAGATAGTGGCCTCTTCTTTCAAACTGAATGAGTCAACTCCACATTTCGGTCTATTTTCTTGGAACCATTAAGGTGTTTGATCCAAAGGTCAAGGAGTCATTGCTGTCAGACTATATCAATCTAAGACATAATACATCATGAGGTATTTCTTACTTTTGGACTACTACACAGTGACATTTCTCAAAATGACTGAATCCTTTTGCATAAACCCTGACTCAAATCAAATAAATAAGCTGGTAACTACTGTGATACATTAGTTCACTTCCATTCACTAAACTTCAGCTGGACAGAACTAAGGCAAAACTATGGGCACCCCTCCCTTTTTAGCCTCATTCACGCATGACACCTTTCCCAGAATATTTCCAGTGTTTTTCCAGGAAAAAATTCACATGCCAACAAGACACAGAGTGGATTTTCTAGCAATCGCACACTGAAATTTGCAACCTAAAGACCTAATAACAATCCCGGGAATATGCTGAGACGGCAGTGCTGTGAATGAATGCAGTCACATTACTGGGACGTTTTCCTCTGCCACTTTCTTCTCTGCATTCTATTTACTCTCAAACAAAAAGATATGGGTGACAATTTATATTAGGCCTCAAGTCTAACTTGCCTGTTTTTTTTTTTTGTTTGTTTTTTTTTTTTTTTATAAATGTGCTTAGATTTCTGTCAGCCTCCAACAATCTTTAGAATACTACTTCTTCTGTGTTAATTCATTTTTTTCTGATTCCTGTCTTTAGTTACACATTAATGTAAAAACATTCGAAACGAAAACGTTCTTCTGCCGTGTTGTCACACGTGTCCCTTCTGACGTTTCTGATTTTCATGTGCGTTGAAAGTACATTTGGTCTTGACCAACGTTCTACATGCATGACCGTGTTCCGTGTGAACAGATGCAAGGCAAGAATGCTCCAGATTCCAACCGCATGAGAGGATAGACAGAATAATCAACTAATTATGACCAATATGTGAGAGATACCTCGGCAACCAAGCTGATTATTCTCAAATGCACGTTTTGTTTCCAAGATTCATGGTGTCCATCAAGGACATCAAGGCTGGCGTAAACATGACCGGACTGGATTCGATGCTCGAGTGAGAATATCGATAAATTGCTGGTTTCCGGTTTGGCATCTCAGCCATCAAAACAAAAGCGTTCCCTGACAAGTTTTTGATACGTGGTGCATAAATTGTATCATTGCAAAAATCGGTGAATAATCTAATTTAACATCATGTTGAGCTTTGGCGTCGTAGACATGCTGGGACTTTACAAAGACTATTTTGCGTCAACAATAGCGTGTATGACATCACGGTACTGTGAATTAGTACAAAAGGTGATCAAATATTCTGATTAGCTATCGATGCAACAAGTGAGCCGGCAGAAAGGTGACAGATTGATCTTTCCAAAAGCTAGTATACATTAATTACGTATTGTATTCCAAGAGTGCTCATTTCTTGGGCTGTTTGTCTGTCACCCATGGCACAGGTCACCTTTTTGACATTTTGGTCGACTGTAGAACTAATCAAACAAAACAAAAAAAAGCCCCTTTCAGTGAGTCATGCATTCCAGATGAAAATCTGCCATAGATCTAAGAAGAATATCCTTTCGGCCGAAGCGGCTCGTGTCAAAATCCAGCCTATTCTGTCCAGAGACCATGAATGATCCAAATACACGATCACACAGTCCATCAGCATCCAGGGCCCCTGACTGACAGCATCAGGAGCGGGTGGGAAAAACAGCTCTTTTCCACAGCCGGACCCACCCTGCAGGTTAATCCGGCAACGAACAGGACATACATTGCACTGACAGTTAGAAAACATCTAATAATAACAATCTTGAAAATACCAGATTCACACATTTCCACTCAAATGACACTACTTTTACTGCTGTGGATGCCTTGTGAATGGAGGAAGCATATTATGAACGTCAAGGCTACTCTTTGGTTTATTGCAACACGTGAAAATGTCCACTTCTTAAAAGCAAGAGAAAAAAAAGTGAAATATGCGTGGGCTAACTTTTTTTCCCCTCTCAGAATTATGAAAAGAAAAAAAGAAAAAAAAACGCCAGCTGGTTGAGTCTTGTTGCAACAATACCCCGTAGAGTGTGCTATGCTGCACTGCCATCATGAGCTCATTTGCATTAACAGTACGCTTTTCGGTGATTTGGAAGTGTGAGCTAGCGATGTTAATTCATTATTAAAGTAGAGTTGGAGCGATAAATGGGAAAAAACAGCGGTGTCTAGTTTTCGCTGCAAGGCATCTAACGCGTGTATGGGGTGGGCCAACTAGCCAGTGTTAGCTGGGCCAGTCATTATCACACTTCATGTCTGGCGGTGAACTTACTGGAACTACAGAAATGTGACTGTGTTGCTACCCAGGCTGTCGAGACGGGGTGGTTTTATTTCCTGGCTCTTTGGCAGAGGAGCTCTCCCGCGTCCGTCCGCTCGGTTTCTCGTTCGACGTCTCTTCCCCGCTGCTCGGCCGGGACCGCGGCGGCGTTCACGGTACTCGGGCTTGCGGGTCTCCCAAAAAACCCAGCGAGGGAGGCAAGAGAAGCGGACCGGTCTAGCGACTGTTACGGCTCCCGTCTGCAGATGCTGAAAATACCGGACATCTCCCTCTCTCTCTACCCGCTTCGGGTTCGGGTTATTTTACGTCCCGGTGAGGGCGGCTTGCAAAAAGTGGCAATAAGGAAAAGCACAATAGTTACCTTCATATCGTGCACACGGGTGCTGCATTAGCTTGCTGACCTAATTCTGATTTTTTTAACGGCACATTTTTATAATGATCAAACGGCGTCATCATTCAATGTGATACGTCCTGACGTCATTCCTCGGCGACTCTGGAATTAAAAAAATCGGGAAACTTATCGAAATGACATGTTTAAATTGACGCTACCGCTTTATGGCGTGCTGAAAATGTCTTATCTATGTTTCGGGATCGAGATTTTGTTTTTATTTTTGTATGTGTGGCATTAAAAATACTACCGATATGCCGTAAAGTGGTGTTCGCCGAGCGGGCGTTTTGCAAACATGTCCTTACATGACCCGCCGGGCCAGTTATGAGGAGACGTTTGAGGACAACGCTTCGCTTTGAATCCGTGGGATCCTGCCGCTCGGGATCAACTATTCCGGCTTTGTTTTTAAACTAAATTCACTCTAAGCTCCCCCCCGCCTCCCTCCTCCCGTTTAGCACACCATGCCTGTGTGAAATATACAATCACACAAAAAAAGAAAGACGACAGCGCTGGTAAAGAAGTGACATTTACACACGACCGATTTATTGTTTGTATGTTTTTAATAGCAATCACGGGAAAGGCAGCGTTTGTTGCTCGGGTGTGAAAGGAAAAGGACATTGCAGTGTTTAATGCTCCTACTTTGACTTTTGTCGGTAAGGTCAAGGCATTTTTCATTTACAACCAAATGCTCTTGACATACAGATACTCTTAAATACATCTCAACATGTATTACAATGCGTTGAAGAACAGGAGCGCCAGATCAATGTAACACCTCCTGCGGTACAGTACTGAGGACAACTTGTTAAAATGCATGACAAAGGGTGACTCACTTTTACTAGTTGCATTTTTCCCCTCATGATTTTTAGTTATCTGAAAATAGCATAGGGCACTGTATATATACGAAAAACATTTACTTAAATAACGTCATACAAAATTTGCGTTCATGCACAAATTAATGTGCATCTTGATCTCTATGAAAATAGAACCAAAGTTTGTGTATTTACATAGCTGAGAATTGTAGGCGTTAAGGTACATATTCATTCAAAAATAACATTTTTCTTGTAGAAAAGTCAACAGAAGTCTTCAATTTCATTTCCCAACTCCTAAGCAAAGGAAAAAAGGAGAAACAAAGTGCTTTAGTATCATGGCACTATCCACATGCAATTATTCTTTGACAATATATTGACAAGAACAAAACACATGTGATAGAAAAATACTTTTTGATAAAATCACTGTATTGGGTGAAACACAAACCTGAGTGAGAGCAGTTTTGTTGTAGTCAAGTCTATGTCTATAGATGGTCTGACAGAGCAAAGCATAGAGTTTCTCCAACTTGTAGACCTCATAGCCCTCAGTCTTCTGAACAACTCTGTCCAACAGCTCCTAGAGGACAGGTATAATGAAAGCAGTAAAACCTTGAATAAAGCATACATCTGCATTGAAAAAAAGCACACATGGGGAACAATTGAGTCTTCTGCGCCGCATTTGAGACACACAGTGACCCACCTTGAGTTTGCTCTTGTCCACCACCAGACATGTCTCCTGATCCAGGATCTGGAGAGCTTTGTCTCCATCAACCATCTGCTGCTGCTGCACGGTGTTCGTTTGAGACCTTGTTAAACACCTACCACTTCGCTCTGAGACACAGAAGTCGCCACAAAACAAGCTGAAATTTGACATCACTATCTCCAACAACTTGTCAATTGACAAGCAGTCATTACATGCAGAGCCACACAAATGTAAGATGATGCTGGAAGGGGGGGGTAAAAAAAAAAAAGTCAAACCTGTGGCACTGTCCTCCTCTCCTGTGATAGATTCGCTCTCGGCTCTTGATGTGCTTTCAGTCGCCACAACTGTTTGAGCATGACTCTTGTGTTGTACTGCTGCTTCCCTGCTCCCATTGTTCTCCCGTGTTACTGTTTGATATTTGTCAATCCCAGTTCTGCTGCAAGCTTTTTCATTTTCCTCTGTGCTGAACGGTCTCTGATTGTGGTCACCTGTCTCAGAGTGGTTTGCAAGCATTGCAGTAATTTCCCTCCTCGCATCCCCCTTGTTTTGCCCCTTGTTTTCTGACACGTCCACATCCAGGTCCACCTTTTTGGCTTTGTTTTCCTCCTGGCTGTCATTTTCTGCTTTTTTGGTTTTGCATATTGTACCTTTGTTTTCACCAGTTGGACTCATCTCCTGTCTTCTTTCCTTCAGACTTCCCTCTTCCAAAGTGGTCCCAAGACGGTCTTTCGGAGATGTAACAGGCCCTGATTCGATATCAACCACCATCACATCTTCCCTCTCTCCTGGATTTCCCTCCACTCTTTGTGTTGCTGCTTCTTTTGCTGTCTCCTCTTCATCATCTAAATCTTCCTCCTCTTCGTCAGAGCCTAACTGTGCATCATCTCTTGATACATTACACGAAGACTTCTTCTTTGCATATTTACCAGAGGACCAGCGGCTCCTTCGACGTCTCTTCTTTTGAGCTGTAAAGAGCGGAAGGATATCAATATATTTGAGCTTGATTTCTGCAGCTTAAATTATCACTTTTAATCCACAGCTCTTTTTACCTATGTTTCTGGGTGGGGTAACAAAGGAGGTGTTTTTATTGAGTGTAGATGCTGTGGTGGGTATGGTCAGCTCTCTTTGCGGATTCATGTCAGTGACCTTGGCCTCGACATGAGGTTTAGACTTGGGAAGAACATGGTAGAAGGTCGGAGCACATTGTGCACTGGAAAAGTCTGTAGTCATACAAAAAAAGACAACGCAATGCTTCATAAAGTACTTTTTCGTTATCCATTGCTACGAACTAAATTCACTCTGCATCTGATTAACATATTTGACTAAGTAGTCCAGTATATCTGACTAAAATCAAAACATTATTAAAGTCAAGTGTGCAAGATATTTTTATGACAAGCTGACTGCTGGCATATGTCATTGAGTCATATCTGTCCTTCAACAGCTAAGACTATCTTCAGTTCGCCTTCCGGCAGATAATTTACAACTGGGCTAACAGGAATGCGGGAATTACAAATAAATGATCAATATGTTATTCTTGCAGAGCCCCCGCGAATCATAGCTTCATTAACAACTTACTATGACATAGCCACACAAAAAAATGTTACCTCTGCGACTCCGTGACTCTTGGATCTCCTCACAAATCTTCTCGAAATTTTCATCCAGCTCTGTTTTAATGATTGCATGTACAGTATCTTTTAATGCACACGCTCTGTGCCGAATCTGGCGGTCTGGAAGAAATACATCCCATATTGTCTCATTAGTAAATGTAAGAATGAGGGCTTTCCAAGTGAACATGGTAAGTATGTTCTGTCCACTTTATGCACCTGAAGGGTCCCTGTCTGGGTTGTATTCAAGGGCATTTTGCCAGATGAGATCCACATCAAGAAGAAACTCTTTGACTGTCCCATACCGATGGAGATCAATCTTAGTCAGAACTGTTGACAAGTCCATGGGCTGCTTTATCACCTCAGCATAATCCGGAACCTACAAAATGTGAAGGAACAACATTGAAGTTCAAACTTTTTGGGGGAAGGTATTCGGTTGACTTATGGATTGGAACAGGACCAACATCAACTGCATGTATTACTAAATAATCATTACATGTTAGAGTTCAACTTATCTTTTTAAAATTTTGGCATCCCCTAGTGGTGGACAATAATCACAATATGTCCAGCGGTAAGCTGCAAGTGAGAAATCGGTCGATATCAAGACAATGCATAAACGCTACCTCCTCTAGGTCCACAGGCTTTGTGAAAGCCCTGAAGCGCTTATCTTGGGAGAGGCGGTTGGTGACATCGCGCAGGAAGAGGCGGAGCTCTCGGAGAGTGTCTTCTTCCTGCTCCTCCAATTGCTGCGCCTCCTCTTCTGTCAGCTTACGTGGGGGTGGTGGTGGGGCAACAGGGAGTACTTCCAATGCTTGAGGCACTGGTGAAAGAAAAATGAAAGGCTGTAGTCACAGCTGATATATTTATTCAACAATTATTGTCCGTACAATGATAACACTATTGCATGAATGTTGATTTCAATTTTAATCTGGTTTTGAATCAGGCGAGTATATATATATATAGTCAATAAAAAATAAAAAAAAATCAATATTTTTGCCAGAATCGCCAGGATCAAAATCAGGTCAAATCCTCCACCCTACAGTGAAATGAAGTTTAACCAATGAGCCATAAAATTCATTCAAATTCATTGCCTTCATAAAATAAAGATTTCTAAAGAATTATTTTACCAGTTGAATTTTATTTTTCTTATCTAAAGAACAATGTTTAGTAGAAAGTACAATACTTCTCTACCGTTGGTTCAATTGGCATAAGAGGCCACTTCCGTCTGAGAGGTGAATTTTTTTTTTCTAACTTAAACACAAACCTGCTTTCTTTTTAGAGGCCGGGGCTTTGGCAGCCTGATTGATAATCAGATCCTCAAAGAAGTTTCTTCTTTCTCTGCTAGTTGGGACAGGG
This sequence comes from Fistularia commersonii, assembly GCF_037954325.1. NCBI lineage: Eukaryota > Metazoa > Chordata > Actinopteri > Syngnathiformes > Fistulariidae > Fistularia > Fistularia commersonii. Next base: position 4,098,926 of record NC_141294.1, on the reverse strand, counting down.
ACATGGAAAACCTCCCCATATTCAATCCGAAACAACTCTTGAACCTGCAACAAAGACAAGTAAGATATTCTTAAGAATGGTTAAGAGTCTAGCCCTCCACTGAAAACATTACTATAAGAATTCCCCTACCTCTACACTGAGATTTGTATGTTGCAGGCTGCAGGTAGCCAGCAGCAATATTGGAGCAAAGGCAGGGATGGAGCTTAGTAGGCTGAGGAAGGTTGCTCTTAAAGCAGGACCCACTGTTTCCCACCACTGTCCAATGTTAGGGATGTAAAGAATACTGGGAGATGTCCGTTTAGCTTCAACAAAAATCTACAATGCAAGTTACATCAAATTATTAGTATACAATGCACAAATATTGCCAAAGGCTGGGGAAAAAAAAACATGATGTTAGATTTCACAGGTTAATTGATTAGTGCATTTTCATCCGCAGCATCCATTAGAAAAGGAGGTAGGGCCCATGAACTACAGTCTGCTGCAGCCATTTGACCATTTAGGTTTACTGAAATGAACACGATGAATTTGACATGGCTGGAAGAAACCGAGCGAAAGGAATGAGTTTTAGTTTTGTGAATACCCTGGTTGGTTTTGGTCTGTGGGTTGGGTTAGTTAAATGTAAGTGTAGAGTATATTGCTTCCTCCAAAAATCCATCCAATAAATTACTGTGCAACAGACTGCACTTCTGATTGCTTGTTTGTGGTATCTCCTTTACCTGGGCACAGGTCTCTTCTGGTGCAGTCGCACTGGCTCCAAACAGCACTGCCATATCCAGCGTGTATACTGTGAATTTCTCTAGAGCATGAAGGACAGCAGGAGCCAGATGTGTGCTCTGACCGGAGCCTGGTCGGCCCTCTAAAAGCAATCTGGGTCGGTAGGATGTTGGCTGGCTCAATACACTCCTACACAAAGAAGAGAAAACTCATTCTAAGAGAAGGTTGTCATATTAAACTGCCTAAATGATCACCATAAAATCAACAGCAAACAATTTTAAAGACACCCCATGTCTCATGGAGTTAAAATCTAATTGAGTGCAAGATGAAGGTCTTGCACTCAAGACTGATCTTTTGAAAAATGGTTCACACAATTTTAAAATTGAGAAAACAAGATGAATAGGACAGTTCAACAAAAAAAAAAACAGTATAAATAAAGTTCTCAAATAGGACAAGATATAACAGAATTAACATAACAATCTAAAGTGATGACCTTATAATTCATAACCAACCTATTAAGGTTGAGAAGTCCATTAGAAGCAGTTGTATGTTGTGAGTTCGGTCTCCCAGAACAGTCATCATCACTCAACATCAGGTCATCCTCAAACCCATTGCAGGGCTGATCTGTAAATACACCGCAGCTTTATACCTGCTGTTTTAATGAACCAGAATAGCAGCCTCAACTTCTTATCTCTAATTCAATATGTAGGGAACTCAAAGTGTAAAGTTTAATGACATGTGAACAAATTCAAATTGAGAGAACTAAAAAGGCAAGACTGTACCATGCTCTCTCCTCCTCTTGAAGCCCTGCTCAGCATGAGGGAACACTCTGCTAACCGTGTGGAGGATTTCCTGCAGGGTTGCACCCAGCAGAGGACCAATGACAGGTATCAAAGCCTTGGCAGGTGACACGACGGCTCTAAGAATCAAAAACGGGGATTTACTGAACAGCGATAAGCAAGAACATGCGCTTTACTTAACTTTTTCAGTTTTACTTTTTGGTCCAAACCAAAGTGGTCATACCTCTGAGCGGCTGGCACCATCTTAGACATGGCAGCCATGAAGTCCTTGTTTGTGATGATGATAGAATTCACATCAAGCAAGAGTTTTTGTGATGAGGAGTAAATCTGTGGGTAGCAGCGTCGTAGTGCACACAGTGCTGCCTCTGAGCACACCGCCTTGATGTCTGCACCACAGTAGCCTACCGACATGACAGAGTATTGTTGGGCCATTGTTAGAGATAATTTTACAAAGACACTTTTGATTGGCCAAATTTTGACAGATTTTTCCAGCAGAAATTGAAATGTTCTAAATTTATTTGTATCCCAAGTTGTTCAGTTAATATTATTCCTACAAGGAAGCTCAGTTGGAAGATAATGTGTATTTTTCCGAGGTGCTGGAATTCAACATTTGTGCATCCATGTATTTAAACATACCAACACATTTATCTGCCAGCTCCTCTAGAAAGCCATCGGAGGGCACGGGAGTCCACTGTCTTGTGTGGATCTTCAAAATGTCCTTTCTCGCCTGCCATGAAAGGTATATCACATTTCCACCAAAAAGTTCAATGTTCTGATGGTTTAAAATGTCATCCATTAACCGGTATATCAGATTAATCTTAAGGATACAGATATTGGAAACTGTAATTTTAACCCTAAGGGGCTGTAATATGTTACAGTATTAAACTGTCCACTATCTTATTGACAATGACAAAGACCTCTTTATATACAGTTATATTTCACCTCTCTGTCCGGCAGCCCAAAGAGGAACTCTCTGTCAAAGCGTCCGGGCCTTCTGAGTGCAGGGTCAATAGAGTCCAGTCTGTTTGTGGCACCTATCACAACAACCTCTCCTCTACTGTCTAGTCCATCCATAAGAGCCAAGAGCGTCGACACAATGGAACTACAGGGAGCGAGAGACTGCGTAAGTTGTCTGAGCATATGACTGGTCCACCTGGTGAAATGCAAGGCGATCGGAGTCACGCTCACCTGTGGATTTGATCTTGCCTGCTTGATCTGACCGGAGCCAAACCATCAATTTCATCGAAAAAGATGATGGATGGACGCATCTGATATGCCTGCAAAACATTAAAACAAAAAACAATAACAAACAAACAAAAGAAAACATGACTTCAGATCAGTTGCACCTGTCAGGGCAGTGTGTTCACTTGGGGGTGTCTGCTAATATTCGTTCTGATTTGTCTGGTTAAAAATAGAAACAAATTTGAAATGTGACAACAACTAAATACTCTCAACAGTGTACAGTTTGTTAATAGCTTGTTTTACCTGGTCAAACAAAAGGCGCAGCTGTCTCTCAGATTCTCCCACCCACTTACTGAGGCAATCAGCCCCTTTTCTCATAAAGAAGGAGACTTTTCTTTCCCCCTGACTGCATTCGTTGGCCAGAGCTCTGGCTACAAGGGTTTTCCCTGTTCCTGGAGGCCCATAAAATAGACAGCCCCTAAAAATCAAAATGAAAAACCAACTTAAAAATGTCACCATTGTTTAATTGCAATCCAGCAAAATTGCAAGGCAATCTTAAAATTAATTAATACAGCAGGTATGTTAATTAACAAACGTTATCATGCAATATGATATTAACCTTTTTAGAATTACCAATCATCTAACACCGTTTACCTGGGAGGCTGGATCTTGAACCTCTCAAAGACTTCTGGGTAGAGAAGAGGGAAGACCACCATCTCCTTTAGTGCTGAGATGTGTCTACTCAAACCTCCAATGCTGTCAAAGCGGACCTGGATAACAGGTGGTGTTAAATCAGATTTTTGTCTCACCACTATAACTAATTACTGTAATTAAAAAAAATCACATGCTAAGGTAAATTTTTCTTTGACAGCAATTACCATTCTAAGTATCAGAAGTATGTCATATTTAGTGGCATGAAATGTGTGCCTGATCAGCTCAGTATAGGTATTTTAACAATCATGTAAACATACAATTAATCAAGCAGGTCCATTCAAACACATGCTGTGCCATGGCACTTACATTCACAAAAATATACTGCTCAAAAAAATAAAAGGAACACTTGAACAACACAATGTAACTCCAAGTCACACTTCTGTGAAATCATAGTGTCCACTCAGGAAGCAACACAGATTCATTTTGACTTGTTTTAAGGACATTACATCAAAGTTGGATCAGCCTGGAGTGTGTTTTTACACTTTAATTTTGAGTGTGATTCCTAATCCAGACCTCCATGGGTTGATACATTTGATTTCCATGGATCATTTTTGTGTGATTTTGTTGTCAGCACATTCAACTGTGTAAAGAGCAAAGTATTTCATAAGAATATTTCATTCATTTAGATCTAGGATGTGTTTTTTAAGTGTTCCCTTTATTTTTTTGAGCAGTGTACATACAAGGATAGAATATTCCTCTAATCATCCCAGAGGGGAAATTTCATGTGGCAACTAGACATGAATTTCTTCACTTGAGGACATTTTACCCCTCATCCAAGAGGCTTCTTCAGTTCTGAATAGAACAACAACTGACTGACTTCAGATTGAGTATGTAATACCTTAAGCCAGAAAAGGATTTGCGTAAAATAAATAAATACTAATTAACTCATTCATTATCTATACTGCTAATCCCCCAGTCAGGGTAATACTAGAGCCTATATCAGATGCCATTGGGTAAGAGGTAGGGTACTCTGTGAACCCTTTAACATTTGATCACAGGGGCACATTTAAACACATAAAACCACTCACTCTCTCATTCACAGGCCTGGGCAATTTAGGGTCTCCAATAACCTTGCTGCATGTTTGTTTTGCACTAGAACGTGCAAACTCCACACAGAAAGGCCTCGAACCAGGAACTCTCCTGGTTCTCCCGATGAGGAAGAAGCCCTTACCACTGTGCCACCATGCTGCCCAGATGAATAAAAATGTAAAGAATCTGTGTTTTGTGGCTTGGTGTAAGGCTGATTAAGATCAAACACCACAAAGACATGAAAAATCTGCATTTTTATTTATTTCTCGGAGAGGCCTAAGATTACAATCTATAAAAGGACAGCTTCCTTACCGTCTTGTCAATGTGCATGGGGTCCACATCAGCAAGGCTAGCACCAATTTTCAGTCTGTCCTTTTGGACCCCCAGGAGATCATCCTTTACAAGGTTCATAGGTAGACATCTGCACAATATCAAAAGCATAATTAATGGGACTGATTTTATGGCTTTTTTCTTGCTAAAAATCATATAAACCATTGTAGGTGTTTTTTTTTTTCTTTTCTATAGTCATGATACATAATACATCGGCAGCTCTCCGTTCTGCCTGTATTCACCTACCTGAGTGTTATAGTTTATACTACATGGGTTGTGGAAAGTAAAATCTAATTACCATTTTGTTTCATAGAGATGTTTGCAGCACAATGGCTGCTGCTCCTCTCACCTGTTGACTGACCTGCTCCTGTTCTTACTTCTCCTTCTCTGGAACGTCTCATCATCTGAAGAGGAGGATGTGGAGTCGCTGCTGTGGATGGCATGTCTCCTCCTGTTAAAATTATGAAAAAGCACAAGCTTGAATGCAATCTCTATGGTGACCACAAGCTATTAATAAAATAAGATATTACTCTCCAAATCAACTGAAAATATAATTCACTGACAGCAAAAAATACCGTAAGAACCAATTTCTGAAAAATAAAGAGAGATATCCACCTTGAACTTATCCATGATTCATACTGTGACTGTAGTAGTTATAATACATGTAAACATTGACACATAAATGACTGATACACTAACCAAACAAGGCAAACAGAGTGCTTAAAATATACAATAATAGATAAATCATTTCCAGGGAGTCTTCTCATTACAGGAATCCGTCACTTTTAACACTGGAAAATAGCAACTGTCCACTGAAAAAAATGGATCTCTGGAAGACCTAAGTTAGTCACTTGGTCACATATGCTGTTCAAGGATTTAAAAGGCATACCCTTCTACAGGTACACCCTGGACCAGTTGACTCTTTCATACAACTAACTAATCACCCTTTTGTAACCACCAATAGACTACATTTACAATCCATGCCTCGAATGATTCAGCTATGCTTGTTTTCACCTATGTTCTTCTGTTTGGATACGTGTCACAAAAATGTAAGTTAAGATAAACACGTGGAATTAAATAGATCCATTTATGGCTCTAGTTGTATGGACATAAATCAAGATAATAACTGAACATTAATGAATTCATAGGTCAACTACACATATATTCATAACTGGGGAACAATAACAGATTTTCTCATTACTGTGCCTCTGTGCACCACCTCTAAATTTCAAATAATGGCGTTAGAATGACAAATTCACAACAGGATTTAAGAATTTGTTGTCCTTTTTAGGAATCACAGCGATTTTTACTTACTTTTTTCCATTTTCAAATTCGGCTGTCCAGAAAACATTCATCAATTTAATAATATCCATAAATTCTACAAATATTTTAGAAAAGTAACAAAGATAATTCTTGATTACTAGATACTAAATCTGCAATTGGTCTACTTTATTTCCTGTTGTGGGCTAGAAATCACTGAAAAAAAAACTATTACGCCACAATTTTGTAAACAGTCGCAACTTCTCAAGACTGTCCATGCTTGCTGCAGAGGAAAATGGTGAATGTGCAATAGAGATTAAGGGCTCCTGCATGTGGACACACTGAAGTGACCTGACATTTCTGAAAGCATAAGCAGAACTGTATCCACTGAAAATGTTACTGGTTCTGTTTACTTCCATGTCAAATATGGAAAGTAGATGTACAGCAGTAAAACAATGCCCAATGATAAATGGATACTGGCAACAAATAAGAGCTGTGTATCAATACCTGTTGTGAAAAGGCAGCCTAAAACCTTCACATATAATACTATTAAAATATTCCACCAACCAAAACCATTGTTAAAAGGTGCAAATTAAAGTAATTCACTCAAACGTAGAAAAAAAAGGATAATCTTACCTGTCAGAACTATTCCTGAATGTGGAAAGAAGAATATTTGAAAAAAAAGAGGAAAAAAGGAAGTTTGGGAGGGAATTTAACTTGGAACAAATGCTTAATAATACTGAAGAGTATTATGAACAGTGAGTGGGCAAAGAATCAACTTTGGTGGAAAAAAGTATTTTAGTGCTATTGATGCATTGAATCGTGTTTTTTTTTCTTAATTGTGTAATTGATGCTTTCATATCCATCTGCAACCAGTATGTTTAGATTTTAAATCCAGGAAAAAGTCATGATTACAACTAACAAAGTACACAATTTTAATTATTATCAAAAATACCAATAGCAATTTTAACAAAAACTGATCCATCGAAAACCTCAATGTTTGTTTAAGTTGGCTCTGTTTTACTTTTAATTCTTTTACTATGCTTTTGAGTATACTATACTGGGAGGCTTTCAATGCAGACCTTTTTATCTACAGAATGTTAAAAATGTTGGCTCATGCTTAATCTTTAAGTCCCAATTGCACCCCCTTCATTCTGAGGTATGAATTTCATGACTGCATGAAACTAAAATAGCAGCTTCTGCCCTCTAGTAACCAAATTGAAACATCAACTGTTTCAGGACCATTGATTACCCCTCGGTAATGACTGTCTGACTGCCAAGACAGTAAGAGTCAGGATAAGATACACAAAGAAAAAAATGAGAGCAACTAGAAAGTGCAATCAATTTCTAAATGCATCTGAATCCACAAATAATAATGATTACATTTAAAACAGTCATGTCTAGTTGTGATTCTTGTCGAAATCTTCTTGTCGTGTCAAGTGGACTTGAATTTCCTCACTTAAAGACGTTTCACCCCTCATCTGAGAGGCTTCTTCAATTCTGATGACCTGTGAGGGTTTCCGAACATAACTGCAAGGGTTTTTGGTGGGTCTAGGTCACGGTGGCTTGTTATGTGAATGTATTTTACATAACAAGCCACCATGACCACAACAAACCACAACAAGAAGATTTTGACAAGAATTCACCATGATATGGATGACTGAGAACTACCAGACATGTCTTGTTGTAATGTACTTGCGCTGCCTATAATTGAATGGCCGGAGTCCTGTACTCGAGCAATTAGAAAATTAGGTAGAAGGTATTAGTCTAAAAGGTTCTTTCTTTCACCAGAAGTTTTGATAAACTGAGCTTTGGCAAAACAAAAAATGTCCATTTGGAGATTATTAGTTGAATGCATAAGGGTAACAGTAAAGATTGAACATTTGCTTTGTAAATACACATTTAAGAATGATTGTTTGCATGTGCCTGCTATGGAAACTGGGACAAATCAGAATCTGTTTTCAAGCTGAGCTTATGATAAGTCATTACTAACCGGCTAGTCCTCCTCCTGTTGTAAGGGCTCCTTGGGGCTGTGGAGGTGAACCTGAATCTCTCTCTAGTAGGAGATGAGTGGCCCTTGAAGTACATGCAGCGCTTCCTGGGCTCTCTAGGTTCTGTCAAAACATGAATGAACTTTGTCAAACCAACAATTTCAGGAAAATTGTTAAGATAATGCTCATAGTTTTTCAGGATCATTAAGTTGTTTTGTTTAAAGATTGGCAAGGGTCTACTGCCAAGAAAGAAAGCTTTGGCAAGCGTCTATGAAATCACTGCAATGTCACTCTGAGGGTCAAATTTTCTGAATCAGTGTTAATTAAAAGTGCTGGTTTTTGACAGCACACTATAGAGACTGGAGAGTTGCTGGAAGGGGAATGGGCTGTTTTTGAAGTCATGAAGAGTCCACGGGAAAGGCAAGCTGGTATTCTGAAATTCTGACATGACTGACGTGATTACTCACCTTCAAAACTGCACATGAATCTAAAAATCAAAATTCACTTTTTGGAATGTTAAGATTACAATATGGACTTGGTAAAAAAATAGATGAAGCGATCGGAAAAATTATAGATAGCTTTCACAGCTTTAGGAAATTCTGAATGAACAGTAGCAGTACCATTCTGTGCTGCCTGGTAGCGAACCACAGTCTTTCTCTGTCTGAAGTCATAACGCCTCTGGTTTTCCCCTTCTTCGACATCATCGTCGTCGTCGTCATCTTCATCTTCATCTTCATCTTCCTCCTCCTCACCATCCTCCTCTTCTTCATCATGATCATCCTCATCTTCTGCTGTTCATTCAAATAAAAAGTAGATTCATATATAAAGCAGTTAAATGTTAATGTTGTCAAAATCTTCATGGACAAGTGTATTCACAGTGAGGTCCACAGTATGGACACAGTAATTTGCACACCGGAATTAGGATTATTCGGCCAGAAATTATTTGTTTTACCTAATAACAACAGATAAAGAGATGAAGGGCTCATAAATAATGTCTATTAACTGTATTAGACCAACATGGTTGCAGAAAGGTATTTAATTTAGCACATCATTGTTCTGTGTAGCTAAAGGCTACATAAATCAAGTTGATTCCATAGTTGTTTTGGTTTATCAGTACTGTGTAGAGCCATTGATTGGTACATGCACAACATGCATTATTTGAATGGAGGGGGGGAAAGAGAAATATATTTTAAAAATACCAATGAGCCATAGAAAGAAACAATTGTTTTATCGTAAATATTGAATGCTGAAGTGAATCAATAAACATTTTTTAATGACTTCAATGTGCCTAAGAGTTTCTGATTCCACCTAAAACTGCATTGTTTATAAAAGTGAGTCCTCTTGGCTTGTGATATATCAAACTGAGGGCAAAAACTAATAGTAGCTCTTTCGTTGAGTACACATGAGGTGATATTTAGCCAAGATTTTATCAGTAACTGCTGCAGCCACACAGTGCAAGCGCATATTCATACATCTAAAACAATATACATTGTGTTAACTATTAACTTACTTTTTTTCGACCCTTAACAGTGTTCTTTACATTGTTTTACCATAATCCATCTCACCTTGGTTTTCCTCCTCTGTGTCTTTATTCTCCACTTTGTTCCTTAGAGATCTTCTCATTCTTCCCCTGGTATACATCCCCAGCTAATCATACATAATAAATTCTAATTAACTCACATGAAAACTCAGAATGCTATAATAAAATGGTAAATATCAAATTTATTGAGCCAGAAGGGTAACATTTTTAAAATGTTAATTACCTGTTCTTCAGGGTCTCTGTCTCTGCCCAGTCTACGTCTCATCTTCTGCATATCATCCATCTTTTGGAGAACAGCCTCAGCAGTGCTAAGATGCAAGCACAGGAAGAATTTAAACAATTTGAGTTATCAACACTACTTTTTATTGCTGAACCTGCCCCCAAAAAATCAGAAACCTGCAAAGGAGGAGAATAGGTTTGGAGCAGAGAGCAACCAAGATGTGGTAGATCTTCCTGTTAAGCTTTAATAGATCGGGAAGAATTGTTTTTGACGACAGCGCATGAGATATGCTGTATGCTGTACACAGTCACTCACTGTGGGACTTTGTTGTTAGATATTCCTTTCTGACATCACAACGGGAAAGGGGGCTGAGGGGGCTTATGAGGGCCCTTAATGACATCAAATCATTACAAGCTACATTTTTTTTTGCTCATTCATCAGTCTCATGGCTGATCTTGACATCCTTCAGAATTTAAGGAAACCACGACTTCTAGGTAGTCGAATTGAGCATCATAAGCCATACTGTGTGGGAATATTTACTGACGTCATGTAGCAGTTGGGAAATGAGACATTCATGCTCTGTTTAGGGTGTCAGCTATCACCACGGTTCATTTCTAAGGATCTACATTCTTCATTGGAAAATTTGTAAGCTTGTTGGATGGGATATGTATTCATTATTGGTAATAAAAAAAATTCAATACAGACACCATTTTTGCAGATTTTTCTACACCCTGGTAGCTCATGGTTTGGGGAAATAATTGACCAAAAGTAAGAAAAATAACTTGCTGCCAAATTAAATGTCATAAAGTAAAATAAATCTCTGCATTAAAGTATGTAAAACACAAAATTGCACATTTTTACATCAACTTTGACCCTTGCATATAAATTAGCTGCTATTCAACTAATGCTAAACCCAAAACAGAGCTTTATTACAATGAAAACTGAAGTAAATATGCATTTAAATTGCTGTCACTGAACTACGCAGCCCAAGGCAGCATGCCAGCAAAGGAGATGGGTGGTGACAGCATGCAGTCAATTTAGGGCGATGACAGGTGGGCTGTTAGTGGGAAATGCAGAGTACAGGAAAGACGGGTAGGTGTGAGAGAAGAAAAGGAGGAAAGGGACAAGATGATTAAAAAACATTTTGAAACTGAGCGGGAAGATTTTTGAAGGAGGTGTGGAGAAAGAGGGCCATTAAATTAACTTACAAGAGGAAAAATCAGAGAAGTTTACATAAATGCAAGAGAAAAGGAAGATTGGAACCTTAATAACATGTGACTTTGAGGCGTGGTTGGAGAAAGTCAAAAAAGAAATTATGAATGTGCAGCTCTGTAGGAGCATGAGACTGTAACTTTGGGGGCTGCATGGAAGGGAGTTCCCATCAGTGTCAGTACAAGCAGGTTTCTGGAGAAACCTAGAGTGAGAAATGGCTACTTATGAGATTGAAAAGGTGACATGAGGAGAACAGTTAAGAAATTAAGATATGAAACTGGTATATTGCTACGGTTTCGGTTACATTGATTAGATCTGCAAAAAGAGGAGAAGAAGACACTTGACAGTTGTGGTGGAGAGCACAAGTGTTAAAAATTAAGTAAGGGAGTATGACCTTAATGCTACAACTGTGAATGTAATTACCAGTCCCTTTCAGAAAAACACTGAAAATCCATGTTTCTGCCCAGTAGTGACCAAAAGAAGTGCAGGATAATTTTAGATAAAAATAGGAGTGACAAAAGGACAGATGTTAATACAGGCTATTATATATTACCCTGCACAGTGCTGTGTGAATAAACATTACACAGAATTTGTGGAACAGCTTGTTTTAATTAAACTGTTTAAAGATGACAAAACCAACGAGGCTAATAGCTGAACTCACTTGGTGATCAGACGGTCATAAAGCACTGACTGATTTCGGGAATTAAGTTTGTATCTGGTGAGTCGGGAACTACGGCGAACAGAACGATCCTCCTCTTCCCGGCTCTGGAGGTTAAAACGGCATCTTTTGGCAGTGGAGGATTCCTCAACTTCAACTGGCACATCTTGAACAATAAAAAACATTTCTTTCAGCAGTTTATGAAAAATCTTAAAATACTAGTCTGACAGAGTTGCATCGTGAGCTATGTCATTGAAAAGAAAAGAAAACGGTTTAACATAAGGTAGTTGGCTCCTACTCACCATTGGATGCTTTTCCTTCCCTCTGTAGCCTGGAGGATTTTCTGAAGAAAATAAAGAATAGCGTCACCCCATAATTACTCAAACAACAGAAATTCAGACTGTAATTATTGATTTAAAAGGAATCAGAGGTGTTTCATTCTAAACATTTTTAGTATTTCAGCAGAACTTTAAATACCATAGTTAATTTTATGCAGTGCGACATCAGCAGACAGCAATCAGAATATAAAATTATGTCAAAATTGAATAAGCATGTTGAATGAAAATGACAAAACTGTCCCTTACAAAAAAATTCAGTAATTAAATCAATGACTGTTGGGACAATGGTAGTTTTGAAGCGCTAATGCCATAAGTGTCGGGTTTTTAATGACTACATTAACACCCCTGGTAGTTTTCCTCTATTTGAGCCAAGAGTCAATGGGCACAGAGAACAGTGATTTATACAGATTCATTTGTGATTGTTGTAAATGATTTGACTCTAATATTCTTTACACCAGAATGAATAATAATTTATTTGTATGTATGACAAACATGAGAAAGTTACAAATGAGAGGGCCATTATTTTTCCTGTGCTCATTGATTATCAAATGGTATAGACTTTAAAAAAAATAAAAGCACTTGGGTGTCTGCTGATAAGAATTAAATATTAGTATTGTAACTCTTTGTATTACCTGGTACAGCAACCCCTTGCCTTTTCTTCACTCACAGGGGTGCTGGACTTGGGTTCCATGTCATCGAAGGAGGTCTCTGACTTGAGTCTTTGGCCCCTGGTCCTTGAAGTGTGAAGAGAACTGTTTCCATCCTGCTTCATCCCACCATGTCCCTAGCATAAACACATCATGAGTTTATCATAGAAATCAATAACAATTTCATTAGGTGTTAATTTATACCTGCTCAATAGAACTTTGAACTCAAGTTTACCAGGGGAATTCTAAGCTTAACATCCAGGTCTGTGAATGATGGAAAACTCAAAGTAAATTACAACAATGAGATTCCCCTCAATAAGTGAATATATAAATAGTTGTTAATATCATTTTCAGTAAGCTGACACTGTATTTTTCAAGTAGCAAAAACTTACATGTTCCTACATGTCAGGATGCATGGATTATTTCAATTAACCAAAAATGCCTTTGTTTATGTGTTGGAATACCATATAATTAATCTTTAGCAAAGCAGTCGATCTCGTGACAGAAAGCAGAGTCTGATTCCTTTTTATCTTGGCTTTTCTTGGGTCACTAAAACATTATCAATCCTACGGAGGCTGCTGCTAACCACTGTCCCAACACTCAGTTAAATAAATGGTCCTACTGTGTGTCTCTCCATTAATGATTTGAATAAGGTCAGATCCTGAGAGTCAGAGAAAATGTTACAGAAACAAATAAGCTATTAACACATTCACTCTGTTGAATATATTTTTTCAAGGGGAATACGTGAGTACATGGCCTAAACAACAAACTGTTTAGATTTCATCCTATGGAAACTGCATTGTGATGTGATTTACAAAACAGTCCACCAGCCTGCAAAGACAGACGTGTTTCTCCTAACCGATTACATATAAAATTAACACAATCGGAATTATAGATTATGAGACTGCACTCATGCTCAAGTTAGCTATGAACTTCAGATAAGTGCATAACTGCACTGATTGAGGACTGTGGATTCGAGCCAGCATCCCTTAGATTCAAATCACAGTAAGGGGAGTATAAGCAACTTTAGTTTCGTTAAAGCTATGAATCCATCCTAGAAATAAATAAAAAATAAATAACTACATACGTAAATAACCTAATCGAATCTAAAAATGTAATTGTTGAAGCAACTCCACAACTCATGTCGCATTTATGAAACTGACTTGACGAGGGTACTAACAACCAGTTGGAAGTCATACGATTAGTTTGATCATTAATTACAATATAATGTAGTATCAAACATTTTCATTATTTGGCCTCGAAAAAAAATGTTGAACTAACAGTTGAAACCTACATGATACAGCAAAACTACTTCAAATGAAAAAAGACTGGGGGTTCTTTGCTGAGGGACATTATGGGTGATGGCTAATCTGTCACTGTGACAAAGTGACCAGGCAGCCCGTTTAGTTAGCTATGCAGGCTAGCAAAATAACAGCAACTTAAGCTTGCGTTTCTAGAATGTATACGAACAACATATGCTAACTGTGTTATTAGACGAGTTGTATGTGTGAAACGCGCTCACATTCAGTCTGCTGTTCTCGAGGCTGCTGAAGCTGTGTTCCATGCAGCGGGAGGACCGGGTCAGCCGGGCGGACTTTCTCTGCGACGCGGGAAGAAGGGACAGAAACTCGGAGCTGGAGTCCAACTCCATCGACCTCCTCTTCGGAGTTGATGCTATACGCTCAGCTCCAACACCACCGCTGCTGCGTAGTATCACCATGTTGGCTCCCAACGATGTTATAGATGCATTCACGGAGGACAATCCACTGCTAATCTTCGATAAGCATATGTTAGGTCGATTATTTATGTCCCACGACTATAAGAAAGCTGAACGTAGACATCCACCAACTGACAAACACGACTTCCTCTCAACCCTTGATTTCTGGCGCCACAAACGTCATCGGAGGTCCTAGGATAACGTTGTATGGCCTGCCGCGCAGAAAAATAGTCCCGCCATCAAACACCATGAACGTTGTCAAATCCATCAAGCGACACATACTTTTGTTATTCGCGGTAGACCCAATATTCTCCTAGTTGTTATTATGTTTATTGTAGACACACTTTATCGGTGAGATCGAGGTTTGTTAATATCTAAAAAAACAGGCGGAGGGATACACGCATTTTTGAAAAGGTGTTCCAGCTCATGTTCACGCGCGCATTTAAGTAGAACACGGGACTACCAATGGCAGCGCTGTGTCACTGTAAACGTTAAGATGACGTAACAATGAAACCGCGTTCATATAAAAGGTCAGACACATCTTAAACTCAAACATCCTTTATTCGGATACGTGACTGTTACCAGGAGAGAAAAATACAAATTCAAGAACTATTCCAAGTCAGAAAAAACGTACATAGTGTAAAACTGCTGTCCAGGCATCCTATTCAAGTAAATTCTCAAGTTTCCCACTAGACCTTCCCCTGTGACTCCTAATGTTGATGCACTTTTCAGGTTTGTCCAGACACAGCCTTGAAGAGATCACGGGTACTAAAACACAATAACACTATTGTGAGACAAGGTTTTGTGTTATCTTCAGGTTCGGGATTAAGAGAGAGGCTTGAGAGTTCACTCAGTAGGTCCCACAATTCTTTTCTTATGTGCAGTAGCCAACCAAAGTTCATGGAGCAGAGTGTTATTTAGACAGAAAATGCCAATTAGGTTATTATGCTAATCACTAATGAGAGCATATTAAGTACGTCCGTGGAAGCCACAAAATGACACAAGGGCTGTAGCTTTCATTAAATGTCATAGCATCTTAATTTTATTGAATAATGAGGGATACATTGTGGAAAATATTCTGAGTTTTATTGGAATTTAACCATAGCACAACTGTATATGAATTACTTTTTTGTATAAAACCATGGGCTACTGCGCTAGAAAGTCTGTCTTGGACCTAGGCTGAAGGGCTCCATCTCTGGATAGGGCCTGTTCAGGCAATGGCAGCCAGGTAGTCTTTCACCTCAGCTGGGGTGAGTCTTTTGAAGCCGGCTTCATTGCAGATTCCCACCTCAATGTTCTCCTCTGTCATCTGACCCTCAAAACTTTCCTGAAACCAAAGATTGTTGAGTGTAAATGATTGTAAGTGAGAAACACTGTACAACAGGGATCAGAGGTAGCAGCAGGGAGAGAACACAACCATGCGCAGCATATTTTGGTTACCTAGCACAACTATGAAGAAACTGAATGATGACCCAGCAGAGTTTCTGCTCATTCAGCAACAGAAATATAAGAGCAAGGAACAAAACACACCCTCTCTCTAATGTGGGTGACAACTCTTACATCAAAACTTACAAAGAATAAAAATACAAAATAATGAAAAACTTAAGCATACCCATTTCCATTCCTTTCTAAGGTAGTACTGCTCGTAGGGCAGTCGCTATCAATTTTAATGCACTGCTAGTATGACAGTGCTAATATGAATCAAATGTATTGTGGAAATTTGGGACAGACTCATATCTGTTAAGTATTCAATTAGTTTACCTTTAATGTCAAGATGGCAGTGTGGATGGCATCTTCCAATTCCAGGTCATTATTATACCTGCCGAAAAAAAAACCAAAGTCTCAACAAATATGAACTGCTCCCCCACCCTAACTGCTCCCCTGGCGCTGCTCCACAACTGCCTTCTGCTCCACATTTATCCATGATGAGTTAAATGCAGTGGTCAAATTTCACTGATGTTGTGCTCGACTTATAATTGAATGTAACAATAAAGGTCTTACTTATGTTAATCAAAATATTTATAAATTCATGGACAAATTGCTATGGTTGATGTTGATATTAAAATTTGGAAAATTAATGTACGACACACCGTAAGCTCAGCTTACAGATCGACACATGGTGCTTAACATTGAAAAGGCTTTAAATAGTTATTTACCTTTTTTCAAGGAATGTTTTTCCATTAACATAGTTCTTTCCCATGGCTGTGGCTTTCCAAGCAAAATATGCACCCTGCCAATCAGAGACAAAAATAAAAGTTGGTTTTACACATTTTTATGGTTCGTATTCGGATACACATGTTGAATGAAGATCATTATTTTTTTTTACATAGAGAAAATGAGAATAGAACATACAGATGGATCTGACTGGAACAAGTACGGGTGGTCTTCATCCCATCCAGCTATCAGCAAAGACACACCAAATGGACGCACTCCACTGAAACAGGAAAAAAAATATCACATGACTGATGACAATATACCACTCACACCATCAAAGTGATTGACGCTGATTTATTTTTTTTATACCAACCCAGATTGCGTGTACTCCTGCATGACAGAGGCCACTCGCTGGACAAGCTGGCCTGTGGGAATTGGCTCTTGATAAACCAGAAAGTATTGTTGAGCCAGCTTTCTGGCTCTTCGGACCAAGACCCTGAAAAAAAAAAAAATCATCAACCAGATTGTAAAGTCTGGAACAAACACATTCTGTGTAGAACTTATAAGGTATTACTGATAAACATTTGAAATTAATCATCACTTTAATGTTTGTTGAGGAAATACTATAAATGCGACTGAAATTTCATACAAAAAGGCCAACTGCTAACTACTACTGTTTGTATCTAAATGCTAATAATCCCCACCTATAGTCAGGTCCCATGCCGCTGTACACCATGCCTATGTGCTTAGTGATAGGCTCCACTTTATGGACACTTTGCTCATCATACAGAATGGACTTCTGCTTCTTCTCTGTTGCCAGGACAACCCCATTGGAAGCTGAAAAGTCAGTGTTTTATCACAATTAGTTTCTCAGAGCATCTTTGAGATACAAATGCTGATGGATGTGACTCCTGTGCTGCTTAAATAAATCAACAGAGTTCAATTTTAATTCATCTGGAATATTAGTGCACCCTTTACAACTGTGAAAAACACTGAAATGTATAGCTAGGGACAGGTAAGAGGTTTAACTATTTAAAGTCCTTCAGGTACTTATAATATGTGATGTCCAAAGTACTTAAGAACTACTAAATCCAATCCAAACATGCTAAAAGTACAGGCAATACACTTTGATTCCTCTTTTCCACATTGCTTTACAATTTAAAATAATTACAAAGAGGGACAAAATATCGCAATTGTATTGCTTTTTGGAGATTCAAACAAGATAACAATGAAGGTTTTCATGTTCAATCAGAATCATATTATAGCACTTGAAAAAAACCACTGATGAGCTTAAATATGCTTTTACTAAACGCTAAAAACGATAATCAATAATAATCATGAAAAGTGTAAATCATAGACAAGCGTTCATAATCAACAGCTAGTTACCTACATATGCCCTGAAATGCGAAGACTTCGTACCTTTTATGCCCACCGAAGGAGCTCCTGCTGCTACAGCTGCCAGCGCATACTCAATCTGGACCAATTTACCCGATGGGCTGTTGACAGTTGCACAGACCGATATATTATAATGATGAATGGCGTAGCGGTAATTGACAGTCAAAATTTTATTCTTAATTGTGATGGTCAAATTATTACTGTGACGAAAATTAAACTAGATGAAACTGAAAGCAAAAGCTAAGCAACTGGTTCGTCTGAGCTAACGTTAGCTAAAATCGTGTCAATGACAATTCCGAATGTCAAACTGCACATTTATGGTATAATAAGAATACGTTCAACAACGAAATTGCTTTGCAAGTCTTAACACAAGTTACAGCAGTACAAAAGCAGCTGACTTATCATTAAAAGACATATTAGCACGAAGGCTAACGTTAGCTGATTCATTGCACTGTTGCTATCCGGCAATGACAGTGCATCGACAACAGTCCTTCCAAAACATTCGTTCTATAGTGAAGTAGGAAACCATACATAACTTTGGTTTAGCCACTATTCAATGCCAAACAATATTTTCTTAAACTCCAACTCATTCGTCGTAATTCGAAGGCATTTCGAATAAAGTTTACCTAAATGTGGTGAGGGAAAAACTGTAGCCTCGTTCCGCCATCTTTTTCTTCTTCTACTACTGTGTGCTGATTGGTGGATTGTAAAAGTGCAACGCTATACTGCCACCCAGAAAGACTGTCAACAAATACAAAACATGTAGCTCCTCTGTAATCTTTTTAATTTGAGTCAAATTAACAAGAGACATCTATTATCAAATTATTTGACACTAGATGTTATTATAGCAACTAGTTTTCCTGTTGAGCGTTTTACCTTAAACTCGAGGACACTTAACGATAGAAAAACGGGACACAGACAAAACAGGGCTGGTGCTTTTAACCTCCATAAAGCTTAAGGGTAATGCATGAGGTAAAAACCAAAAAGTCTACAAGTGCAGAAATTGATCGGCGTTAACATGAATGATAAAATGCCAAAATGCAATCTCCCCTATTAACTTCAAGTTGTGTATAGTAAATTGATACCCGTGATTTTATTTATTAATTATTTGACATTGCAGTGTGGATTTCTCTGTTGTAGACAAATACTAAAAACGCCCCAAGCTCCATTTTATTTAAAACACAATTCATCCGTTTACGTCAATTTCCACTTTTAACCAGTGAGTGGCGACATACGATACATCAGTATCGTATGATTAAAATTGAACCGGAGAAGAAGTACACCTACCAGTCGCCGTTCAGTGACCTACTGTCTCAAGGACCGTGGGCACATTAGCATACTTTGGAGAAGGAAAACGTGGTGACAGCAGAAAAAATGAGTTTGGCAACTCTGGTCCACAGCTTAAGATGCTCACTACTACACATCGAGAGCAGACTTTTGCAGGCGGCGGGGCTGGACAGACACCTGGGTGAGTTATAACTTGCGCCGAGGGAAAAATAGACTGCTAATCATGCTAATACACTCCGTACTTTATGGCCGCCACTAAAGATACTAAGTTTAATGCTCCTCCTCCCCATCTTTATTTCTGTCTGCAACATTTTGATGCAAATTACCTTTTCGTGCAACATGATCTGATCCCTCACATTTGGTTAGCTCGATTCCCATCGTGTATATGCGGTGTGTTTGAGGTGCTGCTTTGACATGGTTCCCTGCTTCGAACAGGTCCAGCCCTGGCAGTGAACGGATCCTGCCCAAACCTCTGGCCTCAAATGGATCAGGAACAGCAGAATCTGGAGGAAACGTCTGGTATCTTTGATAGCATCCTTTGGATGGCAGCGCCTAAGAAAAGACGCACCATAGAGGTCAACCGCACCAGGAGGAGAGCTGTCGAAAAACTCCTTAAAGTTAAGGTGTGTAGATTATGGACAGCTTTAGCCCATTTAAAATTGGACTTCCAACCTTAAACGCAGCTATCATCATGTTTCTTCATTCACCCATCCTTTCCCTCATTACTAATACACACATGTTGTAGACAACCTACATTAATGTGACCTATATTTATGTGTTACTTTCCATCCCTAAAAGTACTAAAGATGTGTTTACACTCAACACCGTCTTTATGCACCAGCATAGAGTCCCAAATATAATCAGTTGTTTAACAAGAAAAGGTGGAATAAGTTTGTTCAGGGGTGGGGACTACCAAATGTCATCTTACTAAAATATTTACTATCGTCTCCCTTAGAACCACTTGTTTTTATTACATGATTTTGACCCAGGGGTAGTTCACCATATGTTGCTCTCTCTCTCATAGACGAACATCGAGCCCTGTCCAGAGTGCGGCCACTTGAAACAAAAACACATCCTGTGTGGATTCTGCTATGCAAAAGTGTGCAAGGAAACTGCTCTGATCCGCAAGCAGATAAAGGCAGTGGAAGGTGGTCCTTTGAGTGCGCCGGCTCAGGAGACTGTAGTCCTGTATGAAGGCGAAGCGCTGAGCCAGAAGGACAAAGACAAGAGAATAGTGGAGCTTCCAAGGAAGCGACCGGGCTGGTTTATTCCGTGATGCAGTGAATACAGTGGACTTGACGTTGCAAAAGTGATAAACTGTAAGACTGCTGCTGGTCAACAATTTAAAAGAGGACTATGGTTTAATGGATTCTAACACCGTTATATCATTTTTCAGTAACTACATTGTTTGAAAATAAATTAAACATTTGATTTAAAATGCTCGTTTACTCTGTTCAATTTGTGGACCATTTAGAATGAATCTTTTTTCCCCCCAAAAAGAGGCAGGTTAATAATCCCTCTACATCATGATTCTCTCATCTCTCCACAAGGACCTCAAGCAACCATTTTACATTTTTAATAAGCTGGCCATGTCAGAAGCTTTTTTTAAATGGCTTTTTTGTTAAAAGCCACCTTCAGATGTTTATTTGGCTTGCAAAACACCAAGCAACAATAATATTGAAAAGATTAAATTCTAATGATAAGAATTGCATTCTACATTTTGAGTTCATAGTGGTTTTTCACCAGGTTAAAAAAATTGAGAAAGCCAAAACAATTTGAAAGGAACCATAGCTGGACCTGGATAATTAATTTGGATATGCGTTTGTTCAAAAATTGTTTATTTTGAATGAATTGTGAATTGTTTATTTAGTATTTGCTAAGAAACATTTTATTATTACCTGGTCATCTGTGCTTTGTGAACTCGAAGAAAACAAGTGGAACTTATCTGCTGTACCCTGTACTTGAAAACACAGGTGTTATTCCATTATGGAATTCTGAAAGACTTGTTCACAGGGTAGATATGGTGAGACATCTGAACTTTGTTTTCAGTGCCTCTTCACCTGGTTATGGTCATAACCATCAGGTACAGACAAGAAAAAATAAAGGTGGATTAAAATAGCAATGTACCATTTCACTTTATTTATTGAGGTCTTGTGCAAATGTTTTTACCCTTCTCCCTTTTAAATACCTCAAATCTAATGTATTTTGTTAATTCCCTGTTCTGAGTTGTTATGAAATGCAGTGATGACAGACACCTTTAGTTCCTTTTACCATGTATTGTATATCACACGATTCCAGACTCCCACTAAAGTAATAGGAGCAGGAAAATAAATAGAGAGAAACCAAAGATTGCACATTGTATGGTTAAATTGATGCAAATTTTTGAGTTAAAAAAAAAGGCCAATCATTTCAATTAAACATATACATATTTTACTTTGTTCATTTAGCCTTCTGTTTTATATCCACTCCAGCTATTAGCAGATTGGTTCTACTGGGTTTTATGATAAAACCTTTATCATATAGTTTCCTTGCAGTGAATAAGCTGTCCTAACTGGGTTTGTTTTGGAGGTGTTTCATATGAGTTTTCTGAAACCTTATTAAATCTTGCATTTTTCCAGGTTTTAACTTTTATCAAAGCATAGTTGAATAACATTTAGTTTTTTTTTGCTGCCTCTGTGCACTTAGGTACATTATATATTTTTCACACATTGTCATCTACCCTACTGTATACTGTGCACAGGATTGACCTGCAGGAGCCCCAAAAAAAAAGAAAATTTAATGCATATTCAATTCCTGATCTTCACACTTGAGAAATGTCCCCCTCCAAACTTGGCTTTTTCATTTAGTGTGTGACTGAATATTCCCTCTTACCATGGCTTCGTGAGCTCTCTTGTGTTTTTCTACAGTGGCCTGCAGTTGCCAGTACTTAAGATACACCCACATGAGACTTCCATTCTTCTTTTTGTCCATGTTTAACATGTCCGCACAATGCTTATCTCTTTCAAAAATGTCTTTGAGGTTAGATTCTATATCCAGTTCATTGCTAATAGGTTCTTTAACTGCCTTGAGCAGGATGTCCCTCTCCATCTTCTCCCGTTGGTTTCGAGGTCGGGTCATGGAACAATATGCATCCTGACGTTCAACAAGCTTATCCTCAAGCTCCTTCAGAGTAGTTTTGGCTCGCTGGAACCAGTCGTTCTCTTGTTCCAGCGCACGGAGCAGCGCAGCCCCAGCAGCGCCAGATTTGATTTGTCTCTTTGTTTCCTCCTCCAACTTATCACGCTCCTGTAGTGTAAGAAGAGGAAATTGTGAAAAAAATAAAAACAAAAAACTTTGACATAAACAAAGAAACAGCTGTAGCAGGAGCATGTTTTTACTTGCTGTAACTGTTTACGTTCCTCCATTAGCTGCTGGCTCTGTGAGACCAGGGCCTGCTTGTAGCCTGTGACCCTCTGTCTCTCCTTTTCTAGCTCTAGCTCTAGTGTTGCCACTGTCCTGTTCCTCACTATTATAGTCTCTTGGTACTGGGCCTCCATCTCATTTTTAATGGTGGCAACATCCTTTTCATACTGGCGTTTAGCCCTCTGGATTTCCTTCTGAGACTCTTTCGTCCAGATCCAACCTGAAAATACAACAAGAGATTAGACTCGAGATGTCTCAATCCTTTTTTTTTTTTTTTTTAATTGCAGATGTTGGATTATGTCTGGCAAGCACATTTTTTTTCTCTGAAATTACAGCCAACGATGAAGGAAATTACATGGTCATATAGACAACAAAATGACAATTTCAAGGGCGAATCTCGGTTTGAGATCTTAGGTAACATTACCATCTCTAAATTAATTACCGTTGTATAATTCTATCATTGTCTCTCACACACCCTTCAAGGGCACACCTTTTGTGTAACTTACGGAATGCAGCAAGTCCAAGCAGAGGTACCAGCAGGGCATAGTTCCACTGGTTCCCATCGCCAGGCCTTTCTCCAGGGGCCGGTTGAATGTTCCATCTGGGGGGGTCATTCAAGTTGTTCATGGAACCTGCTGACACAAACACATACAGGCGTGCTTTGTTTTGCATGTTCATGATAACGCAGTGCTGCAGTGTCTTTAAGTGTCACACATTTCTATTCAACTGCCAAAGAAGTCGGCATTAATGATTTTTACATATATATACATATGTGTGTGTGTGGTAGCTTGGTTTTTGAGTAAATATGACGACCACTTCGAGAAAATAAAAAAATGGTAAGGCTCAAGTGACTTGAGACGCAGCGAAATGCTGTAATGTATTTACATTGGGAAGAGGCTACTTTGAAAATAAAGGAGTTCTAACAGAGCGACTTTAAAATCGTCAACAATAACTGGACAGTAATTGTAAGCTCTATTTAGCAGACATAGGATACGTGAAATTTCTTTAATAAACATTTATTTCATTGTGTGACAGGACATTAACGAGGCTAGCTGGCGAGCTAGC
The DNA here is from genome assembly GCF_037954325.1 of Fistularia commersonii. NCBI lineage: Eukaryota > Metazoa > Chordata > Actinopteri > Syngnathiformes > Fistulariidae > Fistularia > Fistularia commersonii. The sequence continues at coordinate 4,075,271 of NC_141294.1, read as the reverse complement.
TAGGACGTTAGCTCGCAAGGCAGTGGAAATGCAATGGAATACAATATTTGTGTCTCTGACAAGGCTTTTTATATTTATTCGTTATATAGTTCGACTTCTCACCTTCAATGGAGACTCAGGTCACTTCGTCATTTATTCCTTCCTGCACTCCCTTCTTACACAATTTTACGTTGACTGTCCATCGCCTTTCTGATAGGGGTAAATCCATGAAACATCAATACAAGACTAGGCATTAAAGTCGATATAAATTGACAAAATATACTCAGTATGGATAATATTATTGTTTTTAATCCATGGGTGAAACTTTTGTGTGGAGTTTTGAGAAAATATATACAAAATTAAATACAGAGATGTGTAGTAAACCCCCGCTTGGGAGGGTGGTTTAGTCCGGTGTAACAGACTAACTCATCCGCCACCGCATCTCAGAACTGGTCCTTCAACTGACGACATGGCGAGTGTGCAGGCAGCTTCCCGACTCCTCTCCAAGCGTATCTTGTCTACAACGACATCCGTGAGTTTAGTCATTTATATGTAAAATGTTCTGATTATCTATACAACTTTCATTCAAGTGTGCTAATTTGCAGACTCATCCAGAATCCCAAATGTTTTGCTGCACTCTAGCTTTCGTAACGCGACAGTGTCTGACTTGCGTAACCAATGTTATGTAGCATAGGTTGTCTCAATGTGACACTTGGACCCCGAAGAAAAGGGTTGATTTTAATCCACTAAATGAATATTTCATGTTCTATTTGACTCAAATCATGCAAGTATAATATTTTTTTAGTGAAATGGCATTATAGGTAAGACATATTAGTTTAGATTTATCAATTGTCCTTGTTGAAATCAAACAAAGCCGATGCCTTTTAAGTAAGCAAGCATGGGTGGGGAATATCTTTCATCGGATTTGCATCACATACACGTGATTTTTTTCAGGTAGCTGCAAATTGACTTACAAATAAAATCCAAGTTAAATAATAAGTGGAGCATCTTTTGGTTATAAATATTTATTTCCTGCCAGGTTCCTGCTGCTGTTCAGGGTACAAGGAATTTCCACTTCTCCATCTATGGAAAGAAGAATAATGCCAAAGTTTCAGATGATGTGAGTAATGTCTTTTGCCATTGTAGGTGGTATTTATTGAAAGTGTTCCTACATAAAGCAAACAGAATGATATACTCCAAGGATACCAATGTCAGTATTGTAGCTTTTACAGGTTGTGTCACCAATTGAGTTTGTTTCACACATTGAACATGCTCCCACAGTAATATTTGTTATTTGTTTTGGTTGTTGCAAACAGCACTTGTCTAGAACACATTCACAAGGAACTTCTCCTTGCTCTCTCCAGATCTCAACTCAGTACCCCGTTGTGGATCATGAGTTTGACGCCGTGGTGGTCGGAGCTGGGGGAGCTGGACTTCGGGCAGCTTTTGGGCTGTCCGAGGCTGGCTTCAACACCGCCTGCGTGACCAAGTTGTTTCCCACCAGATCTCACACTGTGGCAGCACAGGTCGATCATCACTTTGTGCACCTCAGTATATTTGTCACAATATTACTATCTCCACATTAAGTAAAACCAAAGCTTTAAGTGAACGCAATATGTACTCAAGTTGGCATGTTTCCTTAGTATCGAGTTATGATGAATGCTGCTTTCACAGGGAGGAATCAATGCAGCTCTAGGGAACATGGAGAGTGATGACTGGAGATGGCATTTCTATGACACTGTCAAAGGATCCGACTGGCTAGGAGATCAGGATGCCATTCACTACATGACCGAGCAGGCTCCTGCAGCTGTGGTAGAGGTAGGTTTTTCTGTTTTATTTTGGCTATAGTTGCCAGCTTTTTCTCTTAAAAGGTTAATTAAGTACAGGGGTGGGCCATTATTTTGGCTGGTGGGCCACATTTCTTATTTAATTTTTATGCACTGGCCAACAAGGTATTATGTAAATTGAATCAAATGAAAATTGCAATTCAAATTTGTATATTTTTTGGCATTTTATTTCAACTTCAAAATCATGAATGATCATATAAATGTGCTGGCATTATTTTTTTTTGTAATCATCCATACAAAATTAAACAAAAGGAAAATATGAGTTTCCAAATTCAATACTGATTGAAAATTCTTGTTAAGATATTAAAAGAAAATGGTTTGGCGGGCTGAATACCAAAGCAAAACGGGCCGGATGTAAAATTACCAGGTCTGATATAGTGTCACATAGTTTTGGAAGAAATCTTTTTGAGAACAAAAAAATTTTTTTTTTTTTTCTGTTTTCTATGTTTACTCAGTTCTCAGATGTTTTAGTTGATTTATGTCAATGTGATTTTTATATTTTTTAGCAAAAGGTCACAAACTAACTTCTTTTTTTTTTTAGCTGGAGAACTTTGGGATGCCTTTCAGCCGTACCGAGGACGGTAAGATTTATCAGCGAGCTTTCGGAGGCCAGAGTCTGAAGTATGGGAAAGGGGGGCAGGCCCACCGCTGCTGCTGTGTAGCAGATAGGACTGGACATTCGCTCCTTCATACACTTTATGGCCGGGTTAGTACACACACACACACACACACACACACACACACACACACACACACACACTCATGCATATGTCTCATTTCTATTTGCATGACCAAAGTATTTTTACCACTCAAATATTCAGTGTGTTTCAAGCACATGGTCTGGTTTCTCTCCTGTCTTAGTCTCTGCGTTATGACACCAGTTACTTTGTGGAGTACTTTGCCCTGGATCTGCTGATGGAAGATGGCGAGTGTAAAGGAGTGATTGCTCTTTGCATGGAGGATGGATCTATTCACCGCTTCAGAGCCCAAAATACTGTCATTGCTACCGGGTACTCCATATACTGCTTGCTACAACATAATCAAAAGATTGTGATTAAAATAGTTTGCATTATGTAACCTAAATTGATATGTATTTGATCAATATGATTTCCGTATTGCAGGGGTTATGGACGAGCTTATTTCAGCTGCACATCTGCTCACACTAGCACAGGAGATGGGAATGCCATGGTGACCAGAGCTGGTTTGCCCTGCCAGGATTTGGAGTTTGTACAGTTTCATCCTACCGGTGAGACAAAGTAGCTTATTGCATCAGCGCGACAAAATGTACGGACAATTTAGTGTCACAACAGACAATGGATAGAAAGTTCAACAGTATACAGGTTTTGTAAGCACATGATTACCTGCCATTGACCTTTTGGGTCATAATCAATTCAATTTGAATGACCATTTCAGATGTTTTAAGATAAGAACCATATTTTGATTTTTACAAACTTGCAGACAGAAAATGTCCACCAGTGAAAATCAGCACTGCAATGCCATTAGCTGTCATTGAAATACCTCTAAAACGGATTTTGTATTCAATTGTATTTTTAGTCACGTGTCTGAGTTGAAACTGTTGGCTGCCGTTCCCGGTATGATTTCAACCAGATAAAAGTATTTCATCAATAACAGTTCAAAGTCTGTTGTATTTATTATTCCGTCACGGAGGCATTGTAAAATCAGGTGTGCAAACTTTCATGTCACAGTTCTCTTTCTCTTCATGTCACAGTTTATGAGAGTCTCTGTTCCCTTTGCAGTTTCATGAATCTTAGTATTTTTTTTAATTTTTATTAATGATCTTGCTGTCCTTCAGCTCTCTACTTTTCTAATTCTTTGTCACAGACAGTTTTACGAGCTCGCATACTTCATGACGCCAGATACATGTCAGTGTTTCCATTTAAGAAGGATGGGGCTTTTTTTTTTTCTTCTTTTTAAAACCCTTACACACCCTTACACTTTGAGGTGACCATAGTAAGTACTAGGTTTAAGGCTTTCCTCAAGAGTCAATCAATCCTTCATAAATGGAAACACTGACATGTATCTGGCGTCACTGTTCGCAGTATTTTGCCATCATTGCCTCTTACATTTAGCAAGATATGACTTTCCCTCGTCATCCTGTCAATACCTCCAGGGATCTACGGAGCTGGCTGCCTGATCACAGAAGGCTGCCGTGGGGAGGGAGGGATCCTGATCAACAGTGAGGGAGAGCGCTTCATGGAGCGTTATGCACCCAATGCTAAAGACCTTGCCTCCAGAGACGTCGTATCCCGCTCCATGACCATAGAGATCAGAGAGGGCAGGTACGGAGAAAATAACGCCTCCCCCCCCCCTTTTTTTTTTTCCTTTGCTCTCCTAATAGTCTGGAAGGAATGGAGTGATCAATTTGTGCATTTTACTTCTTTTAGGGGTGTAGGTCCCGAAAAGGACCACGTGTACCTGCAGCTGCACCACCTCCCCCCGCAGCAGCTCGCCACAAGGCTGCCTGGCATCTCTGAGACGGCCATGATATTTGCCGGAGTCGACGTCACCAAAGAGCCCATCCCCGTCCTGCCAACCGTCCACTACAATATGGGTGGAATACCCACAAATTACAAGGGGCAGGTAGGCAACATTTTCTAATCATCACTCACAATGTCAAATCACCTCCCCTAAAACTCTTATCCTCGCTGTTCTACCATCAGGTTATCACTCACACTGATGGAGAAGACAAAGTGGTTCGCGGACTGTATGCCTGTGGAGAGGCAGCCTGCGCCAGCGTTCACGGCGCCAACCGACTGGGCGCCAACTCTCTGCTGGACCTGGTGGTATTCGGCAGAGCCTGCGCCCTCACTATTGCAGAGCAGCACAAACCAGGTGAGGACCTCTGTTCACCAGCTGCAGAACACAGGTCAAATAAACGTCCTGATTGTCCGGCATTATGTTTTTTTTTTTCCACCCCAATGATGAAATGAAGTTCTGTTGTCAGAAGAACTCCAAATATTTTGCATTTTTCACATCACGCATCACTATTCTTTCCTTATATTTGGTGCTTAAATCACAAGAGAGAGTTTTTAAAGTCTCCTAGCCATCTTGACATCAGTGGTAGACTGTCCAGTATGTGTCTGACTTCATTGTTCCCCCTGCAATTTCTCCTCCAGGAGAGACCCTGTCCCCCCTGAAGGCCAGCGCAGGAGAGGAATCAGTGGCCAACCTGGATAAGCTGAGGTTCGCCAATGGCAGCCTGCGCACCTCCGAGATCAGGCTCAACATGCAGAAGGTACACACACAGACCTGTCCGGCACATGGTGGACTTGGGGGCGTTATCTTTAGGGAGTAGCCGTGTTCAATGCACACATGCTGTGAGCGTGATCTCTCTCTGTCCAGACCATGCAAGCCCATGCTGCAGTGTTCCGCACTGGCTCCGTTCTGAAGGAGGGATGTGACAAGATGGATGCCATCTACCAGACCATGGATGAAATCAAAACCTTTGACAGAGGTGATGTTTGTATATAATCTCAGTGCAGCTCACTGTACCTGTGCAGTTCTGAGACTTGACTATACAGGGCTACTGCGGTTCAGTACAGTGCAGAAAAGTAATGAAATAGATATGGCTAAAATGAAGGCCATAAACTGTATGCAAAGCCATTAAATGCAATGTCTGGGGGCAATAAATGTCCAGTATTTATCTGTAAATATTCTACATTCTGTACATATGCACTTCTGATTAGATGCTTACTGCATTTTGTCACTCAGTATATGATTTTAAGTGCATAGTTCTTAGTTTGTTTGCTTTTTCTGCAACTCTGGTGTTGTTACTTCATGCACAGTCAGAACAACTGCTTGTCAATCATCCCACTATTCTGATCAAAATGATTAAATGTTTATATAACCTGATCAAAATAAAGTGCAAATAACAATGTTTTTCCCAATTAAGTGTATTTAAAATTTTATTGGATTAGATTCAACCTTATTGTCATTACACAAGAATATAGAGTAACAAAATGCAGTTAGCATCCTTTCAGAAGTGCCAAAAGTAGAAGTGCATATGGACAGAAAATGCAATTTTTACAGATAAATAAACATTTAATCATTTTGATCAGAATAGTGTGATGATTGACAAGCAGAGGCCTTTAATTTGTGGGTGTTCTGACGGTGCACGAAGTAACAGCACCAGAGTTGCAGAACAAGGAAACAAACCAAGAAATATGCACACTTAAAATCACACACAAAGTTAAAACCATCGGATTCTTTCATTCCATTGTCACTCAGAAGGTTATATGTCCATATCTACTACTGTGCGAAATCTATTCCAGATTGCTATTTTTATAAATAAACATACCTGCAGTTGGTACATGGGCTTTCCATCTCTTTAAAGTGGCATTAAAATGGCATTAGAAAGCATGAAATTCAATTAGCTAATACCCGCAGAAGCCCTGTTTATAATTTATTGTTTATAAATGAAATCTCGAATTATTTACGGTCTCCCCTTGTGCAGGCATCGTATGGAACACAGACCTGGTGGAAACTTTGGAGCTTCAGAATTTGATGCTGAATGCCGTCCAGACCATCAACTCAGCTGAGCAAAGGAAGGAGAGCCGGGGAGCCCACGCCAGGGAGGATTTCAAGGTCTGTGGCAAACAAAGTTAATGCATGACCTTTTATGCCTTTGTCTTCTGCCTAGATCCAGATATCCTTGGCAGTCAAACCATGTGCAAACATATTTGTTTTTGTCTGTGGGTTATTTGTCATGGAAATTGATGAAAATGGAAAAAAAATTCGTCATTCTTGACTTAAGATGTGACACTTCGCCCTTGTGTTGCAGGACCGTGTGGATGAGTATGATTACTCCAAGCCTCTGCAGGGCCAGGAGAAGACGCCTTACGATGAACACTGGAGGAAGCACACTCTGTCCTACGTCGACCCCAAGACCGGAAAGGTATGTTTCACACGGGGTGTTTTCGTGCCCAGCCCAATCCCCATACGCAATAAATATCAAATGTTTTGGTTATTACCGTTTTTTTTTGTCCGACCTCAGGTGACCTTGGAGTACCGCCCAGTTATTGACAGCTCACTGGATGAACAAGATTGCGCGCACGTTCCTCCTGCCATCCGTTCTTACTAAGAGCCCTCCTTGCTCAGATCTGCTATTTATGGAGGATCCATTCCTCTCGGAGAGATGACATTTTGGGGATAAACTATGCTTTCAGTTGCACATTTGTATCATTTTAGAATATATATACACATCATACACACACATATAAAATCCATTATTTTTCAAGTTCAGCCCATTGTGTTCCTCTTCTGCATTTGTGGTTGGCCTTGTCAAATCTCTTTGCAGTAGTTAATCGCCTGCGAGCTTTTCCTGCTGTAAGCAGGTATGTATTGAACACAAGCAATATAAACAAAATCAAATCGTTAACTTATTGCTCTACTCTGGCCTCGCTTGTCCTGGTTTTCTACTCCTTCGGCTTTCAACAGGAGATTGTGGAAAGGTTTGTAGCTTGAAATGCAAATGTCACTGTCAAGCCATGAAGGGAAATTTGAAGTGTAAATATCGGATTAATGTACAATATACATGCTGACTTTCGATGTATGCACTTGTCAACTCACAAGGCAGTCTTCTCTCACACTCATTGTGGCCTTGCACAGCGGATATATGTGTTTGTGTGCGAGTGCATTTACAGTCAAGCATATTTGATATACCTTCACTCTGGTTACTAGTTCGAAGCTGCATGAGACTATTTGGTTTTGTAATTTTGTCATGGTAGTTAGCACAATGGCATCTTAACAGCTTGGTGTTGCTTATTCAATTCAAATAAACACTGACGATCTACTCAAGTGTCAATTATGTTGTTAATGCAGCCCAGAACTATGAGCTTGCTGATTTGCCTCTCCAGAATGTATAATGTATTCTGATATCACGGTCAAAGTGCTTCAGTTGCAGCTTTCCTACCAGTTGGTTTTATTGAACCAAGGCATTACGTTCCTTACAAGTTGTCACGGTTATCTTTAGTTATTTCCAGGATTGACAGCTCTGTAATTTTGATCAAAGAAAATAAAATGATGTATGGTACCATCACTTGAAGTATGGAACAACTGCTAACACCATTCTGCCCGTGATGAACCATTGAAGAAGTGACTTAATTTATTCAAGTTTTTTTTTTTTTAAAGAATTGATTCTCTTCTGAGTTTGCCATTTGTACATTTTCTTCATGTCTAATAAAGTGTAGACTATGCATAGAAGCTTAAGTCTCCCAAAGGGTTTTATTTAGGCATTTCCTACACATATGTTCTGAATCCTACAACCAAAGCAGATGTATCCTTGAAGTTTTGGACATACAAAAGTCATTTTGAAAAAAAAAATTGAATTTAACTTCAATGCAACCAACCCAGTTGCTCTATCATAATTTTATGAATAAGATCTGTTTTATCCAGCACATAAAGTACATTACCACTCCATTTTTCTTTCTGACACAAAGGTATTTTTTTTCTCAAAAATTGTGACTGCAAATGATTAAGATTGGCTCCAAATCCGATCAAAACGCATATGGTTGTTGATCTACCCCTGTGTGTTTCAGTGAAGGCAGGATTCAGTTTGTCAGTGAGTGCAAAAACTGCACATAATTCATTTCGTGAAAGTAAGTAGAGGAAAACAATGCCTTTGACATGCACCGCAACAAGGTCATAGAAGAAAAAAAAAACCAAATGCTTGGCTCTGCTGTCTGGTTCTATAATGACGTCCAAGTGACTCAGCTATTATAGTATTTTGTCTTTTCAGCCACTTGGCGACAGCAGAGGGACGAATTCGCAGCCTGCATAGGAAACATGCATTTTAAGACCTTTACTGAGATGCTGATCTGGATATGTGATGTTGATGGTTGAACCAATTGCATTACTTTTCAAAATGGAATTTATGTAGAGGAAAAAATGCTAGTTGAAATATTTTACTAATCAGTATTGTCATTAACTGTTGCTGAAGCACAGTGGCAGGACTCCCCCTGACACACACACACAAACACACAGGGGGCGTAGGGGTCAGCTTTAAAAAGAAAACAACCACGTAACTTGAATCCGTGTCTCCTTGTTTAACAGAAGCCAAACCCAGACACGTCAGAGAGCTGTGTGCTTTTGTGTGTGTGTGTGTGTGTGTGTGTGTGTGTGTGTGTGTGTGTGTGTGTGTGTGTGTGTGTGTGTGTGCGTGTGTGTGTGTGTGTGTGTGTGCGTGTGTGTGTGTGTGTGTGTGTGTGTGTGTGTGTGTGGTGGCCGGATGGGGGTAGGGCAACTACTTTGTGCGTCATCCACTTTAACACAACTTAACATGAATTCCGTTCCTAAATTGTACAGCGCAAGGAGACTGGTTGTTCATTTGATAACAAAACAGGTCTTTAAAATATTAACGGTTTGCACAAAGAGAAGAAAGTGACATTGAGATTAACGATAAAGCTTTGTACAGGTTGTTAACCTCAGGTGATATTTGCTTCCTAGAGCACATTAGAACAGCTCTATTTGTGCTTACTTGGTAAATTCTAATTCATTATATTCCTCCCCTTTTTCTCCTTTTGTTATGTGCACTACTACCCTTGTCATAAAGCACAGTCAAATAAATTCAAAGCAGGAGGCCAGAGTAAATGTCTGAACACCAACCAGACCCGCTGTGCTTGTGCTATCCTCACCTGGGAATTCACACATTTTCAGCAACACGGAGAGAGAAGCAAAACAAACTCATAAACAAGTAAAGACGAAGCTCAACTCTGCATGCTGCAAATAACATTTCTAACTCGGGAGTAGCTCATCTTTCCAAAAAGTCACGCAGGTTTAAATACAAACGTAGCAACAGACCGTTACAGGACTGTTCTGCAGACTGAGGGGTCAAGAAATGACTTTGGAGAATGCATTCAGCACATGACGTTCTCTGTATTCTGCCCCGCTGTTGGGACCAAACACCGAAGCACTAATGAGGAGAGATGTTGGACGACGCTATCAATTGCTAACATTTAACCATATGAAATTAGAGAATTACTTTATTTAGGGGACTCATCAAGGAGATTTTGTAGCTAAAAGTCGAAAATTGCCATTTCAATGGATGGGAATCTTTAAATACTAACACATTCACCAGTCTGTGAATAATGATCAACATTGTATGAGTAACAACTGGATTTGTCTGTTTATACCCACCATTTTCCAAAGATAGTTCATGTACAAAAAAACACAAAAATGATAAATAACATTTTAAACATTTTAGCATATAAAAGCACTTAAATATCTGGTTTTCTGAAATAGGCTTTATCGAAAGGTTTATTTGGTGAGCTTCTCCGGAGAAGCTGACGCTTGTAAATAAAACCCAAGGCTTTTAGGGGGAACTGATACTTTCAAGAATGTGGGAGGAGAAGGGAGGATTTTAGATTGTGGTAAGTGGTGGGCAGGAAGTGAGGGAAGGGCTTGGGGAAAGTGCCATCACACACCAGTGCCTGTGACCCCTCCTCTAAATCTCTGCTGCAGGGATACGAATCCAACCCAGTACAATTGAGGAAAGCGGCTCTAAATTCAAAGGTCATTTTCAGGCAGGGAGAATTCTCAAGGTAATTGAGGAAGGACGAAATCACCATTTAAAAGAGGCCAATTTAAACACATGAGGATGGAGGCTTTTTATAAATAGAAACACAGACTTGAAAAGTTTGACATACCTTTTCTGGTTCGGTGTTGCAAAACTCAAAATTGATACGAAGAACCCTTGATTTTGAATGTTGTTCATATGTTGAAAAAACAAAACTGCCTTATCTCCAGTGGATGGCAAGGAAGAAGTAGTCGAGTTTCAAACACAGTTTTGTGAATGAATCCGTGTAATGACAGAACGAAACAGGTAGTAAGTAGATAGTAATAATTTTCAACATATGTATATGCACAAAAGGAAACAGGTTGAGATATATATTCCTAAACTGAATGTAAACCCCTCTGTGAGCTTCCACCTTACCATGGTGGAGGGGTTTGCACGTCCCGGTGGTGCTGGGAGCTATGTTGTCAGGGGCTTTATGCCTCTGGAAGGGTCCCCCAAAGCAAACAGGTCCCAGGTGAGGGACCAGGCAAAGTGCGGCTCAGAAGACCCTCATGAAGAAGACAATCATCGGAGCCAGTTTTCCCTTGCTCGGACGCAGGTCACCGGGGTCTTGCTGTGGAGCCAGGCCCGGGGACGGGGCTCGGTGGCGAGCGCCTGGTGGCCTGGATGAGTCCTTCTTCCCATGGGCTCACCACCCACAGGAGGGACCAAGGGGGCTGGGTGCACTGCGAGCCGGGCGATAGCCGGAGCGGGGGATTTTGTCGGTCCGATCCTCAGCTGCAGAAGCTGGCTCTTGGAACATGGAACGTTACCTCTCTGGCGGGGAACGTGTGCACGGCTGAGAGGTTCCGACTAGATAATAGTTGGATTAACCTCTACACACAGCATGGGGTCTGGAACCAGGGCACTCAAGAGGGGCTGGACTCTTTTTTTATTCTGGAGTATTCTGGAGGGCCCACTGATTGGCCCCCCGTCTTGGTGTCTACACTTTGGGGTTCAACCCTATGGACTGGGGGGGGGCATGGGAGTTTGCCCAACTGGTCTACATGTGATTTGTGAATCTGACGAAGATATTCGACCGTGTCCGACGGGCGATCCTTTCCTGGGGTATGGGGTACCCCGTCATACGGGCTGTTTGGTCTCTGTATGATCGGAATCGAGCTCTGTCCGCATTGCCGATTCTGTTCATAACTTTCAAAATTATTTCTATTTCTAAATTTCTAGGCGCAGCCGGGGTGTTGAGGGGATCCGGTTTGGCGGCCACAGGATCAAGTCTCTGCTTTTTGCAAATGATGAGGTTCTGTTGGCTTCATCAAGCCATGATCTCCAGCTCTCATGGGAACGGCTCGAAGCCGAGTGGGAAGCGGCCGGGATGAGGATCAGCACCTCCAAATGAGAGACCATGGTGCTCAACCGGAAATGGGTGGAATGCCCACTCTGGGTCACGGAAGAGGTCCTGCCCCAAGTGAGGTATCTCTCTCTATTTCGTGGTTTTGTTCACGAGTAAGGGAAGCATGAAGCGGGAGATTGACAGGCGGATCGGTGCGGCGTCTGCAGCGATGCGGATTCTGTACCCGATTGTCATAGTGAAGAGGAAGCTGAGCCAAAAGGGGAAGCTCTCAATTTACCGATCTATCCAGATTCCCATCCTCATCTATGGTCACGAGCTGTGGGTAGCGACCCAAAGAAAGTTTGTGTGAAATTTTTGATTGAATACATGAAGTAAATTAATTGCTTATGTTAACTGGCAATAAATAAAAACAGGGGAGACTATGGAAGAGAACATCTTTTAAAATATTTTCTCTTTATTTATAAAGAAATTTGTTATATAGTGAAAAGCTTTTTATGAGAAAAAGGAACATGAAAAAAATACATGACGTATAACAGCCCAGGCCAGTTTCACAAAAATGCCTCTAGGACAGATCAGCTCGAGCGACTGAATATTGTTCCTGTTTAGCTGGAATATAGCGAACAATGTGGCTATGATTTTATCAAGCTGACAGAAGAAGGAGCAGCACAACACTTTTACTTTTTCTCTCAGCTCAGACACACAAACAGCTGACAGGCTCTTCACTTGGGCATCACACCACTCCCTTTTTTTGTGAAGAAAAATTGCATTTTCTTGAATGTATTTCTACACCGGACTTGTGTTTTTGTTTACTTTTTACTTTTTCAGATCAAACTATTTGTAGTGCCATATTTGCGCAACAGTTGTCATGGTGCCTTTGTGTGTGTGTGTGTGTGTGTGTGTGTCTTGGAGCAACAGTGAACATTCATTGAAGGCAGAGAAGTAGAAGAAATGTCTCTACATGACAAAGATTGTAAATATGTGACAACAAAAAGAGAACATATTGCAAATGCAAATTATATTTTGCGTGAATAAAGTGAATAAAATGAGCTTTGGAAAGGCTGAATTGTATTGTCAATTCAGCCTACTGTCAATTCTGTCTATACCCTGTAATTGATTACATTTACCAGTAAGTCGCTCCTTTTGCCGTTTTACAAGAAGTGGTCATCTATATGCATTTAGTAACTTGATGTCCCCCTCTCTTTTTGACCAGAATTTCAGTCTTAAAGCTGTAATGGGACCTTTTGACAACAAATATAATCAAAGCAATGTTACTTTTTTCCCTATAGTCGTGGACGCAGTCTCACTTTGAGTAACACCTGGGAAGAGCATACCGGGGAAGCAGGACGTGATGTAAAAAGTAAACTCTAGCAAGGAAAGGGCCTCATCTCTGCAGCCTGACTTTTCTTGTGTAAATGACACGTTCTGTTTTCCAAACACGGCATGACTTATCTGTAGAAACAAATTTTGAGGCACTGGTTCATAGTCTAGTTTCAGTTTATAATCTGTTTAGATGTCAGACCAAAATTCAAAAGAGGAAATTCCAGACTGTTAGCACATAAACAGTCTGTGTGGAACTAATGCATGGACCTAATGACGACAGAGCTTGTTTATTGTTTGGAAAAATTTCGAGATATTAACCATGGGGAGGGGGAGGTTACAAGAATTTTACAGAAGTCTTTGTCAAATAATGGTAACCAGAAATGAATTATGTAAATTATCCCAAAAGTGCTGCCCATTACCTTAGTTGCTGAGACAGCAGACTGACTGTGTAACAGGGACCAAGCTGACTTCACTCAATTTAAGTTTTGGCCTGACTAGTTTGGATATTTTTATGACAATGGACTTCTGCAGACAGAGCTCAGAGCACGGGTAAAAGCATGTTATATCATGGGGGTATGAATTTTCATGGTCTTCCAGGAAAGGCTATTAAACCTGTCATGAAATGAAGTAGAGACGAAACCTTGCACTAAGCGGGTCCACTTGCCCCAATAAGATTTGTTAGTGACGATTTTCTTTTTGCTTTCAGTACATAACCTCACCTTATGCAACACTATAAAAAGCGTTAGCAAATCCCAGACTCTCTGTGTATAAAATGATTGTTCATCATTAATAAACATGAGCAATGATTTAGTGAGCATTGATGTAAATGTTTTGCTGTTGTTAAAACACTAAACTACAGTTTACATTACATTTATATTGTTGATATAAATTGTTGACCACTTTGTTTTATAACATGAGGTTATTATACATTAATGGCCACATATGAATGATGTTAGGAGATCATAAAGATCCAATTCAATTTCTCCATCAAGGAATATGTTGGGGGACAGCTATCCTGAAACAAAAATACAACACTATTTTGATCCTCAAGTGACTTTTAAGGTACAAAATTTAAAGGAACAAATTATTTTCCTCAATGAATGGCATTCCTCACAAAACTGATTATAGGATAGAGAGAGCAACAGTGGCTGATAGCAAGATGGAAAAACGGCGACAGTAAATTCAGGAAAGTGTCATTATCGCTGCGACGATACAAAAGACAGTGCCTGTGAGGCCAATTCCCAGGCCCACGTGGTTCAGCGTTCTGGCCATCGAGCTGCTCCGCTCAGCTGTGGCCCTGTCACCGCAGAGGTTGGCTTCACGAGCCTAAGGCCAAGAGAAGAAATTTATGAGTAGAATGTAGGTTAAAATGAAACATTGAGGCACATTTTTAGAGCATTTTTTTATACAACATAGAATTCCTGCATTGAAACTGCTTCACTCAAAGCATTTGGACTGAGTGAAGCAGACATGATTCTAGTCTACAGAGGGAAGAATCTCCAGAACCTCTTAGAATACGTGCTCTATTCGTACCGAAGCAACAAGAAGAAACAATGAAAATGCAGTAAAGAAATACATTTTCCACAAAAATCATGAACAATAATTCTTTATACTTCAAAAATTAAAACAGTATGACCAATGTTCCTGAAGGAAAACCATGTGATGTATTGCTATTACATACACTTTGCCTATCCCTTTTTGATATAATAAAAGGCAATATATATAATGACATTTGTGGTTGTAAGAAAACCACTAACCTTTTACTTTGGGATATATTCTTTTTTTTTTAATCATGAAAAAGATGTCAGTGCAAGTCTTCATTTTTCACTAGTATATTGTATTGTTGGTCCTTTGCACAGAGAGAGAGAGAGAAATACCACAACTGATAAGATGAGAAAAAAATTCCACCCTTGTGCAGAGGAATAGTATGTCTTGGACTGAGTCCACAGTAAAGTTAAGTAAAGTTTACAGTTTAGATATCCTCTTTTGGCAAACTATTATCTTTCATATATATGACGATTCAAATATTGAGCGTGCATACTTAATATGGAGCATATTTTTTTCTTTTAATTATGAAAACTCTAGAAGCCCTTGTTTCGGTTTTATTTGTATTCACATTTTTGCACACTTAAGGATCTAAATGGCAAGGGGATTGAGACTGGATATAAAGTAGATGGTTTTTATAGCGCATAGATGCATAAGCTGTCTTCAAACAGGATGAGGACTGAATAGAAAATGATAAATTTTTCATCAAAGTATGGGAGGCGATGTCCCTTTGGCCTTGACACAAGACCAACCCACAGTTTTTGATCAAATCACTGTCCCAGTCTCTCCCATACCCCGTCTGAATGTCTGTTTAGTGTGTGTATGTGTGTGTGTGTGTGTGTGTGTGTGTGTGTGTGTGCTAGCGGGAAATGTCGTGTCCACTTTCTGTCTACTGCAGTGTAGCTGGTCATGATTACCAGCAGCTGTCTGGCTCACTTTCAGCCCTGGGTTGTGTATTGTTCCAAACACTGCTGTGCAGTCCTCAAGGCAATGCTTGATTTATATAACACAACCTTATGCAACATTTCATTCCTCAATGCAGCTTATTGAGTTTCAGTATGACATATGAAGCCTTTCTGACTGATGAACAAGGAGGTTTTACTTATGTTCCCATCTACTGTCAACTGATGTATTCAAAAAATTGCATTAAATGGCAACAGTGGGACTACATAAGCGGAACTATGTGTTGTCATTGTGTTTTTGTTCGGCTTCGAAAAGGGAAACAACCGCACAAGTTTTGATGCCAAGGACATCAGCTTTGCAACAATTTCTGGAATTGAAGAAATATTTTTATATTCATGTAGAAAATCTTAAAGAGCTCAAAGGCCTGCTGCATGGTAACAGCTGGAGAAGATTTTTAGTGGTGTTTTTCCAGGGAGCCCCAATACCCTCTTTGTTTCACACGTCCAATTCATAATGTACCCATTTTATCAGAAAAGTACAGCATTAATCTGCATATACAGGTGTGTGTGGTAGAAGCGTGCACATGCACATGCACACACACATGCGCACACGCACACACACACACACACATTGACGTACACTGAATACAAACCACTCTTTATGAAATTCAGATCTTTTCTATCAAATACTGTTGGAGAAAGTAAACAGTATTTTGTTCTTCGATAAACCCCATGTGTGGTCTCATTTCCAGCCAGTCATGATGTCAATCACTACTATGCACTGACCACAAACTCCAATCTCTAAACATCAAAAACTTGTTGCATGTGATTTAACTTTTAAAGGCGTGAGTTACTTCCCAAAATATACAAAGTCAGCTCATGATTCATTGGCTGAAGGGCATCACATTATCTGATGAATATTATGAACATTTTAGAGAGCTTAGAGAGTTTTGAAATTATGTGAGCTTATGTAGCATGAATTACATTAACTAATTGTTTCAACTCATTTTCGGAATGTGGCCTTTGCCCATTCCTCAAGAGTTCCGTGTCTGCTCCTGCACTATGTGATATGACTAGGTGGATAAAAAGTCCATGTTCTCACAAACTGATCTGTAGTTTACTGTATAAAGGTCACTACATGAAAATGAGGACACAATTTCTGGCACCCACCTTTGTTTTGACTGGGTTTACCTGAATCAACATGTGAGTTGTAGTCAAAGTCTGAGGTCAGGGAAAAGACAGCTTCACCCTGCTTTAGTTTAAACTCAATCAAAAATAGGATGAGATTTTACTTAACACTGGTTCAGATCATCCAGCATCGTTTGAGGTATTTGGTCACAGGTGATTCACAGAATTTTGAATCACTAAAAAGATTAGAATTTTAAGTCATACAAATATATATGACTTTGTAATATCCAATGTGGTGTGTAGTGGTCTGTGGTGACCCTGTGTGACAACAAGCCACCATTTACACAACAAGCCACCATAACCTTGACCTGCCGAAAAACCTGGCGGATATATGCAGAAACTCCCCACAGGTCATTAGAATTGAAGAAGCCTCTCGGATGAGGGGTGAAACATCTTCAAGATTTCAACAAGAATTCACCATAACATGGATGACTGAGAACCTCCACAGACATCCCAATAATCAATATTACCATGACCATTTATTAGACTGCTCCCTATACTAGTATCTGACAGTTTACATTCTTGGACAGATATTTTGGATTATGGTTGGCCTGTTCTACTGGTAGTTTGTAGGTAAACAAGGAACCACGTGGCCACAGCTGCTTAGCTGTGCATAATTGGCACAAGAGCCACAACCTATTCCTGGCGCAAATTCTTTCTCAAAGTGAGCTCTGTGCAGTTTGAACTTCAAAGATCCACTTGGTAGGCCTTTAAGCTCCCACATCTGGCATCCTGATAGCCTGGCTTTCTGTAATGAGACACCGAATGTGGCAAAGCCCATCTCTGCTGTTTTCGCCGTGAGGGAATAAAAAGTAGCATCATTATCAGCTTGGGTCTGAAGATATATGTAATGTAACTGACAAGTATTGATTTGAGCAGGACTGTGTGGATGAACCGACCCGTAAGATGTGGTAATCATTTGTTCAATATTAACAAAAAAAAAAACATGTGAGAAGCCAACCTTTGGTGGAACATTAACACTACAGTTCTGCTTAGTTACATAAGTTCACTCAGACAAGTAAGAGGTTCTCGTTAAAGGCAGAAGTCTGAATGGGCAAACTTTTAAATGTTAGAGACAAAATGAAGATTCTGTTTTTCCAGGGATTGGTTACATTCCCTGAAATCATAGCTTCATTACGATGAACAAAAATTCTAGCCAGCTTCCATATAACAAATAACATGAAATTTTATTGGAAGTATGTATTTGACAAAAAGGCAGGAGGCATTTGCAAGAAACAGACTACTTCAAATGCAGGAAATCTTGGTCTTGGTCTTGGTTTTTTTATAACCTCACAGCCATGCTCGTGTGACAGATCAGGCACGTGGCCCTCAGGCAATAACCGAGCAACAGGTGTTTGTGTAAGAGTTTGTTTATCCTAAAGACATAAGCTAAATTCTATAACACACTTAAACAAAAGAACAGCAGTGTATTCAGAAGCAGGCCCAAACTTCATACACTGTACATCTATTTGCAAAACGAGCCCATCTTGAGGAAGAATTTTTATTTATTTTACAAGAAAGAAAGAATGAAGACAACTAAAGTAAAGCACAACTAAAGTAAATCCCCTGATGCTGACTTTAGAAACCCAATTTGCAAATAGTAACACAAATAACAAGAATAGAAAAGGCTTTTTCCCGTGGTAGGTGATTATGACTTACACTACTGTTGCAAAACACGAGGGGAAAAAAAGAAAAAAAGAAATGGTTATTATGACTTAAGCAGTCACACAGACTTTCATACAGACTTAAAGGTTACTAGAGCTACTGAAGACACTATCAGTTCATTATTTTGAGAAACAAAGGATCATTTAATAGCACAATGACACAAAGCACTTCGCTCTGCTTGTTACATGCTATTTCTTAACTTGTTGAGCAGGAGCTATGGTCCATAATTCGACTGTTTTATCTTTTGGTTTCTGTTTGAATGCAAGGTTCATTGAATCCATACTCACTCCAAATGCATCAACCGCCTGACGAAATGGTACAGTTCTTTGGGGTCACTTACTGATGCATTAGACATCCCCCTTTCATCATATTGCGAAAAAACCTGGAGCATCCTGTCTACATCAACATCAGTATCTATTTCTAAACCTAACCTAAATAAAGGTGAGTTTGTATTTTCCTGTATTTTCCACATATTACTGTATAAACGAGAAATTGTGTCCTCTACTGACACTGTATCCCAAGTCGATATTTCTCTAGGACTGTTTTAAAATGAAACCCAAGGTTCATCGAAAAAGGATGAAAAAGGGGTGTCTAATGCATCGGTATGTGACGCTGAGGAACTGACGGAAGTTCCCTTAGTGACAAAGGCAACTTTCATCAGGCGGTTGACTCATTGGGAATGAGGATGTGTTGGTTCATTAGTGTTTCTGGCTGTATCCTGCACCTGCCTGGATAAACAGTGAGTACATGGGAAGAACATCAAGACGATAATACGTCCTCTGTCTTTATCAAGTTTTGAGAAGTTGTAATTACCTACATACATGGCATACAGCAGCATGCTGGGTAACCTATAAATTAATCAAGAAGAGGCGCACTCCCTCCCCTCAAATCTAAACACTGTATGAAGCTGCTTAAACCCAAATGCATCTGCCTCTACTCTCAATAAGTATAAAGACAGAAAAAAATACAACTTTGTTTGTCCCTGAGGGGCAATTGGGGAAAAGCACCACCCACTGTGTTTTATTTACTCAAAGGATACAAATTTCTATCATACATTTGACAAATGATTTTTTTTTTGGTCTGGACTCAACTTGTCAGTTTTAAGCCTTAGTCCAGGAACAAATCATTCCAGAATTTCAAGTCCTACCAGTATATAACAAAGCTAAAAGTCAAAAGGATATTGACAATGTCCTTTTTTTTCCAAAACACATGTTTCTGTGTGTTTGTGTTTCGTAAAATAAGCCTGATAATTGTTTTCCTTCTCTATCTTCCTTAACCGCCACATATATGTAAAAGCAGTCTCTACTCTCATCACATTTAATGTGCTCCCTTTTTTCTTCTTTTCCCATTGAATGGCTTGCATATCTATCACTTAGCTCTCTATAACCCCCCCCCCCCATACCCCGCAATTGATCCTGTCCAACCTGAGTAAATGGTTCACTGTGCAAGTACATGATAGGATAATGGAGTCGCAGTGAACCGTTATCTCCCATTGAATAATGGATAATAACAGTAGAAGAGTGGGTTTGTCAAATTTTAGTCTCTAGCCTTCATGCTGTTTAAAGAGTCTGTTGACCATCCCACACATAGTGCTTTCTATCATTTTCAAAATCAGAAAATTCTGCTAAAACCTTGTTAACTGACATTTTCTTCCAATGTGACCTTTTCACTTCAAGCAACAATACAAATAAGTGTTAAAACTGGAAAGTATGAAAGTATGAAGTCTTCAGGTCGATTCTCAACTTCTTTTCATAGCGGTCAGCAATCTATCAAAAATGTCAACCAAGCAGACCACCTTTTTTCAAGACAGCCACCGCAGTTTACTAAGTTTTGTTTTGTTTTTTTTTTATTTTAGGGGCCTTTTTTGCATATCCCTTGCATAGAGAAGTGGTCGGGCAGAAATGCAAACCAAACAGACCATCTCACCGAGTCTACAGTGCCACTCATGCCATGGAGAATGTTCCCAATAACAGGACAGTCTTCGATGCACCACAGCTCATTACCATTTTGAATTACAAGACAGAGGGGCTCTTTAATAAGACTCCTACTAGATATGGTATGATTCTATTCTTTAGCCAAACAAATCCCAAAAGCATAAGACAACCCTGGAGGCATCAAATGTAAGGCAGAACATGTCGGGCCATATTGCTCTAGACCACTTTTGAGGCCATTGCAGGTTGTGCAGTTTGTCCTTCTGTGGTTTTCTCTGGCCCCTTGAACTGGCCTCAGCACATGATTGAGAGTGGGCAGAGAGGTGTCAGGAAGGAAATAAGAGAAGTGAAAGGTCAAATGTGGATGATTCAACACAATTCCAAGTACTGACTTCTTTCAGCAGAGTACAGTACTTAAGATTTTACTCTACTAAATGTGCAACCACTTTATCTTAAAATAAGAGATAGAATAACAATTTTAGGATAATTTCTGTCATTTCTCTCATACCCACTTCCTCTGAGTTCTCCTCTTGCTGTAGTTGATGTTGCTGTTTGTTTTTTTAAGCACATCAGGCCAAACCAGAAAGATGGGGATGTGATTTAATAGTCCCATTTGCAAGAAATTGCTGGGAAGTCTGTAATTGCTCAATCCAAGAGCATGTGACAGTCCAACAGAAAAAGTACTGATAAAATTTCATGAAATGAAGCACTGCTGGGGGTTCTAGTAAGATCAGGTCAAAGAACAAAAGCATAACGTACGCCAACAAGAAAGGTGTGCTCCTGTCTTCACATGCATTCTGTCTTTTCAGAACATCGGATTAGTCTGGGAAAGTTCCCCCAAAGATTTCCTCTTGTGTGCCCATGGAATAGGACATAAAAGAGTTACGCAGAAGACGTGTTTTATATGTAATATGTGATAGTAATTGGTGTTTTTAAGTATGATCAAACCACAGTTTATTTTAATAAAACAAACTGGGCTTCAAATTTCTACCAAACACCTGCTTTTTAAAAGACTACCTAAGGCACCTTTGTGTAGCCTTGGGCGTATTTGTCTGATGATACAGTGTTGTTCTTAACAATAAACCATCTCGGGCTCAGCTCATTTTGGACAAAACCTTAAAGCAAACAAACCCTGTTGACACAAGACAATTCAAGCGCAATTATTTTTAGGGCAAGCTCATGGACAAATCTCCAAAGTTACTGATTTGTTAAATTGGGTTCCCTTTACTTTATAACCGAGTTTCATTCTTTTATTTACTTCGGATGGGTCTCAGAATCCAAATAGTTATTAAAGAAGATGGTCACAAATAACAAATAAGAACCTCGTGCATAATCACAGGCTTCAGGATGGGAACACAGCTGTTTTAATGTCACAAACATCTGATCACTTAGGACCCCTGAATATCAGAGTCTGTAGCAAGATCAAAAAGGTGTGTTTAGCAAATTTTTGGAGAAGTGATGTTTCTATTACTATATCTGCACTAAATGACCTGCAAGAAATCACAAACTCATCAGGAAAGTATCTTCTGTAGCCTGCTTGGACTTAGGGAACTTAAATGTATCACTCAGTCAAAGGTTTTTTTTTAGCATCTTCAAAATAGCACTCGTGTATCTGTCCATACCTTAACTTAATTAAAAGCCATTGACCCTTTATTCCAATTAATGCAGGCCTTCAAGCCATGAATGTTTAAAAGCAGGCACAACAAAATATGTTACATGATAATTTCCCAGGTTTGATAGTTTTGTGGGGTTAACAGTTTAAAATTCTGTTGTTTTTAATCTATTCAACATGCATTCATGTATTTGTCTATGGAGGTTCTCAGTCATTCAGGTCATGAGGAAAAACTGAAGAAGCCTCCCGGAAGTGAGTTGAAACTTCTTCAAGTCAAGAAATTCAAGACCATTTGCCAAGACAAGAAGATTTCGACATTCTTGTAGTGTATCGCAAAATGTAGGAGTCTTGATAAATATCGCAGTTAGTCAGTGATTCATGTTCTTTAGACTGAAGTTCAAATCTGAACGACAGACAATTTTTCAAGCATTATACTATTCGTGATCCCAAATGGATTACCACATCATTGCTGTCTAACTGATTTTATTTTTGACCGATACCACTACTACATATTGTGACAGTAATAGTAACAGTAATAGTAGTAGTAGTAGTAGTGGTAGTCATAATAATCACAATAATAATCCTTGTCATCCTGGCCTTATCATGGCAACTGGGCTTGATTTCTTGCCTTGAAGATATTTCTCCACTCATCCAAGTTGCTTCTTCAAGTCATATAAAAATTATCATTATAAAAATAACAATTACAATGTATATGTACGAAATCTTCACTTAATATAAGGCTAGAAGCAAAACATTTTTATTCAGTGGCTAAATTCTATCCCAGTTCGTCAAAGGAAAAAGAAGAGTGCACTTTCTTCAAGTCATCTTGTATATCTCCCTGCGGTCATGTTTACCAGTTGCTCATTTCAGGGCGAAAGTAGGAGAACAGACGTCTTCATACATATATATATATATATATATACACACACACATACACACAAACCCTAATATAAAACAATTCATGTGCAATAACTATGTATAATAACTAATAGCTGAATAATGAGGCATCTCTAGCAAGAGTGATGTGCATGTGCTATAAATGCTCAAATTATACATTTCCTCTTGATGTTGAGGGGGGACCATGGAATACTAAAATGCTAAGAGTTGATATACTGATGACTAAGGTGTTCTCAGCTAAATTCGGTTAAAATTTATCCTGCTCCATAGATATAGAAGTTGATGTGCACAGTCATGCAGCTTTGAGTTTCTAATCACTACTGTTGCTGCTCTGATGAGACAAGCCAAATCAGGTTTGCTGAAATGGGTGCGTCAGGCACTGTGCTGTGTGCTGGAAGGCAAGCGGTCAAATTAATAATAAATGACTTCTTTCTTAACAAGTGGATTACACTGGGCTTTTATTTTGGTTAAATAAAGCAGGGCAAAATCAGTCATGTATATTGTGAAACTGGCTCTTTTATTTGTCATTGTCATTAACCAAGGTAATTATTGGATGATTAAACACTGAACATTGCCGATCTGTGCCCATAGAGGCAAACCACACAAGTGGTTCATCGCCAGCACAAAACTGAGACACTGCAAAACTACAGCACTAGTTGGCTGCTCAGGTGTGACTGTGTGTGTGTGTGTGTGTGTGTGTTAGAAACCTGCATTGTACTAAGCGGTTTTGATGATCAGTTTTGGATTCAAATGCTCAACATGCTGAAAACCTCATCGGGGAATTTTGGTCCAAGAGGGTTAGGGTTGTGCTATGAACAGTAAAAATTTAAGTGTGAAAATTCACATGAAAAAGACTTTTCTTTCCCCCAGTATGACAATTAAAACAGAACAGATGCAAATCGTAAACTGCTTTTCAACCTCAAGAGATGCACACTTTCCCCATACCCATACCAAGAGATGCATACTTCCCCCATACCATACCATTGCCACGACTCACTCACAAAAAGCACGACTCTTTAACAATCTCAGTTTTCTCATCAACAGTAAAATTCTTCTTCTCCTTTTGGCTTTTCCCTTTTTTCCCTTCAAGGGTCACTACAGCGAATGTTTGATTCACATGTTTGGTTTTGGCAAAAGTTTTACGCCGGGTGCCCTTCCTAACGCAACCCTCTGCTTTGGACCAGGTCAGGAGACACTGGCCTGTGCTGCCCTGAGGCTGCATTCTCATCAAAAATAAAATACAGCATTATATTTTCATTAAATAACTAAGCCAATTAACTCAATTGCTTATTTTGATCTATTAAAACAATCTTTCAGGTAATACAAGACTTACCTTCAACTTCTAACTTCTTCTTTTTCTTTCGGCTGTTCCCTTCAGGGGTCGCTACAGCGAATCAACCTTCTCCATCTCACCCTATTCTCTGTATCCTCCTCTCTCACACCAATTAACTTCATATCCTCTCTCACTACGTCCATAAATCTCCTCTTTGGTCTTCCTCTAGACCTCTTGCCCAACAGTTCAAATTCCAGCATCCGTCTACTAATATACCTGTATTTACTATCCCTCCTCTGTACATGACAAAACCATCTCAGTCTGACTTCTCTGACCTTCTCTCCAAAACATCTAACAAGTGCTGCTCCTCTGATGGACTCATTCCTGATCCTATTCATCCTCGTTACTCTCAAAGAGAACCTTGACATCTTTATCTCCGTAACCCCAGCTCCGCCTTCTGTCTTTTAGTCATTGTCACTGTTTGAAGACCATACAGCAGCACTGATCTCACTCCTGTCTTGTATGCCTTTCTTTTCATTTTGGCTGATAGTCTTCTATCGCATAGAACTTCAAACTTCTAACTACCACCCCCTTATTGCAAGGTGAATATAGAAAAGTTGTTCTGTAGAAAAACAGGACACTGTTTACCAGATATTGTTTAACAAATATTGTAACAGCAAATACAACCAAACGTAGGGCAATACATTAGGCATAACCTTGACTGTAACTGATGTAAGCTCAAACTAAATAAATCTAAATAAATCTAAATAAATCAACAAAAAGTATATCTAACGACAGACTTCAAATGATGTAATAAATGATGTAATAAAGTTTGTTGCAATCACTTGTGAGAAGTCTCAAAGCAAGCAGTGAAGGAGTGCAAGATGCAGTGCCTCAGTCTAAAGAGCACAAGACCGAGGACCACTTTAACCACAGCTCCTCCATTTTTACCACCTTCTCGGCACACGCATGCGCAGACACATACGCAGGCACGCACACAAAGATAAGTACTGCCACACAACTTCATAGTGTCTCATCATAGGCAAATCTATCACAGAATGCACAAAATAACCAACAACAACAAAAAAAAAAAGCTATTTATTGCAAGGTTGGAATTTTTGCTGGTGAAATTTAGGCCAAGAGGATATCATGTAAATGGAAGAGAACCAGACTCACACTAAAGGAGTAGATGAGGGCAGCAATTCCAAGAGGCAGGCAGCAGCACAGCATGGTGAAGATGGAATAGCCCAAGTAGTCATTGACAGGGTTCTGCAGTGGGGTTCGGGTCATGCAAACAACAGGCTGCACAGTGACAGCGGTTTGTTGACCAGGGTAAGGCTGACCCTGGTATGGCTGACCTCCAGACGGTGGTGGGTGCGCATAACCGGCAACCCCATATTGCGATGGATGTCCCTACAGGTACAGACACATTTTTGTGACAAATCATTTCCAAAGAAACGAAACTTGCAGCTGGCTGTGTAAGGCCTTGGGGGGTTAATAACACTCTCCAAATTTACTGAATGGATTTTGTGAGGCTTTCCATTTTACATCTACCTGTGACTGAAACATAACTGAGGAGAACAGATTGGGGAAGATGAGCCTACTTCCTTTTCAGTAAATAAATATGCGTTCGAATATGGCAGTGGATCAAGAAAAGCGTCTAAAAATGATTAAACACAAGCAACAATTGGGGGCTGGGGGGGATTTAGCACAGATGACGGTTAAATATCAACGACACCGAGGTCACTTCATAAACGGAATCTTAATGTCATCACACAGAAACCAAGCCGTCGTACGTCATTAAACAATATGACGACATAAGTTCCAAACATGTTTTGGAACATTTCTAATAAATTTCATTTCTAATAAATGCAGCCATTTCTTCTTTTGAGCGAACCCAAAAGTCCAATTAAGTTGTTGAAAAGAAACTCGACTGGAAGGAAAACGAATAACGGAGGACGTCACTTTCCATCTTTAGCATTACATACGTATATGGTATATATCATATATATATCACATATACAAATATATATTATATTTCATATATACAACATATCAAAAATGTGATTCCAGGTAATGTTTAAAGTTTTCTTTTATGGATGGTTACCGGAGCAGGGTACCAGTAGCCTGCTTGAGGGTATCCCGGGCAGGGGTGGTCCTGGTACGGCGGAGGTGGCGCCTGCATCATGGAAGACTTCTCTTGAGAACATTCCGGCGGAGGGGCGCTGGGCTCCATAATTCAACAGCCTGTTCACAAACAAGATACTTCTAGTACAAAATAAAGAAACCGGTTCTTCAACTTCTATCGTTTGGTGCAACGACCGCGTAAGTCCCCCACCCAACTTACAAATAAATTTGTGCCGCACCCTTTTTCTGAGCTGATGAAGTACCGGAGATACAGTTATTAGCTTCGGGACCACGGGCTGGAGGGGCAAACAACCTACCTCTTGCCGAGACTTTCAAATTAAAAGCATTTGATGTTATTGGAAGTGAATCATCCTCTTCCTAAATCAATTCCACCCTATATTGCATGGCAAGCTTAAGTATGATATTAAATCTTTATAATTTTTTCTAATATGTCCTGTGTTTCCTTGAGTAACTCCCATTTCTATGTATAGCAGGGGGAGGCAATTATTTTGGCTGGTGGGCCACATTTCTGATTTCATTTTTATGTGAGGGTCAACTAGGTATCATGAAAATTGAACAAATTGATAATTGCAATCAAATACTTCTTTTTTTGGCATTTTATTTCAACTTAAAAATCATTAATGATCATCTAAATGTACTGACATTATTTTGTAAGTAATCATCCATACAAAATTAAACAAAAGGAAAAAAAAGAATGAGTTTCCAAATTCAACATTGATTGTAAATACTTATCAAAATATTCAAACAAAGTAGTTTGGCAGGCCAGATAAAAAAGCAAAACGGGCTGGAAATGCCCAGGTCTGATGTATAGTTTGCTACTTGAGCTCTGCCGTTTTTACCACATGTGATTCTGCTGCAGCCCTTATAACATATTGGCATTTATTAACCGCAGGATTCCAGTTTCCTTAAGCATTGGTGTTCCCTTGGAATATTGGATACAAAATTTAATATTAATGAAATTCCAAATTCTGTCCCTGGAGAAATATTACAATTTAATATGCCCATTTCCATAATGGACATCAGGGTTACAGTGCATATCATCCTGAACATAGAAGCTAAATAGCATTAATTAACTTGAATAGAATTTTAAATATTTAAATATGTTGGGTAATACAGATAAGTCTCCACTAAAAGTTCTGTATGGTGGGTGATGCATGGCTCTATAGCAATATCCTTGCATTGTTGTATCCTAATATCAAAGATGTAATTGTGGGCTCTGATTCACAAACTATTGAATGCATTAACATAAGCAATTAATAACGAAGATCTTGCAGTTTTCAAATATTACTTCTAAAGGACATAAACGTTTGGAAAGTAATTTTTGTCTTTCTCCCTCGGTTTATCAATGAGCTGCATTCTAGTGGAAAATATAACATTTCTCTATGCTTTTATCCAAAAGGGTGGTAAAGAGCTGTATGAAACCTACATCCCCTACTGCACTTGGGAGTGCACATGCTCTGAATTGAGGAAGTGCAACCTACATTAAACCATTAACAATTTAATTTTCCAGTCTCAAAATAAAGTAAGCAAAAACGGAATAATGCCATGACATACGAACCATTCAAAGACCACAGAGCCAGAAAAAATGCACATCTGACACATGACAATCGACTACCTTTCTTGAGCTTTTATTTCGAAATGAAATTATTTTCATTTCCTTTTTTAGCCTGTCTGTTGATAGCTACCTTGACACGTCTGTTTGCGCTCAATAAAACCAGCAAATAAAGCTCAAGGGAAGGGAGGGAACGGGGAAACGACGGGCTGTCCAGCAAAGAAAATATTCGCAAATTTGTTCTCATCCCTATCGGATGGGTTTGAAAAGGACCTGTAGATTAGAATTCACAATGAGCCCACTCATACTGACGGATTCCAGTTCCTGTGAACAGTATAAACCTTAGTGTTCTGTTCACGTCCACCCCGGAACCTGAGGTCTGCTGTACCTCATTCTCTGCAGTTACCCTGCTTTTTCATTTTCAACGATGCCTCCTGTATTGCAAAAAAAAAGTGCCATATTTCCCTGGCGACTTCATGTGGAGGTGTTAAAAAAAACAACAACAAACAAACAAAAAAAAAACACAGCAGATCGTGATGTTCCCCAGATGTTCTAAAACTTTTTACAATACATTGGCCATGCGTCGATATGTTCACTAGAGGGAGACAGAGTGTTTCCTTTAAACGATGGCAACGCTTGACATGCTGGGGAATTAAACAAAACTGAGGTACTTGCTTCCCTCCCAGCTGCTCTCTTTGTGTCCCTTCCTTACCTAATTAGGTAAGGTTTTAAGCACTGTCTTTGGGTGAGGAGTGGTTCCTCATTCTTTGGAAATGGCTGTGCATGGGTAACCGAATGCAGCATTTGCCTTCCAAAAGCAGTATCTAAACTATTCAGAAAGAATTAAGGATCGGGAGCCAGCCAGCATCACATCTTCCCCACCAACGAAGAGGCCGCCTTCACTCTCATACGCTTAATAACGCAGTCATTTAAATGGGTGATAAGTTCAGCTGTTCGACCTGCCGCTCATGAAATATATGAACCATACCCTCCCAAAAGGAGCTACTAAAGAACAGTCCAGAGCCAATGGTTGTTTTGATGGTTGATTTTATAGAAACACATCTTTATCTTTCTACTTTTCTTTGCAATATGTTTCCCTACACATTCCTACATGAAGCTAATTATTGTAATTAAAAGTTCCTCATATATTACCAACATTGCTCTGAATATGTACGTAGACCTATTTTTACTGAATGCATTTAGGATGAACACATGAACAGTGTTAGGTTGTTACAGTGAGTAATAATTAATATCTACATCAACTTTTATCTTAGATACACAATACAGATAACACGAGTAGCGTAGGATATTGACAACCTACAGTTTGTGAAACTTAAGGAATTTT
The DNA here is from genome assembly GCF_037954325.1 of Fistularia commersonii. Taxonomy (NCBI): domain Eukaryota; kingdom Metazoa; phylum Chordata; class Actinopteri; order Syngnathiformes; family Fistulariidae; genus Fistularia; species Fistularia commersonii. The sequence continues at coordinate 4,046,183 of NC_141294.1, read as the reverse complement.
TGGTAACGGTAGGTGTTACTGTCATATGCGGTCGCTTTCAATTCAATCAGTGACAGCTTTCAGCACAAATATAAATCATCAACAAGAAGTAAGCAATTTTCATTTCTATACTTTTAACTGATCAGGTGACTTCAGTTTCATTTTTTCCACTCACTGATTGACATGAAAATGACAAAGTATGAATGTCCGAGTGTGTGGAGGTGCAGGCCACAGATCAGTAGCTCTATCTAGCAGGAATTTACAATAAGCCACTGGCACACAGCAAACTATGTCTCGTTGTTCTCTGTAACAATGAAACTAAAGCCTGGCTTGGGTGTCACAGATCCTGTGGCTGCTTTCACTTGGGAATTGACTTGGGGAAGTCTTCTTGCTCTGGTCTGCTTTTAGCAGTCACAGGCACGACCTGCAGAAAGACAGAGACAGACAGGCAGATATTTGAGGTTCCAAACACAAACGTCTAGATTTTTGCTTCAAAGTACGATCAATAATAATTGTAATGACAGACTATCATGTAACAGAAAGCTGAAAAGAGGCATCCACAGAAGCTATAAGTGGTTTTTAATTGACATCAAAAATGAAATGATAAAATATTTATTCATCCAGATGATGACATTCTCCTTTGGTGTCAAAGTTAAAATCGTTGATCAATGTGTGTATAAATCACAATACCCTAAGTGAGGGATTGAGAAAAGAGTAGCAAGGTCATATAATGAGCCATTAAAATAGGATGTCTCAGTGTCCCCTGGATGATCTGCAATGCTTTCAGTTAGCATTGAAGCAGCTAAATCAATGTTGGGTGGTATCTGACATCATTATGTCATTAGGGCTTAAAGTGGATCGATCTGAAGCTTTAATAAGCGTCTTTTACAAACTAGGTTTTTACCAGAATGCAGACATAAAGTCTGAGCTCATCCCTTTGCTACTTCACTTTGGTATATCAGCGGCCATATCAGTTCTCCATAATATGTCTGAGATCCAGAGGCAGAAAACAATCCAGCAGTCTAATCGGGTGTACTTTCACTGTTGAGAGTTCAGCTTTTGGCTGAATGCTAATAATCATAAAAGAAAATTTGATTTTAAAATTAGCGAAACAAGTGAGTTTTATCAAAGAATATTTGACACATTAAAAATTCTGCATACAGCATTTATATTGAGACAATGAGAAAAGGGTTTTCCAAATATTGCAATATTTTTGTCTTTAGCAAATAACAAAGTCTGCCCATCGTTCAAATATTATTTTAAATTACTGTTTTTTCCCTTTAATATGAGGTCATAGAACCAAACTATATGTATTCCATATAGTCTATGTTTTTGACTGTAGTGCTCCACCATGAGCCTCTTTCTCCATCTTTTGCTGCATGTGAGACACCCTATGGGTCACCGCCTGTTGACTAGCAAGCTTCATGCAATCACTGGTGCTCTTAATAGTGCGACAGTGTAAGTGACACAGGGCTGCACACAGTGAAGCAAATGGACAGAGTAAATATAACTTTAGACTTTGGCAGGATGTCAAGGGGCTGTTGAAATCTTGTATGTTTACATATGCAATAACGGCCATGGTTTTGTTTTGGAAAAAAAATCATGCAGTCATCTGAAAGAGAAGAGTTTCACTGCCCTTGTTTTGTCGATGCTCTAGTGTGCTTTCTTTTACCTTTACAGCAAATTGTTACTTTACAGATGGTTACACCGAAGGTTTTGGTACAAAGGTAATATACCCTACCTTGGTCATTGAGCATCTGCTGAGTATTGCTTCCTGTCCTCCTCCTGCAGATAAGAGAGGGGAGTAAGAGATCTATACACTATGCCTTTGGAAATGAAGCCGAACAAAATTACTTTTACAGGGTCCCTTATTTTTTGACTTTCCACTGTAATTGTGTGTAACTTTAAGAAGGGTCACCTCTTGTCCTGATTGAACTTGCACCTGCAGTGGCCACCTTGGGGAAGAGAGTACCAAGCATTTAATTTCAAAATGACACAAATGTATTTAAGATCATCTCTTACAGCACGTGTGAATAAAGTAACTCTTACTGAACAGGATGGTGATGCCAATGAGGCAGAGGACAGCAGCTAGAATCAGGCCTCCCACACGCAGCCTGTGGTAGTCTGAACAAACATGTAAAAGTAATAAACCCTAATCTGGGACCAGGAAATGCCAAATTTCCAAATCATATGTGTTTAAAAAAAGTCAGGCTCACACACAAGTTACACATCTACACGTTTCTGAATACTGTTAGATTACAAAGAGCACTTAAAAAATAAAAATAGATAAAAGAAGATGAATTACCAAAAGTGAAAGGGTCATCTTCAGCTGTGGGGACAGAAATAAATGAGTTTATGGATAAATGAGGATATTCATAACCAGCCACATGACACTGTCAACATAAGTCAAATACATAAATTGAGATGAGGTTACTAATCAGCATGCATCCCATTTAGTTTCAGACACTGTAAAGGTCAAAGCAAGTTACACTCAGGCACGTGATTCAACTTATTGGAGTATGATTGAATGCAAACATTGGAATGGAAACATTTAATTTTACTGCTATAGTTTTTACACCATGTGGAGATGCTGAATGAATTATAAAATGTATGACTGTATGAGAAGTCTGTGTCCTTACAGTTCTGTTCCTCTGCAAACACCATGGAGAGCACTACAAGGGTCCAAAGAGACAGACACATAAGTTTGGCATGATATGCAAGCAACGTTTTTGTTGATTGAGGTTTGTGACGATTCAATTTAAAAAGAATGCAAGAAAAACCTCTTAAAAGATCTTAAAATGCTTACTGGAAACTCACATCTATTTATTTTGATAGGACATAAATTAGAGTGTTTTCATCTGCATTTCTCCTGTTTTCCTTCAAAACTAGACTGAAATGTGAAACTAGTCTTTCACATTTTCACCCATGTCCATCTTTTTTGTAGTGTTGACAAGGTTTGTTTAAGAATGCAGTTCTATTTCATAGACACTACAGACATGTACAATTTAAAGGCCGAGAGTAAAGAGTCAAGCCGGAAGTCAAATTTTGGGTTAACACCCAAATGCATCACTATTTTGACCAATTTTAGACAAGTGGGGAAAGGAAATTCACACTTCTTGTGCATTCCCATCCACAACACTTATAATGTTGCTACATTGAGATACACAGAAGGTTGTGATATTTTTCAAGTCAACTACCATTATCATCAATTTAGAAGATCAACAAAAAAAAGTAGCACTTTTTGCTCTCTCATAATTTGAGTATGTGTGTCATATTGAAAGAGGAACTACTGTGGTGATTTACTTGGCCACACATTTAAAAAACCCAGTCTAATAATCTAAGAGTCAGAGAGGACAAACACCTTACGCTGTTTGTAAAGAGTGATGACCATGAGCTCCACAAACAGGGTTCAAAAGGTTCGCCCTCAGTCCCTTCTTTCATTCACACATATAAGCAATACCATAAGTAAAATAATTTGTCTTCTGAGGAATACTTAATCATGTTTAGAAAGAGCTTTCAGTGATGTGGGTTATTCAACACTGGTGGAAAATAAAACAACAGGAGTTGATGGCCTGCGGAAAGTGCACATGTTGCAACACTTTTTTTTTCCCTATGACAGGAGATCAGCTGTGTCCCTGTCCTGTTTCTCTGACCACTGACCGCATCGATTTTTTGCAGTATTGCAGTAATGGTTTCATCATCTGTGCTAACAATGCTTCAATTCTTGGATCTTGATCTGTGATAACTGAATTAAAATGTTTTTTGAGGTCTGAGAAATGCCAGGAATTTCACTAAACACACTTCACAGAATTTTCATACAAACATGCCACAGTACATGGAAGAAGATGGCAGTTCCCTAACTGCTTGGTCGTTTGTGTTTTCCCTATAAAAAAGGGGCCTGAATTGTTTGTCTGCAGCCTTATTTAACATCAGTGCAAGAGTAGGAGTGCCGTAATATTATCAGTTACCTGATAGTCTGGCTGCCACTGCTCCAAATTTGACGTACCTTTTATCAATGCATAACTTGTTTCTGGGTGTATCAAAATTGTATGCTTTTCTACTAATATTGTTGGGTGCAAATTGAAACCGCGGGTAATACAGGTAGATGTAGGCCATACACAGGTAAATTAATCAACAAAAAGCTGAAAGAGGTTTCTTGTTGTAGTTTTTACTCACATGTCATCACCACCAAAACACAGATCTTCGCCATCTTTGAAATAGAAGTTGTTCACCTAAGGGGCGGCAGACACAATATCAAACATTTCGGCAAAACAACAGAGTAGATACGCTTGCATGCTGATTTAATGCATTAATTATTGCATTGGATGAGTTCTGTGAGGGAAGGTTTACGGTTGACCTATTTATCCAAGGAAAATAAAAACAAATATTAGATCTGGGGCATCACTGGTCCCTTTAAACATTATTCTGTTTCTATTTGCACTGGGCCAAATATATTATCTCCTGCCCCAAAGGCACAAATAATCACATTTTAAACACTTGTGTGTATGACAGGAAGCTAACATGACACACTAAACTAGCTCACACAGGCTCACAGCTTCAACATAGATGTGAAGCAACATTCAGTGTCTTTGACAGAGGGGCACTAAAAGGTCTTAAACACTCACATTCATACACATCCGTTCAAGAGCACACTACTCATTCCCTCTCAAGCAAACCCAAAGAAATTTAATTGAATCTGGATGGACATAAAGTGGCCCCTTGGTTTGTTTCATATTCAGGCAAAGACAGAAAGTGATCTTTTGTTGATGGGTAAAAAGTGCTCTAATGGAACCAGAGCAAAAGGAAATGTCTCTGGTTAATGCTGCGGCCATGTAAAAGCCCTACAATTTTTTCCACAATCTAATAATGTTATATTGAATTTGTATGTCCTATATTTGATCCCCTCTAAATGTCATTTTTTTTTTATATTCTTAAACATTTGATTACACTTGCTGACAAAAATACCAAATATAATTACATCACATTCACCCTTCCAAAGTGATACATGACTGTAATGTTGTTGTTGTAAGCTTAGTTCTTGACCACATAGAATACATGGGATTTTGCTTCTTTGCCTACTACTTAAATAGACCTTGACAAAGTGAGACTATCTAAAATATCAAAACCAACAGTTCTCTCTCACTAATATCACTCGCAGAACAAGAACATTGAAAAGCACAATTACATCCGACACTTTGTTTGAGCTGCTCCATGTTAATGCTCTGTTAACTGCCATGTTGATGTTACAGAAGCAGAGGTGATATGCACACGGGGAAAAGACACACCTTCCGTCGCTCAGCAGTGATTTTCCATTTCTGCTCTTCCCCACTCAGAACACCCAAGAGTATGAAGCAAACATTAATACCTTAACCTCTCATTACCCGGCGGTTCCGCATGTTACACTTAACTCCTGTTATACAACACTTGATAGCATTCACTTATATTTTATCCAGGTTATGTTTTATTCCAGTAAAAAAAGGATGAAATCAAATAAAATGCAATAGGATGAAAAAGTATTAGGTTTGTGTTTTGCAAATTTGAACTGCCGTATCCTTAAAATGACTATTTTACAATTAAAATTCCGGGATCACAACTAAAGAGCTAGTAAGAAGGACGATGCGTCTTCTCCCACATGGCTGGTATTTAGAGTTTGGCAGAGAGGAAGAAATAGGAACATGACGATGGCTTCTCTCCTGGTTCCTCTCCACAGCAACCCAAAGCGTGACAGGGGAATGTAGAGGATGGGAAACAAGCCAACAACCACTAGAGGGTTTACCTCAGTATAGAAAGGAAAGACAGGAAGAACAGACAGAGACGGGAGTGGGAAGGACACTGAAAGAGGACTCAGTGACGGGGGCAGTAGGAAGGTGGGACTGTCAGGAGTGGTGAAGGGGAGGCTCAAAGAAAGCAGGGAAATTTGAAAGCAGAGGCACCACCTTTCTCTCGCAGTATATGAGGGGCATATTGTTAAGCAAATGTTAGTGTAAGGTGGAGCCAGGTTGTGAGAGCTGGAGGCAGTTATTCAAATCCTTGTTTACAATGATTTAAAAATGAAAAAGCACAATACCCTGAAAGACATGTAGGGTGGGATGCTTTCAAAGTTGAGGATTGAAAAACGTGAAACTATGGCCATGAAAGATTTATGAAAATATGCAGATGATTCTGCAGATATTAATTTAAAAAAATAGTACAAAAACATATAAATCACTGACTGAATTAAACAACTTGCTTTGAAGCCTCTGACTCATCTCATGTTGGAAGATAGTATTGAGTATTTTCTGAAATACTGAATAGTCATTGTTGTTCCATGTGACGGTTTTTTTTACTATATTTTTGGGGGGATTATTTCTTAAAGCATTTAACAATTAAACCAGAGAAAAATGCTGATTTAACTAATAGCGATATGTGCTATTTATCGAGTGGAATGTCCAAATATTTTTCATGTGAAATTCCAGGGAAGAAAAACATTATTGCATTATTGTTCCTCAGAGAAGAAGCCTTAGAATCTCAATTTGTACTGATGTGATCTCTCTTCCCTTGTAGGGACCCTTGTCTGGCTCAGCCTGGTCCACAGATAAAGAAGATTCTGTTCTCCACAGTCATGCTACTCTGCTTGTCTGTGATTCTCTCTGGTTGTTTTGTAATGAGCTTGCCCCTTTTCTGCTTGTTTAAAGACTATTTGGCCACATTCTTTTTCAATTTTTCATTATGTGTTAGACATAATATCATTCAGCTTCAAAAAGCTCTGAGCATAAAGTTCATGAGCTCCAAAAAGAATGTTTGAAGTCACTGTCTAACATTGCTCCTCTGTAATTTACTGCAATGTCATCGTACATTCCACTTAAGCCTGCAGCCTCACCCATCTCGAGACTTTTATGTCACTATCATGTCACAAGCCCCCCTATTTCAAACAGATCCTTCTCATAGTCTTATATTGTCCTCTCCACTCAATCCCCCCATTCTGTATACACTCTGCAGTATTTTTGTGCTACATGCCTCTCTCACACTTCAACACTATCATCTCTTCTTTCAGTCATTTTCTTCTTCTTTTCACTGCCTGTTTAGCAACACAATTAGTGAAAGAGGCTGTCACAGCAGCAGCAACTCTTAAGCCAAGTTAAGCATCTCATTCTCAAAAGACCAAACAGCTTTATTTCAGGCATAAAAACAATCCATATAAAAATTTTTGCTGATAAACTCCAGTATTCGGTGTATTTCTCTGGTATTTCTCCATGGTGTTATCTGAATTCCTTTGTGATCAGAATTCTTCAAGGGGCCAAGTGTACGAAGGATTGCACACTTTCATACTAAAAGACAGCGTAAGACCAAAACTGGCAAGTTTGGATTCATGTGTATGAATCTGTGGGTACACATGTTCCTGCAGACCTTTCCTTGATGCATCCAAACTGACATGGAATTGGGCGCATTTACTTGGGCCACTTGGACTGCCTTATCTCCGTCCATTAATAAATATCCAAATGACTATAACTATGTTGCATGTTTTCACCTTTTTTTGAAATAATAATGGCAAAGACACCAGGAAAACTTAAAAAAAAAACAAACAAGAATACTATAGAATGTGAAACTGAGGTACTTTAATCAGAGGAGGAACCAAGACAAAATGTTTTATTTGGTGGTCTTTTCTCTAAGTAGCAAAATAATATATACTTGGTAAGGCTATAAACACAACCGTATTGGAACATGGCACCATAGCCATAATAAAGAAACAGGGGTCAGACATGAAAGTAAATGCAAAAAGAAGAGTTGCTGAACATCACCGGAGTGTTACAGTCACAGGAGGAGGACCATGGATGACTGAGAGATGCCCACCAGTCAGCCAATTACCGCTGAAAGGCTCCTGTTGCTAGGGACCCCAGCATGATGAAGAGTTGTACAAGCACTGGCAAGGAGTGACTTCTCCCAGCCACCCTCTGTAACGCTAGGGCCAGTTCAGCACAAAGATCCAGCAGGATCACTCTTGGTAACCTAAATCGGCTAATAAGTCAGTCATCAACCTTGGCCAGCAGGTAAGCGTGGCCCCTAAAGAAACAAGCCTATCGACTACTCTCTTTGCAATGTCCTCTAGTGGTGCCAAAGCTGCCATTGTTGTGCAATTGTGCGCAACTTCCTTTAGTCGTGTTTTTTGTCATTTGGGCATAAATCACAAGTGCTTAAGTGCATGTAGAAATATTGTTTTTAACTCTCTCTTGACTTCAGAAAGCTTAGTGGAACATATTTTCATGTACAAAGCTGACTCTCAGTACTTTGTAGTTTGGCACTGTAAAACAACAGTTTGCATGGCAGTATGCACATTCTCATGGCAGGTCGAAAATATGTGGCACCACATAAATCCTCACAACATTGATTTTTGTAAATTCCAACATGTGAGTGGAACATGTACACAACGTTCTGAAGGGTACACACTGTTCTTCCATGAGGCACTGGGCGTCTTGTGCGCATGAAAACATAGTAATTCTATTGCTGTCTTCATGACCCATGTGAAAAAAGTGACAGCGGCAACAAAATATTAAGACATTAAAAAAAAAGAAACATCTAAATTAGATATATATAAAATTTATTTATATCCCATCCCCTTCAAACACTTGATAATCATAGATTCACACACATGAATCTATGATAAGAAAAACACTTTGAACCCCGGCCACTATATTAGACCTTTTGCCATAGAATTTTGCACAACAATAGGAGTGTCAAATTAATCAGTCAATACTTACATACATTTTTAAATTATGTATCAGCATGTATGACCATCACACACACAGATGACAGCTTTTTAGAATTATTCATTATATCTGAACTAGATCTGTGCTTCCTCTGGTTGTTGTGTACATGACATCGGATGTAATGAGATACGATGTGCACACTGTTTATGTTTGGCTCGCTTTGTTTCTATTTTTCCCATCACACCCACCCTCTTGAATGCTGGACACCAGTGTGACTTTGAGTGTGAGCGAGTTGCTGCACTGCACAACAAAGACAGCTGCCTCTTCCCACTGGCATGTTTTATTCTTAAATTAGCAGCATAGTATTCCAGCGTTGGTCACATCCTTTAGGAGACACAGCAGAGCTGAAATACATGTTCCCAGTCTCCGCTTCTTTCAGAAATGTAATATTCCTTGGCTGTCCCTGATGTTTCTCTTGAATCAAAAATTCACTCCTAAATATCTTAATGATTATGACAAAGTGTTTCAACATTGGGAACTATGAAGGAATATGTGAGAGTAAACAAGCAAAGTTTATTGATGAAGTAAAGGTAAAGTTGGAGGTAAAGAACCAAGGATTGCAAAAAAATTTTAAGGAACCAGGTCTGCCCAAGATAAAATAAAAAGCAGGAAGAATGCAGGCCTGAGGGAAAGAGCAAGAGAGACAGGAGGAAGAGGGAGAGTGTGGTTGGGAATGAGGAGGGACAGAGACAGACAGATGGAAAGAGGGAGTGGAGCATGCTAAGGCCATGAGTCACACAACCACAATGCAGGCAGCAAACATTCTACACTTACTATGAGAAGGTGAAATAATGTGATATTCCCTTATTTCAAGTCAATTTCTATTCCGATTGTATGTGGCTCATCTTTTGTTACCATGAGCGAGAAATACACTCACTTGGCCTGGTTAATTTAATACAAACAATACGCTGTCTGCTGAGCTGTAACTAAAATCTTCTAGGTTACAAAGAGAACAAGCTCAAGGTGAAGGTCGTGGTCACATTCCCAATAGAAATCAATGCCCAGGCTTTGAGGTTTCTAAATTGGTGAGACCAAGTAATGTGAGGAAAGCTAAAGAGTATGTGTGTCTCACTTGCTCACTCTCTCACTGACACCTTTCATGTTTCTCACTGTCTAGTCTTTTTTTGAGAGCTGTTTTCATGTGAGGAAAGGTGGGAGGCAACAGCTAAGTCACTCACCCGGGAAAGAAAAGACAACTTTCTGTCATCGCCTTTGTTCACCTGCTTTCCCCACAAATGCTGGGTTCTCTCTGTAGCAACGGAAACTCTGAATTCCCTTAAAAGCAGCATTAAACTAAACTATACTAAATATTTAATGTTGAGCTTTTCACTGTGCATTTGCGTATCATCGAATAACAGAATGAATAAAATTCTGTTTGATGATGCGCAAATGCAAATGCACAATTCTATAATGAATACAATACATCATAGTGCCACATATTGTTGAACTGCAGAGCTATCTGGCAAAATCAAGAAAATAAATTTCTCTGTGCAATGCAATATCTAAATCTATGCCAGTATTGCCTGAAACTGTTTTGAAGGTATTCTGTTACCAAAAATATATTTGGCAACAACAGGAAGTCAAAGTTGACATGAAAGTGAGCAGATAATCTTCCCGATCAATACAGTCTCAACCACCCAGTCAAATTCATGGATTTGCAGACACTTGGACAAACTCCATGGCGTTTTTCAGTTTATAACAATTTTAATTGTTTGCTGTCACATTACTCCCGGAGTTATTTAGTGTGGTTCAATTCATACTAGGCTAAACAGAGTAACAGGGGGATCAGATGTGTTTTTGCAGGGCTGGTACCAATTGTTCATTAGTCACAGAGGACCATTGCCAATATTTAAGCCCAATATTAAGTTACAACTAATTAAAAAAGTTTCTGCTAAACTTTATAGGAAAACGTGTTTGATACAGATTTAAAAAATAAAAAGTAACAGGCTGAAGATTCAAGTACAGGATAGACATTCACATTAGATTTTCAATAGTTTAATTACTTTCAAATAAAATCTTGTTGCAGATGCAACATTACAGCATTCTTAAAAAAGAAGACATAGCAGGTATTACGTCACCATAAGGTCATGTAGCCAAATGGTCAAAATGGCACGCAGATTCAAAACTTGGAAGAAAATCAAAGTTTATCTCTGACGGATAAAGCTGGGAAAGTTATACAATAATAAATATAGACATTTCTGATGATTTTCGATGCACTGCTATTTGCAACTTCAAGAATCTGTAACATCACTTCACCTTTTTGAGTTTCTAATAATACTTTGATGAATAACTAATTGATTTGAAATAAAATAGTCAAGATTCTCCTGCACACTGACATTTGTCAAGCCTTGTGTCTGTCCTTGTCTGAATCTGTCCTTGCCACATGGTAGCAAACTACCTGTAGTATCAACGCCGCCTTTATCAGGTGGCCTTTTCTCACACACACACACACACACACACACACACACACACACACACACACACACACACACACAATCATTATGACGCATGCAACAGTGCTCATTTTCATAGGAGTTGGTTGTTGAGAAATTAAATGCGTTTATCTTAACCAAGAAGACAACGCTTCCTCTTCACTCTGACGAGGTGAAACTAACTTTCTCCACTTTTTAAAAAATAATTTGAAAATTATAACATTAAAATAATCATGTGATACTATGAGCGCGCGCAACAGGGCACTGGGTGATGTGCGCGTGCTGGTAGGCACACGGAGAAATGTCAGGCTTTTGGGAAATAGCGTTTAAAAGTTTTTTTCTCCCCGAAAAATCTACATACTCTGAATATGTTTAGTTACTTGAGTTAATGAAAAAGCGGAAGGAGTCATTAATTACATGTGTGAAATTTCACTCGCATGTAAAATCCCACGTATTGAGAAAACAGCTAACATGACTCATTACAGTATTGTGTGTTAAAATTAGCCTGGTAGCTAACAGGAGCCGAACCCTTCAGCTGCTTTTAAGATGCGCACAAGTTTATTTGGGGGAAAAAAATCCCGTTGAGACTATTCCATGCGAAATGAGCACAAATCTCTTTGTTGAATTACTCACCTCCCGCACGGTGTTTTTCAGTTGCGACTGTGACAGGAAACTTCCTCTCGAGAAGTCGGTGAGCGTCTCGTCTCAAGACCAGCGACTTTTCCTCCAGTTGGAGCGCCCACGCCCTTCAGCACTGGGACACTCAACAGGTTGGCTTGGTTTTTGGAAAAGGGGGCCGAGTTTAAAAATGCTGAACGAACCGCGGCGAGTTCTGATCCTGAATCAGTTTCTGCCCAGACACTGGCGGATGAGAACTTACGCGAATTGATGCGAGAGGGGCGTGGAAGCTGATCCTGGGTCAGAGCCCAGTGTTAGTTTGTTTGTTTGTTCAGAGCGAGCGAAGATGTCGCTTTAGACGATCTGATTCACTGCAATTCGGTTTACTCGTTCTTACCAGTTATTTACACATGGCAACAGTCTCCCAACTGCGGGAGATACTCGCAATCTACGATATTATTGAAAAATTAGGAATGCAATGCACTCCAACTGCCTCTCTTTGCAATTTATTACAACTACGTTAAAATGTACAAAGACAAAAGTTTCAAAAGGTGTTGTGAATAGTGACATTTATTTGGTTTCAAATGTGCATTCATATGATGTTGTTCGCCATGACACATCCTTCCAATATTGAAATGGCTGACAGTGTAGCAGACAATACTGATGCAGGTTTCATTGCAGCAGGTTTCTACTAATATTGTCCTACAGCTAATATGTCCAGCACAGTATAACAAGTTTACAAAGCAATGGTGTGGGTTTTTCAGTGTGTTTACATGGGTGAGTAGTCTGTGTGACAATGAATGCACCTTCAAAACAAGAAAATTAGTAAAACAGTTTTTGATTTGTTCTCCTCTGGTAAGTGATGGTGTCCATCAACATTTCTGTTCACATTTTGCACTACCTTGTTTTTTTTTTTTTAAATAAATGTTTGTTATTTTGCACAGTCAATCACGCTGGTTTTTTGTTTCCTTCTAATCCTCCACAACCCATCTAATCTCTCCACCCCTTGCTACTCAGCTCTGCTTTCCTCACCAAACTGGTATTTCAGGACCAATATCAGATTTCACTGTTGTCGTCTTCGTTTTTTCTACAATAGAAAACGAGGGGCGATCAGTTTGCATGCCAGTGTAAGAAAAGGGTCTGACAATGAAAGAGCCAGTTTGTGTTAAGTGAAAATGTCTTACGTGTTCTTCCGGGAGCACTTGTTATCTGGGGAAAAAAAAAACATAGTGAACAAGCACTCGGTTAAACAATTCATTGCACTTTCAAATCTTCATTACAGTGATGATACCAGCTCATTAGATGTTTTTTCCATCATACAAAATCATCATATACACAAAATATAATTTGATTTTGTGTTTTTTATTGCTATGACATGCACCTTTGAGGATGTACTAGCTTGGCTATGACACTTACAGAGTAAAACAACAAGTCCTCCAGTCACCAGCAGGCAGGCACAGATCAGGCCTCCAATTCGAAGTCTCTCATAGTCTATTAGGACATAAAAAAAAGGCAGAAAAGGGTAGTAGCTAATAGCCATAACAAAACAAAAGACCATTTCACAACCGGCACATTAAACACTTTGGTAGGGTTCATGAAAGTAACATGACACCCCCCCAGGCCCCTTTTTTTTCAGTTGAGTGTCATCATGGCTGGCCATTTTTTCCAATTAAGATGACCTTACTTGCATGAATAATATTTAAATTAAGAAAACTATTAGATTCAAGAGATACTCACTGTAAACAAAGGGATCTGCAGACAAAAGAAAGGAGAGGAAGGAAAAATCAATTATCAGTGACGATAAATCCCACACTGCACTGAAAGTATTAGTATACAAGGTGGTCAAGCCACACAATTTTCACTTTAATGTCATTATAGTTGTACTGTATTAAGAATACATTTCAAGTGTACCAGTAAAGCTATACATACAGTACAAACTGATGATAATTGTGGTTTGTGGACAGAATTAAGGCAGTATGTCTGTGAAGTAGAGTCTGTATCTTACTCGCTTCGGTTTCTGTGAAGAGTGCGAAGAGCACTAGGAAAAGGCAGATGTATAATTGTTAATTGTATTACGTTGAAGTTGTGAACAACGATTTCAAAAGATGGTGTTAATTATTATTATAAGATGTATTGTGTCCACTAAACTGTTATTTACCTGACATTGCAGCCAAAATAGTGAGGTGTCCCATCTTCAAAATAACTATGATACATGATTGAGAAACAGAGATAAGGAAATGAACAAGAGAGAATAAAAAGAGCAAAAGTGAAAAGGAGATCTGTTTTTCACATGATCTTTTCCTTGTTTTATGCACACACACTAAACTTCACCCTCACCCAAGGAGGAATGTCCTTGTGGTGTGAGAGGTCAGTGTCTTGTCAGCAGGGTTGCATTCCGAGTGTTTGGAGAGTAAACAGCAGATCTTTTTTTTTTTTCCTGCCCTGGGCAGAACATCAGGCAAACACTATCATGTGTTTTACTATATCTTAAGATACTGTTTCATTTCCTTTATGCTACATTTAATTAATTTGCAAACAACTTGAAGTAAAAACTTGAATAGATTTGAAAGTGTCATAGCACAAGATATGTTTTATACATTTTAAAAATATTTACATTGAAAAAATAAATGTGCCTTTTTTCTGATTGCTTTCAGATTGATTTTAGATTCTTGTGTTTTATTTGTACGGAGCTCAGTAACTGCCCAATCAAAAAAAATCATGCATGTAATATTTGTTTAAGCCATTAATGAAATTAATCATTAAAGACAACCTTTTCTTGCATTTAGAATAAAAAAATACAAAGTTCGTACAATTATAAGTAGAAAAAGAGCTAAAAGGCCTTTAGTCACCTCTGACTGACCTTGTCGAATCTCAGGCCTTCCCTCAAGTCAATGTTTCCCTTTTTAAGACCCATTCCTCTATTCAAACTATGGCAAAAGCACAAAAAGCTCAGCAGTTCGGATATTCTCTCTTCATGCCAAAAAAGAATCCAAGCCTGTTCTTAATGTGCTTATCTATGTTTTCATGAGATATTGATTGAAAGTGCTAGTTTCAAGAATTAGACTTCACATAAATCAAGAATAAAGACAGTTCTTATCATACATCCTTCCACTGTGACCTGTGATAGATGTTCACTGCAGCTATCAGTTAGCATGACATCTACAAGGTCAGCCCTCCCTTGACTTTCAAAGCCCATGTCATAAAATACCTCGTACTTCTCACACCAGAGAAGAGCAACAGACGAAGCAGAGTGGATCACAGTAAAAAAAAGTTTTGTGCCAAGTAATCGCCAGCACATTGACCCGGCGAAATGTTAGATCCAGTTTTTAGAAAATTCTCTGTCAATTTATTCAAGGAGAATGCCAGAGGAGATGAAAGTCACCTTTGGATGGCTCTATTCATTTATCACTATAATGACATTATTAAGATAATCTACTAACCAAATACGCATATCTATTTGAAACTTCAAAACACTGGATACAAAGCATCCAAAAAAACAATTGATCAATCTGACCAATATTTTTTTTTTTATATATCATTAAGGTGACCCCTATTCCCATCTACTCTTGATCTGTCATACCTGTGCTTACCTCGGCTCGCGGATTCCGAAGCAGAAGGGTATGTGTGGATGTCCCAAGACACTGTCTGAACAAAAGTGTGTCTTTGCAAATGTACCTTAATAAGTAGTACCTGCTCCACCTCTTTGTTTGGGGTTCAAACGTGTGCCTGGGCATATGAGCCATGAAATGTGGCCACGTGTAAAGGACAGGTAGCACTGTTGTTCCATAAACATCAGTTTTGTTTGTCTGTGTGTGTTTGCATTAAAGCCCTAAATTGTATGGCATTTGTTATAAAGATGCCACATTTAGTCACACTTTGTCACATTTATTATTAATTATGTCTTCAGTATGAAATAATAAAGAAACAAAAGTATAAGGTCACATACTAAAAGTGCATATGGTAGCATTGTGCCTAGTGCAAGGCCGGTCATATCAGTAATGCAATGTGAAGATGAAAAGAGCTTTTTTCGGTCAGATGCAATTCAGATTTCAGATGTAACATATCCTGAAAAGTCCAAGAGTTAAATGCCACTGAATGTAAATACTCTGTTCCTGTTTTTTTCTTGCAACTTATGACAATTGATTATTCAACAAAGTTTTTATTGGCACTGCTCATCTCTGGATTCAAAATTTTGTGTTGAGGGGTGAACAGAGATGACCTCCCCATTTCAAGCCCTACATCAGTGGATTATTTTTCTTCATTGTAGTCTCTAACGCTAAGAAAAAAACAATAAAATAATACTTTTATGATTTGTACTGTTCCTCCATTATCAAAAGTACTTTTACTTATCATATCCAATGGACAGCATTTAGACTATCTTTTTTTGTGCCACTAAAATTTAAGATCCAAAGGCGATTAGGCTGTGTTGGTGATGTCATTATAGAGATCCTTGGATACATTTTATGATCCTATTTATTTAACTTTTATTTTGGAGTCAATCTGAAAAAATAAGTTTCTTTTTTTAAAGATTCACCCTTTTTTGTCTTTGTTTCTCAAAAACAGTTAAGAGTGTTCTGTATCAAGATGGATGTATCATAAATCACACCTCATTTCAACCTTATCTTTATCACATAATGTGATAGGAGTTGCCAAATATCAGCCAGCAAGCTGCTTGACTATACTTAAGCTCATAACCTACAAAAAATTATATTATATAATATGCCTCCCCTGCTGGTGGAGCCCATGTTGACTGTTATTCTTGCTTTAAGATACCTGTAGACCCTTCTTCTTTTTTTTTTTCTTTCCTCTTTTTTTGTCAGCTGTCTGTCTCCAGGTATCTTCTGTTTATTCAGAGTAAACGACTTTGTGTTGATTTAATGGTTGACAGATATTTGCAAATTTACTACATTGGGTCAGGAGTGAGTTAGCTGCACTTGTATTATACAATCACATGTCATTCAAAATTACAACCTTATATGACAGGAAATATATATGCACGTTCATGCTTGCATCAGGTTTACTCACACATCCTGCATATAGAGATGTCTTTGCATCAGCCATTTACGATGCAGAAAATAGAGCGGGGATGCATGTGACACAGTGGTAATCTGTGAACATGGTGAGGATAGAGGAGATAGCAAGTGTCAGAGACATCGAGCCATAGTTCTAAGTTTGTGTGGAAGTGATAATGTAACAATTTATCAGCTGATAGACCTGCAGGTGTTGATGAGAGGGCACAAAGAAAAAAAAAGTATGTATACCTAAAAATGCTTGACTGTATAAACTCTAATGTTTGTTAGAGTTACAGAGTAGCCACTTATGACCGAATTTAGTTTTGCTTTTATTTGTTTTGCTTTTTTTTTGGTTCAAGAAAGGAATAACAACTACTGGTCACAGCATAGAAACCATGAAGAGACCTATTAGTTGCACTGCATCTGTGTTTGCTGGTGTCTGCTTTAAGTGCCAGTTTGCTATTCGAGGTTACATAAAGTTCAATTTGTTCCGTGTCATTGCCATTTCACCAATACAACTGCTAGAAAGTAAAGAAAAAGCATGTCTCAGCAGGATAGTTTTGCCATTAGATGCACGGTGAGCTAGTATGTTTCTGTTAAATTTGGATTCTGCATTCAAAATTACGATTCAGCATCATCATGTCCTCTCATAAATTTCATTTAGAACATTATCAAGTAAATTGAAGGTTTTAATGCTCTTTTAAGTCAATTGTTACGCTATTTGATAAGGATTAAGGCATTATCTTAAGAAAAAAAACATTTTCTTCTTTTCATTTCGGCGGATGGCGTCATAATGAATTAACATTTACTAATATGTCTACTATTGACACGCAATCTCAAGATTCATGTTAATGAAGGTACTTCATTATAATGTTGTTATCATTAAGACTTTTTTTAATAACATTCTTGGAAAACTTTTATATTCATATTAAAATCAATTGATGGTGAGATTAAAAAAATGAGACACATTTGCCTATGAAGGATAAAGCTCATCTCAAAGACAAACTGCTGCTAAAATCTGTCTTTTTAATTATTAGAGAGCTTACAACTGAGAAAATAGATTCATCCAGGAAAATTGAAAAAGGAGTTTCAATGAATCCAAAACAAAATGGCAAAAATATCAAACCTACATTTAACTTGTTTTGCAACATTGAATATGACTCCGATACAAGAGCATGAAGATCTTTGTGACAAGATGGGTATAAAGGATTATATTGATGTGGCCAAACACAGAACCAGGTATTGATGCAGATCTTTGGGCATACAGGAGTGTATAAGAAGAGGGGTTAACTTTTGGACAACTGATATCACTTTATGCCGTAAAACATGTTGTGTGTGGTCTCATTTTATGTGGCACAACACTTGTTTAAATCTACTATTCATTAACCTCCTTTAATAGTTAAACCTGTCTTCTCAGGTATTTATAGATGGAATTAAAATAAATTACTTGTCTGTGTGAGGTCATCTTGAGAACATGCATTGAACAATGTAGGTTATCAGCATACAGACACACACACACACACACACACACACACACACACACACACACACACACACACACACACACACACACACACACACACACACACACACACACACACGCACAAATTCCATGTTACGGTTGCATTCAGAGTGCTTGTCCCTAAACCATAGAAGTAAAGGGCCGTGGCATAGGTCAGCTTACTTGTTTCATGTAGCTAGTACAACAATCCATCAAAAAGCCTCAACAGGATGTTTTCAGTGGCATTTCGTATTTGTAACATTTATAACTGAGCTGCTCGCATGCAAAATCCTAATGCTATGACATGAGGACTTAAAGGCAAAGTAAACAGAATGACTGATAAATAAACCGTGTCATTTTCCCTTTAAACATGAAGCAAAGGCAACTAATTTATAAGGTTCTACTCTGTTTTAGCGAGAAGAACCCTGGCAGCAGAATACAAGTGCACTATCATTAAGTTTGTTGCTGAGCAGCTGAGTCAACACATTGCTTCATACTACCGCTGTTGTATCAACTAATAGACGAGGGAGAATTTGCTCCTGCTGATTGCCCTGTGTGTGGGGTAATATCTCTTGCTGCTTCTTACAAGATTTAGCAAACAAAAATTATAGTCAAAATACACCAGATAAGTCACCATAATTTTTAGGTTTTGATTGGTTTAACTCTCGTAAAGGTGCCAGCTAACACTTTGTGCAAATGTGTAGATAAGTGCTACATTTTAACTGAATTTTCTTATCACTATGGTTGTATTCAAGACATAAGACCTGTTGCAGCAACATTTGGAGATGAAAAAGAAATTGTGGCTTTTTTGGTCCTTAAAGTGAGCAATAGGAACAAGTTTGCTAGCAACGGGAAGCAAAAGACATCTAATGTTGTGATCAAGTGGCCACAAATATTATCATATGTACTATATTAAGAAAACAATAGTTTCTGTTGATAGTTAATTAACTTGTATGGTTAGTTGAAGGTCTTCTCATTAGTTTTTGTGGTATGAAATCTTTATTTAAAGCATTATGTGCATGACTCAATGAGAGGAGTGCAAGGCTCTGTACCTAAAGAGCAAGTTCTTCCAAAGCAGCTGCAGTAAATACACATAAGGCCCTGATGCCCAGGCATTGTACCTCAAAATGTCTATCTTCTCTCATCTAAAGTGTCTGTAGGGCATTCCATGGTACAGTACTGTTTCAGAAAAGGTCAATAACTATTTACAGCTTATGTCAGCAACTTGTCTTTATCTTGAGTCCAGAAAACTAGACATCACCTGACCAATCATTAGATTTGATTACTTCGAGCGTTGTCACAATTGAACAACTATTTTAAAGACTAAAGCAGTGACTGCAATAATGACTTCAAAGAGCTCAAAGCATCAACTTCACAGATATTACATCTGGCATAATATTTTTGTGTACACTATTTGAAGTGCTCATTGCTATATATACATAGACTTAACCAGAATCTGATGTTCAAGATCCAAGGAGGGAAGCTAGGACATCTAGTTGACAGTATGGTGGAAAGTTTGAAAATAGAAACATTTCTCTGTTGATTCCTTCATCATTGATGGTCCTTTGCTTTTGTTTTCTCTGAGTCAACAATTGTGGTCAGGTCATCTTCTGTATCCTTCCCCCCTGTGTGTAAAAAAGCAGTACATTTTATAAGTGCATCAGTTACATTAAAAAGTCAAAGGATTTGTATCTTAAGTAATTTCAAGTTACCACTTACTGAACAGCCTTGTGAGAGTCTCAGAGTTCAGCAATGCAAAATAAGATAAGCCGAACACCAGCAGGGTGCCAAAGAAAGCCCCGATGATGCAACCGACGAGAAGGGCATAGCTGTAACCATCATCTGGGAGAGAAAAATATCAGACCTTATGAAGTAGAATTGTTATGTGAGAACAAGGATTTTTTTCTTTTTAAATGAGAAAATGGAAGGTTGAGTCAAGAGATTACGATACTGGCACAGGACAACCTAGGATACCTTTGTGCTGTCTCACAGTAATGACTCCTGTTTTTTAAATAGCCCATTAGAGGTCACAAAGATTTTTCTAGTTTAGTCAAATACGTATGAAAATCTCAAATGACTGGCTATAAGTTATTCAGAGTAGACCTACGTATCGCACTTCACAAAGATTTATTCATTTATTTTTATAGAGGGGGAAAAAAAAAGAACATTTGTCGAGTGATTCTGAATGTAAGAGTCTTTACCATAAACATACAGCACAGCCGTACGTGCATCTGGATGATCTGGCCGTCGACAAACTACACGTGTACTGTTGTCTGGAAAAGAGGTTCCCCTGAGGGTCCACACAGCTACTGACTCTCCTGCTTTTATTTCACAACTTCCATGGAGTGCCTGAAGAGACAGTCCATCGAAAAGGAAGACCAGAAACACTGATTCAAATGACCACTGATAAAGCATGAGCTGGGACTCGCTCGGATAGATGACTGAAAGAAGCTTAAAGAATGTTTCAGAAGAACACATTTACCCTCTTTTTCCATATATTTCACTCTCGTCAGAAACATTATTTCACTTATGTAGGATATTTATCTCTCTCAATTTGACTGATCAGAATTCCGCATTATCTGGAGTTTTACAACTTCTGACCTTTCCCTGCTGTGATCACAGGCCCTGGAGATTGGGGAAACTAAGAGACAGCTTTAGAATATCCACTGGAGGGCAGCAAATATCCTGAATAAATCATCTTCCCTGCTTTTTTTTGTCTTCTACATTACACAGGATTACAACTGTATAATTTTAACACTAATGTGCCCATGCAGCCAACAGAACCGGTTTATCCTAATATGCATACAGTGTAATTGGATTAAGACATATTCCAATGTCCCTTGACAATGCTAAAACTGATTCAAACCAAATTAAGTAAATCTGTGAAAAGTAAATAGATTATATTTTTAAAAACTAAACTGATTTAGCATATTAAGTTTAAAATTGTTGATTTCACATAAAAGCATTAAAAACACAATAACACACACTTAGTGAACAAGCATTAAAATGAAAAATTGAAAATGTTTAACTGATTTACATGAAAGACAAACCAACAAGTAATATATCTTCTATAACACAATTTCTTCACAATACCCCACAAAACAAACAAATGTGCCAGACAAAAATATGTCAGTCATATGCCACCTTAACTCGCATTATGTGGGTTGAATTATTTTAAGTTTAAAGTGATACACAGAAGAATCCCTCCTCACCTGGAGAGTATCCTCCACATCGGGGCCATAAGGGCAGTCAAGGCTGTAGATACCATGATTCCCATAGAAGGTGAAAGTGAGCTTTGGAGATTCCTCTGGCACACCACAACGAAACACCGCAGGTTCTCCCACTGCCACGGTGACATTAGCCGGGTCGGTAAGGTAACCAGGGTCTGAAGCAGCTGGTGCTGATGTGTTCTTGGTGGTGGTGGTAGTAGTGGTGATCACAGTGGTGGAGACTGTAACATTGTCCTGAGCTGCAAGATGGATTTAAGTAATATATGGTTGAACGTATCGACAACTTTGAATTGTGAGATAATGCAAATACTATAAATTGGAGGAACGCAGAAAATAGAACACAAATGAAGATCGACAGATAGAGAGAGAAAGAGGACACACATTCTTATAATCAACCAATAAACTTTTCAGTTATGAACAGTTTGGAACTGTTTGACCAAAATACAAATTCATGCACATTGGTAATTATGCAATTGCAAACAATTGTACCTGTTTTTAGCCCTAACCCCTCAATATACCCATTGTGCTACTTAGTTCTGTTTTAATGGCATAGACAAGAAAAACAGAAGGGGTATGGACTGATGTGGCCTCATAATCTGTATTTGATTTATTTCTCCATGGTAGCTCACTTGTTTGGATTGTGAAGTGATTTTTAAGTTGACCTGAGCCGAATATATTCATGTGAGATGATGGATATGGTTCATTACCTGCAGAGGGTGTGGTGAGCTGGAGCAATGCCAGAAGCAGCAAGGAATATTTATTCCTCATCCTTCCTTGTCTTCTCAAGTTCCTTGTATTATCTCTCTCTTGAAAATCTACTGAGGTTTAGAAAATATGATTGCATTTGCATACATGGTTGTAATATCATTTTAAATATGAATTTGCTTTTTCATGTGTCTGCTTTATGTAAGAGTGAAACACAGAATGCAGAGGTTTGGTAGCAATTAGTATCATTTGATGAATGGCTATGGAAAACCTAGGTCTTTGAATACAAAGTTCAGATATGACAAAATTACATTTAGCACCATTGTTGTTTGATACAGATACAAAGCTCAAGTGTTTGGGATCTGAGTGGTAAATCAATCATTTTCTTCACAATGTTTAAATGTTGTAGCTGACATTACATTATTAATTTAGCTTGTGTTTGAATCCACTCCAACTGCATAGCCTGCATTGTATGAGCAATCACAATTTTCACACAAATTAAAATTATACTAACCTCAAGATGAGCTTGAATTTCCCAGACGCTGCATGCAATCTCAATTTTGCTCCTGTGTTAAAAAATAAACTTTCACATTTGTTCAATCTGACAACTGAAGATAAAACCAATATGGAATACTCATTAAACAGTGACAAAATTGTCAACAGCTCCTCACAGTTCTATCCCCTACTGACTAATCAGGTAATAAGAAATGAAGAAAAGGGTATTTGAAGGACTGGGATATCCTCCTCACTTAGAACACATATTTCTGTAAGTCAGAACCAAACTGGTTGAACCGGTACAGCATAACAAAAATGTAGCTGCTTGGAGAGTAACAGCAACCAGGCATGCGGTGGTGCCGCAAGAGATTTGGGAAACCTGATGATAACACATTGTGCTCCATAAACCATACTGTACTTATATTTCTTAGGTGTAGAATTCAAAAATCTGAGAATTGTGGCCCTCATCTTTTACAATCTGAACTTGTTTGCTCACTTGGTCTGGTATTTGAATATGTTTTTAATACCACAATTTTAAAGATGAACAAAAATGAAGAGTTGCTTCCAATGCCTGTTGAAATTTTAAATGCAACTGATTCACATTAGCTCATGAACATTCAAACACAGTCTTGAAAAGCATCATAGATCAGATCTTTAGGAATATGAAAATACTTTTTGGATCTTTTTCTTTCTGATTCACAAGTGATCATTTATTGTAACGCAGCCTCAGGGCGGCACGGGCCAGAGTCTCCCTTAGCCGGTCCCAAGGCCGGATAATGAAGAGGGTTGCATCAGGAAGGGCATCCGTCGGAAAACTTTTGCCAAAACAAAATATGCGAATCCAACATTTGTGTCCAGGAGACCAGGTGGAATAGGAGTCATCCTAAAGGAGGAGTTTTTTTTTTTTAGGAATGTTCTGGAGGTGAACAGACTGTCAGGTAGTCTTATGAGTCTGAAACTGGGAATTGAAGGTGTGAGGCTCAATTTTGTTAGTGCCTAAACCCCACAGGTGGGATGTGAGTTAGAGGAGAAGGAGCAGTTCTGGAATGAGTTAGAGAAGTGATGAGTGTCTAGGAGAGGCAGTGGTAGAGTTTCTGGCTAGATTATTCAACAGGATCTTGGAGAGTGAGAAGATGCCTGAGGAATGGAAAAGTGTGATGGTGCCCATCTTTAAGAATAAGGGGGATGTGCAGAATTACGGTAACTATAGAGGGATAAAGTTGATGAGCCATTCAATGAAGTTATGGGAAAGAGTAGTGGAAACGAGACTTAGAGCAGTAGTCAGCATTTGTGAGCAGCAGTGTGGCTTCATGCCTAGAAAGAGTACTGCAGATGCAGTATTTGCTTTGAGAATGCTAATAGAGAGGTACAGAGAAGGTCAGAGGAAGCAGCATTGCACTTCTGTAGACCTAGAAAAAGCATATGACAAGGTGCAGAGAGAAGAACTCTGGTATTGTATGAGGAAGTCTGGAGTGGCAGAGAAGTATGTTAGACTGGTGCAGGACATGTATGATAGCTGTGAGATAGTGGTGCGGTGTGCTGTAGGGGTAACAGAGAAGTTCAAGGTGGAGGTGGGACTCCATCAGGGATCAGCTCTGAGACCCCTTCTCGTTTGCAGTGGTGACGGACAGGCTGACAGATGAGGTTAGACAGGAATCTCCATGGACCATGATGTTTGCGGATGACATTATGATCTGTAGCAAGAGCAGGGAACAGGTTGAGGAAAATCTAGAGGTGAAGGTGAGGAATGAAGGTTAGTTGCAGCAAGACAGAATATGTGTGTGTGAATGAGAGGAAGTAGTAGAGTTTGGAAAAAAAATCTGCACACCAATGCTTACACATATTTCCAGTAAGCATCTGAGTAAGAGCCTATTTTTTGTTTGAAATGTCATGCATGCGATAATAAGTGTTTTGTTTTATATACAGTATGTTGAATACATCATCTTTTCTTATTGGAACATAAATTTGGTTTGTAAATTCTTTCCAAACTCTACTGAGTTGAATTTTCTTCGATCAAGAATCCATCCCTAACTGAGCAGCGGATGTGCATGTGTTTTTCTTTCCTAACTCTGAATAAGAGCAACCAAGGTGGAACGGTGAGGCTACAGGGAGTGGAGATCAAGAAGTTGGAGGATTTCAAGCACTTGGGGTCAACAGTCCAGAGCAACGGGGAGTGTGGAAAAGAGGCAAAGAAACGGGTTCAAGCAGGTTGGAATGAGTGGAGAAAAATGTCAGGGGTACTATGGGATAGAAGATAGAATGAAAAGGAAAATTGTACAAGACAGTGGTGAGACCAGTGATGCTGTGTGGCCTAGAAACTGTGACAATGACAAAAGACAGGAGGCAGAACTATAGGTCACAGAGATGAAGATTTTGAGGTTCTCTTTGGGAGTGATGAGGATTGATAGGATCAGGAATGAGTCCATCACAGGAAGAGCACCTGTTAGATTTTTTGGAGAGAAGGTCAGAGAAGCCAGATTTTTTTGGATAGTATATATCCTTTATTTGCAATGTTTTGAAAACAACACAACAAACAAATGAGAAAACAAAGAGTGATTATAATACATTAATTATGGAATAAGCATCCAAAATTTTTTATAAAAAAAAACAAGATAAAAAAGCAGTTCAGCTATTCCTCTTATATTTTAGCTGCACACACATGGTTATGTGAACATCAGCAGGCTTAATGTTGTCAAACAAGTAAGACAAATGCCAACCACAAAATGCGGAAAGGAAGGAAATTTGTCTTCAAGCAATCAACATCAAAACAATCTTTCTGGTTCAGCCTTTTTTTTTTCCCCCAAAACTGTTCAAACGAAGAGTCTATATAATTGAAACATTTTGGCAATTTGTCTGTTGATTGAAAAAAAATCTCTTGTACATCTAAGATCAAAGTTTTTCCATCTACAAAAATTATTCATGTAATTTTACACCAAACACCACTCATTTTTACACCACTCAGCTTTATGTCTTCGTCTTTTCCTTTCGGCTTTTCCCTTCAAGGGTCACCACAGCGAATTCTTCTCCATCTACAAAGAAAAGGGTTAGAATCTAACCCTTTTCTTTGTACTATCACACCAACTAACTTCATATCCTCTCTCACTAGTCAGTAAAAACTTTACTAGTCAGTAAAAGACTTCCTGGTCTTTGGAAACTCAGCTTTATGCAATGTTGTAAAAAGACACTATACTGCCCCCCTGAGTCTAAAATCAAATTGCATATTCACTTTTATTTAAACATACAGTATATTAAACATTAACTTAGCTTTTAAGTAATGTCTTTACCCAGCAGGGTGCAACTATTGTTGAAATATCTAAATGACCTCTCTCTCCTCACTTTCATGAAAAGATAGATGCACATATACATCATGTTGACAGGTGTGCCAGAACTTCATCCATCATCCATTTTTCTCTCTATTTATATTTTTATTCATATTTCTTTCACACTTATAATCTGTTATACTACTGTGACAAGTGAATTTCCCCTATGGGGATCAATAATGTTTATCTTATCTTATATACTTCAGTGAATTCTGTTTATGAACACAACACTTTCTGCTGCCATACCATTTCAGTAAAAGTATCAGGTCTCAGAATGACCATCAATTTACTTTTGAAGTGAAGGTGAAAAATGCAAAAACATTAACAAACAGTGGTTAGATAATGATAACAGCAGAAAACTGAAAATATGAAATATTATCAATTACGCTTATATGTAGATAATTTCATGTGAACATTATAACATGTTTTCAGAATCTGTCAAATGCTAAGCGGAAAATTTAATACTGAATGCCAAGTCTCAAAATAAAGCCTTGATAATTCAGGAAATTAAGTTCCTTTCGAGGCATTTGTCTTCCATGCATAAACAAGGAACTTAGAAGTTTTCCAGTTGGACTTTATGCCTCTTCAAGATAAGATCAAAATATCAAGATTGGCCAAACAATACATTAACACAAATATGTGATACTTGTTCGAAGGTATTACACAGTAGTAGTTGCAAGAGGAGGTACACATTTACCAAACAATGAATTAAATATGACCGATGTCATTATCTCAGCCTTGAGAAAAGGTTTGTTTTGCCCTTCAAGAATCAAGATTTTGAACTGTCATTGTGCAGGCACAGTCAGATTTTGCGACGACAGCCTGTTGTCTGACTGAAGTTAGTCTCCTAAAAGGAGAATGAAATAATATAAGCCTTCAAAAACTGGGTAAATATACATTTGTAAAATTTGTTTCACCTTATATAAAGTTTTTCATTTGCTTTTTCAAAAATAACCATTTTGAAAAAAAACAGACACGTTTTTCTTGTTAAGTTCATATTCCCTAGATGGTAATCAATTATTTGTTAGAAAAATGCAACCAAACATTATGTAAAGAGACTCCTGTTGTCATTCCTCGTTATCCATTTTAAGACAAAATTCTCACGATATTATAGTGTATATTTGGCCACTGGATAAACTTAATCATGCAAGGCTACATGGTTTTTCATTTGTTTGTCATAAAGTATGTAAATGTGATGTTTTGTAGTTAGCAGAGGCAATATGCGATCAGGTTTTTAGTTATTTTACTCACAGTATAATGAATAAACAAGTATGTAACAAAATTACCAAATCGATGTGAAAAGAGAAAAATTACCTTGATATGATGAAGGCAATTACAGCTATGATAGCTATAAAGACAGCCAGAAGCACACCGAGAATCACCATCTGTCCTGAAACTGTGCCCTCTACAAAGAATAGAAGAGTAGTCAGGTAACAAACTTTTTTCCAATTTAAATGTCAAGGAATGGCAAATCAAAACCATATTTACATGGATACCGAAATGTCTGCCTTCATGATGATGCTGGTTACAGATGTGGGGTCTGCAGAATCTATTTGCATCTCTCAAATGAATGAAATACTACAAATACTACTTTTTGTGTTTACTCTAATGAAAGTTAGAAAAAAGATATACATTTGGAAATAACATAATTGAATATCTGGATTTTTTTTATTTTTTATTTTTACATCTACTTCAATTATTGTAATGATTACCACAGTGAATATGTATGTAGTTTGGTGATTTGGTTTGATTGGTAATCCTTTTTTTTTTGAGATAGTAGCACTAAATATTAGCACATTCTAAAGAAATGACTCGTCACTGGACAGTCATGTTCCATTGGACAGACTGTGGAATTATTCGGGCGACCAAAAAGATTAAACATTCTGTATACACTCTCAATCACCGATTTGCCCTCCCGAGATATTTACTGCTCTGGAAATAGAAGCTTGATGAGCCCACCTTTGGAACCCTCGAGGGTCACGGTGTACATCTGTGATCCGTGCCTGTTGCGAGCCTCACAGCAGCGCTGGCCAAATTCATTCACACTAATGGTTACTCTGGTGGATGTCTGGCCTTTTTCTCTGGGTGTGGCCATGGTTTGTCGTCCTTGATGAAAACTTTTGTCTGTTGTAGAGACACACGCTTCACCTTGGTACCAAGTGTAAGTGTGCACTGGAGGATTAGCATCACTGCTGCAGGTCAGCTCTACGAGAAGTGTCTCATTCCGTTTTCCAGTTGAGATAGAGACCACAGTGTTTCTAGGAGCATCTGAACAGCAAGGACGTATATGTATCAGTTGTAATAAAATTAGCATTGACTACGTTTAAAAGTCCCTTTTATTATTTCTGTTTGAAGAAGTATCAATAATATAATGAAACTGCCAGTGAATATGCATTTTTTTCCCTCCAATTTAATGCAGAAATAATCTACAAAAAATAGTTTTTTTCTGCTCTATTCTTTTGTTTTCTCTTCCCTGTTGTTCATACATGACAAACAGTGAATGGTCATTTTGCTTTGTTTAAGGATGCTAGGCGAAAGTTACTTTGTAGGATTTAAAAAAATAAATTTGCTTTCATTAACTTGAAAACACCAGGCTCCACTGCTACTTACATTGCACATCAATGGCCAACAATGATGAGTTCTGTACTTTATCTTTGTTTTGTATTTGGCAGTAATAGCTGCCAGAGTCATCAGGTGTAACTTTACTGATGTTCCAAGTCTGTCCACTGTGTCTTGGATTTGGATTTGTACCATCTTTGTACCATCTAAAACGGGCCTGTGGGTCAGCTGCCAGACTGCAGCAGGCCAAGCGTAAGGCTCTATCCCCGATGATGTCGGAGGGACTTGCTGACACTGTGACTGCGTTGGGTGAGTCTGGAAATAAAGTGACGAGAGTAGTTTAAAGAAAAAGTGAAAGCAAAATGTGAATTAGGATGATAGGAAAATGACTTTAATGATAAATAAAAACACATACACACACACACACACACACACACACACACACACACACACACACACACACACGCACACACATATATACATATATACATATATATGCAAATAAATACATTGTGATTTGTATACGATGTCTGAGTGAATTATAAGTTTTAATTTGTCTGATTTGTTTGGAAAACTTCAATACTTTTCTTACTTAGAAATACTGAGCAAGAGCGATTTGTTTACTCTGTCCACAGAATTGCACTGAGCTTAAATGACTAATCTATGGATGAGGAGGAGGGTAGTAGTGTTTAAATATGTTTGTCATGAGTATTTTACTCTGCCCTTGATTGACTGAGGCTTCATGCTGCTTTCTCCAACTCTGCTCTTTTAACACAATTAATCCCAATTACTAATGTGATCTGGGGTCATAATATGTGGCTAACTTTGAGCTAAGAATCTATTCACTGAGTGTTCAAAACCATTCTATCACTTTCAAGTAATCAGTTCAAAAATGTTTTTCTTTTATGAGAGAGGCAGTATGACTTTCAATGGAGTCGTGGTCTTGTGGTGGAATTAAATGTACCCTTTTTCAAACTCTTATTTCTTTGCACACAAAATAGGTATTCCTTGCATGCTTCTTTTATTGCCTTTAACAAAACTCTAATCTTTTATAAGGAAATCCACTGTTCCAAATAGATGTAGCCACAATTTGTGTTGGTCCATTCTTTGTGCAAATTTTCTCACACCACAGATGTTGCAGTGATGTGCAATGTTGCAATCTTACAGATTAAGTCAGTATAGGTAAAGCACCCAAAAGAAAAAAAAAGCAGAATAACATGTACCATATGTCACAACAGACTAACAGGCAGTAAAACTATGGTAATGAGTAATGTAAAAGGTAAACGGCAGAGGCAGAAATCACTAGACTGCCTCTTGTCAAAATCTGTCCTTTTGTAGTGGCTACTGCAATTGATTTTCTTCACATGAAGGTGTTTCACCCCTCGTCCGAGAGGCTTCTTTTGTTCAGAACTGAAGAGTTGCCACAACAAGAATTCATCATGACCTGGATGACTGAGAACCTCCATAGACATTAGACTGGGTTTTTGGCAGAATTATATTTGAGACTGAAAATGTGAATTACTTAAAGATGATAGCAACAGTTCATATTTATCTGAAATGTTCATCCTATTCTTCACAAAGTGTATTTTTCAATGTGAATTATAGTATGGTGCTGCAGCACACGGAGTTATATATGTACCATATCCATTTACCCTTCTTGATTTCATGTCTTGCTTCAGCAAATGAGTAGTGATACAATCCCCACCTGCCACCAGGAGTTGTATTCCACTCTGCTCAGGCATCTTCTGCGTCCTATGGTTTGTGATGAGGTAAAACACATAGGTTCCACTGTCTGACTCCCTCAGTTCAGAAATCCTTAGAGAGCAGTTCTTTGTCCCTGCTTCTCCCAGATACTGTACTCTGTTTTGGTAGGATGGTTCTGGGAAGATACCATCACTGTGGTACACATATCTGCCATGGACAGACAGAGGTCCTGTTCATGTCAATTGTGTGCTTTAGTTATTCATGAATTTATTATTTAAACTCCTACCTCGGAGTGATACAGTGGCTATCCTCCCGACACCACATTTCAGATACAACATGTAGTCTTTCTTCAGGTCCTCCCTGCTCAAATCCAGGATGCTATGGATTATATAAACAGGATTAAATAGGTAAATGATAACGAGGGCTGGGGAATAAATCAATAGACACTTGAATATCAACTGATTATAACATGGGATTTCTTAATGTAGAAAATATAATGCTTAATGTTTTGTCTAAATCTTGATATGGATCATTGATAAATTATAATCTAATTTTGCTGCTGGCAATTTCTTTATGGAGGGGTTTGACAGGGTGAACAGCTCAGCCTCTTGATGGGAAAGTTTGAGTTCAAAGCCTAGACAATCACACATTTTGAAATAGTAGGTTCGATGACTGTAACACCATCCTCAGATCAAGTAAAAAAAGAAGTAAATCTGTCAGTAGCTGGCTAAGAGGACCCTATTAGCATCAATATTCGTTTGATTAAAAATCAGAAAGAAAAATGAGGAAGGTAAATATGGTGGAGTTGGTATGTTTTTTTCAAGTATTTTATTATAATGTGAATAATATAATATAATATAATATAATATAATATAATAAATTAAGCAATTTCATATCACCTCCTGTTATGAATCTCTTTGCCCCCACAAAATGAAACACGATTAAAAATAATGAATGTGTATTAACTGTGACTAATCTGAATTATCCCACAGTGGCCCTATGCTTAATCAGATAATAATTTTAATCATGTTAATCACAGTACTATTAGTAGTACTAATATAAAACAGGACTTCTAAATGTTGTTAGTATTTAGCTCCCAATTTTGAAACCATCCCAATATCCAGGTGTCAGGATCTCCTCTCGGCTGCCGAGAGGAGACACGGCTGGGATTAATTCGCAATCGGCGCCAGCTGCAGCAGCTGCCGCTAATCAAGATCCGTATAAAGGGCAGCGGCACACTCTTCCTGGCGCTGGAGGATTGTGGATGTCCCAGACCCCTGTCACACCGGACCCGTACCCCGCCACGACCGGACCTAGCCGGCCGGTGCAACAGCTGACCCAGCCCGAGATCCTGCCTTCACCCTGCCTGGGACCCGTCCTGGTGAGACCCAGTCCATCCTGCCGTCACCCCGCCTGGAACCTGTCCTGGTGAGACCCAGCCCTGTGTGACTCTGTCTCGGGGCCAGGGGCTTACTAGTGACACCCTACCTGCCGTTCAATCCAAATAAAGCGCTTTCAATCCAGATTCCTGCTCTGAGGTGTGGTTCCCTGCCCGAGTCCACCCCCCCCCCCATGCATCGTGAGACCAGGGTTAGCATTGCACTTTTTATCTCAGTGTCTTCACTGAATTATTGACAATATAATGCAGGGGGAGTTGTAGGGTTGCTCTTCAGAACTGTTGAGGCAGGGATGCTGCTCAATCAGCCCAAAGGCAAGACAACATAGGGCAATGGCCAAAGCTGCCTAAACTGGCCATCTACTTCACTTACAGCTTTGGCACTAACTAACATTTGACAAGGTTAAGACAGAAAACCTAGCAAACCCTCTTTCAACGGTCTCTAGGTGCATAGCCCACACATCCCAGTCTTTTCCTCATTCCTACCACACCCTTTGGTCAATCACATTTCATAGGCCACAATAATAGAAAATGAAATCTTCTGGTTCATATGCAGGGAACGCTTAATGCAACAACAATAACTTGCTTATTGGATTACCTTGTCAGATATTTGCTCCTCTCCCCTTCCATTAGAGCTCTGGGGGTAGTCGTAGGAGCAAGGGAGAAGCACAGAAGAACCAGTCATTGCACATATAGGCCCGGCAGGGAGATCAACAGACCAGTCACCTGCAAGAATGCCTGAGACAGAGAGGTAGAATTCTTAAGAGAATCTGTCTTCATCCCTGTAGAAAGACATTCAAATACCTGTATACAACTCTATAAAGTGGTAGGTATAATAGGTGCTATAGTTTGTTTGGACAATATGGTCCAAGGAAGTCTCAAATTGTGTTCAGAGTTACACACAAATGTTTGTTTTTTGTGTTTGTGCAGCAAATAACCAAGTATCGGCCGACTGTAATACGGTTGTATTCAGGTTGTTTCATGCCAGTAGGAGGGTAACTGTACATCCGGACATCTCTTTAGATAGCATTCAAAATGCATTAAAAGTTGGCATATGATAATCTTATATTTGGATTGGTTTGTGCGTCTTTTCATCCATTTTCTTCCGGTCATTTGGGGTCAGGTCACGGAGAAGCAGCCAAAGCAGAAGCCCAGATTTCCCTCTACCACTGTCTGTTTCCTCCAGCTCTTCCGGAGGAATCCTGAGGCTTTCCCTGGTCAGCCGAGAGACAAAGTCCCTCCGCCGTGTCCTGGGTTGTCCCAGAGGGCCTCCCCTGTGTGGGAGGCATCCTGACCAGATGGGTTTATGCATCCTCATTGGACGATTTACCTATGAGTGAGTAAGAAGTTATTATTCTAAGAGTATTGCAACACAGGTCTTACCATGAACAGACACTGTGAAAAGCAGTGCCATGACACGGGGCATCTTCTTCTCGCCTCCTTGGTTTCTTAAGGTTTTCCCTTCTCGAGAGCTGTCCATTCAGCCGGTCTCTTCTAGAGTCTTCTCGTGAGTAACTAGTAACTTCTGCCTTCTCAAATCTCAAAGTCTACTTCCTTTTTTTTTTGGATTTCTCTACCAAGAAAGTGATGACACTTATGTTTTATTATGGTTGTAGTCATAGTTGCAGTCCGTGAGGAGAAGTTAAAGACACCCACATGAACAAGTTAGCTTATCTGTATTTACCATCCACAGATGTTCATCACTACACCCTAATTGCCCTTCTCGACTGCGATGACGTAACGTGACGTCACGGCCTCCTCTCAAGAACCGACCGCCGACCAAAACTCTCGAATATACTTTAATTTTGTAATTTTTAACTCGACGCCTGTGCTTTTATTTTTTGTTAAACGTAGGCGCATTCGACTATGACGACGCAACCTGCTGTTGGAAACGTTTCTGTCTTTGCTTTCCAAGGGGTCAGTAACCTGAGGAGAGAGAGATAGGGAGGGAGGGAAAGAGAGAGAACGAGGGGGAAAAAAGAGAAATACTGAATCTGGGATTTATCGTGGCGGTGGACAGCCGTTTTTTTTTTGTCCAGTTAAAAAAGACTGTAAAAGACTTTCTGCTGTCCGAGATACCAGAGCGAACTCAAGGAATAAGATTGTGTTTTTGTGTGTGAAGAAGGAAGCCAGGCCCTCACCTGCTGCGGGAGGACACAGGTGAAGCATCCAGTTCAAACTAGCTGTTTTTGTCCGAAGGGAAACCGTTAGCAACCTTTATGAAGCAATAGAACAGTGTAGAAAAAAAAAAATCACACAATGTATATATATATATATTTTATATCAAAATGAATCAAAAACTAGACTTATTCTAACACTCTTGGTTCTGGTAAAACGACCCATCTGCATCTTAGAGAGCTTTACTTGGAAAAAGTTCAACCCAGAAAATCTAATAAAACATAATGTAAAGATTATAGGGTAGTTGAAAATGTCAGTTTCCAAACTGATGACACACTTAGATGTTATAATCTATATAAACTTTGTACTTGAATGATTCCCTGCCCTGCTGTTTACAGGACACGATTCACTGGGAGCGGTTTAACCTTTGCTGATGGTTAATAAACCAGCAAGTAGTTGAGGGTTGCCGAGAACGTGTTATTATGGAATCAGGATTAGCCTGTGTGTGTGTGTGTGTGTGTGTGTGTGTGTGTGTAAATTAGATATTAATTTGACATTTACCAGCACAATTATGATTACCTGCAGGATACCATGCCTCAAGTCTATATAAAAGCCATTTTTGAATGTGTTCTGGCCAAGAAATCAAAGCAATTTGAAGCAATTACCTCCTTATGGCTATTAGATGCAATTCTTTTTTTCAAATCAAAGTGTTTTTGTGCAATTGGACCTACAAGAATATAATGTTATATATTGATGAGTAAAGACATAGAGATATAAGATGCTAATTGGATGCTGAATAGATGTCATATCATATCTAACTTAATGCTGATTAGTGAATTGTTTTTTGTTTGTTTTTTGACCTTTTCTTCTTTTGTATGTACATGTATAAGGCGAATGCTTCTAGAAATATAATATATGATGTTTTTAAAGCAGGTTCAAGAGGCCGCTAAGCAGTAAGAGCGTCTGCCCTGTGGGATTAAGGTAAGAAGACCAGAAGAAGGAGGCCAGAGGAAAGGAAGAGGACGTTGTCTACAGCTGCTGTCTGCCCTACAGCATAAAAATGTATGCTGAGAAAGTTGTAACAGAGGGGAAGATGGGTGAGTGCACATATTAGATTATTAGACACTATATGTCCAAAAAACAGATGTCCACACAAACAGATGTGCATATGCACACACACACACACACACACACACACACACTAACGAAACTGCTGTGCTGGTCAAGCTGCTTGTTTTCTGGATTTGAAACCAGACATCAGTCCACTTGACAGTTAAAAATTAACAGGTATTTTCAGTGCTGCCTGGTTGTCTCTTTCTTTGATGTTCTTTTAATTTATTTTGAATATTTGTCCTCCAATTTGAAAAACAGAATTTTAGATAGGTTGCTTATGCATACGTTGAAAAAATATTGTAAAGATTTATGAAACACCTTTGTGACAACAGAGTGGAATTTGTGAGGGTGGTGTCGGAAGTGCTGATTCTGATATAGAGTCGGATGGTGTCACTGTAAAATAATACACAGTACCTGACAGCTTGTATCACTAAAACTGACTGAAGACAGAACACTAATGATATAAAAAGTTCTTCTCTCTCACCTTGAGTTCAGGAATAATTTTCAATTTCTTTGTCCCCTGTGTGACATGAGATTTTTGCTAAAGTAAAATTATGTCTTCTTTAATCAGAGCAGTACATCCAAATCTAAGCTAGTATTCTTATTACCCAATCTTTCTATGTCTGTTTTGATAGTTCCATATTTTTCAAATTTTTGACATGCTAGTAGATATTTGTTATTACAAAGCACTACATTGCTAAATATATATTTGACAGAAAAAAATGACAAACATGACAGCGTCTCTCCTACTTTATCTTGTTCCTGTAGCCGTCAGTCTTCTCATCAGCCTCAGCAAGACCCTGTGTATAAAATGAAACCAGAGAAACCATGTTCCACCCTGTTATAAGCTCTTGAGTTGAAATACATTCATGTAGCAATCAGGTTTCTTGTTGTTTTGTAGTTCCTACAGAGTTTACAGGACATTATTCAATGGCTCAAAGGAAGGAAAGATAAGATTACATGATATCTAGCCCAAGTGTCATAGTGAACTGTGAAACTATTTACTGGTGGTGAAAATATACTGAAAATGAATTCATCGGATTAACCAGTTACTTATATCAGCATTCCACCATACGATCACCTACCGAATCTTTGGGAGAAAGTCACTGTCTTGGGGAAGAAATCCATTGTCTCTCTGGAAGGAAAATCTTCCTTAGCTACAAATTGGCTCACTTAAATGTCCATATCTTTTGCTGTTCTCATGAACAGATCTCCTTGGTCATTTAGACCGTGTGTGATTCTGTCTTAAGACAGCTGCCCAGAAGTTTGCCTCTGTTGCTCCCATTTTCCTGCTGAAGGAACTCCACCCAGACGCTAGAAATTGGGCTATTATGGTATTGTAATGAATTTCAAGAGTCAACACTTTGGTCTCGCCAAGAAGTGGCAACTGTTGATGGGTGGGGAATCACCTATTTTGAAACACTGTTTTTGTTATGACAGGACTTATATACCACATCAATTGCAGACATTTCATTCATGCAATTTGAGTGTCACTATGATCCTGTAATTTTCCCGCAAAGTAATTGCCCCTGTGTCACCTGTGCAAAAGCTGTCTGTCATAGGGTATCCTGGGTCTTCTGTTGGGCATATTTTAGGTGTTTATTGCTCTCTGCAAATCCAGATTATCTTTGTTATATCAAGAAGAAGAATACTTTGTTTGAATTTTAAACTTTTTTGTATTTAACTTTGAAAGAATGTACGTTTAATGATTCCTTACCCTGTTTTTAATCGACAAAATTCATAAAACTATGATTCAGTTGATTCTGTGAGTACATTTATAGTCAGGTTCTATAAGTCCAAATGTCAGGGGGTTCCAACACATTAGGTGTGGATTAGGAGATGCACTTTGTGCTTCTATGTAGCATAAAATGTTCACATACATCTGAGATCAAAGAATATATAAGTTTCATGGTTAAAATTAAGCTTTCAATAACCTCACCCATTTTAACTCTTTAACTCAGCCGGGCGATTGGGGAGCTGCATCAAAAATCTGTAGCTAATGCTATCTATAATGATTGGCATTTTTCATTGTAGTTTGTCAAACTGTTTAATTTTTTTCTTTTCCATGAAGACCCTGTTTGTTTTAAATAATGACAAATGACACTTAAACACATAAACAATTTTATAAATGAACACCTCTAAATTGTCATGTGACTTATTTGTTTAAATAGAAATAGCTCTGTCAAATTACTAAGTACAGGCATATGAATTATACATTCTGTCTTATTTTTTTTGGGTCAAAGATAACTCCAAAACAGAAAGTGTTGCAACATTTAGAGCAGGATAGGAAGTATTGCAGCTGCAACACAACAGATGTCTCACAACAATCTGAAACTGTGGGGAGTTGTTTTGCAAAAATGAATAAAAAGCACCACTAAGAGGGCTACAAGTAGATAAATTAGAAATCAGATTCAATCATTCAACATTTGCAATATTTGTTGAACTATATTGAATTACTTCTTACAAATAAAATTATTAATTAATTTCTTACCATTATGTTAATAGAAATCGTACTCTTTTTGTCAAGTATGAACTTAGCAGATGTTCTATTCAAGCCGAAACCCCCTTACAGGTGATTTGTTTGAAAATACTTAAATAATAACTGTTTAATGGATTTTAAAAACTATGACGGATGCGATGATGTAGTGAAATGGAAACATTTATGTAGATATTTCAAAACATGATACCATCAGCTTCAAAGTGCCGGCTTGCCTGCACAAAACACAAACGGCTACCTTATGAGAAAGACACCGAAGAATGTGGTTTCAGGTATAAGTGGACACAAAAGACCATTTGTTCTTTCCTGTACTGTGATTAGGAAGAGCGGTGTGTGTGTGTGTGTGTGTGTGTGTGTGTGTGTGTGTGTGTGTGTGTGTGTGTGTGTGTGTGTGTGTGTGTGTGTGTGTGTGTGTGTGTGTGTGTGTGTGTGTGTGTGTGTGTGTGTGTGTGTGTGTGTGTGTGTGTGTGTGTTTTGTAGGGGCAAAATGAGAAGGAAGTTTGGGAATGGGAGCAGTTGCAGTTGGAATTGCTAACTCTGCCCATTTCTTTTTATAGTTGCTTTATATTTTGATGGTTTCGCACACACAAGGAAAGGAAAAAAAACATGAGATAGGTTAATTTTTATCAAGATAGGAGAGGCGGAACGTAAATAAGACTGTTGCCAGGGCTCTACCCATGTGTCATCATAATATATGTAGTACCCGGTAATTACTGTTGAATGTTGCTGCAATTGTGTCACGAAAACTTAAGTGTTGTTATGTCTTTTTATAGTAAGTGACTCATGGGCCAAGAATTAACCTTTAATTACAAAGGAAGATTAAGGAGTTTGTAATTTCAATGCTGAATTTCAGTGTGTTTGTTCCTTTGTTTCTGTCTTACTTAAGTTTTTTCTTTCATTCTCTCTTTCTTACTTTCTTTATTTCATTCGGAATTTTCATTCATTTATCTCTACATGGGACTCCATGCTTTGTAATATGCACATTTCGTTTTTAAGGCTTGAGATTATTCCAAATACAGTTTACACAGATTTATTGCTAAAAATCAGTATTTCTATAGTACATTGGAAAAGGATCAAAATATGGTGGTCATCTACATGGTGTGGGTAGCATCAGAATTGCTACTTGTGGGATCGCATAGCACAAGGTTTAAATTTCAAAACCTCAGGGGGTTATTTGACACATACTTATGAGAGAAGCAAAATTTAGGAAAATATAATCCGTGATGACTCCGCAGATTTCCTCTACCACTGCCATTATGTATATGCTGGCACCATATTAAAATGCTCCTCGAGCAAATGACCACAACTTCATCATCATTATAATTATTGATTATGTCTTGTCAAAATGTATGTCTGAAACAGATTTATGAACCATCATTCCATGCAGAAGGCCAAACCCTTGGCATATAAGGCAATATAATAACAAGGACCGAGGGAGTATTTAAAATACTTTTCAAAAACAAGTGCAATAAAGAGAGAAGTGAAATGTAAACATGCTGGTGCTGCGATGCTTGGACAACAGGGTAGCGGGAAAATAGAACAGCAATTAATCTCATTACAAAAAAAAACACTACAAGGCCAAATATCTTAACATTACATTACATTACATCACAGTCATTTTGCAGACACTTTTATCCAAAGCAACTTACAAGAAG
The DNA here is from genome assembly GCF_037954325.1 of Fistularia commersonii. Taxonomy (NCBI): domain Eukaryota; kingdom Metazoa; phylum Chordata; class Actinopteri; order Syngnathiformes; family Fistulariidae; genus Fistularia; species Fistularia commersonii. Next base: position 4,007,105 of record NC_141294.1, on the reverse strand, counting down.
TGCAATTCAGTCACCGAAGATCCGAAGTATCAGTAGTCGGAAGTCCTAAGACAGATTGTTGAAAAACATGTCCCAATCAGGTAATGTCAGTTTGTATGAATATATTATATTCTAATTATATTGTACTATATAGAATAAATAATTTAGGTATTTATAATTTTAAACAGTATTTTTTACTATGTCTGATGAGGGTTGATATTTTACCCTCCTACTATTTCCTGTACCCTGGCTTTAACACTGTTCATGATGACTGTGAGTATTCCTCACATGCCAACATGCAAGTGTGCACAAGCAGTACAAACCCAATACGTGTATTTGGCATTATCTTCTAGTTTATCTCTGGCTTTATGGAGAAATGTTAGACTTTAGACTATTGATCTAATCGGTGTCAGTCGAACTTTTACGGCATGTACCAAAAAATGCCCTGTTATGCTGCTTGACACAAGGACAGTTTGCTCAAATAGGGCTTTTATGGATGTTTGTTGTAGGTTGGCCTTTGAGTCAAAATTGTTTAAATGCAATATAACACAAGTGAATCAATGCCATGCATGAAACCTGCTCAAATATACTGTATGTCACACTTGAGTTCTCCAGTAAATACTATTGAAGCCATGTAAAATGTAAAATATTCTTCAGCCACCTTTATCTGGGTTTTGCTTTGTTATGTAATGGCTAAAATTTTGAATGCTGCTATAGATGCGCCCTTGCATAAATATATCTCATTGTTTGTTTGTCCTTGTGTACATACTGTCAAAAGTGTGTATGTACACTTATTAGTGCATGTGTGTGTGCAGGAAGCAAGGGAATCTCTTTGACCTGCATATTGACTCCTTTCCGGGTGATTGGGGTATGCATGGTGGTGATGACCTTGGGGGCCATTGGAGCAGGGGTTTGGGTCGTAGGTCAGACACACACACACACATACAAAACCGATATTAACTGCATCGCTTCAAAGAATGTCATGAATGTGTGTAATTTGGCTTATTGCTTCTCTGTAGTTACATATTGCACAATGGAAGAAGACACTGGACTCTATGATGGTGAGTAGTCGTTAACAAGGTGATGGTAAAATCAAAACACAGCAACTGTATTATCATCGATTGATGCAACATTTTTGCTGTCAACATTTTAAGGCTACATGATGGTGCAGTTGTTCGCGCTTATGCCTTAGAGCAATCAAAATTGCCTTGATTCTGACAGTGGGCTTTTCAGTGTGGGGTTTGCATGTTTTCCCCAATCTCTGCGCGGGTTCCAATTTCCTCCCACAATCCAAAAACATGCAGTTGGAGAAATAAAGACTAAATTTCCCAGACGTGTGTATGAGAGGGTGAATAGTTGTGTGTCTGTATATATGGCTCTGTGACTGACAGGCAACCCTGTCTCTTGCTCAACGATGACTTGACTAGGTTCCAGCTCCCCCCAAGACCCTCAATACAGCATAGGCAGTATTGACAATAAATGAGTGAATGCATGAAAAGGACACAACTTTAAATGGACTAATACACTATATTTCCTTCTAATAGTTCAGGTAAATTCTGCTGACCAACGTTTGAGAGTCTTTGACTCTGCCCAGAAGAGGTGGCGCCAGGTGTGCTCCTCATCAGCCAATGAGCTACTGGCTAGCATTAGCTGTGAAGAAGTGGGTTTTGTCAGGTGAGATAGTTTTAAAGTTAAATTACATGATTTCCTACAGTGCAAAATGATACAAAGCCAACTGATGTGTATTTGTTTTAGCATGGGGAATTTCTCAGTTGCATCAGTGCCAGAAGCTAGTGGAGATGGTGGAGAGTTCTTCTGTGTAAGACAGGAGGAGCTCAGCTATGGCAAGAAAATAAAGGACTCATTATTTCCATGGTAACAGACATCTATCTTGCAGCAGTTTTAAGCATTCCAAACTCTGTGCCCTGTTGCTCTGTCATATTCTTCCATTTGTATACTCAGATAAAAGTGTGCATAATCTTTAATCTGTCAAGCCTTTAGTATCTGTTTTTCCTTTTTTCCAGTGATTGTGAGAGCAGGGAAGTCCTCACATTACTGTGCCAAGGTAAGAATTTTTCACTAATCCTTGAACTGTATGCAAGGTGTTCAGCACTAGTATTTACAATTTAATCATCAAATATCAGTCAGTCACTCCTTACAGTTTATCTTAGCTTATTAAACTATTGATTCACTCCTTTTCAGCATACAATTGATGTTCCCACTTAATGTCTGCTTTGTTTATCCTTCACTACCATGCATCCAGCAAACTCTCTCTTCATTCTACCTTTGCCTCTGTCATATTCTGTGGTCCATCTCTTCTTTACCAGACTGTGGGCGGCGTAGTTTTGCTGCTGATCGTATAGTTGGTGGCGTGGACGCCAGGCAGGGCAGCTGGCCTTGGCAGGTCAGCTTGCAGTACGATGGAGTTCATCAGTGTGGTGGCTCCATCATCTCAAACCGGTGGATTGTATCTGCTGCCCACTGCTTTCATGAGTAAGTAAATTGAAATAAAACTAAGTTTCAAGTACAAAGTGAACAAATCCTTGTAGCTTAATATTTAGAAAAGTTCCTATTCACCAATAGGTATTGTTTTCACTTAATTCAAATTTGTCTACAGTTACCAATGCTCTTGCAGCATCTTGTCAGATTTATCTACCCTTAATGACTACTCTGCCCATGTAATGGTGTGAATTTTTAGAGGTATAAAACTATCAGCCGTCTCAAACATGGAAAACCTTACCACATCTCCTCTGGCACTCTCTTTGACTATAGACGGCATCGTGTTGTTAATCGCTGGCGTGTGCTGCTGGGCTCCATCTACTCTAAACCCATCAATGCCAACGTGGTGGAAGTCAAAACCATTGTCTACCACAGCAGCTACTTGCCCTTTGTAGATGCTAACATTGATGACACCAGCAGGGACATTGCAGTACTTGCTCTCACCCAACCCCTCACCTTCAATGGTAGGTTAGGCTGTGGCACAAAATCACAGCCATGTGGATTCATTAAGAAAAAGAAACATTGACTGCTTGATGCTGTTTTTTTTTCCATGAAACACGCCGAGGTCCCTTTATGCTATTTTTATCAGTACTGAATAGAATTATCGATTCCTTTTATGATCCATTCATTCCTCTGATAGTCATTGGTTGTAATCTAGCTGTAATCAGTAAGCAAGAGGGGATGTTTTGTCTAACGTGTGGTTTTTCAGCATGTTTATAATTTTCAGTCCACTACATATATTTGTTACTCTATAGCTCTTAAAATATGTGTGTTGTTGGCAATAATTTTCATAAATACCATCTGAACTACTCATGACCAGAAAAGGCAAAGATTGGGGGAAGTGAAATATGAATTCAAAGTAAAAAGATGGTTTGGGGGTGAAAAAGTGATACTGTCACAGCTGTTAGATTCGAGTAATACCATATTGTAAATTGTTAAGCCGGATAGAATTTAATGACAGTGATTTAAAAGCGATTCAGTTACTTATCAGTGACATCTAGTGTTTGACTTTCATAACAACAATTTCATTTGAGAGCATTGGAAATTCAAACTTTTTTTGTTTTGATTCTTAATTGTTGCCACTGTGTTATTCATTTTGGTTTGTTGGTTGTAATTTATGTTTAGTTTTGTGAATGTAAGACAGCTTTATTAGCTGCTCATGTGCTTGCGTGCGCACACACATACACAGACACACACTTACACACACACACACACACAAACACGTGTGCCTGGCTTTTACTCAGCTGTCTGTGTTTTTGCTTATTTTTGTTTCATATGTTTACATGAAGAATACATCCAGCCTGTTTGCCTGCCAGCCTACGGCCAGAGATTGATCGATGGACAGATGGGGACAGTGACTGGCTGGGGAAACGTAGGACACTTTCGTGAGTCTGCCAGCTAATACAGCTATATTATATTACTGTGCAGAATAGTTCGTGCTTAGTGAAATTTTCAACTGTGGCATCCTTTGTTACTCTCCAGTTGTATCAAGTCATAGGCTCACATACAAAAAGTATTTATTTATCAATTAATTATTAAAATAAATATTACTATAATGATTATAAATGATTATTATTTTCAGTCATGCTTAAGTCACTTGTACAAGGAATTTACATGAACTTTTTCTATATTAGACATGATTGTGTTACAACTCACAAGTTTGGCTGATCCAACCTGCATCCTCTCACCCTGTAATGGTGCAGTTGTGGATGTCTTTACTTTTTAAAGTGTTTTTCAAGATTTAAAGTAAACTCTTATATTTTAATCCAGTTATGCTCTTAAGAAGGCATATCTATTCATTACAGAGAGGTTTTCAACAGTTCCTTGGCTTTCTCAGAAAATTCTATTAACACTGAATTAATACAATTAAAAACAAACAAACATGGCATTACCTTTCTGTTTCTCTGACCTGATCACTCTGGTAAAGTTATTTGGTTTTCTTGAATAGAACTGGGTATTTTAGTGGCATAAGTAATGGATATATACCATTTATTGGTAACTTTTTGACTCTTTCCAAATAATATGAACTGCAAGAAAGAGAAGGGTTTTTACTTTACTCCCCATGTTCATTATAAGAAGCCACAGGGGAAAATACTAAACAATAAAAAATAAAGATGCTTGTGAGTCTACACTCTGATTCACCCTCTGACAATAACAGAACAGAAAGCAATACATGAAATGACAGGTAGTTACAACTGCTTTAGGTTCCCCTTCACATCCAGGTCATTCAGCAGATGTGCTTCAGGAAGCGAATATCCCCATCATCAGTGATGCTGTATGTAATGGCCCTGATTACTATGACAACCAGATCACCACCAGTATGTTCTGTGCTGGTTATGAGAAGGGCGGCATTGATTCCTGCCAGGTTGGTATATCTCTGTCTGTGTTACTGCTATGAACAATATATTTTTATATTGTTTTATTTTATGCCTCAACATGCTACACAATGATATAGTTTGTGATTGTGGCAAGAAAATAAAGGACTCATTATTGCCATGGTAACGGATATCTATCTTGCAGCAGTTTTAAGCATTCCTCACTCTGTGCCCTGTTGCTCTGTCATATTCTTCCATTTTTATACTCAGATTATGACCTGCTATATTCTTGTGTGGTGGCAGGGTGATAGTGGTGGCCCCTTTGTGGCAGAGGATTGCTTGTCAAAGACCAGCCGGTATCGTCTATTGGGGGTTGTGAGCTGGGGAACGGGATGTGCCATGGCAAAGAAACCTGGTGTTTATACTAGAGTATCCAGATTTCTGCCCTGGATATCAACAGCCATGAGGGTAAAGGATCAAATACTAAATGTTCAAACACTTCATCATACTCCTCTCTTTGACTGTATTAGTTGCATTATTTTATTTTTGTTTAGTTATGCTATAATTTGCACTTGAAAAACATTCAGCACTGACACATACTACACTTTCACATTACCTTTCACCAACACCCTCTATGTGTTTTGCCAATGACAAGTTAATTCTCTGGCCGCCAGAGTAAGTGTATTACAATTACAAAGGTTGAATTTGCAAAATGTAAACACCACAAACCTAATCTCAATTGTCCATTACTTCCTTCTTTCATGATTTTGTACAGACACATTGCTACAATCCAAACTGAATCATGGCGTTATTTGCAATACAAGTAAAAACAAACTCTGTTGCACTTATCACAGTTGGTTACCTAATGGTTGAACCAAAACTGGGCTCAACCCAATTCTAGCATAAACTGTTGTGATTATTATACCTCCTGTAAAATACACAGTTACCAACTCAATTTGATTTCTGTTTTTTCTTCAGAGCTTAATTTTTGTTGTTGTTTTTTCATAATGTTTCATGATTGAAGTGTTTGATATTTACCTATCCAATTTGCTCATCTCTTCCCTGCAGAACTATAACAACTCTCCAGGGGTTCACAAAATGGCCCGGACATGAGGTTTTTGCAACACTATATCTGTTTTTCTACTCTAGCATGACAACGTGGACTGACCCTGTAGCTATCCACAGGGAGTGTATCCACCACAAAGAGGAGCAGCTGATGTGCACACATTACCATTGTTGCCAAATTACTCTTATTTTCTACGAAAACCCACTGAGGATGTGAGGTCTTCCTGTACTGCTTTCAATGTACACAAACCAAATTCTATCACATTACTCTTGAAGACACAAATTCAAAAAGAAAATGCACAAAGGTCACAGACTAGCTCGGGGAAAAAATAAGTTGAAAGTTGAATAAAAAAAAGAGTATCTGGAACAGTAAAATCTCAATCTTCCACTTAAAATTTCCCTGTTGACAATATGGATTATTTTATAAGTTGTGTGCTCTGTTTTCCTTCTGTCACCTGAAGCAAATATTCTGCCAGTTTGTGCCCGTAATTTAATTAGTCTGTTTCTTCATTTACTGTAAATGTAAGGAATTATCTTCCTTACACAGGTAATTCTGTCCACAGATTTCCTTAATTCAGAGCATTTGATATGTGAAATTGAAGAGCTTGTTGAAGCTCAGCACCTTGTTTTTTTTTTTTAGCTAACCCAAGACAACCACACACACGCAGACATGCATGCATGCAAATGCATCCACACACAAAGGTGTGACCAGATTTTTTTTAAAAAAGGTTTATGTCTAAATTTATAATCTTATGTGATAAGGTTTATTGGTGGAAATTAATCTCTTCAAGGTCTGTATCCAACATCTTATAATGGAGATGAACTGGTATATTGTTATTTTGTAAATAGTTGTCCGTTTCTATTTTGTGTGGCCTGCTTTTTTTTCATTTGTTGTTCACGTCTCAAGGATCAGCAGATACTGATACAAAAAGTGCAATATCCCCATCAAAAGGGCTTGCAGATAAACATAGCTTCTGCCGCACAAATGCATGAGTATATTTACTCATTCATGACCCGAGTATAGTATTACATTCTGAATGTAAAACACTTTGAGTAACATGTTAACCTTTTCTTTCACGAATGGAAACAAAGACTTTTATATTGTCCGCTTCAAAAAGCATAAACATAATGAGAGAACAGGTTTTTTTCAGGCCAGAAAGGACAAATGATTGGGAAAACTTTGGACTGCTCTTAATCAGGTCAGATTAAATAAACATCCAATAGGACAAATCTTGCCTGCCATGGTACACTATCAAAAACATTTAGTATCCTTCACTTTTCTGTTCTTCATCTCATGCCCTCCAAAGAAAATAACTTTTAACTTTTCATAATAAGTGTTATATGGCTTGTAAAAATATGCTGTATCTTCTCCCTCAAGTCAAATGTCTACATTCACAACCAATTATGGCAGAGTTATGTAGTTTTTTAAAATGTAAGATGTTACTTTTACCATTGTATTGAAATAAAAAAATGCATTAATAAGTATCACAATGCCATGTTCACTTCAATAAATTACAATGCACTTAATTATTCAGTACAGAATCAGAATGGTGCATAGACATTCAACAAGAAAGAGTTGGAGACTTATTCAAAACTAAATGTAAGACAAGGGTGGTACCTGATAAGACAGCACAGAGACCGCTGCAAGTCAGAGCATTTATTACAGTTTTTTTCCTGTCCTGATTTGGATCTTAGGCTGAAATATGAAGACGAATGTAACTGCATGCGAGCAGTAACAGCTTCTGAGTTTCATGCAAAATGAGTGACGACCCTGATGAGGAGAGGATGTAGTAAATGAAGTCATAATGAAATCAAATATTCTGGGTGAAAAATCATCATATCCATCAGCATTTCTCAATGCTACAAAAAGCAGGGTACCTTTAAAAGAGACACTTCAACTCCAGTGAGGATGAGGAAAACACACCAGGGGTGAAACACTTGTTTGTTGACAATGCTCTTATTGGTTGGAAACTTGGCTGGATTATTGTTATGTAACAATGGTGATACCAACCACGTAGGAGCATAAAGTGTTGAAGACAGTGTCAATACCTTTAAAATATTCCAGTATAAATAATTTTCAGTTGAAATAAACCCAAAAGAAAGAACAGTGGTATATTCCTCCATCCTCTTTTCTGGCCAGGATACTTGGATTGGTTACTGGCATCGCTAAACCAGACCATAAGTGCTGGTTTAGGACAACCTGACACTCAGATCAGCCTGACATCATGTCCCTCTGTCACACCTCTTGGCTCTGAGACAGATTTGTTTATCATGGGGGGGCTTCATCAAATTAATTGGCCTGTCTTTTGGGTTAATTGACAGTTGAACAGACGCTCTTGTTGAACAGATGCTTGTTCACTGGCCCTCTGATTTAAAGAAGATGTTGCATGAGCTTTGCTTTTTGTCCCTAGTTGGAGCCTTAGACTTCTCAACCCAAAGATTTCATCCGCTGTGTTTCTGTGGTTGGTGAATGTGTGCGTGTGCACACACACGTTTTAGTTTTGGATAGTCTTGAATTATTGTCTATTTTGTTTCTGCGTAGTGCATTAAGGAAAGTTAAGACCGAAAATCTCTTTGACACACTTTGTGACTCTGTGGTCGGCTGCTGGTCTACTGCAGAATAAGGTCCAAATAAAAGTTATATCTACCAATAAAGTTGCCAATAAAGAAAGTCAATACTGTGAAATATTTTCCCTGATCATTGATTTATTGTTAATTTTCATTCCACTTCTTTATGCTTATCTAAAATGTGTGAAAGATCAGCCGAAGTTGCAAGAGAGGTACACACAACCTTACTACATATACTGTCTTATATCTGTATAAGACAGTTGTGCTATATATGTGATGGCTGGGACCTATAAAGGAGATGCACGTATATTTCTAAACACAGAATGAAGTAAAGTATTATCTCATCCCCTCCTTAGCAATTTTCATCTCACATTGTTACAAACACATGCCTACCTTGTCCACTGGGTGGTGTTACTGGGCCGTGTCTCTTTCTGACAAAGATAAATTACAATACAGTTGCCTGTTTTTTAAATTTTTTTTACAAGCACCACTGTTTTGCTATTTTGAAATAATTTTAAGTAGAAGATTAAATAACATGCAACGTGATTTAGTATGTTTCTGGCAAAACGTGTCGTATATTTATTTTTCAGATATAAAATGTTTGCCTTGTGTGCCTTGACCAATACAAATAAACTATGGCATCTTATTATGGTTGTTTATTTTAAGATTTAAGCATCGATATCAGCTTGAAAGTCAGATGGACATACATGTACATACAATGAGTTCTTGTGACCGTGGGAGTTACAGAAAGGACCAGAAATGCCTGCTAAGAAATCAAATGTGACTTGCTGATATAATTTATATATTCTGTGTGAGAAATTACATTGATTAATTATCTATACATTCCTAAACTCAGTACTGTGTATGGTTAGTGACATGAACAACTGACAAAGTACATTCAAGCGCCACAATTTGCCATACTTTTTTCTTTTTTTCCTCCCCCAGCAATAACAAACACTTCTTTTTACTGACTTACATGATGGAAACAAAACGAAGCAATTCATCAATGATATGAATAGTGCAGCGCCAGCAATCAAGACATCGTTCATTTTCAGCAGAAGATAGATGTACAGAAACGTATCTGTCAAATTCTATGTAACCTAGTTATATATTTTTCTCACTCGAGTGCAGTGCTACACAAGCTCTTGAATGGTCAAGGCGGAGAAATGACTATAGGAGCCTATCTGTATACATATTTGATTGGAAATTTGGTTGTCATCTAAAAGGCATCAGCTGATAAAGCATATTGTGGAAAAGGAGTCCATTACTGGACACTTTTTGTCTGTTATTTGTAGTAAAATGCATAGAAAACATGGCAACACATGCAACGTTGTTGTTGGGCTGGCAGAGAGAAGCAGGACCACGTGTTGCCTTCATGGTCTGATGAACTGCAGACAATCCCAGCTGACACCGACTTCTGATTTTCAAGGGAAGCAAAAGGGGGGGCATATTCATACTGGAGGGGATGGGTGAAGAAGAGAGGAATATAGGTTTGCAAGCTTTCTACAAATAATTGTCGCTGGTCCGTTACAGCACATGTTCATGAAAATTAATCTGGACGGACTGACAAAATAAAACGCAACAAATCTTAATTGAAGGGCTCAAATGTAGATATTAACATTGCCATATTTGTAATGGCTCTAAATAGAACCCTTGAGGGAGTGGTAGTTGTATGTATACCTGAGGGGAGAGGTCAGTGGCGACGCGGAGGCAGCAGCGTGTAAACAACATTGGAGGAGTCCTTGGGTTTTTTGTCGCCAGCCAGCGGCCCTTTGTGGACCTGCACCTTCTCGGCGCTAGGGAAGCAGCAACGGAGAAACAATGAGTTTATTCAGATGACTGACTCAGTCTGTGAGAAGTTTCTCGAATTTTCAGGATGAGGAGCTTGTTGTGTTGCAGGTATTATTATCTTATAATGTTACTTAAAGGCCAAAAGATACGCTTTTGATTGAGAGGAGTGTGTAAAGTGTGGAAACGTGTTTCCCTGTACAGTGAAATACAGTGCATTTGGATTTGTATTGACAATAAATAGGTAGTGTAAACATTTTTATAAATTTCGATTGGTTTTGGTACTGCCAGGGTTCGCATAAGAGTCGGGACAAATTTTCCCCAATATTTCAAATAGGATAAAATGATAAAGAGCTTACATTATGTTCAATTTCACAGAAACATCACAACGGCGAAAACTTGAAAAACAGTTTTCCAGTTATTATTTCCCAGGTCTTTCTTTAAAGGAAGGAAAATAAAGGTTACCGAAGTCTAACTGGAATAGATACAAATTGGAACGCTGTGACAAACGGGATTAAAAATCCCCCCCAAAAGAGTAAGATATCTATGGCGACAGTTAAAAGTGTGATAACCTGGAGAGTCTGGAATAGTGCACGGTGATGTAGTTGGGCGCGGGGCTGCGAGTTTCCGTGACTGGTGGAGCATCCTTGAGGGGAACGATGGCAGGGTGTGAGCTGTCACTCAAATCCTCTGGCTCTTCCTGCCCGTGCATCAATCAACGAAGTGACGATATAATGTGAATTTGTCTTGTCAGTCATTTCTAAATTGACGTAAGACTTTGGCTTACTGGTATGTCCGACATTTTGCCCTTTCTCGCTGGGAAGGTCTGTCGGGCGGACTCATAAAACATGGTGTCATCTGTCACCGATGGTTGCTGAAGAAACATGCGCCCACATTGGACAAAAGAGAAAGTGGAAATATGAGCGTTGTCTTTAGTTTTTAATAACAGAAATTCTACTACGATGAAAACCCAACCATAAAAATCAGAGGGCGTTATTACTGTACCTTGTTCACTGCTTCGATTGGCTCCATGTCTACTCTGTGCATGTTCTTACTGTTAAGAAATACAGCATATTATGTCGATTCTAAAAAAAGCATTAAAGGTGGTTGAATGCATTATTTTAATGCTTATTTTTAGGCTTCAGAAAAGGAATATCATAAAACGGAAATAATTTGAGGTGAACATTCCTCATCCGGGGTTTAGCGTTTCCTTTATATGTCCTCGCCTTCTTAAAATAATCACGTAAATCATCTTTTCAACTTTTTCTGAAAACACAAAATGTGTTGCATAAGGAGTCGTTTCTGCAAAAAAATATTACTTTTGCAGAAATGGAAATTTTTCAAGAATGTAATGCTATTCTGATCCGGGATAAAAATGATCTCAGCTGGACATTGGTGAAAATACAACACACTTCAAATTTCTTTCTGTGCTGTGACACAGTATTCATGGTGAGTAGAAAACGTTCAGAGTATTGAACATTTTCATTCGCTAAACGTATAATGCCGGGCTTAACACAAAACTACTAACTCTGTCATAATAAGGAATCACGGGCACAAATAAATATCGCTTCAGATAAAACAATAACTCAATACAGGAGGAAGATATACTTATAAGTGCAGTTGCTGTCACCTTATCATGATGGCCACAGTTAAAGTGATAAGCCCAGCAGACACACCGACTGCCGACGCCAAGGCGATGACTTTCAGACGCCCTGGTTGAGAGAATACACAGCATTAAGAAAAATAGAAGCTCAGTGATCTCACTAAGTACAATAGACATAAAAATAGAAAGGGAATGCTCAATGTGCATTATTTTGCCAGTGTCTAGACTTGTGTCTTCTGTTTCCAGTTTTGATCTCCAAACTAAACTGCACTTCTTCAGCTGTCTGGCTTCAAATAGCAGTTTTCCATAACACCGAATCACCCCCTCCTTTTCATAGTGAGAGGGCTTTACATGACTCACCATGACTCATAGAAACAAAAGCAGAAATTGCAAGACCATATACAATGAAGAAGACCAGAGCGTCAACCTTCTGCTGGCCTAGTGACAGATAGGTTTCATCACTCATCGCCTCAAACCTATAAAAATAATATCTCCTCCATTATGATCATACTTAAGCATCTGCAAGGTAATGTGAGAAATACGGACGTAATAAATGGGATGGAGAATGTCGCTGAGGTTATCAGTCACACCTCATTGCTTCCATCACGGTTCTGCAAACAACAGTCGAAAGCATTTCCTTCAAACGTCAGGTCTTGTCCGACTATCGTGGATGCAGATCGCCGAGCGGAGGTGACCCGTGGGCTTCCTTGACCGAGTGTGAATGTAATTCTCACACCTTTGCAGCTCAGAAAACTCAACACACGCCTTCCTTTTGCAACTCTCCGGGTTTCAGATCACTACAGCTGGCAATACCAAGTCTCCCGGTCCCTTTTAACAGTGTAAAGCACACAAAGCACCTGTATATTTGATGTAACTGCAGTGACAGCTTCTTCCCATTTCAATGTTTGAACACTGAACTGAAAATTCATTTTGGCTGGCAAATACAAATGAAGATAAGAAAAGGTATGGCAAGGTTACTTTCGATTTTTGTTCACCCTTACCTCTGACTTTGACGGTGAGGACAGGCGAGCTGTGCACCCCGATTCGATTCCTGGCCTCACAGTAATACTGGCCGCTCTCTCCGGGGCCGACTTCAGAGAAGCTGAAGACGGGGCCTGACCTGGCTCCCCACGCTACATGAGGGAACAGAAAAGAGGACTTACGCACTGTAACAACTCCTTTATGCAGACATTAACATTAAGTGTTAATGTAGATAATTTGGAGCGATGAAAACCGCATTGTTGCGATGCTAACATTGCACAGAACCCCCGTCAGGAGCCAAACGGTGCCATGTGAAGTTGTCAACTGCTGGGTTGGCTTGACTGCTGCAGGTCAAGGTCAAAGGTCGACCGGCGTCCACCACCGTGGAAGGACGAGCCCAAACCGAAGTGTTCTTGGGAGGGTCTAAGAGGAAGGGGAGGCAAAGAGAAAAGACAAAGTCTTGATCTCGGGGATTGCCAACGACAACTGATATTTATTGTATCATGTTATGCAAGAGACTGCAGAGCATAATGTCTGAATACTTCAAAACTGAGATCTGCATCTTTCATACAGCTATGACCTGTGCTAGAATCAGAAGAATAAGGAAAAAACAATTTTTCCCCAAAGGGCAATTGGGGGGGGCCACATAGGGTAGCGGCGTCAAATTGTGAACATCAATAAATACATGGGTGACTATATATGCAATATAGGTATAAGGTATAGGTATAGGTATATAGGTATAACAAATAACTGTCCAGAATTGTGCAAATTGTACCGTTGGTAAGAGACTGTGAGGTAAGCTGCGCTCTGCATTTATATGATAGATATATCATGAGGGGCATTACACTCGACGGGGGGGTTGGCATGGCGATGAGGGGTTTGCAGGGTTGCTGGGAATTGAGTTGGACAGTTTTTGGGACAAAGGTTGCCCTTCTCCTTTGGGTTTTGCAGTCTCCGACCTGAGAGGAGCCACTCGAACACCAGGTTTATGATGGCCTACTGATCTTGGAATACGATAATACAACAATCACGAACGAACATCCCAAAAAATATTTGATGTGATCAGAAAGATAATAAAAGGTGCGGTGGAATTAAACTGAAACTCTGGGGAAGGCGATTCGTCTCCTTATCCAGAGGGAAATAACGTCACTCGTTAAATCATATCTGACCTGAACCGTCATCGGGTTGTGGCAGCAGATGCTGTCTAGGTAAAGTAAGAATGTTGTTTTTGTTTTTAATCTACAGTAATCAATAAATACTGTATCACAACCTCCCCCGCCTCCTTTAGCTCTCAGTGGAAACAAATCTTGAGATTTTATGACATTGTCTGCAGATATCTTGGTACTGCATGCTTACAGCCCTTGAATCATAAATGATAAGATAAAGACCCAAGTGAAAAACTCCTACAGAGTTCTACTAAAAGTATATTAGCGCTAGTTAATCCTCACTGTTATGACAATTACTTTTGTATTTAAGTATTGAACGAGAGAGACTGCTGTGTCAAGATGGCAGGGGGTTGGGAGAATTCGTCATTTCTCCGCGTTTTTATGACCATCTGATTTTCATATTTTAAAGCTTAAAAAAAATTCCAAGAAAAACATAAAATCACAGAGTGACAATAACTGCGACTTTGGACTGAGAGAGTGTTAAAGATCGCACGGGTGTTTAACATTTACAGACGGCTGTCAAGAGAAATACGGAGAGAAATAGTGAAAAATTCACATTGTCGTGGATGAGGGGGGCCAGACACACAATCTGACAGCCGACACATGATTTTAACTCTAACTCTCTTTTTCGTGTGGACCGAGAGCTGCATTACAAGTGATAACAACCTCTGGCGTCAGTCAAACGTTCCCCCGATGGAAAAAAAAAAAAATAGTCTTAACCCAGCAATAATGAAACATGTCGCACACACACACACACACACACACATACACACACACCCTGCATACTTACACAGCACTGTGAGTGTGGCGATAAGAGAGGTTTGGTATCCTAATTGGTTCCATGCTGTGCAGTAGTACTGACCGGCCTGGTGAGCCCGCACTGATGGAAAAGTCAGGTTCTGCAGGGTTCCTTTAGCCAACACCTGGTCGTGAAGGATGCGATACCAAGCAAACCTGAGGAGGAGCGAGGATGGAAAGATGACGTGAATGATTTATATAAATATCACCGTCTTGAGCTCTGGATTTCAGCCACATGCTCATGCAGCCACTATTCAGGTTTATTATCAGCTACCTATTTGGCATGAAAAAGGAAATCATTTCGACGTAACCTTAATCTGGTGAGATTTTGACCAGAAAATATAGATATTTGAATTCTAACGGCATACATGGATAGACGTTAAAAATGAATTTGTAAAAGTCTATGACTATACCTGTTAGCTGGAGGGTTGGCATGACAGACACAGCTAAGATTTACAAATGTGCCCTCTCTAATATCACCAGGAGGCTTTACCAGCACTTGTGTGTTTTTTGGAGAGTCTAAAAGGAGAGAGAGAGAAAGAGAGAACAAATATATAGATATATTTTTAGCATTGTTCACTTTGACTGTTCAATTTTCAGCTACGGCAGGAGAACCCGTATGGAAGCCGTTCACGTATCATAAACTCATGAAGTCTATTTGATATCTGTGATGTGGTCAAACCTTCAGAAATAAATCTTGAATATTGTTGTCTGGAAACAAAAATATAGTTTCTAACTTCGCATTGTGGTAAAATGTAGAAAAAATGGATTTCTGTTCAAAATTTTTATGAATTCTATTGTGAAAACCTTATGATTAGAAGAACAGATGACGGTATAAAGAGTAATTACTAGCGTTTGCTTTATCATCGTGATCTCCATGAGCCTGGAAGGAGGAGTGGACCAGATTATGGGGGGAAAGTCCGTTGTTTATTTAATTCTTTTGTTTCTATTTTATTTAATTTCTTATGAAATATTATACAGATCCTTACAACAAGATATGAATCTAATAGGTCATATATGATTGTGACAAGTAGTGTTTTAAATATTGGCTTGGCTGCGGAGAGGCCTTGTCTCAACTCACTGAATGCATGTCTGGTTTCACCTCATCACTCTTGCATGTTGCTTTTTATCTGACCTTCATTAAACCACCTTCAACCAATAACATGACTCATAGTTTTAGCCAAGCGAATACATGAAATATCACAGACAGAAATGTCATCAGTTTGTCTCCATTTCTGCTTAACCCATATTACGGAGTATCGATGTCAGGATAAAACCTACAGATGGAACGGTCGCCCAATCAAGACCAGCTTCAGATATGTTTACACAAGCAGACTAACACACCGGGACCCAAAGAGGGTCCGTCCTGTGGAATAACTTTCCGCCCGTGAATTATGGGTCTTTTAAAAAGAATTGTAAATCAACACAGTGCCTGTTGAAGTGAGAAAAAGATGTAGAGCAAACATACATGTCACATTCAGTAGGAGTGGCTTGGAGCGCTCTGTTCCCAGGGAATTACGCGCTACGCAAAAGTACTCTCCTCTGTCTGTGTATCTCAGAGGAGACAAGTGGAGCTCGGGACGAAAACTGTCCGGGATGCTCCCGCTCTCCATGCCTGGAAACGATAAGATAAAATAAGATAAGATAAGATAAGATAAGATAAGATAAGATAAGATAAGATAAGAACAACTTTATTAATCCCGAAGGAAATTGTTGTGCCAGAGTTACAGAAAATATAACAGTAATAAATAATAAAAAGAAAAAGGCAGAATTAGAAATAAAAATAAACTATAAACTATAAAGTGTCTCAGTGAAACTATAAAGTGTCTTAGTAAACAAGTGATAAAACTATAAGTGTCTTAGTAACAAGTGAGGTAAGGAGTGCACACTAGTATGATAAAAGGAAAAATTGTAGTGGAGCTGTTATAAAATGAAATATTGCACAGTTCTGAATATTGCACAGTTTTTGTTTTTTTTAGGTTACAGATAGGTTTTTATGGTTGCCGGCGGCTGAATAGAGAGGAGTTAAAAAGTCTGATCGCCTCAGGGAGGAAAGACCTCCTGTGGCGTTCAGTGGAGCTCCTCGGTGGTATCATACTTTGTTCGGTCTGCAAGAGACAATATCTGCATCGTACCAACAACTCATGTGCCTCTGTGGAAATATTTGCATTCATTCGCTTAATTGCGGGGAATTTTTCAAAGATAGTCAACATGGAGTCCCCAACCTTTGAACCACGCAAAGCTCTGAACGGGCGGAGCTGCTTCACTCGTGCAGGTCAGAGTGACTGACCCGCCCTCTGACACGTCCCCTGCCGGATAAAGTGATATGCTGGTGAAGCGAGGACCATCTAGTGGGGAATACAGAGGAGATAGGACAGAAATAAATAGTGGAGTTGCTTGGATTAGTTTACAGTAAAATGCAAATAAAAAGTAGGGTATGCTGGATGGGGAATTTCTGGACAGATGGATGCTGAGGTTGGAACTTCCAGGCAGGAGGACGACCGAGGAGGAGATTATGGATGTAATTTACATTACATTACATGACAGTCATTTAGCAGACAATTTTATCCAAAGCGACTTACAAAAATTCCAATTCAAGTAAGGAGAGAGGACATGAAGCTAGATCAGACCCGGGCATTTTACGGCCCGTTGGCCACGTCCGTTTGGCTTTTTTATCCGGCCTGCTAAACTGTTATCTTTGAATATTTTAATAAGTATCTTCAATCAAAATTGAATTTAGACACTCCTTATTTTTTCCTTATGTTAATTTTGTATGGATGATTACATACAAAACAATGTTGGTATGATCATTAATGATTTTAATGTTAAAATAAAATGCCAAAAAATTGAAATATTTTAATTAAATTTTTCATTTTTTTCAGTTTACATGCTACCTAGTTGGCCCGTGCATAAAAATTAAAAAATATATATAAATAATTGCCCACCCATGAGCCAGTTGGTGTGAGAAAAGAACCAATCTAAAATAAGGTTAGACGGAGGAAGATGATTCGCTGTGGCGACAAAAGGAAAAGTAGTATGGTATGATAATTCTATGAATTCTATGAATTCTATTTTATCTATGTTTTTTAATATGTAGAAGACAAACAACCCACATGTGTTTGTGTTGTATGTAGTACATCCCAGGTGCCTTTTCACACAAGCATGTGAAAATCACGATTTTTACTCACAACCCAGAGCCACAGAGACAGGCGGTGACTGCACATTCTGCGGTGGGATGGGTCGACAGACGTACGCTCCGGCGTGCTCTTGGTCAAAGCGGTTGATAATCATCCATTTCTCAAAGGAGCCGAGGTTTAGTCCATTCCTGCGTGCAGAGGATTGTGTCACGTCTACCGTGGTGTTTGCTTTACCGTCTGGCCAGCCGGTATTCCTTGGGTCACCTGTACAGTGCGAGGCTTCTGCCCGGAGCGGCGCACCCTCTGGCCTGACATCCCACAAACACAGTCTCTCCAAACGCGAACATGTTGGCCGGTCTCGCTGGATGCAGGTGGACCTGAAGGTCTGCAACGTTTGCGTGAAAACTAACTCCGTGAAGCTTATCACAACCGCCTGTTAGCTTTGGAATACCTGTAACGCTGAGAGTGACGGTGTCCGGAGAAGTCCATCTTCCCACTGGCTGGTTTGTCTCAAACCTGAAGTGATACTGGCCCGCATCGCTCAGTTTCACGCCGCGGATCTGGACCGAGCAGCTGGAATAACTGCCTCCGCTGTAGCTACAAACCAGGAAAAGGTTAATATTAAGTCGATTAGGCCACTTTTTCTTAATCGCCTTTTAAACGCCCTCCGTGCGTGTCTCGTACCGTGTGCGCCCGCGGTACGATAAGCTGATATGGTTCGAATCCGTATGGTAGGTGAACTCCCTGTGACCTTCTGTAGATACACGAAACCACATGACCCGCTTCACAGTGTGGCCTGTTAGGGCGAGGAAAACACAGACAATCTGGGCACTGAGATGCACTCAACTTCATCAGTGATGATAAGTGACTAAATCTAATAAAACATAAACATTGGGATGTTTTTGTAGCTACGGCTTTCATTAACCTCACGCTAAAAGAAATGGTCGGCTTAACATGGATCATATCTGATCGAGTTCCAAAGGAGAAACCGTGATCCATGATTGGACCATGATTGGAATTAAAAAGAAAATATATATTTTCCTATTACATCCAGAATATTTCTAGCTACTAACAGCGTGATGCAGGAGTTATTAACAAATGCCATGATTTGATAGTTTTTATATCGAAAAGACGAAGAAAAAAAAAACACAGAACAACTTTAATACCTGACGGGTAGTCATAGCGACAGGGCAGGGTGACAGTTGTACCCGCCCACACACAGATCTCTTTTCTGGAGAACGACACACTCCACCTGCCCAGACTTCCTGCAGGAAACACCATCACTTCATCAAAACAGACCAGGAGTGATGAAAGTGCACATGTGAACACATGAACAAAATTTGGATTTCAGAATGTATGAATTGTGTTTTTAAGCATTGCGCCGAAACAAAAATACAGTCATCTTTAGGAGCTCTGACTGTTTTATTTTCTGACATTATAACTGTTACGCTGCTGTGACAAAGGAATTTTCCCTATGGGTATCTTATCTTATCTTATCTTATCTTATCTTATCTTATCTTATCTTATCTTATCTTATCTTACTCATTTTCATAATCAACTTTTCGACTGAGCAAGAAATTAGATTAAAAATACCTTTGATAAACTCATTTATGAGTGATTTCTGGGCAGTTTCTTTCATAGAAAGCCCAGACTTTTTTTTTTAGTTTGATCTGAAAATATTCTTCAGCTAATCTTAGCCTTTAAACATTCATATGATCTTTAATATAACTGAGGCATTTCAGATGTTATCCATTAGATTGTGGTCTGACGGGAAAATGGGAAAATCTCTAAATAATTTTTTCAAGACAACAGAGGATTTTCCGGGGTCTTTTCAGTAACTGGAACATCTGACATTTTCCATGACACGTAGGAACCCCGTCTCAGAAGCGTATGAAAGTACATAGGGAAAGAATTCGTTGAGTGCGGCTCCCTGGAGAAAAACACCCACAGAGTGATGCTGAAAATACGCAGTGTCAATGAGCCTTGATGGTATCATCCTGCACCGCTAACGGCCTGCCCGGGTGACTACCTTGCACAAAAGGCAATCGATATTTATAAATAACCTGAGAGTAAAAGCAAGGGCACCTAGTTGCAGAACCTGCTTGAAAAAATACAATAACAGTATCAAGCATGGTCATTAATTGTACCACAGCAGCAGTTATATTCACATTTTAATGCAAAAATCTGAAATTAAAAAAAAAATCACATCTTGACATCCCAAAATTAATTATAAGGCAGTTAACAAACAAGCTGTGTGTCGTACTTGGTGCTGCATCTCCATGACATGTCTCCTACCTGGTAAAGCTGTGAGGATGGTAGCCAGAACTAACACACCTGCCAACATCTCCGCTGACACGAGCTCTGAAATGTCACCGGAGGGGAAGACAGGGCGGAGAGGTGAGTAGTAACGCAATATGACACAAACGCCCTAAAAAAAAAACAAAAAAAAAAAAAACTCCACTCACCCCTTAAAGTTTCTTTATCCACCACAGACAGTCATCCAGAGCGAGCATTGATGGAGGATACTTTCATGATGACGAGTTACCCGCTGGTCTGAGTTCGGTGGAAAGGTAAAGGCGGGGGTTGGGGGACGGCGATGAAGGTGTTGGATAGGAGGAGGAGAGGGGAGGAGGTGGAGGAGGATGAAGCCTCAGCCACCTTTCCCTCTCCCATGTTTTTGACTTAAATGGTTTCTATCAAGGCTCACATTCACCTCCCTGTCTTTACGGTGATCTTTGCTTCAAAGGTCAACGGTTTGGTGGGTTTTCTTCCTTTAAGTCATTTTGAAAACGGCTGCACGTCATTGCCCCCGTGTTTCTGTGAATCCAGCGGGATTTGGCGCTTTTGAAGCAAAACTCAGAAGAATTTCACAGAATAAAAAAGATGAAAATAAAAGAAATCATGTTGAGTAGCTAACATCATCAGATACATATATACATCACTGATGTATTATATGAATATGTATTATATTATTATAAAATATAAATATAAAATATATATTATATTATTAATATATATATATATATATATATATGTATATGTATCAGTGACTTGCAGTGAGTAGAGGCACATGTCATCATGGAAAGAAAAAACTGTAAGATTAAAAAATCAATTACATGGTTATATTTATTCAGTGATTTTATTCAGTGAAAAAAAAAATCACATTTACCGTTCAAATGTGAAGAAGATACGTGCGGTGACACAGCAACCAGCTGAGCCCACTATGGATTGCACAATGATTATGCTAACTGTGCTGGCATGCTATGCACCAAGACCGTATTGCTGTCTCTGTGTATGTCACTATTAAAATTTTCAAACACTTTTGATATATGACCTAAATTTCCATAGCTGATGTGTATAATATTTTTCATCAACAACTGTAACATGTTTCTTGTGCTGAGCAATCATAAAACGACTGCAAAGAGACATCAAGTGAGGCACGCAGTAACAGCGCCTCGTGGTAGGGGGCACTGGTGATCCCAGGGATCCTTCTTACTACTTATATGTCTATATGTTGTCTTTAAATGTGATATGTCTGATACATTACACTGGTTCTTTGAACAATCCTGGAAAATTAACACATCTAACAGATGCACTGCACTTTTGCAATTCCTACAAAATTGTGTTTTTTGAAAGCTTCGCCATGCAGGGAACTTCGGATTCAATTCAATTGTTTTAGATGACACCGAAAAATAATTTATGCCCTACAGCTGCAGGCAATTTCAAATCAGATCACACTTTAGGGATGTAACCGCTGAACACGGGAAAAAGAAAGAAACCTGTCATACACAAATACAGATTTAAATTAACGGTGGAAGGGCCCGACAACTGTGAAATCAGAATTTGGTTATCCTTGAAAAAGGTAGGGGGATTTCTGATTCAAGTTGATTTTCCCCTCCAGGTATGATTGTGGTCAGACCCTCACCTTTACATATAAAGTATTAGAATTTCAGACTGCAGTGGGAAGGCTCGCTGTCCTTTGGATGAGCTTTGAAAAATTAAACTTGGAGCCGATACCTGGTTCACAGTTAAATATCTTTTTGATTAGGAAGAGATCAAATAACTCGAGCGGAATGGAACACATAAGCGGCGCCGTAAAATAAAGAACGCAGATTTATTATGTAAGAAGATCTGGACCGGGTTCAAAAGTTAAATATACACCACTCAAAAAAATAAAGGGAACACTAAAATAACACATCCTAGAGCTGAATGAATGAAATATTCTTATTAAATACCTAGCTTTTCACGTGGTTTAATGTGCTGACAACAAAATCACGCAAAAAATTATCAATGGAAATCAAACATATGAACCCACGGAGGTGTGGATTTGGAGTCACACTCAAAATGAAAGTGGAAAAACACACGACAGGCCGATCCAACTTGGATGTAAAGTGGACAATTTGATTACACAGAAGTGTGATTGACTTGGAGTTACATCGTATTGTTTAAGTGTTCCTTTTACTTTTATGAGCGGTATAGTTTACGCACGCGTGTAGAATTAGTGTAAGCAGCGTTTTGTTTTGTTTTTTTCTTACAAACGAGCAACAGAACAAAACAAAACTAAGATGCACCCACTCCCTTTGTGCTTTTTAAGTGAATTCACTTCTCGGAAAATCACATTTCATCACATAAAACACTGTAGTCTTTGGGTCTTTGGGTCACAATCAGCTCTTTGAAGGCGATCGGTTCCAGCTGTTTATACCGAAGAACCGGTGAAGAGTTCTTCAAGGTGACGTCAAAGGACGCACAAATCCCGATATTGATCGGTGCGGCTTTTACGAAATATCACATGCGCATGGTAAAGTCACAGTAGTGACATGAACCGATTGATTGACTGGTTTTCAAACAGAAAGGCGTATACGGTTACTTTATGGGTTCGATTTAAGTCTGTCTGACTTAAATTAATGTATGCCAACAAAACCCATTGGCATACATTAATTTAAGTCAGACAGACCTAAACACAGCAGCCCAGATGTCCTCTTATCCACTGCTCTAATTGAGAAATGTTGGCACAGAAAACTACCCGCAACCAGACGTGGGGAGGTTCGAGACCTCTCAGTCAACTGTGTCCACTTAGCCTGATGAGCCTAAATGACTTTAACATCCCACCCTGCCACATCTTGGCCAATAGATGTCAGTTTAGCCTCGGCCAATTGGCTACTTAACCCATCTTTGACCTGGGAGTAATGAAGATGTATAATTTAACGTTTCACTCAATCTCTTTTCACAGCCCACCAAGTTTGAGAGAGAAGGGGGTGCAAAGGGGGGGGAAAAAAAAGAAAGAAAATCTTGATCTACATCTGGAAATTAAAGCCGACGTTGTCCTTATTAAATGATGGTTTTGGGTGGGTGGATCGGTGTTTGGTACAATATACAGTAAGCGATCCGTGTTTAAAACATAGGTACGCAGCTAATTTATAATTCGCTTGATTTCGGAGTCGAAGCGGACGGCTTCTTTTGGTAACCGTCCACGTAAAACATCTACGCCAGAGTCATGGTAGTACCAACTGTAAATGTCGCGGATTAAACTACACCCGTTCCTCTTTCGGAGGCCTAATAAATACTAAAAAAGAATCCACATTACAAGCGAGGAGGCCCGGCTTAACTTTGAACTGCAACCCTAATAGGGAGCAGAAATTCTATGGCCGAGAATGAAATATCATCAAAAAAAAAAAAAAAAAAAGACCTATGGACGTGGCGCTAAATGAACAATATATTCCAGTTCATATATTGCTCAGGCGGATTACGGGTCTGGACCCAAAATGGGTCACAGGCCTTCCGCTAGCGGGTCTCCACATGACAGCAGCCCGCGTATGATTTAATGATCCTGGAAAAAACAAAGTCATTTTGTCCCAGGCTGAAATTTTTAAGAACCTAATGCATTTCTTTTCTGAATCCTATATGTATTATGTTGAATAGGAAGAGTGGCAGGGTTTGAGCTTAACCTGTAACCACAGAATGACTTCAAAAGGTTCTCAACACACTAATAGGTCAAAGCCTGATGTAATCTTAATCGGAAACAGACGCGACCAAACGAATGAAGAGAAACAGATGGATGGAGCTAGATTAAGTGTGACTGACCACAAACAGAGAGTGAAAGAGTGATAGAGGGAGAAAGGAGAGTTTGTCAAGGGGAGAGTGAGACGAGGAGAGGAAAACGGGACGTAAAAAAAAAAAAATGACAAGAGCGAGGAGGCAAAAAAAAAAAAATATATCAAGAGCTAAGTCGGGAAGACAAGGCAAAGTATATAGAGGAAGAAATGAATAAAAATGGAATCAAGATGACGCGGGCGAGATTTGTCGGGGGAAGAGAAATGGAAAAAGAGTGTGAGAGGGCGAGGAAGAGAGGGAGCAATTGACAAATGTATGACAGCGTATCCAGCCCTTACGGTAGGAAGGTATCCGTCCTTCGACCGCAGCCTCCAGGCCAGATGAAGTGTGACCGTCTGGTGGTCAGACTGGACCTGAAGATTTTCCACTGTTGCAAAACACTTCCTGCCTGCTGTTTTCATGTAATGTGACCGCTCACAGTTTGCTCCCCTGCCATACTTTAAGTTGTACAATATGTTATTTCTATGTTATTCCTATGCCCACAGATTAGACTCTTGGCTCTCCAGGCCCTCCAGCCTTGGATGGACTCCACATAAGCAAATAATGACTGCCCAACATGTGTTAGTCTTCAAATTGAGTGGTCCTCTCCATGGGGGAATTCTGGGCCAGAGTGATGATGATCAGAGCTACAATCATTTCTGACAAGGTGATATGTTGTTTCTGCGCTGCCTTTTAGGATCCCTACATGATGACTTGATGAGTGGGACCTTTGCCAAGAAAATCATTGTCATCCACGGGGGAATTGAATAAAAGGAGTGAAAGGGAGAATGCCATCTTGGTTAAATTCGTATATCTTATCAATAAAAACGCGGTATTGAAACCACTTAGACACCTGACTTTTACAAATGAGCCAAATCAAACACTTGATGAGTTTAAAAAAACAAAACAAAAAAAAAAAAAAAAAACGTCTAAATCTGTTGAGACCTATTGGAGCTCTATTAAATTCTTGTCCCATTCACAAACTCTGCTGGGTTGGATTTCTGCTTTGTGTCTGCCAGAGACCTGTCTGTGGTTGCTGTGGTATTCCACGCTGAATGAGTCATGTCTGATGGTTATTATGGGCAGGCATTTAGCCCCCCCTCCATTCCTTCCCCCCCATCTCTCACCCCGTCTAGTGGCAGCAGACAAAATTACATCTTTTTTTGAGTCTCATCCAACCACTCTGACTAAGATCAGGTTCTAATTTAACCAGGCGAGGGGGGGGGAGGGGCGAAAGGCGCATTTTTGGTTGGATTTGTAAGCAATAGTCAGAATTTAAAAAGGTGGAACTTTTAAAGCAGCGGGAAGTTAGACGGTTATCGTGCCGGTTTTATTCTTTTCTGAATGAAACCAAATCGGCGTTAGTCTCGGCATCGGAGTTCTTGCTGACGTGAATTTACCACGATAAACTTGTGCGCTCGGTTGTCAATCTTTCAGAAGAGGACGCTCATGTCAGAAACATCTGCCATCTCGTGATAATGTAATAAATGCGGGCAATAAATCGGGGTAAAAGGCTAACATACATCTTCATGATGGAGTGCAAAGTACGGCAACAAATCTGAAACCGAATGGTGTCACATCAAGATCGGTTGCTTTGGTTCACCCAAACGTCCGATCATGGACGGTGTGGACACTTGAATGTCAGAAATGGCATGATAAAAAGAGGAAGAATTCATGGAAGATGTTCAGAAGACACTAAATCAGGGCCACCGTGTCGATTATTATGTATTATCGTGATTTATATTTAGCGTATCATTGTTAAAGAGCAGCTTCACAACTCAACAGTTGCCACGATAGAGTAGATAAGATTATATTTCCTGAATTGTTTGCTTGGTAATTTCAATGTTTGTGCTCTAATATTTTGCAATCCTGTTCTTGCCTGGTGTCTTGACCTTGAAAAAAAGATTTCCTGAAGCCGATATTAATTCAGAGTCTTTTATCCAGTCCAGTTGATGTGCTTAAAGCAACCTCACCCAAGAATACAAGATAATGTGATTGAGTGAGGTTATTATTTCAACGTCACGTCGCCGTTTTTTTTCGTTATTATCGCTCAAGTAGGCGATGCAGTTTTGGAAACACGGCGAGGTGACAAGTCACAGGTAAACCGGGATTGTCAGAAGCCAGATGGTTTGTTACACAGAATCCAGGAGAGAATGTTTGCGAAAAAAAAAGGAAGAAAAACACCGAGCAGATGACTGGATAAACCATTTGTCTACAAACACCTACTGCAACCAGTTGGTGAATTAAACTCATGCTGAAGCCGGTGAGGAGAAAAGCGAAAGCATATTTTCCATTGAGAAAAGCCTTCAGTGGCACACTTCTCTTATTTCAGCAAAGAAATAATAACCAGTTTTGATTAAACTGATGTTGCAGCAGTATCTCCACAGAATCTACATGCTGTTATTTGAGTCACTTCCTTGGACTCTTCTCGCTGTCGTCACAGCCGTAGCTGCCAGTAATCCCTCCGAGGATGTCTGATTGGCTGAACCACTTTTGGTTTTGGCGCGGGTGGATAAGTCGAAGCCTGGCACGATGGATTTTTGTGTGATCTCACCAATTCAGCTGCCTCACAAAGCGACATTTTGGCTTGCGCCAAACAGAAAGTCTTGGAACTAACTCTTCGGGCTCTATTTGGTATTGAGTGCTTTATTGTAACATAAAGCATTCTCAAAGAGGTGTTTGCCAAGTTCAGGTGGGACAGGGGTGTGTCTGCTGGAAACGCCACCGCGTCGTAGTTGCCATCTGTGAGTAATGTAGGAATAGAAAACCATTTGTAATTCAAACATGTTGTAATTATGTAATCTGGGTTTAAATCCATTATTTATATTCTGCTTGGTGAGGTGGTTAAAATCAGGTCCAGGCCTGAGGGTGGTAGATCCATAAAAAAAAAAAAAAAAAATGAATTTCTTGGCGTGCATACGCACGTACATATTCGCTGGCCCCGGCGAGCGGCTTCTTTGGAGTGTTTTTTTTTTTTTTTTAAGTCGCTGTTCAAAAACTCACGGGCAACAGACGAGGAGGAATGAAGGAGCACACCTTGTTCACTCGTACTGTCCAGATCCTCCCAGCTGGTCCCGATCTAAACCCGCTGTCGCTTTTCAACGAGAGCCCGGCGGCTCTCCATCCATCTCTGTCCATCGCTGCACTTCAGGTGTTTTCTAGTACGAGTAAAAGCCATTTCCTGATTGAGACTGCAAGAGACCAGGTCTGTCTCGTGTATGTGTGTGACTGTGTGGGAGTCTGTGTGGAGTAGGATGTGTGTTTTGTGTGTCCGTGATGATTTTAGCATGTGTAGAGTCCCTGCATGGGACTGAGTAAAGTCTGATATGAAAGAACCTGTCAGGTCTGGGCTACTGTTGGAAACCCCATTACCTCCTCCTCCTCCTCCTCCTCCTCTGTGCTCTTTTTCTGCTCTTCCTCTTCCGGATGTTTTTGACACACGGTTATGTATTTTGACGTATCTTTCCTCAAAGTGGGATTTTTTTTTTTTTTTTTTCAATTCCATTCTTTTCTTCTTCCATTCACTTATGTCTTCACAATAGTTATTTCAGGTGACCGTGGGCATTTTGATGAATAGTTTTACGTGCAACTTACAAAGGCTGGTGTAAATCTCAAACACGGCTATTTCTTTTATTATGCCAGTAAATGACATTTAGGAATGTGAGACAAATTGCTTTTACTTCAGCAGAATGTGATGGGGTTTTGGTTATGTCGTCTTGACTATCATTTCTGTCTAACTTGTCTGTTTCTGATTTCCATCTGATTTTAGTGCCACCCAGCATGTTTTCCTGACCGTCGAGCATCCTCCACAGCACCAGGCCAATCCACTGGCCAGTTTGCGGTGCACGGTTCATGGAAAGCTCCATTCTCCAACAGGAATATGTTCCACTTGCCTTCTGCAGACAGTCCTATCCCTGGTTCCATGCGTTCCATTGTCAATGTCCAGGACCAGCTTGGAGATGCTGACTTAGTGGTTAGGTAAAAGCCTGTTGGAAATGTCTGACTTTTTTTTTTTTTTTTTTTGCAATTTTATTTTCATTTTTTTATAGGATACAGAAAAAAAAAACTGTGATTTACTTCCAGGAGTAAAAGTACTGAATTAATTTCATATGAAGCTGCTTTTTTTCTTTTTGACTTGCACAAACCAACATGCTGAATCCTATACAGAGTCATTGTTTACTTATTTAGGAAACAAGGCTGTAAATCAAATATGGCTGTTATCAATGTTGTTCGCTGTGTCTTGCTTTTTGTTAGTTTATTTCATAGTCCCTTGTTTGCCAAAATGATTGTAAACACAGAAGAAGTATATGTCTAGATAGGTTTCTGGCTCTTTTTCCCTTCATACTCAGGACTGAATCTGTTTCATTTCAGGATCACGGTTGACAACATTAACAGAAAATACGATCAATCGTACCGTCAGCGATAAATGCAAAAGACTGAGGCCAAACCTTGAAATGGCCAAAATAATTCAATATATGTCAGAAATAGTTTTGGGTGGCACAGAGGGACAACAATCAGATTTAGAGGGCTTTCAGTCCTTCCCAGACAGCACTCTGGCAACACCCCTGGTTTCACGTTGTCCACATGGAACAACCTCAGTCCAGGACTTTCCTGCAATCCCAAGCCCAATCCTAACCTTAACCCAAACCCTATAATTAGTTTTTCTGGAAGGAAAATGGTCCACACAAGTCATTTTCTGGTAATTGACTAAAAGTAGAGTTTAAATGGTCACAGACACATGTAGAAAGGCGCGCACACACACGCACGCACACACACACACACACGCAGACGCATGCACGCACACACACTTATACTCGCTCGCAAACGCACACAGACACAGACATATTAACACTCACACACATAAACACACACTCTTCAGTGGCTGTACAGCTGGGGTTTGTAAGATAATGAGACAATCCTTGGAGGGACTCATCTGGACTGTGTTATATCATCTCCCTGGAAACAGTCCACAGCTCTAAAATTGGAGAGTTTGGTCCCAGTCAGCTGCAAGCATGATGTCATCCAATATAAT
The DNA here is from genome assembly GCF_037954325.1 of Fistularia commersonii. Classification (NCBI taxonomy): domain Eukaryota; kingdom Metazoa; phylum Chordata; class Actinopteri; order Syngnathiformes; family Fistulariidae; genus Fistularia; species Fistularia commersonii. Next base: position 3,978,084 of record NC_141294.1, on the reverse strand, counting down.
TCGTACAATCAAGAAAAAAAAAAGATAACTGATGACATATGAGTGTGCGAAGAACGGCGGTTTTCTTAAATATGGAGATTTTTGCGGTGCAGACTAATTCTGAGCCATGTCTGCAGCTGATGTTTGTCTAAACACAAAGTTGCCATAAACAGAAAAATGTGTTGCCTGAGCCCATACACCTGTCTCTTATTTTCTCGGGCTGAAATAAACACATTCATTTTGCCGAAATCAAATTGCCCCGGCGCTCGATATTAATAAGCGGATAAAAATAAATCGATATATAACCGTAAATCACAGGGGTCAACCAGGTGTTTCATTTTTCTAATGAGCTTCAATAAGCAACGGACTTCACAGTGCTCACCTCTATTGTGGCTTAAATTACCCGCTGCACATCTGGACAGGGAGTTTTTCAGTACACCCACAGTTCACCATTAGAAACATATGCAAGCAAAATATAGTATAATTACACACAAGTAAAAAAGAATCTTAATTATTTTGACTTATCTCAGATGTCTGATCAGCTAGACGTTTTTCTTTTTAGAACTCTAAGCCAGAATAATGAGCTTTCCAAGACTAGATGAATTTGAATTTGAGTGTGACCGTGTTACTTTTGCCTTAAAAGAGCCAAAGATTGACTGGTCTGGTCTGGTTCCCTGGTAATGTTCTTATTAAGGACTCTCTCTTTGTGTGCATGTGAAGTGTGTGCACATGTGTGCGTACACATATATTCATGCGTGTGTGTGTGTGTGTGTGTGTGTGTGTGTGTGTGTGTGTGGTTTACTAGCCTGCTGTGGTTGTTCACAAGGGAACAACCCTCTCCAGCTGCTACTTTACAAGACATCAAACACACACACACACAGACACACACACACACTCAAACACGTGCACAAACACAAAAGACAACAGGCACGCAAACGCACGATTACACATGTTCACACACTCCCCTTAATAAGCTCATCAACTTACTACTTCTTTCATTCCTGACATACTTCCCATCTTCCCCAACCAATAGGCTGCGGAAGTGTTGTTTTTTTCCAAAATAAAACACCTTGAACCCAAATGAAATGAAATAATAAAATTTAAATCAAATGTATTCTTTCTTTGCGGCCACATACACACATTGAATTGTATTTATTTTATTTTCATCAGTCCTCCAGGTGTTTTATTTTGAAAAAAAAACAAAAAATCCCCCTTCCACCTGCGTCTCACTCCCGCACTCGACCCAATCAAAGGGATTTTCCACGCGTCAATAAATTGGCAAGCTAAGCCTGCAAAAACGGCCCGCAAACAAATGTCACGAGACACCAGAAGGGCCTCCGAGTGGCACCAAAATTAAGCTGCATTTGAAAGAAAACACCATGAGTCCTACTTAAACTACGGGTTCATCGCAACAGGTGATTCACACGCTCCACACCCACTCTGCACAATATGTGGGGACCGGCTAATAGCTGGCTGATGAAGTCACGAAACCCTCAAAACTACTTCGCCCCACAGAGAGATCGAGCCGTTAAAAGCCAAGCCGGCGCATTTTTCGGAAAGAAAATTACGTGAATGCAAGGGCCGAAAGAGGCGCCTAAATAAGATTTCGATGTGACTGGACATAAGATCGCACCTTTGCCCAAATGGCATCGTCTCACTGCATGGAAACTCCCACTGATTATACATTATGCTGAGTAGATATTGGTGCGATCATGGTTTAATAGTTATTAAAAGTGTGTTACATAGGGTGTAGTGGTTACATTAAACAACCCCTGTCTCTGGCATCAAATAGTTGGGAAACGCTGCTTTCAGACACATAAAGTGCACCGGGCTGGTTAAAGAACCTTTCTGTGATTTGTGATCTTCCACAGTTTGATATTATTGGAAACATATTAAGTTTTGCTGCAATGCAGAAATACAGCATTCAATGCCTCATATTGACAAAAAAAAAATGGTTACTGCATGTTACTGTCAGTTTTATAATTCTTGTTAAAATGTTCTCATTAAAATTTCAAAAACCTGATGTACGTTTACCACTGGAAAATAGTGTTTAATAGTCTTATAATTTTTAGTAAACATCTCCACTGTCTCAGTATTTTCCCCCTGCTTCAGTTCTAGTAATAGATGGAGTTTGTTTGTGTTTGCCACCCTACATCTTTCTCTCTCCCTGTGTGTGTGTGTGTGTGTGTGTGTGTGTGTGTGTCTTTCTCTCTCTGTGTCTCGGTGATGTGAGCTCCCAGGCATTTGAGGCAGGCGGCCATTCCAGCATGGAATGTGGTGAAACCGACCAAGTAGGAAAACCAAAATGGGAAAGATTTTATTTACCTTTCAGACGATGCCCTTTTGTCATGACTGACCCTGCTTATAAAAGTTGTGTTTCACACCGAGGCCAGATTGCCTTAGACAGTTGGAACCGGAGCGTATTTGCGAACCTCCCAGCTGCGTTGGAGTGGAGCTTCGTAAAGGATTTGCAGTCCAGCACAGCGGGGCGGACGGGGAGTAGGCAAACATTCGAAAAACCAGTCGGGGAAAATGCAGAACCCCGGGAAAAAAGAACTAGTGGGCGTGGATGGCGGGCCGGGCGAAGAAGGGAGGGAAAGGGAGCGAGAAGGGAGTTAAAAATACAGATATAGAGGTGAGGTGGTGAGTGAGTCAGGTGGTCGAATCGCTGCTGCCACCTCATTAGTGGCGATGACATCACAACTGATCTCTCTTTGTCGGCTACTGCAGCTCCGAGAGGTTGAGCCGCTACCGGCCAGAGTCTTAAACTGCCGAGTCTGGGGAGCTGCTTTTCTGTCGTCAGTGACTCAGAACGAGTAAAAATCAAGGCTGCATCTGCTCTGATTAGAGAAACCTTTTTTTTTTTTTTTTTTTGTTTTGTTTCTTTGTTTCACTCCCCTTCATGAATGAATGCACTGTGCAGCTGTGTGTGAGAGATTTACCGTAAGTGTAACAAAGCTCTTAACATTTCCCCGGAGGACGTGTCTCACTTTAATGCTCGTGGAGAGTTTTGTTGTTCTATCTCTGGCTTTTTTTTTTGTCTGCGTCCAACTTTCATTCAACAAGAAACAGAGACCTGTAACACACCAGAAACAGGGAGCCGAGGGCCGATTGCTGCAGGGAGGCAAATTTGTAGTCCTTTTTTTTTTTAATTTTTTTTTTTAATGCCTTTATATCCAGTGATATAAAGCAGGCCTTGCACCATGCTGGGGCTCCACAGTCTGCGACAAGTTAATATTGGCTACTTCTGTTTTATCAGCAACCACCATGTGAATTTCATTCTGTTTTTATTCATAGTGACATATATACTTTTTTGTTTTATGACACTTCATTTTACATGTGATAATACCTGAGCATGATAACAATATACACTGCTCAAAAAAATAAAGGGAACACTTAAAAAACACATCCTAGATCTAAATGAATGAAATATTCTTATGAAATACTTTGCTCTTTACACAGTTGAATGTACTGACAACAAAATCACACAAAAATGATCAATGGAAATCAATTGTATCAACCCATGGAGGTCTGATTAGGAATCACACTCAAAATTAAAGTGTAAAAACAAACTCCAGGCTGATCCAACTTTGATGTAATGTCCTTAAAACAAGTCAAAATGAATCTGTGTTGCTTCCTGAGTGGACACTATGACTTCACAGAAGTGTGATTGACTTGGAGTTACATTGTGTTGTTCAAGTGTTCCCTTTATTTTTTTGAGCAGTATAGTTCACTTTTTTTTCAGACCAAAAATTAGCGCGGCATTGTTGCTCGTGTCGAGAAAATACGTCAAAACTAGAGCGCGTCCGGCAAAGATATCTCATTTTAAGAAATGAAACAAGCTGTATGTATCACAAGGTGGATAACTGCTTCGAAGTAGAATTTCTTTAAGCGGCGATGGCAGCATAATGATCTCATTCTCAACGCACGATGTTGAGCCATCGGTGGGGAAGGCAGAAGTTACACCAAACTCACGTCAGTGACCTTGCCGAGGTCAAAGCCCATCTGCTGCGTTAAATGAAAGAGTTGCGCTCGAACAAACGGCGAGGGCTTTTTAAGAAGGTTGGGGGTCTTGCATGTACTCTCTGTGCCTGCATGTCTCACGGTACCAGACAATCTTAAATCTTTCCACCTGCTGATCATCTGTGGGCTTTTTAACGTGTTGAAAACAAGTCCCTTTGTCATTCAGAAGGACAACAAACTGCAGTCTAATCGTATATTTTTGACGGTTTCAAATAGATCAGGACTTGAAGACGGAAAATGATGAGAGTATATACGTGACAAACGGCTTTGCTCAATTCCGTATTTTTTTCTTGTCTACTGACGTAGTGAAGCTGGACTAAGCTCGTGCAATAATGAATTCTAGGCAACATTCGCCTCCTCATATTGAATCCATTCCATAGGCCTTCAAGTACGGGCAACTTCAGCCAATGTGCACGACGCACGGCCAAGACAAGGCCCGCCGATGTTCACCAGTAGCGTGACTGCCAATCGTCAGACCATTGTGTCAGTAGCATAGAATGCAGCTCCTCAATCCAACATCTTTTGTAACTGTTTACGTAAAAATGTGCACTTTTTTTATCCGCATAATCTTCTTCCCCCCCTTCGACCCAACATCTATCTGACGTATCGGGGTGTTGGCGAAGAGGCGCCGCATTTTAATCTGTGAATGACTCACTTTGAGCGACTTACTTTTCCCTTTCGTCGTCTCGGAGGAGCGGTCGGTAGCGCTGGCTCGATGTCGTGGACTCAGGCGCGAAAGTGTCCGATCACGTGGCCGGGGGAGACACCTTCGAGGTAAAAAAAACAAAACAAAAAAAAAAAAACAGCGTGATAAATTGAATTTAAGACGAGTCACGGTAGAAAAGAAGCAAACTGCAAATGAATAGCGGATAATGGATTAGAAACAGACTTCTATCCCTCAGAGTTTCTTTTATGGTCCTTTTGTGTTCACAAATAGTGCAGGATTCAAACAAACTCCGGGAGACACCCTCAGGCGGCGGCGCTCACATGTATGACGACAGCTTTCAGACACACTCAGACAAACCAGATAAAAGTCACCCAAATTTTAATTTCCCTGCATTTGTGTCATTATTTTACAGCATTCTGAGGGACGTCAAATCAAACAATAGCTTTTTATTATGTGTTTGAACCCAGTGCACTGCGAGCGTGTTTGTGAGAAACTCTATCACTCTATCATAAAACAGGATATGAACGGAAAAAACTAAGAGAGCGAGCACAGTTTCAACTGATGTCTTCCAGTTGTGTGACCTCTCTCTCCTTCTCCGTCTTTTTTCTGTCTCCCTGACTCTCTCGTTTAATAAGGCCAGCTGTAGAGTCGAGCTCTCTCGGGAAACATAGTAGAGTGTGGCTGGAGCTGAGGCTGAATGAGGCTGAAAATGGGGCCGGCGGTGGTGGTGGTGGTGGGGGGCAAGTTTGATGGGGGGAGCACTTCCGACCATTTTCCCCATGCGATACACCATCCAGTCTGGAGCGCCGGCGGGTCGCCGCCAACTTTCTCCCCTTCGTTTTCTTTGCCTCCCTCCTTCATTTCCTTCCTTTGACTTTTCCTCCTCCGTCTCAGCAGCAATACCTCTTTCTTTCCATCGCCCCCCCGCCCCCCTCATGATTTCCACCATCTTTTCTTCCCTTTCCTACTCTTCTTCCTTTGCCATGGAAAGTAGAAAATCGCTTTTGGTAATGACCAATTCCAGACGTCTGTAACCCCCCCCCACCACTACCACCCACCCGCCTCCCACGCTTCCACCCCCGCCCGAATCTGGCCTTAAAATGAGTGTCCGAGGACTACAATATATAGCTCACTTCCTTGGAGTCTGGTACCGCCTCCTCTGCGGTGCTGCGCCGAGTCCAGGCCCGCTTCCGAGTTTTGACAGATCTCTGACCCGCACCGGAGCGGTTCAGCTGGGTCAGGACGGCGGGGGTGATGGCGGTTTGTGAGCGTCTATGCGTCCATGTGCGGGAGTGTGCGAGAGCAATGCCGAGCCCGGTGAAGTTTGTGGGTGTTTTTCATCAGACTAATGAATAATACGTGTGAGCTGAGAGAAGAGTATTGAGCGAGAGGAGGAGAGAAGAGGAGGGAAAGGGTGAGGGTAATGACTATCAGATGGTGCTCTACTACTGTGCTCCTGCTGCTGCTGCCGCCGCTGCCGCTGCGCCTTCAACAGAGCTGAACAATTTTAAATCTCTCAAATGTGATTATTATTTTCTGGAATAGTCAAATCTGTGTTAAAAAAAAAAAAAAGCCTCAAGCTGAAAGCAGGAAGAAATGGTTGATCGTCTCAAGAGTGTTTTCAAGTATGTTTTTCCATAACAGACTCCCCCCCCCCCCCCCCCGCCTAAAAAAAAAAAGAAAAAGTCTCCACCCGACAATGTTGAGTTATTATTACATTTTCAGATTTATTGCATGGAATACAACAACAACAACAAAAAAAGCAATGCCTATAGTTGTTGGAAAAATTCATTTGCTCAAGCCACATCTATTCTTGTTTTACGAGCACTTGAACAGTGGACACTTGCTCACAGGCTAATTTTTTGGAAAGAAAATAAACTGCGAGCCTTTCAGTTCCACTATGATCCACGACGGCATTTTCAAGCAGAATATCAACTTACCACTTTCTATTTGTTTCTTTTCATCAAAGTTACCGGCATGAAATATTTTCATCGACTCACGAGCGTCGACTTTACCTACAAACAAATGAGAGTAACTGCAAATACAATGTATCAACACAATCCACAAAATGGACTGTTCTGCACGGTTTAAAAAAGAAGCAAAAAGGTGATCCATTGAATTGGAAGCTATTGTCTGATAATAAATCTTCAGACATTAGATAACCTCTTTATTTCAACGGATGAGCCGTGACGATCTGAAGTCTGACAGCATGAAATGTAGGCCTTGAATACTGAGTCTGCCGAGTCAAATGATCTGAAGGTAACGATAGTTATGGCGATTTAATCATAACATGTTAATCTATGTCACCAGAGCGAGTTTAATGACCTCATCGTATCCCGTGTTGCACATGTACAGGGCTGATCTTTTGTTCCGGAGGATTAAATCCCCGCTTTGACACTTTGTTGATGTGAAAAAAAAAATGGAAAAGCTATTCAGCAAAACTGCAAACCGTTCTGATATTTATGAAAAGGCTGGGAAATGAGGCCTTATGAGCAGGACTTGACACTGATACCTGACTCAGTACAGTTACCAGCCTTCCAAAAGCAACTGAGGAGTACACGTGTGTGTGTGTGTGTGTGTGTGTGTGTGTGTGTGTGTGTGTGTGTTTAACATGTTTTCCATGGGATCATGCCAAATATAAATTTCATAAATGGACTTAATCTTTGAACATTAACCATTTTCGGAGACAAGTTAAACACGTATTCTCCCAAAGATAAGGTTTGTAATTTTCATCTTACTCTTTGTATTTTTAAAGGATATAGAATATTATAATCACTTTAGATAGCGCTACGGTTTTGTGAATAAATTAAGTCGCCTTCGCAAGGGAGTCCCTTTACGAACACAGCCGGAGCCAGTTCTCGCTCTCCTGGCTGATCCTCGTACCTCTTAAAACTTGCGAAGTAAATATCAAAATGGGCATTGTTTTCGCAAATCCACCCACATATTTGAACACGACATAATTATTTTCTCAGAAAATAGCAGGCGGAGGATGGAAACTGTGGCCGCTCCGAGCCTGGCTCAAAACCAGTAGCGTCACTGCAACCAAACACTTTCACACAGTAGGTGAGGTGGATCGCTTGGATGCACGCTGGAGACTTTTGCGGGATTAGAACGGCGTCCGAAAATGTCCCTTTTCATATCGCAAGCACAAGTTAATCCGGTTTATATCACGGTAAAAGGAATCGCAAACTACTAACTGGAAGATTAAGCTGTATCGTTCTCTAGTTGTAGCATGATTTTCCAAATCAAAGTCTGTCGTGAGAACGCGTGTATTTTTATGTAAAATCCATGATTTCTGTGCTGCAATGTAATAATTTCCTTTTTGTGATTATGAAAAGAGTTCTGTAAAAGCTTTCTGGCCTTCGGGCGACGTCTCCGACAGAAACGAATACGGGGCGCGATCAGCCACAAACTCACGAGGGGATGCAAATAAGAGGAAGATCATGCTAATATATGTAATAATGGACCACAGCGAGGGAACGTTTGGAAATACCATGATGTTTGAAACCATCATAAAGCCTCCGACACGGAGGAGGCAGTCGATTTCATATGTACAACTTCTAAAAACAATCTGGCATTCATTAATCAAAGTATTTGGGTGGTATTTGGTGCTATTTGCGGTAGATTAAGATTTCCATATTTTAAATGGAAAGTAGTGGTGCATACAGATTCATGACTCTGCACTAGTTTTTTTTTTTTTGATGAATTTCACATTTTTATTCAGATTCACTTGTTTTTCAAGAGTTTTAGCTTTCCCGAATTCAAACGGAAATGAAGGAAACATGAAAAGAATTGATAAAACACATATTGTAAAAACCACGACCCCATTTTTTGGAATAGCCTGAAGTCTGTATTCGAATACTGGCTCACCCGCTAATGTTTCCATGTAATATACAGTATATTTGCCTTCATTAAAAAATGACCTCTTGTCATTTCGCTTTAGTCGAAGTTATCGGTATGTTGTTGTTTTTTTTGAAGCAGTTTTCAAAAGTACATTCAGGCATTCGGGCTCCGCCAAAGGTAAAAAGGGGGCTGAGTGGAGGTCAGCTGGGTGAGGGTTATGATACTTATATCTGTTTCACCTCTCATTAAATGGATGATGCTCCATTAACGTCTTACGGTTCATTATCAATGTATATATTACCTCAAATATTCTAACAACTTTTGTTTCCGTTTGGCCTCAGGTGAAATCTAATGACTGTTGTTTCAACATCCGTGGCCACTAATGAACCGTGTAGGATCAATTACGTTGATAATGACCTCATGGAAGCTAAACACCTGGGACTCCTTCCTGGTCAGTCAGATTTCAAGCAGCTCAATCGACTCGAAACGTAACGTGATATATAATTATTAACAGATAGGGAAAATATTTTAGTTGAACAAAGAAAGAAACGTTTGAGGAGTAAAAAGAAAAGGTGGCCGGTTCGTCTTCGCCTCCGCAGAGTCGACCTTCATTTGGTAGAATCGTGATACGTTCAATAACCGTCGGGACCGGCGTTCCACATCCAGTCTGATCTCAGAGAAATACAAGGAGCGGTTTTGACCTTTTAACACCTCATCACATGGTCGTGGCCCGGCATCGCTTGAAATCTGGTGCCGGCGCACCAGGAAAAAATTGCCAGTGAAAATCATCTTAATTTTTCCGTCGGCCAGTTTTTCCTTTTGTCTTGAAACCTTTTTTTTTAAAAAAAAAAAAAAAAAAAACAGCATACAGTTCGAAATGCCATCGCTTGACGAAAAAAAAAAGGACTCGACCTCCGTGACCGAGATACACGCTTCCGGTCGAACTTGGGTGTTTATTTCAGCCGACTGACATTAAAACAACAATCAACCGACCGCCGCCGTTTTCCATCCAAAGCAACAGCAACAGGCTATTGATGTTTTTTGCCAATTTTTTTTTTTTTTTTACTTCTGCCCGCGTCCATTTTCCATTTGCGAATCTGACAATGTAAAGCCGATAGTAACGACCGGTGATATCGGTTCAGCGGCTGATGTACAGCCCGCGTGGGGGAAATTGATCCGCATATGGTTCAAAGTGGAGGACCGGGGTTACTGTTTTTCGTGTACGTTGACAGCCAGGCAATTGGTCTCGCATCTCCTATCCAGCAAACCGAAATGTCCAGCGGTAGCAGCTGGAAGCTTGAAAATGTTTCCTCTTTGACCCGCCGTGTGGATGATCAACGGTTTGCGGTGTTAAATATTTTTTAATACGACCGTCGAACCCACGGCAACTGGGTTATTTACTGCGCAAGCAGCAGAGCAGCAACAGCTCATTTTGCTTATAGTTTGGCGAGTGGTGAAGCACTAAATGCCAAGTCCAAGTGCTTTTCTGCTCGTCTTTCTAGAGACACAGTAGGGTTCTAATAGTCGCTTCAACTCTGGACGTGTACCTCGGCCAGATATACGGCGAGCTCCGTGGCTACTAATATTTTATCGCCAATCGCTTCTCTCCTCGGTTTTTCGCCGGGATATACGAGTGAAAAGCGCAGACTGTTACGATATAGGACATCACAGGTGGCGGATGAGATCAGCCGTACCTTATTAAGGGCAATTTTTTCATCACGCACGCTTTCAGATCATGTACGACCACATGTGTAGTGAAACCCAAGTTTCAGCTTTCACACCCACGCGGAACATTCTGAACGCACTGCTGGTGTACCGTATGTGCCTGCGTCCTACCAAGTATGTCAGTCCATGATCGCTGCTTTTTGTTAATAAACATTTCATGACGGACGCTGTCGACAACATGTACGCTCTGCGCGCGTCAGGATTTTCCGGTCATTTTGATCCGATTAAACCTTTAGTGCCTTTAGCCGCGGGTCAATTGAATATGTCATTTCGGGGCTCATTTTTGATCCTTCGCGCAAAATGGCAGTTCTAATTCTTCAGCCCCTGCAGTTGCATCACGCGGGACGGGGACGATTCACCGAATCGGACTCAGCCGCTTGTTTGCGTCAGTTTTTATATTCTGGTATGATCCCCAGCAGGAACCCACTGTTCCTAGCACTTAATGTATATACTTCAATCAGGCCTCGCAACCCGTACTGGCATCTGTCAGTGCCACAACATAAACACCCGGACCGAGACTGTGGGGGATTGAAGAGGTACGTGTGGAAGTGGGGGAGGCAGGCGGTGATGAATGCTGACTGTAACATTGTGTAACTCTGACAGATTATTCATTGTGCTATTAGTTTTCAGCAGTAGCTCGCTCTTGCCAATCTACACAAAAGAGGCATACCAGCAATGGCAGCAGGGTTGAAAGTTTTCAGTACCGTACTACTGAGGATTACGGACTTCATAGTTGAGTTTTACATAGGCTGTCAACCTTTAACCACTGTGCATTTAAAACGGGGGGGGGGGGGGGGGGGGGGAAGCAGAGGTCAGTCAGTTCCCTGGAAATAAGACTCAAGTTGCACAATCATGGTTAATAAAATCCCAAAGACTTTAAGTAGGAAAAGCAGATTAGAGTTTGATCAAGGCAGTATGATACTCGGGTCTGAGGGGCAGACCGCATTTTCAGCCGTAAGAGCACCTTTGCGTCCTCCCGGAGATACTGTCGATCAACCGAATACATTATCCTCTTTGATTTATTTCTCCCGACCTGCGTCTTTCTCTCCTCCTCTGCCTTTTCTGTTTGTTGTTTCGCCGTAATTTCTCTTTCTCCGCGTCGGCGAGACAAATTATGAAAGGGAGCAGGCGAGTAAAATAGTAACTCCCCTTCTACAAACCCCTGAACCTCTCTCTCATCACCAAAACACTCCACCCAAAACTTTTAATCTCTAGAGGCTAAACTACTCGCAGGCCCTCCAGCGTCACAGTTTTCACAGATAAAAGGCTTCGGCCATAGCTGAATAAACACGGGTCTCTGCTTCAGCCACAAGCTGCAGACCGGACTGACAGCTTCCAGCGCTGCGGCTGCCCTCCTCCCAGCCTGCTGTCCAGAGACATAAACAGCACAGAGGGGACGGCCGGGGGAGGAAAAGAACGACGCGGAGGAAAGACGTCTCTTCAACACTCCAGATCTCAGCATTCTGTCAAAAAAAAAAAAAAAAAAAAAAAAAAAGTGGTTAAACAAAACACTGTGTTTTTTGGAGTCTGGTCCTAACCCTAATCTGCAAATTACAATAGTTACCCGACATGGAAAAAAACAAATGATAGAAGGAAGGGTTTTTCTTTTTTTTTTTTTTTTTTTTTTTTTTGCTTTTGTTTTGTGCAAATCAAATGTTGTTAAACAAGATGTGTCGGTAAATCATATCCATCGGTCTATTTCAGTGTTTCGCTGTAATGCTGTGACAAGTTCTTCTTCCGCGCAACTACTGTTTGCTTCTTTCAAGATCATATTTCATCATTATCATCTGCGTTTGACATTTCGAGCAGTCTAAATAATATCTACGATAATAAATAGTAGAAACGTGTGTGTCAGCCCCGACTGCGTGACCCCTAAGGTCACCCGACCGACCCAGTAGACGAGGGTGACGCGAGGTCTATTTAGGGTGGATTCCCCCAGAAACACAGCCGCGCGCAGCCAAAACAAACTCGAGCCGACAGTTTGTCTTTGCCTCCGGTCTGCTGGCCCGTTTCTCGACAGCAGGCGAGAGACCCTTGAACCTCGGAAGGAGGAGCGGAGGAGCCCGTCGATCCTCCCACCAGCTATAAACCCAGAGGCAGACGGAAACACTCAGACGGCAGGCACACGTGGAGCAAAGAAGCAGCGAGGGGGAGAGTCTAAACGGCTGCTGGCTGGCTGGGAGTAGGTTTGCAGTCGGGACTCGATCAGACGAGTTCTACAAAAAAAAAAAAAAAAAAAAAACAGGAAGAAACTCGAAATTTTATAGAAAGGCAAGAAGAAAGAGACTTGAATTCAGCATGTCATTATAATTTTGTTTTTTTCCAAAGGATTTAAACCCCAATGAGGAACTGATGATTGGGATGTGAAGAGGAAAACCCGAGAGGATCGCGGAACCTGCAGCCACCTGTCACACAGCAGCTCTGCGGTCAGGTCGCTCTGCAGATCAACTTGCCTGAAAACCACTGATAGTGAAGGGGAAGTTATAAATCCTGACGCAGCTGCTGCTGTTCCACCTGGCTTTTACACATTTTAAAGATAAAAGAAAAAAAAAGTTGAGCTTTTCTTGAGCGATATAAAAAAAAAAAAAAAAAATTTTTTTTTTTTTTTTTGAAAGGTTACGAGTTTATGCTCTAGAACCAGAGGCTTTTCTCTCAGGAAACTCTCCCCCCCCCCCCCCCCGGGACCGACCTCTGATTTCACAAACCGACCCCCACCGTTTCCGGTTAAAGATGACATTCGCCATGCTGCGCACAGCGCCTCCTGCGGGCCGCTTCCTATACGGCGACATCGCTCTTCTTTCTGAGGATGATGATGAGGAGAACGGGAGCGAAGGCTCCGGTTCTGAAGAGCGAACCACCAATTCCTCCAACTCCACCGCCTTCCGCCTGTCCTCTTCGTCGCCGTCTGCCTTTCACATCAAGGTGAACAGGAAGAGGAAGCTGTGTGGGGGAGGAGTGGGCGGCAGGCTTGGCCCCCCGGGCTCATCCCCCCCTACTGAAATCCGCCAAAGGACTGCAGCCAACGCGCGTGAGAGAGATCGCACCAATTCTGTAAACACAGCATTCACAGCACTACGTACACTCATCCCCACTGAGCCCGCAGACAGGTGAAACACCTTTGACGCTCAAAAAAAAAAAAAAAATTGGAATTATTGTGTACCGAATGGAAAACCGGAAAAAAAAAATGTTTTGAAATAGTAAGCTACACGTACGGATGTCTTTTTGGTCGTAGAGGATAAAATAAGCAAAATTGTGATCGCTTCGCTTCGTCTTAAATGTTGTTCAAGGTGCTGTTGCAGTTTTGTTTTTTTGTTTTTTTTGCGAAAAGATGATAAGCTGAATTTCTGATGACTCAATGTTTGATCGTTTTCAGGAAGCTGTCAAAGATCGAGACCCTTCGTTTGGCGAGTAGCTACATCAGTCATCTCGGGAACGTTTTGCTCCTGGGCGAGGGGCTTCACGACGGACAGCCGTGCCACGCTCCCTCGCCGCCTTTCTTCCACGTTAACTCCTCCCCGACCCGCGGATCCGACCAATCGGCTCAGCCCAAGCACATCTGTACTTTCTGCCTCAGCAATCAGAGGAAAATGGTAAGACAAAGATGCGAGAGGAGTCAAAACAAAAAAAAAAAAAAACGGTCACCTGCTAAACCCGACAAGACTGTTATTCCTTCAATTACGGCTCTTTGCAAAATCATTTTCAGCGATATTCGTTTTACCCGACGCAGATGCTTTGGATGCTCGGCAATTACGATTCGTCGTACATTTAAAGTTTCTTTCCGGATCGAAGAATGATTTGAAGACGGGGACTAAGCCGGAGAAACGGTGATCGTTTTACGTGAGGTTCTCTGTCGAAGCTGCGCGTTGGTTGGGGGTCAGTTTGGAATTTAAAGCTGAAGTGAGATCAGTGACTTTGCCTGTAAACCTAATTGGCCCTGAGGGACATTAAAAGCAGAGCCTTTTTTTTAAAGTCCTCCTTCTCTTGAAGAACTTTGCGTTACTATACTGTTGGGAGATGGTTTTACTCGAGCAGGTGGCTTCAGAGTTCACGATGGTTTGTGAAATTCGCCGGACATCACATGTAACAGACATAGGATGTTTTTTTTTTTTTCCGAGGGAGGAGATCAGGCAGGGCGGGCGAGGGGGCGCACAAAGTCAGGGTTCAAGGCTCGAACAGCAGGCAACATATTTTACATTCACAACATTCAGGTGCGGATGTTTCTTCTTTTTGTGATTCTTTTTCTTATCCATGAACGTTATGCATCGAACGGTTACGGAGTGATTCATCCTGCAGGTGGTAAACATTCAAAAATATGGAGACCACACTGATGTCAGCTTGAATTTGAGAAGGTTTTAATCACAACTGATCTGAGATATAAAGATTGCCAGAAGGGGAGGACTTACTTCTACTGAAAATGTACACTAATACCACCTAACTCACATACTGTATGGATTAAGAACCCTTTCCAAAGGCACTTTCAGAGTGCTGCTGTATAGGATTACATATCGCGTCATAAATTTGGGTAAAAAAGCAAAAAAAAAACCAGAAAAAAACAAACACAATGCATCCAAAGGTAATCAAATATGTAAAATGTTAAAATGCGTTTAGTCGTACTATCGAACCGCAAACCGACTGTGTTTAACTCTCGGAGAACATTCAATTTCCGTGAATGTTTTGAAGCGGCCTTTCAGTCGTCACTCGACACCTTAATAGAGATACAGAAACCTACAGCTTTTTTATCCTCCATTCTGAGGTTCGGCCTCCGCTTGATTGATTCGGCGCAGGAAATAGACGTAACTGAGAACGTCCAGTATGAGAAAGTTGTCGTTCTGATGAGAAATAACAGGGAAAGAAGAATTTCTATCGTTGAAGTTATACAACTTTGGCTCGGACCTCAGCGACCGTTACGTATCAGACATGATAGAGGGGTAACGTCCACTCGGCTCTCCTTCTCCGACCTCGCCGCTGCCCATTTAGCAGGATTTATGGGTAAAGAGCTGACATCTGGCAGACTCCCCCGTTACCCCAACAGTGTGTGAAAGCTAATACTCTTCTCAGTGTCTAAACTCAGAGACCCTTTAGCTGGGGGATAATGTGAGTCTCAGCAGTGTGTCTCCCCCTCCTGCCTCTTCTGCGAGTGAAAGCCGAGACGACCCCGGCGTCCAAAGCCAGACACCTTCGACGTGGAGATGACTAGCCCGAGACCGGTCTCCTTCCGTCTGCCACCAACCCCTGTCTTCCTCCCCTTCCTCTTTCCTTCTCCCGTTCGCCTTTGCCCACTTGGCTTTTTCACATTGCGCTCTCTCCAGGCTTCTCCTTTCCTTCCCCCCCCCGGCCCCGACCTCTCCCTCGGCCCCGTCTCGACGTATCGATCAGCGAGGTGGAGGTCAGAGCTGTCAGTAGGAACGCTGTAATACTATCTGCCGCTGTCAGCTTACCGCTGCTGAGGCATGACTGACCTGTAAACGCATGCTGGGTCCAGACTGCGGCTTGTCGCGAGGCTCAGACTCCGTCAAGACGCGCTGGTTCCTATTAGCTGAATTTATGTTTGTTGGATGTACATCTATTGTCGACGCGTTTGAGACCTGGCCGTCGAGGTTTACATTGATTTCCGCTCGAATCCCAGAGAGAAAGAAATTCGGAGGCGTTGTCTGTGTGACGCGGATTCTTGTAAATATGTGCTTTGCCGTGTATTTTTGTTTGCCCTTAAAGTTATTTACGTTTTCTTTCAAATGATTTCCCGCTCCGTCCGAACAGCCAGTCGGCTTTTAAATTGCACTCGTCATACTGTCAACAAACCCCACAGAAATATCCTTACCGTCAGCGTGTGGGACGGCTCAAGACTTTCCCTGCCCCCCCTCCCCCCCCCCATCTGTGGCCTTTAACTCCAAGCCCATTTATCCCTTCTGAGGATGTAAATCTTTAAAAACAGCTTGCAAATATATTTTATTTTCAAAAAAGCTCGGCCGTTTCCTAAAACATCTGGCCATCGTTGTGTTTGGCAAACATTATTCAAACAGGAGAACGCAGTCAATTTTGTGGGTCTATTTTCACTGGCGGATTATAACACGTTTGGTGCTCTTCTGAGTATTTACAGCAGTGGGGGAGTGCGTGTGTTATCAACTTAAAGTAAAGTGCTTGCATTTATTGCAAGGAGGGGGGAAATGTCAGGGACGGTCATTTTTGCAACCAAAAATAACAGCGCCTTAAACGGACCGTATTGCTTTCCTATCCTGGAGTCGCTACCTGCTGTCGCATTTGTTTGTCCGTTCACCTTTCCTCATTTTGTGTTAATACCGTTTCTCTCATCTCATAGACGTCCGCACTCCCGTGAAAAGGACATGATCACCAATAAGAGAAAATAATCGTTTTTTTAATTTATCGCAGTTCGTATCTCAGCCATGAAAATACCGCACCGACGCCAAGTGAAATAAATGATACTTTGACAGCTCTTTAAGGAAATAAAACGGGGTGCAGCGTTTCATCTGGCATCTAAACGGTTAACTTTGATTGGCAGAATCTGAGGTTGTTTCATTTTCCCTGGAAAAGTGGCCGTACGGTGTATTTAAGTGGGCTAAAGGGCAGAGTCGGTACTGGTGATTACAGAGCGGAAACGATTGTGAAGGTAAAATGAGACTTCGTGTCCCGAGTTCTCTCCGTATGTTTGTATGGTCATTGAGGTTCATCACAGCTGTCAAGTCTGCTTAGACCCACCGCTTCAATTACACTATTTTCAACGTGGGATCAGGGTGAAAGTGAGAAAAGTATATGCTCACTTCCTCTTATTATGTGTATACGCTGCAGCGCTTCCAAAATAAACGGCCTTTGCGTGACGACAGCGAAGCCCATTCCACAGAATTCAACTGCTGTTGTAGCCGTTCGGATTTCGCCGCTGTTGTTATATTTGGTCGAATTGGCACAAACGCCGACGCATCAGCGGACGTCCGACATTTGGAGCGTTACAAATATGTTTTCTTTTTTTCCTTTAAAAAAACAAAAACAACAACGGCAGTTTGCCGTCAGCAGACTGAAGCGAAGCCCTCCACGCTGGTGATTTTGTTAGAGCCACAGAAAAAAACATAAAATACGGGACACTCGCAATGCCTACATCTGTAAATGAGATGTAGCGGGCCGCAGACGTAGGACGGAGGTGTGCTGGGGGCTCAAATCCCCTCACTGTCTGCTTGATTGATGCAGACATCCTGTGCTTGTTTTCTCTGCCTCTCCAACTGTCAGGTGCCTGAACTCAACCTGCGGGACAATCACGGCATTCGAAACGCTCACCATCTCCGGCTTATCTCTGGTTCGGGTCACCGTCGCCTACCGCGAAATGTGCAATAGCGCCGCCTTTGCCGATTTACTAATTTTCGACGTCGATACGGTCAGGTGACGAATGCGTGCCAAAATCGCCGCGGAGCATTTTTTATAGCTTCCTTCAGAATAGTAGCTTTCGTTTCTGCCAGGAGCACCGAAAGGGTCGGTTCATTTCGCTGGCAAACATAAACAGAAAAAAACGTCCGAT
Organism: Fistularia commersonii; assembly: GCF_037954325.1. Classification (NCBI taxonomy): domain Eukaryota; kingdom Metazoa; phylum Chordata; class Actinopteri; order Syngnathiformes; family Fistulariidae; genus Fistularia; species Fistularia commersonii. Next base: position 3,960,325 of record NC_141294.1, on the reverse strand, counting down.
CGGCCAATAAAAGCATCTGCTAAGGAGAAAGTATCGACACACTTTCATCTTCCTTCACATCTTCCATTCCTTGCAGAATCCGAGCACCGTGACATACACGGTATATGGCTGCTTCAAAAAGACGCGCGTCTCTTTTTTGGCGGTTGATTTTACTCCGGGATTTTTCAGAAGCGGCAAATCATGTGTGCTCTTCCCAGCATCACAAGCTGTTACAAATTGCATCAACAAAACCTGCATATCTGAGTGCTTTAGCGGGCAGCCGGGCATGTGGAAAGACAGCGGCACTAAAACGGCACTGGAAAGTAACTTATCATTTCTTGCGTGCCTCTGTGGGAGTGGGTAGCTTCGTATAGACGGGTCTGTATTTGAGAGGGAGAACCAATGCATGTAAGTGTTTGCATTTTGTATTTGTATGAGATACCGTGCTTGAAATTGTGTGTGTGATCATGCTCAATATTGCACATGCAAGCACACACACACACACACACACACACACACACGCACGGGCTGGCTTCTCTGTGTCTGGAAGTCATTGGCAGTGTAGAGCGGAGCAACAAATGAGCTAATTGTTCTGTAAATGATTTATCCTCTGGTGAGGCCTGTACAGCCAGTATTTAATTCAGCAGCTGCTATTAGAAACACATTGACGTTGAGCTTTGATGGTGATGTTAAAGAAGCCTGGAAACCGCACTCTCTGTGAAACACCCTCCCTTCTAACACACACACACACACACACACACACACATATATATATGGTATATCGTACACACATGCAAGGCTTCACTCATATCATACACCCATAGATATACACATGGTCTCACATCACTTTGGGTTCTTTTTTTTTTTATTATTTTTTATCTAAACCGTGTCATTTCCCCACCTTTTTTTCAGCCAGACAGCAGTTCATTACCTCTTTTGAGTTTGAGACACCCAAAAAAGCCCCATATATGATTACTCAGTTAAGGAGCTCTCTGGATCACGACTGTGCTTTCAACACTTTCTAAAATAATGGTGTGCAGGAAGTTGTGGAAACAGAGACGCAGAAGGAGAGAGAGAGAGAGAGAGAGAGAGAGAGAGAGAGAAAGCTTTTGACTCTGTGGGATAATCAGCCTGGCTATTTATCCTCGGGTCTGGACAGTTGGTTTTTGAGTGTGTCGAAACTACACTTTGACTCTTTATAGAGATCAAATGAAGCGTGCACCTACAAGAAATTAAATGCACGGATAGGACATGTGCTGGGGCTCGCTAATGACTGCGGCTTTTACAGTTGCGTGGTTATTAGTGTGTTTTTGTTGGAAAAAGCCATTACGTCACTTGAGAACACGAAGGAGACATTTCAAGGTCATAGATGAAAAGTAAATTACCCTCATTTACTGATAGCGCCGGTGTCGCCTTGGCGTTAACACTTTGTGCCTCCTGAGCAAGAACTATGCCGGTTTGGGTCTCGCGTCAAGCTATGGTAATGAGGTGCATCGAAGGCAGCGTAATATACTTGAGGCGATTTTCAAATATATTCTTGCCCACGTTCGGTATGTGTGCCGGTCCGGATCTGTGCGCGAATGTGTGCCGTCACGCGTGGACCCTGTCTGTATATTTACACCACAGATGGTAGCAGTTAAAACCTAATCTCACACCAATAGGAGAACCCGGGTCAGATAACTAAGAAAATCTATTACGAAAAGTATCATTTTGTTGTCATTTAGTCTTAGAGGAGAGAGCTCGCAGAAGAATTCGAAAACTAAAATACACACAGCTGAGCCCAAGTAGCGAGTTTAAAAAGAGATCTTAAATACAAAGAAAAGCAGAACGGAGTGGCTCTAAATTGTTGCCGTTTAAACTGCATCTGCCGAGGTGGCCGACGCGTTTGTCGACGCAAGGTGCACGTTTCGGCCGTTGGAAGCCGAGATTATTCACCGTGCGAAGTTCGCAACGGGCCCGTTCCGAAATCGTCGGCGAAACGCGGGGAACGGTCGCACGTGTGGCCGCCTGGCGCGAATTACATCTGATTAAACAATCTATGCTAAACCTGGTGTTTTTTAGACACCGTCAGGATGCTTATTAGCAAACCACAGGGAACATGAAGTGCACGACTGATGTATCCAAGCCACATAATGGCAGACTGCGGCTTATTCGGTGCGTTAGTTAGCTTAATTTAAATGTCTGAATACCTCAGATGTGTCATTTATTGCACTACCGAATGCACGACATAAACCTCATACACGGTCTGATCTCGGATCATTTATGAGGGTAATTACAGCTTCTATTAAACAGCTGACGCATATTCACATATTTTCACTCGATAAAGCGAGGGGATATTACCAGTTTTCATTTCATGCTTGAATACCAATCTCCTTATATGATTTTAGGTGCAGTGGCCAAGTGGAATTATTTTTTCCAACCAGTCATTCCTCTCTTCATGCGGCCAGGAACTAAATTAGATGTTTGTATTTGACAGAATGGATTAACACAGGAAAAGAAGAGAGAGTGCATGGAAAATCGCAGTTATAGGTAAAGGAACGGCACGGATTGAGTTTCGGAAAAACAATATTAAAGTATGAAATTGTGGAGTTGATAAGATGCCGTGGAGAAAAACGATTTACTATCTTCACATTGGAGTATAAACAGACTTCTTTCACCTAGATAAAACAATAATATTGTTCCAATGTGGTAATATCATCATATCGTATCTAAAGTAAACATCATCAGGTAATCATATTAGTGTCGGACAAATCACCCCGCAGGGAGGCCGGAGGTATGTCGCTGTGTACGCGAGTGCGTGCGTGCGTGCGTGCGTGCGCGCGTGCGCCAGTGTATGTGTGTGTGTGTGGGTGTGTTTGGAGGGAGCATGGATGTCATCCGACCATGCCGTATTACTCTTCAGGAGATTGTTTTGACTACCAGGCCAACCTTATAGCCCCCCCTGTTTTGACTGAACCAGTTACACTCCGGCTGAACTGCCTTCGCCATCCACAGCTGTGCCTCTTACACCATCACTCAGTGCCGTGCACGGAGCGGCAGAAGTCTTAGTCATTTTACGGTAATTTGATGTCATGTGGCAAATCTTCAAGAAATCATAATCCACCCTTTTGTTCATTTAACCACTTTTTACCTCCAAACGTCCTTCTTTGCATTGATAAAGACCTCCAACTTCTTGAACGCCTCTCACGTCAGCAGCTTTCAACATCTAGATGTTATTCTTGCCATTTACTTGTCAGGTAAAGAACGCACTAGTAGTTACGGTAGCAATAGGCCAGATGTTTCCAAAGCCACATGAGAAACAGTTAGCTCCCTTTATAATTTTGATAAAACTGAAAAAGATTAAAAAAAAAAAATGGATTTGTACTTTCAGATGGCAGCTTATATTTGCATTTCTCAGATGTCTCTAGTATTCTTGTACTGCGCGCCAATGCGTGAGCCCATTCTCTTGGAAATTCTTCAGTTTTTTATTAACCTAATTGATTTCTCACATTTAAAAATCTCCAGCCCTTTTAGTATATAAACACTCACATTTACATATCTATATCTATCTATATATGTAAGTATCAAATGTACTTCTAATGGGAAGAAGAGTGACGTCATTAGTACGTCTGTTTTATGCCTTTTATCAATTCTAATTCAGTTCTCATTCAATGATAGCATTTTAATCGATTTCAAAGCAGGAAATCTTCACATTTCTATATTTATCGGTGTGTAAACCGATGCAGCATCTCGTCCTAAAATCTGTCCGGACGAGGCCGCAGTGGATATGGCTACCGTGGCACTGCATGGCACGACGGCTTCTTCGGCTTCACATCGTCGGTTCTTTCCATGTTTAGGTGACCTATTTTATTCAGCTGATTAATAAAAGCAGTCTCCACCATGTTAAAAAAAAAAAAAATGGAAAATCTTGTCAATAAGGAATAAGTGACATTGCATTTTGGGATTACCTGATTCTTCCACATGCAGCCACGTCTGTTAGAAATTGTCTTACATATTGGTAAAGATATTTCATCATTTTTATTTGGCAGGGTTGAATTAGTAAGCCATAAACTGTGTACAAGCTTGACAATTAAATTAACCTAACCGTACAGAAATACTTGAAATGACCACAACCTTTAAATTCCACATGGCACATTGAGTTAAACGTCAGCCAACACGTTACCTGCCGCTGTCATTTTGTTGTCATTTCACATCTTTCCTGGGCATTGGCCTGAAAAAGAGGTCTAATTATAGAGAGGGGAAAATTAGCCTACTTCTTGATTTATGACCTCAATAAACATTCGCCGTAATCGTTTAGTCTCAGATGCTAGTTTCAATTATGTAGCATGATGTTCATTTCAAAAATTGCTGTCTGGGTTCAAAAAAAAGAAAAAAAAAAAAAAAAAAAAAAAGACGATAAAGTTCTGCTTCTTTATTGTGTGTCTGTGCAGATATTGACAAGTCTCCACCGCAACCATCTGCCCGCGTTTGGTTTCTGTCGTTCCCCTCCGACTCCGGTTGACCCCATTACTCGCGCACAGAGCAAAACAAACAAGCCAACAAAACAGCGGTTACCGATAAAGTACAGATAATAGGGGCTTTATAATCATCCTCCTTTCTCAGTCCAGCTGGAGGAAGGATTGACAATAATTGTTCCTGCGTCTCCTCACACTCGCCTCAGTCAGTGGGAGGACCGACTCCTGTCCAAATCCTATGAGCTCACGCTCTTATTACCTCCTGATATCCTTCCAAACACCTACCCACCTTTGTTGATGTCAGTCAAGCTGACTTTTCCAAACACCTACACCTTGTGTTCGGTCTGAGAGGAAATGTGTTGCAGGTGTTGGGATGATGGAAGAAGGGCCTTCTGCGGCTCGAGTCGAGACAATATGAGATGGGGAGGGGGGGAAGGAGAGTCACGAGAGGACAGGAGGGGCGCTTGCGAGAGTTCAACTTTCATCCGTGACCTCACCTGCGGCGAAGGTGTTCGACCTCGTCACCTCGAGGACGTTTATGACAGAATGAGATGTCCGGGTAGATCCGATGGCTCGGTTTAAGTCGTTAAAAGCGACAATAAATGAGGCTAATACTCATTTGTCAGCTGTGATTTCACGAGCGGAAACATCATCTTGGAAAAAAGAAAAAAAAAGAATAAGCAAAGCTGACATCCGTTGCTTTTTCACCAGCGGTCTGTTCGATTAAAAATCTCTCGACTGTTGCTCCAGGAGCTCATAGAAGCGGAGCAGAGGTTAGAGGAGGAGGGGAAAATGTGATGTTATTTTCCTGGCCAGATAGAGAAATCCCCCTCGCCAGCCAGAAAATCAAGAGAGCTGCGCTCTGATACCACAGATAAACCAGAAGCACATCATGCACTCCGTCTCGTATCGACTCGCATTTTTCACTCCGCAGATTCGCACGCGTTTCAATACACGCTCGATCTCCGCCGACGATAAAAGCATAAAGAAATGTACCATTCGGTCAGTTTTCCCACGCGGCGCGTAGCTGACGGCTACGGCTTTTGAACGTTTTGGAAAGGTGAGCTTCTCATGGACGACGCACTCACGGGCCACATGTAGGTCATACGAGGTGACGGCGAATCAGTCACGGCCGTACAAACAGCAGGGCCTCGATACCCAAGACCAGGTTTGGCATCCGGCGAAGGGAAAGATCCTGGTTCTAATTACAGTACATACAAAAAGATAAAAAATGCACGCCTTGCGCTTTTTTTTTTTTTTTTTTTCACTGCCGGTATCTTACCAAACACGTAACCTCACATAAATATAAGAATACGCAAAGCTGTGCTGAGCAAATATTGAAAGCAAACATAATATGGGAAGGACTCTCAATCTATGAACAGATGTTAGGAAGGACATTCTTTGAGTGGAGGCTTGTTTTTTCGCGTGTTTATCAAACAGCAGTCAAATTCTGCCAAGACCTTAAAGTGGTGTATAAAGAAAAAGGGAAAAACGCCCAACTGTCATTGTTTTCACAGATCATAGATTCTTGATTCGATGCGCCCCCTTTGATTTTAATTCAATCGATCAAACTTTTTTTCTCGATTATAGCGATCTGTCTGAAGACAACAAGATTGATGATGTATATTTCAAAGTGCTATGGTATCATGCAGTTCGGAAAAATCTCACACCTGCCCGCAAATCATTTACCACAGTAGGAGTATTCACCGCTGCATGAAAACAAAAAAAAAAAAAAAAAAAAACTCCAACGCAAATGGCAAGACACCAGGATTAGAGAATGAATAACCGCGCTGTCTGATCTCATTCTGGTGTCATTTATGCCGATCGCATTTCCTCAATGCTTGACTCTTTTCTTCTCTCTTCCAGAACAAAGACAGAGACAGGAAGACGGCCATTCGAAGTTAACAACCACACGAGGAAAACGCTCGTCACTTCGACCATACTTTCAGTGATTTATTTTTATTTTATTTTATTATTTTTTATTTTTTTTTTAGCAACTTGAAGACTCTTCATACTTGTGAAATATTTCAGAAACTTTGTTCGAGTTCGACAGCACTTCCAGGACTTTTCAGACAAACTTTACAGAGCATCTCTTTGTATAGAATTTTTAGTCCTTTTTTTTTTTTTTTTTTTGGGTTTATTTTGTTTTGAAGAGTTAGTTTTCACATGATTATGAAAATTAAGAAGAACCTTTTATCAAGGGATTTTTTTTTTTTTTTTTTTTTTTTTTTTTTTACTGTATTGTTCAAAGACTCAGCGACAGTTTCTTCAGTGTTAAGAGCTTATGGCACATGTTAGGAAAAAACCCGAAAACCTATGAAAGACAAATTTGTATTCATCAAAAGCTGTGTTATTAATGTGTAAACTGTAATATAAATGTATATTTATGTGACATAACAATATATAATGAAACTATGTTATTTAACAAGCATATCACATTCTTGAGAATTAACACGTTGCAAAACATTGGTTATACCCAAGGTTTACTTTGGAAATTACAGGTGCACACTTGCCTGTGCACGCACACACCTACAAAAGCGACGCTGGAACTGTAGTTTGGTACGTCTAAAACAATTTTAAAAATTTCATATGCTGGAAAGTAACTAAAGTTGGTTAATAAAATTGTTTGTACATCTGGGAGTAAAGTCGATTCCTGGTTTTTGGCACTTTGAGCATTTTATTGCCTGAAGTCTGTCAAAATTCTTCCTGGGTGCACCAATAAAAAAAAAAAATGAAAAGTTTCCCAATGAATTCTCCTGCGTTTAAAAGAAGAGCTGTTTTATCATATTCTTACTCCCGCAGTCATCAAGGGGAGAAATACATTTGAAAAGAAAAAATACAAAAAAAAAAAAAAAAAAAAAAAATCCGTGCAATGAGCAGCTTTCACGGTGGCTCCAGCTGTGGCTTGCATCAGCCTCATCACTGCTTCTGCTTTTGGCTCTTTGTCGTCGGCTTCAAACCAGCTCTCTCTCTTTCTCTCTCCATCCCACACCCCGTTCTCACTTTTCCTCTTCCTTTTGGGGGCACGAAAGATCAGAGCAGAGGGGGTTAGAAGATGAGCTGGACACGTGGGGGTGGGGGACCGGTGGAATTTCGGATGGATGGGGGCGGGGAGGATATTTGGGGGGGAAGGAGGGGGAGTCGCTGAATTGAATCTGCAGGTATGGCTCCTTGAACATCTGCCTGTGTCCCTTCGCTGTCCTCTTCTTTACCTTTCCACATGCGCTTTCTCTCTTCTTCTCCTTGGCTCTTCCTCTCTTTTCCCTGGAGTGCCACTGGCCTCCTTAATGATGACTTTCCAGGGTGTGTAGCCTTGTTTTCTATCTATCTATCTATCTATCTATCTATCTATCTATCTATCTATCTATCTATCTATCTATCTATCTATCTATCTATCTATCTATCTATCTATCTATCTATCTATCTATCTATCTATCTATCTATCAAATCTTTGTAGTTAACAGTTAACAGTTAAGACAACTTATATTTCATTGTATTTCTTATTCTTCCTCCTTTCTACTATTATCTATTACTGTTATGTTTTTACTTGAAACTCTGGCACAACAATTTCCTTCGGGATAAATAAAGTTGTTCTCATCTCATCTATCTATCTATCTATCTATCTATCTATCTATCTATCTATCTATCTATCTATCTATCTATCTATCTATCTATCTATCTATCTATCTATCTATCTATCTATCTATCTATCTATCTATCTATCTATCTATCTATCTATCTATCTATCTATCTATCTTCTTATGGAGTCTGGCTTGCAGATGCAATTGCGTGTTCATTTCAATCAATAGTCTATGGTGGTTCTAGGTCAGTATTTTCAAACCGCAGAGCAGCGGCGTTCCTTCAGCGATTTTCCACCATTAAGTAAAATGTAAATGAGCCGTCCTTTTGATGGAAAATAACCCGCGTGCTGCACCGCTTTGCTGTTTCCAAATTATTTTCTTTAACAATGCTGACAGGCTGTTTCTGTAACCGAGGTGCCAATTACAGAGCCTTTTTCTTACAATGTGACAAAGTGCCTGCAGAGGAAAAGCAACCAACAAAAAAATGAAAAGTCACTTGATCCCGCTGCCAGAACGCAAGTTTAGGGGAAGGGGCATTCAAGGAAAACACAGCTGATTTATTGTGCAATCTCACAGACACCCCCACAACCATAAACAGCAAGCAGCACTCGCGTTCACTTAATGTGTCTGACTTGTAGTGACATCATCTTGCAGCTGATTTATAAAGTGAGTAATCTTACAAGCACCCCATAGCCACAAATTAAAGGGAGAATCAAGATGAGAAAGTAGGGCTTTTTTTATTCCTTATTTTGGTTGAATTAGCGGAAAACGGAGATTGATAAGCTCGGAAGACGGAATGAATTGCATCGGGATAAATTGAACGTGCGTACGAGATCTTTCCTGGAAAAATCAACTATTAGGAATTAAGAAATATGCAATTACGGCATATTTTTCTAGATTAAACCCGAGCGCCGACGCTGATTTCTCCTCTCCGTATGAAACGCGGAGGAACAAAAGAGCAAATTTCAAGGCCCACTTCTTGTGTAAGTGGTCCCTGCTGCTTGCTAAATTTCGAGACAAAGAGCCGAAAAGCGCCGCGCTGTCTTGTTTAACAGATCTCTGTATGAGTCGATGAGACATAGATAATCTTACGGCTGAGGTTTTTTTAAATGAAGCAATAGCCTTCAAAAGGCACTGCGTGTCTAGTGTGTCCTAATGACTTCTGGTCCAGTTAGTTTGAGAGTCTGATCTCTCTAGCAGGCCCTCTGTCTGAGCGGCGGAGAGGGGAAAAAGGAACCGGTTCCTCCCACACAGACCAGATCAGGTTCCCCCAACGCCTACACACACATATACACACAATTTAATACACACAGATGACCATTTACACACTGATGAACATAAATGCACAAATAGATGGACACATTCATGCACGTGTAGTCACCCACACACACACACACACACACCAGGCAGAATCTGTGATATAGCTTAGCTGTCTAATGATCTCTGTGTTTTACATTGATGAAAACAAATCAGCTGAGGGGCAGACTGCTGTTACGTGTTTAAGTGGGCGGTTTTGGACCGAGGTAAACCGGAGGTTGGACAGTCAACAGGAATATTATCGATAAAGAAAGAGGAAAAAAAAAGTGCCCGGACGGAAGGTGCCCCTGTGGAAATCTGGCATGTGGCGACTGATTGATAAAGCTGCAGTTTCTATCCCGCTTTGACAAGTTAAACAATGTAAACAACATTCGGAGAGTGTAATTACACATTAGCGGGACCTGCTAAACCCCTAAAAAGGGAAAAAAACGGAATCCTAAAATTCATTCCTATCCATCTAATAAAACATTGAAACATTAAACTTTGGCTTTGACTAATAATTATGATTAATCCAGCAGCTGACATGAACCACTGTGAGATCATGACTCATAAAGATGACCTTTTTCCTGCAGTTTCCTAAGATGCCAGTCGTGCCTTCATGTCACTACATTTACAGCTGTCACTTCCCAACAGCTGGCTCTTGGGGAACCACTGCTAAAAAGAGGGCAGTTTGTTTCTTCTGGCTGAACCAAAAAGAAACGTTCACATTTGATCATATCAAACACACAAAAAAATTGCGTGTGTTTATATTTTCATCCCAAATACTCAGATTAATCCAAACATGTAATTAAAAAAAAAAACATATTCCTTGCATCAGTGATGGTATTTATCAGTCAGAATCTACATTTGAAAAAATACGTCTCCCTCCAGAAAGCACTGCCTGCTCGGATCGTGGCTCGGATGAGAGGAAATTGTTTTTTAATAATTCTTCGTTCGCCGAAGCTTGTCGACGTCACGGTGCCTCGACAGACGTTCCATTAGTTCCATTGCATACGAAAAAAAAAAAGCAAATATCTCCCCGGCCAAGTCAGCAGTCTAAAACAATTGCGGAGGGATGCACTGAGTGACTGGTGGAAACAAAAAGATTAGATTATTTTTTTGAGGAGAGACAGCATTGAAATACACCTTAGACGCAGCCCTGCTAATCCATTATCATATATTTTAAGTATTATTGATTCTTCCAAAGATGAATAAGCTATGGAACACCGTGTGTGTCTATTTACCTCGTTCCTTTGGAGCGAATATTACGGAGAAATAACCTTAATCGTTCGGACATTTCTTTCACAAATCTTTTCCATTATCTAATCGGATTTAAAAGAGGACAAATGAAATCAACCGGGGCATTCATCACAAAAATATTACCTCATTCAAATAGCTTGTTTGCTAAACTTTGAGACTTGCGAGGGGGTTCGGTATCCGCGCGCCTGTTTGGAGGAGGCACAGGGACGGATATCGTCAAAATTTTTGTCACGTCGGACAAATCGACATCACCTTTACACCGAAGTTTAAACTTCCGTAAGAATCGTCAGAGTCGACGGTAGTTTTTTGTTTCCTTTTTTTTTCCCCTCCTGTTTGTCGGGGTGGTACAAATATGGCCTATTAATTAAAGATGGATAGGTAGCAGGGCTTTTCTGAAGCATGACCTCCTGTTGACATTGGAGTGGAAGTTTCCTCTGGTGTGCACTTCTGTTCTGTCGGCCTGTTGGCCAACTTCCTGCCTCCACTTGAACTGTCTCAATAAAACAAAAAGAACAAAGATATAAAACGTGGAGGCAAGAGCAAAATGCACCTTTAGGAGCATTAGTCTTTCTAACCCAACCGGGATCTGAGTTACGCAAACACACTGACACACGCGCGCACACACACACACACACGCTCACACACACACAGTCACACACGGCAGGAGGCTAACTGCTCCAAGTGGGAGCTGTGCTGCTGAGGGCCGGATGAAAGGAAACACTAAAACTACAACGAGGGAAAGACAGGTGGCCAGTTTGGCAGGTCTATGCGCTCACACACACACACACGTACACACCGAGACGCACGTATGCACGAACACAAACCGCTTCCTCCTCAAACCCCCTGTTGCGCACACCTGCGAAAGTGCCAAATCTCGGGGCTCCACCTCATTCGGCCGTCCACCTACCTCGCCCACTTTCTCCTTCCTCTCATCCCCCCGGATGAATCTTTCCCTCACGTTCCTCTGGCTCTCGAGGCTCTTGTGTGCAAACATCTCAGCCTGGAATTGGTTGTTAAAACACTTCCTCTTGATGTGGATACCACCATGACTGTGAGATGACTTCTTGAGTGTGTGCGTTTAATATTGCACACCTTATAAAGAAAGCAGATTTCGAATCTTTACAGAACATCACTCATTATCAACTCCGCGGATTTTTTTTTTTTTTTTGAAGGTGATTGATTCTGTTTTTACTCTCCGCAGCACGTTGAGGATGTCTTGGCAGTCAATAAACCGGTGCTGATGTTCTCTCACCAGCCTGTAATGGTTCCCCATTGTACTCCTGCTTTTTTTTTTTTCTCCTCTGGCTTTCTTTCATTTATTATTAAGAATTCTCACTGGTGGAATATAGTGACTGTCTAGACTCAGTATTAATGTCTGTTTAAAAAGATACCCTTCCCACTACAAATAGACCAAAACTGTAAGTTTCAAAGGGGAAATGAGATGTGCATGCTTTGGCACAATTGGTGCTTAAATATATTACTTGAAAACCACCTTGTGTAAATTCTGATTTTAAAAACTCTTTAACCACAGATGTGACAGATTTATTTTCATCATTTCTACCAGCTAGAGAGCAGTAATTTTGGAATGATTGTCACTGGTTATGTCAGGGGCTCCCAAAGTAGGAGTCAGGACCTTTACAAGACTCAGGCGTGAAATTTTTGTCCTTTTTTTTTTTTTCTCCTCGCTATAGTCGTTTCAAGAGCAAAGAAAGAGTTGTCATTTTCAGCAGCCTTTTAGTTTGTATCCATGTCTCAATTAGCTGTGGGGGAAAGTCGAAGTTCACTGAAATGTCATTTTCGGGGTTAAAGAGAGACAAAAACAACCCGACGTAATGCAGTTCAAATGCAGTTGGTTCAAAGTTTGGCAAAGTTTCAACCAGAGAAAGTAATATTGTTTTGTGTTCTGGTAATCAAGAGCATCATCGGGGTTTAGGGTTGTCAATATTCAAAAATACGTCAAAAATAAGTATATCATCGTGTTTGGAATAAGACTCAGAGTATACTTGAACTTGAAATTGCCGGAAACACCATCTATTGAAAAGATGATGTCTTGAAAATACCGTTCAGCCTCAGCAAAAGTATCTAAACATTTGTATAAACAACATAAGAACACGTTTTTGGTTCTTTCAGAACATCAGGGGTTTCCAAGGGGTTAAACACAGAGACCTTTCCATTCTCACTAATAGTTTTATTATATCCTTTGCTGACACCAGGATCCAGCTTCAAGAATCTTCTGGCTTAGGCATCCCTACCTTTTAGTAGATACACCAGACACCCATTAAATTTGTCGTTTCTTTTAAAGTACTTTTCCTTGTTTGCAAGTCTTTCCTCGGATTTGCGCTGTTCATCAAATGTCCCTCATCCTTCCACACCTATCCCTATCCCAAACTTCCTGTCTTTTGTGCTCTGCGTGTATACAAATAGCACACGATATGGGAACTGAAGACATATATCGGTTATAATTCTCAATGTGTATCTTGGTTATTGATCAATCGACTGAAAAAAACGAACTGATCCTTTTAGCTGCAGCCTAAATTCCAGAAATTGTTCCGTAAGCTCAATTATCGCATATGCAAATTTGCATTGTATGCTTGCGGCATTTGACATCACGTGCACATAGAGAGGATCGCCCGAGCAGTTCGGAAAAGGATATAGATAGTAAATGGCTGTGTGTGCAAACACACCATTAAATAAGATTACAAATAGCTAAATTTGTCAGTTATAAATGTAATAATTTCATGACGGTCATTATGTCTGTAAAGCGAGTTTATAATCCAGACTTGTGAGCAACAACAGTGACCGGACATTCTCACTCGCTCTTTGATCAACTCTATTTTCCATATGCTACCGTTGGAAGTCGGTAAAGCCATTGTGACTGCTATAAAAAAAAAAAAAAGATTTTACATTTAACATACATGGGAAATATTATAGATTGCTAAAGCGATTTGGATTTGATTTAACAGTTCCATGCTGTCTGCGATGAAAACCAGAGCCAGATTTTAACCAGCTACAGGTTTGGTCACCGCCAGCTGACACCAGTGGAGACTTATGAAATCGTAGCAACCAAAAGAAAACAGAACATCTAGTAACCGTTCAGCATGAGATCTTGAGCTCTTCCTCCATTTCTGCATTAAGTTGTCAACCACCAGAAACGCCGGGTGACCTACAGCAACTTCTCTCCTTAGATCTCGCCAGGTGATAGATGGATATAAAGATAAATGGAAGTTGAGGCACACCTGAGGTGCTATAGGCTCCTGCAAACATGTGCATGGTGCATGTTCTCATATAGGATAGCAAGGATTGTTCATGTTTTAGCGTTTTAAAGGCTGCACGAAACTCAGAACCGAGCAAGTCCGCTCAAATCAAACCAAGAGCGAAAACTCCGAGAGCAGTTAGAGACAAGTCGGAAAGAAAGAGATCCGTCAAAATAGACTTGAACCTTATTTTCCTTCATTAGGGTAAAATGATTTCCTTCGAGTCCAGCTTTATCTGTTTCAATGGTTAACAATATAAATCTTGCAGTCTTAGCTTTTTAAGAGTGGAAATTTGAATCGAGCCTTTTTGTGCAATGTGTGCTTATTCTTTTTACTGAGGCCAATAACACTATCCATTCTCCATTTTCAGGGTCGCCGTGGAGATGTGATATGCAGATTAATTTTCATTTTCCCCAAATGGCCAATGCGGTGACATGGCAAGAAGAGACAAGGAGGGTAGAGGTGATGAGAAGAGAGAAAACTAGAGGAGAGGAGAGGAGTTAGACCAGGGCAAGAGTAAGACTGAGCAGGTATTGAGTGTAACCATATACAGAGAAAGAAGGAGATTGCAGAAAGAGAAAATTAAAAGAGGAGCCAAGTCTTCAGTCAGTAGCAGCTTGCCAGAGCGTTGCTGTGCCTCGCCAGGTCCCTATGCTCTCTGCTCTGTCCTCTCCAATAAGACCCCTGGTTTAATGCTGGAAAATTCCCTCCAAGCTGTCAATCACTCCCTTTAATAAAAACAAAGTATAACATTGCGGTCTCACTCGCTCTCCGTTCTCCCCGGAGAATTAGAATGCGAGGTTTTGTCTGCGGAACTGTGAAAATCTCCTCTGCTTTTATTAGCAAAGCTCTGGTTCGACCAAAACTCTGGAAAAATCTGGCCACTCTCTGCTCCGCGTCTCCCATCTGGTCTACATTAGGAGCCAACCACCTGGACCAGTACCAAACCTGAAATGAAACTGGGGGTATTACAGAAAATAACTCCAGGATCTGCCTCCACACACACACACACACACACACGTACCCTCACATAGAGATACATATCTTGCTTTATTCAGTAGTGCAACCACTTGCGTGTGTGTATCTGTGCTCCAGACATGGTTCACGCGGCCTACCATTTCTATCCTTTTCTATGTGATGCCTAATCAAATTTCCTTCAGGTAAAACGGTCTTGACCTTCGTGATGGAATATGACTTGAGTGACCGGCCGTTTGACTCGTTGATTAACTGGCTCACTGATTGGCTAGTTAGGTGCTGAAAACTTGGCGAACACAGTTGACAGGATGAGGGATGGACTTGCTGACTGATGAGCAACACTTACTGACTGAGTGACAGCTGGCAATGTAAGGTATGTGTGAGACTAGTGAGCTTCTGGTTTTTTTTTTTTGTTTTTTACCATTTAAATCAAAGAAAAGGTCATTTGAATGGGAGAGATTTCCAGTCGTCAGTTACGTCACGCTCATCACAGCTGATGAATTAAAAACAGATCAAATGCAACCCCGTGCCAACGCTGCATCAACGGCAGAAGGTTTTGCCTTGTTGAAGCAGTAAATTAGGTGGCGAGAGTCCGTCTGGCGTAGCAGGACCGGAAAGGGAGTGCAAGGATGTCTGACCCGCCGAGGACGTAGGTCACTGGACACACCGGAAGGACGGAAACTGCAGGGGTTCGGCAAACTATCGCGCACCGTTGAAAAAAGACATACATTTTCTAATGGGATGCTATTATTTTGTAACTCGTAACCATGATTTTCATGATTTCAACTTCCAGATAACAATCAGATTCAGCACAAGGGAGTAAACTGTTTTGTGTGCTCATGCTACCGTTCTTTCAACAGGATTTATTTTTCTATTTTTTCAATCAATTTTTGGAACATTTTAAGTGCAGTGATTCATTACTTTCTCAAAAAACATCCCCATGGCGTTGAAACCTTAACCTCCGAAGCACCGAACCAAGATTCAGCAGGTAAAGATGCAAAGCGCTGTGCGGACTTTTGACGATTAACGGTCACGATGACGCTTCATCTTTTGTCGAACAGTCGCTCGTATTGCAGCGAGAATACCGATGAAGCCCATTTTGCTGACCGAGGCCCCAATGGTTAAGTTAAATCAAGCTAAATTAGATTCGATAATTCTGATCAGGGAAAAGATGGCACTGACACGGGCAGGTACGTGGCTGAAGGGCACCTTTGCAATGAACTCAGCTGCGTGTTGAACATCCTTTGCCCACATTCTCGATTGCCACCGATGAATTTACTCCCATTAGTATCAAAAAGCCAGACAGTTTTTCTAAGGGCAAAAACCAAAGCTGCACATCGACCACAGTTCTACGGAGCCAGGAGTAGTTTTTGCACAACTTGTCAGCATGGCTTTAAGAGTGATTATGGTGATGCTACGGCCTGACATCGCTCTTCTTACTCTTCATGCATTCCCTTATCCCTCATGCAGCCGCTTGAGGAACCAGACTTCTTCAATGCCAGTGTGCCCCGCTCTGTTGTCCATCATGCATCTCTGAGTTCACTCAACGATCAGCCTGTCCGGGGGGTCGTTCACACTTAATAACAAACAGCAGACGCGATGCCCCCGATGGCCTCGTGGCGCGTCATCACGTGTCTTACACCTGATAAAGATTAGCAGGCGATGCTCTTTTTCTTTTGATACACTGCATTACGGATCACGACACCACTGGATTATCAGGATCTCTTTCATTTTCACTTGCAGTCTCAATATTATGTGGTAAATATTTAAATTATGCATGTAAAACACCTACATGATCCACTTCTTGACCGGCAAATTTGGAGAACAGTCAAAAAAACAGTTAAAATCAACATGATAGCGTGCACAGCTTTGGCTGAATGTATATGAAGATGTTGTGTGATCGCAGTTCAAAATCAGAAAGCCAATGGGCGAGTTTACGCCGTATGACAGGTGCAACAGGTTAAGCTCTTTCGCCCCTCTTTACAAACATGCAGATTGAAGTAAAGACGTGGAAGAGGAGGTAACAGTAGCTCTATGCTTAAGCAGATACGTGCACATATTTTCACACAAACTGTCAGCTGGTCCTGTTCCAGAACCTCTTTTAGCCACTTTAAATCACCTAGGCAAAGTGTCAGTAAAGGCAGAGCTGAATGAAATGAAAATAAACATGGCAGAGCAAAGTTTACTGTCCAGAACTCAGTATCGCTCCCCTTGGTGGAAAACACACAATAAATTACAACAGATCATTTGTGGAATTTTAGGAAGAAAAAGATCAACTTTCCTTTTCCAACAAATGATTGGGCAGCTGATTTACTGCATGAATTTTGCATTGTGTGCTTTCCTGCTGGGTGTCCTTTTCTGCACCCATTGTGTGTGTATGTGTGTGTGTGTGTGTGTGTGTATACACACTGTGAATGGTAACAATGCTGTGGTTTTCAGGCATATGATCCTGTTGTACATTTTTTTAGACAGCTGCGCTGTTTCCACAGCTCATAACAACAACTTGTTCCATATGAAACCCCAAACACCGCTGTCAGTCCACCAGCACCCCTTTGTTCCGTTAAAAACAAAAATATGACTTGGATAGGACTGTGAAAAAATGTCCTATTCATACATGGGGAACAAATAAATAAACATGTATATAATATCTTAAATGATTTATATACATACAATCAATATTTTTTTGAATTAAGAGTAATAAAACAACATAATAAATAAGAATATATAAGAAAATAAATATAAAAATAAAATAATATATGAATTTAAGTGACTATAGTGGAATTTCTTATATCTATTGAAGAAAAAAGAGATTTAATTATTACTACTCCATGGCTGGTTGTGTTGCACCTTTTTTTGCACGTAATAATTGTTTAAAATTTTGTTGCTTAAAGGTTAGTCCTCACAACTATATCATGCTCAGCCAGCATGGCACAAAAAAATAAAAATTAATCTGATATGGATTTCTAGTCCATTTTACTTGGATTTTAATCATTTATTCATTCATTTTCATCCGCACCGCTTATCCTGCGCTCAGTGAGGCCTATCCCGGCTGTCATTGGGAGAGAAGCAATGAAAATATAGTGGACAATATTATCAACAAGTACGTCGGGAATGTGGGGTCATCCACTTGCAAAGCAAATCTTGATCATTTAAATTCTAATAATATTCCTCAGTTAATGAGCCAATGACTATTTTGGTGGCAGACCATCAACTACTTGAATTTATTCTCAAACATTCCTGAACTTGACTCGCCTTATTATTGTTGATTTAAAAACGAGTTGGTACTCGCCACTACTGTTGAGTTAAGATGGCGTGTCATAGGTCGAAATCGGGATTGAATATATCCCCTAAACTGAGATGGCACGCAGGTTCTACCATCCCTCGGTTAGTCTGAATTCCATTTGAAAATGAACAAGTAGGCAAACAGCTGTGTCACCTAAATGAGTATTTCAAACCCCTTGTTTTCATTGCCCATGCCGAAAACCTGGAAACCTGTGTTTCACAAGACTTAATTGCAATAGAACTGTATAAACAAGTCAAATTGTGAGTGAAATCTCCTAATGTTTTGGACCATGTGAGCTTAAGGAATAAGAGGCGGGTGGCCCGGTTGCCTCCAGAGTTTATTTGTGCAAAGTCCTTGCAGCCGGTTGAGCAAATTTTAATCGCCCATTTTAAAGTATAGAACTGAATTGCTACGGGCATCTTGGCTAAACATTTTTTTTATAATATGAGTCGGATTGTGCATTGGCAGTCATTCAAATGGAAAACGGGGCACCAGACATAGACATGTGGTTGGAAATTCAACATACAGGGCAGCGTGCAGTCTGAGTGACTGGGGACTTTCTCTGCTCGGGCATTGGTCATCATACTGAATAGTCAAAACTTAGGTATGTACCGGTTGTCCTAATCCGTAGAGCTATTGCGGTGAATGGCCGAAGGCGCCTGAGCGCTTAAAACGATCGCTATCGGTGTCTTTCCAGTCCTTCCAATTTAGCCGATCCACACGCCCGTGTGTTCCTTTTGTGCGAGATTAATTTGGAGGCAAACTGGAGGACTTCGCTCGGCCAGGACGCTTTGCCAGACAACAGTTCAGGTTAGTGCGGGATCTGATTTCAGACTTGGTGATTGAACGGAAAATTGGTTGGAATGCGCTACAGCTGTGAGTGTTGTGGAAACACATTTCTACATATGCAACATAATATGCATCTCCTCCATCACCGGTGTAACAACCAAAAATCCACAAAGACAAGGGATGAAATTGAAACTATAAGAATTTCATATAGCCCATCATTCAAAGATCTATAGGGTCAGTTGCAGTAGCCCACCTAAGTTGACAGCTAAGGACAGAATGAATTGTGAAATCCAAGATGATTCCCAACTGTCTGCAATAATCTCAGAGCACGTGAATGGCTGCCAAAAGTCTGACCTGGTGTTCATGCCCATTACTCAGCAGCCTGTTTATACTGCGAGGCCCACTTTGCTCTGGGAAGATGTAGTTGATGATGCGTACTGTATACGAGGAAGAAGATACAGCAAACTCGTAGCAGCGAGCTGAAAGCGCAAGATGCACCCTATGGAATTCGGGAGCCGGAGATTTGTGGCCACGTCCAGGAGCAGCTTACCAACGCAGCCACAGCTGGATTTTGTGGTCAGGTAGGAGGTCAAGGCGTACCATGCACGTAGAAAAATGTCAAGGTCAAGGTCAAACAGAAGCACATGCTGCGATTTGGACATGACGTATAGTTTTTCCGAGTTACCGAATAGAGCACGTGCTGCACATGCTAACCAGTGACACTACTTTTACACACGAAGGAATAAAAAAAGGTTTACACCTACTAGTACGGCATTATAATAAAATCACAGATAACTATATTATCGTATTTAAAACAGATATAATGCTAATATTTAATAGCTATGATAAGAATGGAGGATAAGTCCCCCATGTGTGCACGCCAGTGCGTGGGAAGGTTTTCGGTCGAACTGAAGGCTGAAGGTCCAGGCCATACAAGAATTATGTGAAAATGCTTTTAGAGAAAAGCAGCGTTGGACAGAATAAAAACCTTAAACTCAATATATCATTCGAAAGTAGAAGATCGGGAAAAAACTTGGAGACCGACGTGACTGACTTGCAAACGCGGACCGGTCTTTCTCGACAGTCATAACTTAAGGGATCGCATTTTGACACGATGCTGCGATGTTGATATAAATAAATGAATCAATTCTCTTTTTCTGCAACAGTGTACTTTCTTTTTCCGGGTGTTAATCCAGGTGTCTGAAGATCGTGGAGTCAAAACAGGTGAATCACATATCTGTTGCAATGAAGTGCTGGCAATACCAAAAAAAATAAAATAACTGACCCCAGTTTACGAGGTGGAATCCTGGCATATAAATGAAAAACATCAAGCTTGGATGTGCCTTTGAATTGTAAAGGAGAACTTGCGTTGTTCAAATCTCGACCAAATTTATGTTCAAAACCCTTTTGGCTGAAGAGGCAAGAAGCAAATGGGCTTCAGCCATTCTTTGTTTTTAAAGAGATTTGAGTCAGTATTTTGGTAACTGACCTCTCAGCTCTGATCTACATGGATGATGAGAGGAAAAACAAGCAGTCATATGGAGTAAATCATTCGATGGAGTCATAAAGTATGTGATCCAGTTGGTTCCCCCCAAAAATAAAATACCAAAAAACATAAAATCAGTTGGTGTTTTTATGATACAGGCATAAAACAGGAGACACATGATGGTCTCCATACATTTCATATGGATGCAGAGCGTCGATTCCCTGCAAAAAAGCGTTACTGGAGTAAATGTGCTGATGAACATTTTCCCCGGATGAAGAAATCCAAGTTGTTTTTTTTTTTTTGGGGGGGGGGGGGGGGTGGAGGGGTTGCATCTGAGCTGAAATTTTTATTCTTCTGAGTCACCTGATTACACTGTATGAAGTCACATGAAAACAGGAAGAGCTCATTGCCTAAAAACTGCAGGTCAGCTGATTAAAAACCAATCATAAGGAAAATGAATTAAATCCCAAAGTTATTGTGAAATTAGGCCGCGCAGACTAATGACATGTAAATATTTTACGGGGAGCTCTGAGAGGAGCGGGGCCTCCTTCCATTGAAAGATCCATCCCAGATAATGAAAATGATTATGCCCCGGTTCATAATGAGCCAAATACCACTGCCTGGAAATCTTAAATAGTGTTCATATCAATGACTTCAATCATTTATAAATCCTAACTCAAATATTTTGCCGTCATTAATAAACCCATTAGCGCGGCAGACTTTCAGCTCCATAATAGGTCTCCAAGACTGATTCTATACAGGCGCTCTCAAGTTACTGCATGTCTTAATTTCTTTCCTATATAACTTTTGGCCGCTGATTTATGACTCTATATTTCACAGCCTTTAGCTATTATTTCTTTTATAATATATTACAATTCAGAACAGAATTTAAAAAAAATGCGTTCCTGTCGGTCCCCATTGTGAGGACTCTGTTAAAGAGTACAGAATAGTCCAATAATAATCTTACTCCTTTATATTTCAGCCCTGCATTGACATTATCCCGACAGAGGACGGACGAGAGGTGCTCGACAACACGCCGTGTGCTCGGATTTGACATATGATTTCATTCATTTTCCTAGGCTTTATTATTGTTCCGTTTAATACCCTGAAACATGGCAGTGCACAAACACACATCCACAGTAAAAGCAGGGGTCAGGCAGAAAAGTATTAGAGCGCTCAGAACTCTATTTCCCAGAAGGCCTGCAGATTCCTGCGCACAATGAAATGGCAAAGGAGAGAAGACAGGATGAGAAACTGAAGACGAGGCATAAAGATGCTTCCAGCGAAGATACAGGAAATAAATCAACCGGTTCTTATTTTCTCCATGAAAATGATCGATAATAAGCCTGACAAACTGCCCCTGTGAAATTTCCTTTTCTCATGATTTTGATACTCGGAGAGTAAAACTTACCGCCGGTGTCCAAATGTTATCGCATTAGTCCGATTATGTTTCGAAAATACGAGAGAGCGGTTAAAACACGTGGACCGAAAGAGCGGCTTCTGTTTACACATGGCATCGGATGGATTTAAAAAAAAGAAGCGACCCCGGCGGTCAAATCGGGGAAACACACCATGATGGGGTTCCCGAGTCTCAATAAGTTGTGGAATGTGCCTTTGCCACTTGTCTCTGCACGGACCCTAAACCCACCGTCTCCTTTACAGACAATAAGCCTCCTTGTGAGAGAGGAAAGATGTTCGGGGAGAATGGGACCAGCTTGCCAACAGAAATAAAGAAGGAGAAGATGGAGCACTCTGTAAAAATGTGGAATCTGTGTATATCTGTGCTCCACTGTGAGCCATCAATCATTTTATAAGCCTCTTTTTTTGCAAGAAGAACAAATAATCATGCTTTTATAAATATAAATTAGATACTGTATGTTACAGAATGTTCTTTAAAAGGCTCGGACAACAAATCACTTTTTTTTTTCTTGTTGTTGTTTTCACTTGATCTAGAAATATAAAAACAGTGAGAAGGGGGAAGATTGATGACTCTCAATGATTTCTTTTCTGCACCACTTTGATGGTCTGGTCGTTGTTTGAAAAAAAGAACGAGATAAAACGAGCAAGAGATTCTAGATGTGCTGCAAATTCACTTGGCGGTGGCTCCGTTTCTTATTCTCATTGATTCTGAAATTTGTTTACAGTAAGAAATCTGAAATGAAATCATCCAATTTTGACATCCAACTATTTATTTATTTATAGGTTGATTGTATTACTAATGGCACCAACAGCTTGGCTGCATTTAAAGCATCCACTATTTATCATAATTGTAAAATTCTTAAATTCTCTTTTTTTTGCGTCTATTGTCTTTTTTTTGTTTTTTTGTTTTTTTTTTTTTACAAAATCATCATGAATCATATAAAACATATAAAAAGAAAGTGCTTCACAACAGAACTGAAGGACAAAACATAGCCAGAATAAAAAAAAAAAGAGCAATCTAAGTTTATAAGTTGGTGGTCATTTGAGAAAAAAACAAAACAAAAGAAAAAAAAAATGACTCAAATGACTACAAACATCAAAGATGTCAGAAATCTTAAAACAGACCACAATGGCCTCAGGCTAGAAAGCATGAGGAGACCAAGCTTACCAAACCAAATAAATTGCAAGGTTAGGATTCGGGGGTTTGTAATTTCACCATTGTTTTTGTTCTCAAGGGTTTTAGCACTCCTAATTCTATATACTAACAGTTATAGACAACAAGCTGATTGAAAATGGAAAAGAAGCGGAAAGCTTGCCGTGGGGCAACTGGCAGTGTTGCAGCGGTAACTTCTACCGTCCACTGGTCATTACAGAGACAAGGTGAGCTTTGCAGAAAAAATGCTCGCGGTAGCGTTTTTCAGCAACTAAGCATAATCAAACTGGACGGGAAGGTGAGTCAGAATTTTAGGAAAAGCGCTGACACATATTTTAATCAAAAACTGTCATAAACGCATTGTTTAAGCCGGTGACTCGCACTCGCATGGCTTTGTCAACAGAAGAAACCATCTGAAACAAGTTTTAACGCTGCCTCTTATGGAGTCTCCTAAGGTTATATGACAGAAACTGTTTCCCGTCTTTACTGTATGTGGTCGTGTTGTGATTCCATACACTATATTGACAAGAATAATGCTTTTGTCAGGCTAAACTGAACATCTGTTAAGAATAATAACAGTTGCCAAAGACTTTCTCTCGCTTTGACCCAACTAGGTTGGATGATGTTTCCATTTATTATTCTCCCCTCAAGATACACAACTGTGGCACTGAGATAATGCAGCTTTGCCTCTGTTTGGTTTCTATACTTTCACTTTTTTCACTGTCTCGCCTTGACGTTCATGCTGTTTTCCTTACAGTTATTACCAATTACCTTCTCTCTCGTCAATCCACAAATCTCTCTGCTACATGTAAGAGCAATGCCTAATAGCTTAAATCTACAGCAACAACCTATTAATTTCTCCCTTTGAGGTTGTTTTTTTTTTAAATATGAATTTGGAGCATATTTATTGCTGGAAACCACCAGATGTGCTAAAAATACCTCTGCCAGTCTGGTAGCCACGAGGCTCCATCACACACTCATTACCACACGACCTGAGGTTGGGAGGAGAGGAGAGAGGAGGGGATGTGGTCAGGAGAGAGAGGCATATAGCGTGTGTGTGTGTGTGTGTGTGTGTGTGTGTGTGTGTGTGTTTGCGCGTGTGCGCTTTTAAAGGGTTTGATGGGGACATAAGGGAAGGGATGTGGTAAAAAGAGGAAAAGAGAAGTGGAAAGTGAAGGAAAGGAACAGGGAGAGGGAAGGATATGATGTGCGTGCGTGTATGCGTATGAGCGTGCGCGTGTACGTGCATGTGCGTGCGTGTGTACGTGCGTGTGCGCATGGAGGTATGACTTAAGCTACTTTCAGGGACACTAACCAGGTTAGGGGTTGGGTAAGTCTCCAGGAAATGAATACAAGTCTATGTAAATACCCCAAAAATGACTTAAGAAAGTGCATGTGCACATGTGTGTGTGTTTGTGTGTGTGTGTGTGTGTGTGTGTGTGTGCGCGTGTGTCTGTGCGGAGTCTAGAATGGTTGTGGTCAGATACATTAGTATTATATGATATTTCCTATGGTCTCCTGGCATTTCTGAATGACGGCACACATTGCAGCCTACTGGGCTATTATTGAAATCTTACATCACATCATTTCTGAAGAATTTGCAGTTTGTTTGGCTGAGCAATTTTTTTTCTGTCACTCCCCACCCACTCATCTTTTTTCCTTGTCTTGATCTCTTGTCTTTTCTCT
The DNA here is from genome assembly GCF_037954325.1 of Fistularia commersonii. Classification (NCBI taxonomy): domain Eukaryota; kingdom Metazoa; phylum Chordata; class Actinopteri; order Syngnathiformes; family Fistulariidae; genus Fistularia; species Fistularia commersonii. The sequence goes on along the minus strand of NC_141294.1, from coordinate 3,935,710 downwards.
CCTCTCCTGTCTCTTTCGCCTTCATCCCAGTCTCCACACTTCCAGCCACCATACCTCTCTCATCCTTGATTTATTCCCCTGTTTCTCTCCATCCGTCCGTCTGTCTGTCTGGTGCTCTCTGTTCCAGCTGCCGAGTCCCTGCTGGACCATCAATCCTTCTCCTTAACCCAAACCTGGCCCTCAGTCAGCAAACACACAAATGCGAGCACACACGCCAATGCACACATACACTCATAGTATATCTACACATAAAAATTCAACTCTGTTCACGCAGCCAGACATCATATATTCATGCACGAACAAGATCTGAAAAAACACACATACATGAATGTCCACACGCGCGCACACATACATCAGGAAGCAAGAGGGGCAACCTGATCCTTCAGTCAACCTTGGAGTGAATCACACAGATGGAACTTCCAGGTTTGGGTTAGAATGTGAAATCAAGACTAACAAGGTGATCTGTGGCTCTGCAGGCTGGCAACGACACAGGTTTGTGCTCGGCTTGTGACCAGTTTCTTCACCATGCTGTCCTTCAGTCCGGCGGTGTCAGGGATAGACTTCGCAGGCAGGAAGCACTTGGATTTGATAACAAACAGATGGATGAAAAGACGGGGGCTGCTCCATCAGTGTTTCACGTTGAATTGAGGGGCTGCAAAGATATCCGCATTGGTAATGACTCTGATATAAGCAATGTGACATAAATCATCAAACACCATTTTTTTTTTTATATGTATCACTACATTAACATAAACGGGGAGGGAATATTAAGGCTCGGACAGAAATTGGATGTCCTCTAATTACTGTCCCCTCCGCCGCAGAGTAATCCAAGGATGCAATCATATTATGCGGTTTCTACTCAATTATATGTGCAATCTGACTCATGTTGGTGGAATCATTTCTACATTTCTACATTTGTTATTGTTGGTGGTTCCGTGAACTCTGCGCATGCAGAGGGTCAAGGTCTGATTCCTGTCTGGCATGCTAACCTTCCCCAACCTCAAAGAACAGTGACTGGTGTGTCTGATGAAGAAGGAAGGTGTACGTGTGTGTGTGTGTGTGTGTGTGTGTGTGTGTGTGTGTGTGTGTATGGGTATATATGACATATGGAGGGGTAAATGTGATGTATTACTTTCATTAACTAATTGATCAGCCATTGCTGATGCAGATGATAGGCAAGCATCAGTGTTTGGATTCAGAAAGATTTTTATTTTTTTGCTCATGTGCAAAATAATAGGACATAGCAGTAAGAACCCACAGTATCATTAAGTTTAAGTTTATCCCGGATTTGGTCTTGTTTTTTGGCTGCTTCCCTGTATATATTGCAAATATACCATATTTAAGTCATTGTCTTTTGAATGGAGGGAGACAGGAGGAAAGTATAAATCAGCTTCGCGAGAGACTTGGAGCTGAAGAGCTGGACAAGAAAGGTGGCAAAAATAAATGAATGGAATCAAGTGAGAGATATGATGAGGATCTGGAAATACAAATAAAAGATGCTCATAAAAAATGGAAAGCAAAAGCGAGCAATTTTTTATGGGTGGCCAATGATGCATTTAATATACTTCGGGGTTCCAGGATTCACAAACTGGCAAATGTGCTTGCGATGAGAGAGAGGGACAAATGAGGAGTGAAACAAGCCAGGGAGGTCACACGAAGGACTGGGTGTTGAAGCAAGGAGGTGAGGAAAGAGGGACAAGCCAGGAGAGAGGTGTTAATGCATCTTATGTGGATCCCATCACCCAGAGAAGAGAGGAGGGAAAATGACATAAATACCAGGCAGAGAAATGGGATGGAGAAGGGGAAAAAGTGTTGAGGAGAAGAAAAAAAAAAAAAAAAAAGCAGCATTTGACTGAACAGCTCTTTAAGTGTCATAGTAAACCATTTTCTGGGGGTTTTATTTTCATAAAATTCTGATGATGATTGTTGTTTTTGTTGATATATGTTCCTTTGTTTGAATTAAGGAATTTCCAGTCAAGTCTTGGACTGAAATAATTGAAGCATTTAAAGGTTAATATGCCATCTAATGTGTGCATTTGTCATATTCGGCACGTGAAAAGTGTATTTTCCGACCACGCTGTAATTATGCAGCTATTAAACATAGCACGCATCTTTAATCGTACTTTAATCACACGTTTTGTTCTGAGAGCCGACACAAGTGGCTTGTAATATATAATTACATATCAGTATATATATTTTTACTAGGTTTTGGTGTAGTTTTTGAAACCAAATGTAATATTTGGGTGAAGAAGACAGGGGATTCTATCTTGGAAACGGTTTAGAATATAAAATATTTCCTTCTGGTGGTGCCTTTTATTTATGGAAAAACTACAGGATTAAATTTGACTTTATATCCTGCACTGACAATGTTGTTTTTCTGTATGCGACTTGCAAGTGGATAAACGGAACTAAGGATAAAGGAAAATACATAAGGATAACAGTTTAAGCCATTTAGGGGAATTACTCAGGAAAACCTCAACTGAATATTTTGAAAAACACATGACTTATACGCGCACGATGGCCTGAAAACAGCTTTCCTCCGAAAAATATGTTCCTCATTTCTCAATACGGGATACATGTATAGAATTGATTACATTGAACATGTGTTACTTGCATAAATGTCATTATATTTAAAAAAAAAAATCCCATGTTTTATTTTCAAAATTTGACAATTAATTACAAATATTGTAATTTATTATCATTGGCTCAGAGGGCTATAATAAAAAAAATATGATTGTTCGTCACAAAGCTATAAATAAAAACATTCTAACAGTATTAGAGCAAATCATCTGCATCCTGTCATATTTCAGGAGGGAGATGTTATCATTTTCCTCCATGTCTTATTGATTTCTTTTTTTATAGCCAGCAGATCCTCGAATGAAATACAATTTGTACATATAATTTGAAAACTTTTTTTTTGATTCATCTAAAAGCCACATGACACAATGATGTATACAACGGTAAATACGTAAAATGTCTAAGAGTCCATTTCTTTTTTTCCCAGGTTCAGTAGCACTTGTGGGATCTTGGATATATTTACCCTGTTGTTTGCAATTCACTGTCAAATAAATTATCAAAGTAAGGTAATACCGCTTAAGCTCTACTATGGCAAGACCTGTTTGAGCTCTGTCTACCTCTAACAATGGCCACACTGTTCCCACACAGCTGAAGGATTTCACATCGGCCTTGAAATGTGACAGGAAAGGGGGGAAAAAAATGGCAGACGCAGTTTGGAATTTAAAGGGTTAAACTATCTCCTGGTAGTGGTCTGCTCGAGAATATTTTTATAGCGAGAAACTGAATACTATTAAACTGGAATCGTTTTTTTTTTTTTTTTTTTTGTAAGCCACTAAAGTTAGCTGTTAAACCGGCGCAACAAGTCATTCTGTATTCTGGTAAGTTTACTCATCTTCCTCTCTGCCTGCAACTCTCTCCTCCCCACGCTCGCTTCCTCCAAGAAGCTTTGCTCATCTCCCCCGGGACTCACCTGATGTTTTTGACAGAAGGTGCGCAAAAAGAGAGGAGACGTGCTCCGAAGAATGTGGTCTTACGCTGGCCCGACCACATGTTACACACACACACACACACACACACATATGTGCGTGCACTTGCACATGAGCATGCACGGACACACACGTTAGCATTCGAGTAAACAGGGATAAAATATTCAATATGAGATCAAATAAAATCTAAATATGGTCATTAGTGTCAAAAAAAATAAAACCTGGATTCTAAAATAAAAAGGAAAATACACCGGGCTTGTTGAGATTATCGAATATTGCCCGGAGCCCTGTGTTTCTGTGACAAAAACACAACCGGTTATTTTTTAACTTAGCACTGATCTCTTGCTGATCCAGCTTGGAATGGAGTGAATTACAAAAAGGGCAGAGGAAACGGAGAAAGTGAGAGAAAGAGAGTAAAATACAAAGGGATGGAGAAAAAAGGGGGGAAAGAGAATGAGAATGTAAGATAAGCTTCTCAAAAAGAGGTACTAAAATGTGGGCTACTTCAGACGGTGAAATCCATTATATGAAATCTGCTTCTGTGTTTATTAGATTCACCTGGTTCAGTTTGTTTCATCACATTTCTAACCATTGTTTTATTTTTCATTTATGCTTTAATAGCGGTACGTTTTTACTGATTCTTCTTACGGCGCTTTTCACAATTTCATTTTTTCTTTTTTTCACATCATAGTTGCATGTTACCAACATCATTTCAATATAAACAGCTCAATTTAGTTCCTGTGCAATATTATTTTTTTGTTTTGTCCAAGTATTTTGTCATCCAACTACCAAATATCAAATATACCCCTGTCAAAACTTGGAGGAAATTGAAAACAATTTCATTGGCCTCATTTGCTTTACTAGTAAAAACCCAGCCAAGGTAAGGAAAGACACACGGCCGAAACTCGGTGTAGAGTTATTACAGGCAGTCTATCTGTCAGTTAGACAAAGCTTTAAGATGGACTTCATAGAGTCGTTGCAGAAACAGCAGTGGTTGAAGGAACTTGCCAAATCCAGGTTGAGGATTTCAGATCAGATGAACAGACATCCTTCTGCAACCTCCAAGGACAACAAACCTCTGCTGTGATGAGGTGACACTTCCAGTCTCTCAATGCCAGGCCAAAGAAAACACAGAATGGGAGCGGCTGAGAGGAAGTGGATGAGCTGTATACACTGCATAGATAAGTCTAAACCAGGGGTTGGTTGGAGGACATATAGAAGCTGCTGTAAACACGTTTCTTTGCTACCATCTATTTCGATGAGTCAAATCTCGACATCGCTATGTAATTATAACGGGTTAAATCAACTCCATCTGCATCCATGTACGTTCTCGTAAGCCTTTTTTTTCAATATATAGTACTTTCCATCTGGTACAAATTACACAGGTAAGACAATAACAATAAAAGACTTAGTATTGGGGTTTAAAGGTAGTGTTCCATTATAGAATTGATATTGGAAAGCTGTGCGTATGGAATACAGCGGAACAATTCACGTTATTGGAAACTATGCGGAAAAGAACAGGAGTCATGTTGTCAGAGAATGTATAGATGGCGAAGAAGGAGAGTGATGGAGGATGAAGTGAAATCTGAGCGACCATCGGACGAGTGTGACCTCGATGGTGAGTGCCGGGAAGTCGGGACGGTTCAAAACCGACACTTTGTTAGTAACAACCTTCGATTCATGAGGACAAACTGAGGTCGGGTGCCGTTCCAGACTTTGAAACTTGCTGTTGTTTAGTGCGTTTATGTTTTCCGTCGGTTCAATGTCGAGCTACTATACTAGGGATCAACCTTAAGTTGTTTTTCTCGTCTCCACGACGAACCCGTTGCCTAATTAAATTCGAATGTTATCTCGGAGCCCCCCTTCCCACATCCACCTGTAAAACCGATGCAGGTATTGCCTATTAAATTCTGACAATATCACTTTATTTTGACACTCCCTGGGTTGATCCTCATCTTTCTCTTTCATGTCCAGTGTCGCTGCTCGGTTCTCAGGAGATGTGATATAAACAGTCTTTGTGACATTGTTTGTAATTTTATAACCACCTTGAAGCGCTTGAGAAATATGTTTCTCTTTCACAAGGCGCTAGTACACTTAATACCCCTGATATAAGTAGAACAGAGAATAGAAATGTTTTGTGTGAGATGAACAGCTTACGTCCCTTTTTTTCACATCTTTATCAGTGACAGAGTTGAAAAACAACGTTAGAAAAATTGTTTTATCATTACTCAGGGATTCTTTCACCTGTTGCTACTTAACAGCTGAATTTTTGTCAATTTTTTTTTCTTATTGTACATATTCAGTTATTTTGAATGCTGTTGTCTGTGCATCATTCCTTTCCTAGAACAGATTGCCTTCAAGGTTGCTGAAGTCTACAGGACATAAACTGTCTCTGAGGAGACACTAAATATTTACTGCAAAGAATTTGGATGAATTCACGCTCTCTGGGCGGTTTTACCCAACCAGCAGAACTATTCCACCTTCAAATAAATATTCAAATTTTGGCAACTCTTACATTTTACCAACTTTGAGTTTTGCCGGAAACGTTTTGAAAATTCTGGAAAATCAGCAGGCCAGAGCACACGCCATGGTTAGATGTTGTCAAGTGCTTTAATATAACCAAAAATGGCCTTGGAATATTTTAACCAAAACCATTTCAACCTGTCTTTGTATTTTCCACTGCAGATTAATTTCAAAAGCAAATATGCTGGAAAAAAAAAAAGGGGAAATAAAAAAACTTGGTGTCTTAACTCTAACTAAATGCTGCTCCTCTATCCAAGCTGGGCTTGAGTGATGCTGAATCACTCCTGACCTGAGTATAAATTTTTGATTAGTACGCCCTTAAACACTTACAAATCACAGTCTATGAAAATATTATCAGAGTGGGACAACTCTTTGCCTAAGGGGTCAGCAGGTTGGTTTACTGGTACCATGGGCTCGGTGTGTTGAACTGTTCAAGCACTGGAAATTAAGAATACCTTAAATCACTCATAGTGGGTTGAGAATGCAAAGAAAACCTATACCAGACACAATCATACACGTGTGGAATAATGTAACCGTGAAAATTAGACATAATGCTTTGGCTATTAAAACCCTAACATAAATGGAACATGTGGAAATTATTTTAGAAGTTTGGACCAAAATGACAAATGGTTTGTTTTTCTTATGTTTTGCATGTAGGAAAGCCTCACATCTGCATGCACCCACCCACCCACACACACACACACAGACACACACACCTCTAGTCAGACTGAAATTTCCTGTTAAGTAGTGCGAGGAGATGAATATGAAAGATTTGTCATTAAGAGCTAGTGGCTCCTTTCAGCTGACAGTTTACAAAGGGAAGTTTAAATATCAATAAATACATTGTCATGCTACACAGGTGGTTTTCATTTCCAACACATAATCTTTGGTTTATGGAGGAAAGATACTTAAATATCACAAGGAAGTCAGCTTTATGAATGGCAAACATGGCTACACCTTGATCTAAGATTTCATATACTGTGTATATGGAGCCCGCTAACTACGGCAGGATCTTTTCATTTAAATTGGTTTAAGTTTTTCCCCCACTTTTACAGCTGGTCTGGGTGTGCAAGAATTAGGAGTATATTAAAAAAACTTCTTTTTTTTAGGGTGTCGGGACATATTGTTTGTATTAAGTAGTTAGTATCAGAGAACCGTTTCAGCTTTTTTTTCTAAAAACCGGGTGATTGTTTTGATAAGCAAAGCAAGCCACCAAAATGAAAACTTTGAGCTGTACTGGTCAGAATGTTTAAAAGCGTTAATGATCCATAATGTTGAGTCTGTTGTTCGAGGTAAGTTGAATTGCTGCGGCATTGGTTCCGACCAACTGTTGTGCGGTTGCCACCTTCTATGTCAGTGCAACAGACAAATGCAGCAAATTAGTGTACTAGCAGTGTGGTGCAGTGAAAATAGTTTTCCTTATATCTTTCAAATAAAGTCATGCCCAATGAACACAATTTAGCCACAAAAATGCAGTAATGAAAAACCCTCCACAGGTTCAGTGAAAAGCAACAAGCTGTACCTTTTCACATTACATAACCCCAAAACTTCTTGAGTTCTTGGTGGACATCCTGTCCTTTTGTAAGTCTGGCCAGAGATTTTCATCACATCTGATTTTTCCCCCTGTTTAACGCACTGGGGAGAAATATCGGTGCATGGTGCAGCGGCCATCCCTGGAACGGTCGCTGGTGATGTGCAGACATGCTGCATTCATGACATCTAACAGAGACATCAAATTCGCACACTGACAGGCCTACGATCTCCAACTCCTCGCAGGAAAACTTTCTATCAGTGCACAAATAGGGAGAATTCTATGGCGGGAAATTCCACAGTCCTATGCACAGCCCACTTTTCCAAAACAAGCTGGTATCATCCCTCTCTTTAATGTGATGGGACGCATCCAAGCTGACTCAGTGTCCCACATTTTCTGCAATTGGCGCTCTGTAAAGTGTAGTTACTTACTTAATAATGTTGCTTCTTTGGTCCAAGGTGGTTATTGTGAACATGGAACGCGGCCGGAGCATCTCAGGGTTTGTCTTCCTTGATCATCTTTTTTCTATCTGTATTTTAACATCTAAATAAGCCAGATATTGTCTTAAGAACTTGACATGTAAACTATACATATGCTATTTATTCAACTAAGTAATACCCAACTATCTGAGCTTTAATGAAATCCTATTGAGGTCCATTTACAATATGCCAAGCGATGAAGGACCACCGCGATGTCAGGTTGCCTCTCAGATGATGCCTATTTTATGGCTGTTTGATTTAGATTTAATATTCAACCGGTGGATTTATTGGCTGAAACCATGGTACAAATGAATAGTGCTTCTCTGCCACCAGTATAAGGACATTTTCCTGTTTTCTGTGAAAGTTCAGTTCATTAAAGTAAGAGGACACAGTTATCATGAAACCACTGTGCATAAATGAAAACAAAGGGTCAAGCTGTTAAATTAAAAATGTATGAATGACATTTTTTTTTTTAATGTATTTTGTGTGGTCTAAATTTATATCAGGCCTTGTTGCTGCATTTCTGAGTGGCTCTAGTATCAAATAATCCTGATAAAGTACTTGGAACTAGTGACACGGAGAAACCAGGTGTTTATTTACTTGGTGAGGGGGCCTTAGCTCCCAGCGTTGTCCATGGGGGGAGCCCACAATTTATGTTCTGAACCTGTCCGCAGGAGGCTGTCCATCATGAGAGCATGGATTATCCTGCAACTGTGTGTTCCCATTCCCTGCTTCGCTGCCTTTTTCTTCCTACCAAGATAAATTCTGAGACTAGTCCATGGGCACATAAGTGCGACTGTAGTGAAAGCAAGCTTTATCCGGGCACCTCTTAACTCTACTGATAAAGATGGATGTTTTGTTTAGATAAAGAAACAAAAATGTTAATTTATGTTTTTAACGGGAATGGATTGTAAAAGGATTGTATATTTAATTTTCTCTCAGGTTAATAGTGACCTATTTTGTGTCATCAGACGTCCCAAATATCAAGTAATTTCTGACATTTAAAATGTTCACAAAAACAGCTTCAATTGATTCTTGAGACAGATTTGCCACTTGATCGTTATAAAAGCTTGATAACGATATTCTTTTGAACGTCATTCTGTTTGGTCTGTTTTAAAACGGAAGCGACATTAAAATGAACAATGATCCTCCTCAGTTATATGCAATATCAAGGACAAGATTGCCCTCTATTGAAGAAAAGAAGAACCTGCATCTGAAAAATGATGGAGTCATTTGCAAGTCACAGCATTTGTCTTTGTAACCCAGTCATGAAAAAGTGACCGTGATAATGTTATGAGTTTATGTAATTTTTCCATTGAATGTGTGTAAAGTGAAAACTGTAATCGAGTGACGAATCTGTTCTCAGTCTTGAAATATTTTGAGTCACAATATGAAAAAATGAGCTCATCGTTGTCATCATCTAGTGCTAAGTTGCTTTAATTTTGTTTAATTTTGTTTTAATTTTTAATATCCTGCCTGCTATTGTCCCTGTAGATTAATTAGACCTTCCAGCAGGCATATCCAAAGTCTGGCCCGCGGGCCAAATACGGCCCGTGTCCAAATTTACACCGACCCGCAGCCTCTGTCATAAAATCAATAATATGCAGCCGCCAGCACTGTTGACCACAGTATGAAAATGTACAAAAAGCTATCTTATAATTTCCCCAGAAGATGGCAGTAGAGCTTAGGCCACACTATGGCCGTGGAAAACATTGCCCCTTGTCACAGGGGTCAAAGGGCATTTTGTGATCCTCTCCAGCCCTTTTTAAAAAATGACGACTGTAACTAAAAAAAGGAAAGTTGACAGCGAGGGCCGCCGCTTTCAGGACAAGTGGAAATTGGAGGATTTTTTCACCGAAAGACAAAACAACTGTGTCTGCTTAATATGCCAGGAGACTGTGGCTGTTTTCGAGGAATTCAACATCAAGAGGCACCGCCAGACGAAACACGCAAACTACAACAATCTAAATGGGAACGAACATAGCGAAAAATTGAAGCAACTGGAAGCTGTTTTAACGGCACAGCAGCGCTTTTTTTTACAAGAGCCCGCAAATCAAATGAAAATTCCACAAAGGCAAGCTACGAGGTAGCAACGCTGATTTCCAAACACTGCAAACCTTTTACTGAGGGTGAATTTATTCAAGACTGCGTGATGAAAATGGTGGAGAAAATTTGTCCTGAGGAGAAACAAGAGTTTGTTAACGTTTCCCTGGGTTGTAACACTGTGGTACAGAGAATTGAAGGCATTTTATCTGACATTACGGGACAATTGGAGGCCAAAGGAGCAGAGTTTGACTCTTTTTTCATTAGCTTGTGACCTGTGACGAAAGCACGAATGCCTCAAAGAATATCAGGCTGAATGGGCGGCCCTCACACATTTTCACCTCAACAAATATGGTCCTCTTTGCAAAATGTTTGGACACCCGTGCCTTACAGCATCCTTACCTGCATCAACGGCAGGTCTAATAAGTGGTAAACCTTAGGACACCTATGGTTAAAGGAAGATGGAAGCAGACAAGGAGCATCCAGCCGGTTTTGAGCCTCTTAGATCTGAGAGGTGCTTTAGCCCCTTCAAGAACTAAAATTGTACTTCTTTAAGCCCCTCTTTGCTGGCACCATTATCCTATACTATGTGTTCTTCAAAGTGACTGGTGCTTCAACACTAGACAATCATATTTACTTTTCCCCTTCATTTTAATTTTTTGATTTTAATGCATTCTTCAATTATTTTTATATACCTTCCTTTTCTTTTATGATATTTTTTTATACAAAGTCTCCATTCTATTTCATAGATTTATTTACAAATGTACTCCTCCTCCTCCTCCTCCTCCTCCTCCTCCTTCTTCTTCTTCGTCTCTTTCGGGCTTTTCCCTTCAGGGTTCGCTACAGCTAATCAACCTTTCTCCATCTAACCCTATTCTCTGGATCCTCCTCTCTCACACCAACTCTCTTCATATCCTTTCTCACTTCGTCCATAATTCTTCTCTTTGGTCTTCCCCTAGACCTCCTGTCTGGCAATGCCAATTCCAACATCCATTTACCAATATATTCACTGTCCCTCCTCTGTTCATGGCTCAACCATCTCAGTCTGGCTTCTCTGACTTTCTCTCCAAAACATCTAACGTGTGCTGTTCCTCTGATGGACTCATTCCTGATTCTATCCATCCCAGTCACTCCCAAAGAGAACCTGGGCATCTTCATCTCTGTGACCTCTAGTTCTGCCTCATGTCTTTTCATCATTGTAACAGTTTCTAGGCCATACAGCATCGCTGGTCTCACCACTGTCTTGTACACCTTTCCTTTCATTCTGGCTGATAGTATTCTATTGCATAGTACGCCTGACACTTTTCTCCGCCCATTCCAACCTGCTTGAACCCGTCTCTTTACCTCTTTTCCAAACTCTCCATTGCTCTGGACTGTTGTCCCTAAATACTTGGAATCCTCCAACTTCTTGATCTCCATTCCCTGTAGCCTCACCGTTCCACCTGGGTTCTTCTCATTTACACAGACATATTCTGTCTTGCTGCGACTAACTTTCATTCCTCTCCTTTCCAGAGCACACCTCCACCGCTCTAGATTTTCCTCAACCTGTTCCCTGCTCTTGCTAAATATCACAATGTCATCTGCAAACATCATGGTCCATGGCGATTGCTCTCAAACCTTATCTACCTGTCCATCACCACTGCAAACAAGAAGTGGCTCAGAGCTGATACCTGAAGAAGTCCCACCTTGAACTTCTCTGTTACACCTACAGCACACTGCACCACTGTCTCACAGCTAGCATACATGTCCTGCACCAGTCTAACATACTTCTCTTCTACTCCAGACTTTCCAGGGTTATAATACCAGGGTTCCTCACTTGGCACCCTGTCATATGCTTTTCTAGCTCTACAAAAACACAACAGCACCCTGTGGCCTTCTCTGTACCTCTCTATTAGCATTCTCAAACCAAATACTCTATCTGCAGTACTCTTTCTAGGCATGAAGCCACACTGCTGCTCACAAATGCTGACTTCTGCTCTTAGTCTAGTTTCCACTACTCTTTCCCATAACTTCACTGTATGGCTCATCAACTTTATCCCACAATTCTGCACATCCCCCTTATTCTTAAAAATGGGCACCATCACACTTCTTCTCCATTCCTCAGGCATCTTCTCACTCTCCAAGATCCTGCTGAATAATCTAGCCAGAAACTGTACACCCAGGACACTTCCATACCTCCACAGGTATATCATCAGGACCAACTGCTTTTCCACTCTTCATCCTCTTCAATGCCTCCCTCACTTCACTTTTACTAATATCTGCTACTTTGTGGTCTACAACAGTCACTTCCTCTACCATTGCCTCTTTAATTTTCCTCATTCATAGCTCTTCAAAGTACTCTTTCCATCATCCCATCACTCTTCTAGCATCTCTTAATACATTTTCCTCTCTAACCTTAATCACCCAGACCTGTAGTACATCCTTTCCATCTGTATCTCTCTTTTTTGCCAACCTGTATAGATCATTCTCTCCCTCCTTACTGTCCAACCGAGCATACAAGTCATCGTACGCCCTTTGTTTTGCCTCTGCTACCTCTGTCTTTACTTTACACTGTATCTCCCTGTACTCCTGTCTGTTCTCTTCAGTCCACTCAGTGTCCCACTTCTTCTTTGCTAACCGCTTTCTCTGTATATACTCCCGCCCTTCCAAATTCTACCACCTAGTCGCCTTTTCTACTTTCCTTCCAGATGATACACCAAGTATTCTCCTACCTGTCTCCCTGATCACATTAGCTGTAGTTGCCCAGTCATCTGGAAGCTCTCCCTGACCACTCAGAGCCTTTCTCAACTCCTCCCTGAAAACCATTCAACACTCCTCCCTTTTCAGCTTCCACCACTTTGTCCTCTGCTCTGCCTTTGTCCTCTTGATCTTCCTCGTCACCAGAGTCATCCTACAAACCACCATCCTATGCTGTCTGGCTACACTCACCTACAACTACTTTGCAGTCACTGATCTCTTCGAGGTTACCTCGTCTATACAAGATATTTTCTACCTGCGTGCCGCATGGCTCGGGGGGTTAGAGCGGTCGTCCGCAGAACCCAACATTCCAGGATTTGATTCCCGGTTCCTCCTAGCCTGTCAAAGTATTGTTGAGCAAGACACTGAGCAGACAACTGCTCCCCTGGCACTGTTCCTTAGCTGCCTTCTGCTCAAGGTTCATCCATGATGGGTTAAATGCAGTGCTCAAATTTCACTGAAGTTGCACTCTAAGTGTAACTGAATGTGACAGTAAAGTTATTTCTTCGTCTATCTCCATTCTTATAAGTTACCTTATGTTCCTGCCTTTTCTGAAAAAAAAAAAAAAAAAAAAAAAAGGGTTCACTACAGCCATATCCATCCTTTTTGCATTGTGTATCACCATCTTTCTCTCTGCGTTCCTATCCTGGTTACCAAATCTGCACCAATTACCACTCTCTCATCTCTGGGGATATTCTGCATCACTTCATCTCACTCGTTCCAGAACTTCTCCTTCTCCTCTAACTTACATCCCACCTGCGGGGCATAGCACCAACAACACTGAGCATCACACCTTCAGTTTCCAATTTCAGACTCATTAGTCTATCTGACATTCTTTTCACCTCTCAAACGTTCCTAACAAACTCCTCCTTCAAGATAACTCCTACTCCATTTCTCTTCTTGTCAGTACCATGATAGTACAACTTAAAACCTGCTCCTAAGCTTCTAGACTTACTATCTTTCCACCTGGTTTCCTGGACACACAGTATATCCACCTTCCTTCTCTGCATCATGTCGACCAACTCTTTACCTTTTCCTGTCATCGTCCCAATATTCAAAGTTTCTACTCTCAGTCCCAGGCTCTTTCCTTTCCTCTTCTCTCCCTTCTTCCAAACACGCATTCCTCCTCTCCTTCTTGGACCTGCAGTCGCCCAATTTCCACCGGTACCCTGTAGGTCATTGGTACCAATGGCTGTTATTGTTAACCAGGGCATCGACCGATCTGATATGAGATTCTTGGGTTTGATTTACATGTTAGTTTTTGGCAAAACCTTTATGCTGGATGCCCTTCCTGGTGCAACCCTCTGCATTTATCTGGGAAGAAGGAAAGAGGGAGACACTGGTCCACACCGCCCTGAGGCTGCATTACTTGCAAATGTACTCATTTTCAATTACCTTTCCAGCTCTCACTAATCTCTGTAATGTCTTTATTTTTCCACTAGATGGTGCAACAGTGTCATAACAAAGATTTGATTCGAGGCACATTTTCAACATTCCATTGTGAAGATCAGATCGATAGATAGATAGATAGATAGATAGATAGACAGACAGACAGACAGACAGACAGACAGACAGACAGACAGACAGACAGACAGATAGACAGATAGATAGATAGATAGATAGATAGATAGATAGATAGATAGATAGATAGATAGATAGATAGATAGATAGATAGATACACAAGGATAATGGATGGGTGGATGGATGATAGAAACACATCACAAAATCATCAATGACATTTAGACTATAGGGGAGTGTTATCTGCAACAGTTAGCCATGTACATACGGTTGGTGAGGGAGATTCAACAAGAGCACTGATGACGAAATGTGAGAGTGAATATGTCCCTGTTGGTCATCTGCAGTGCAGCGCACTGCACTGCAGGGATTTCCCATGACAACATCCTGCTGCACGTAGCCTCATTTTCAGTGAGACACGTGTTGTTACATCAGACACAGGGGATGTGTCACCAGAAAAGATAAGAATACCATGTACGGTATATGAGAAAAGAATGGTGGAAAGAGAGGGAGACTGCATATATCCCGAATTAATGCTGCACACATTGCAGCTTGCATCCATTTGACCGTGAGATGGTTCACTGCATCTTACATAACAGCGCAACCTCAGTGCATATGGAATCCCATACATGGTGGCAGAGGGGCAGGCCAACAAATCAGCAGTCTTCCACAGATCAATGCAGTTAGACATGGAATCATGCAGATCTTTACAAAACAGTGACCAGATGATGTATTTTATCACAGATGCAGATTTCTGTCTCACCCCCAAAACATGTCAAAATCACCAGCAGATGCACTGGAGGACATCTCAGTGTCTCTCCCTCGCCCATTTTTCATTTCACCGGAGCATGTGAGTGTGATGTCAAGTGAATCACGTCCGTCTGGCTGGCAGCCCCGGCGAGGCCGTGTGAAGCCCCGCGTTCAGAATGGACTCTAGCAAGGATGGTTAAGACGTCACGTCGCCATGGCGACCAGGCTCCCAATGGCACTGGGCGGTATAAAACCGAAGGCGGCAGCAGACACTGCGCACACAGACTGAAGAAGCACCGCCCGAAAGGTAAGGATGTTAGCCTCGCTTAGCATCGTCGAATAGACGTTTTTTTTGCTGCTACAAAACACATATTTACCAAAAAAAAAAAACGACTTGGAAATTGCCAAGAGAGATGACCGTGACCCAAACCCCGGCTTTTTCGTTGGCGCATTCCGGCCTTTTTTCATACCACGCAGTGCGAATTGACATAAAACACTTAAATCGGTGATGGAGCGACATTGGCTGCCCTTTAGCTTCCTCTTTAGATTTGACGGGCGTTAGCCTGCGATATTAATTGTGGTAGAATTCGCAGTTATCCCTCCCTACGTTCATTTTAAACTGCTAGGTATCAATTGGAGGTGGCACAAAAGCAGGCCAGAGGATGAGGGGTGACCTAGCGACATTTACAAATAAAAGTCGACCGATAATATGGTTAAATGCTAATGCACATCAGGAAAAGGAAGCCCTTCGTGCAGGAAGTGATGCGGTCTGGAAACCTAGTTCCTTCGAAATACACGCGTTGTTGAGTCATCACAGCAGCGATACATTAAAACTCAAAGAAAACTCGTTTTAATGAAATGCAAATCACAGTTGGTCGTAACAAATTTGCACACTTGAAGTGTAAAGCACCGAACGGAGAACGTGACATTATCGGCTCACACTGCTGCATCTTTGCGGAAGTGGATTAGGCTCCATGTTACGTAACCCTTTTCAAATTACAATAGCAGCGTTTGAAACATTGCATCCAAGTAAAACCCAGATTATCAAAAAATATATATATTTCACGTAAAATCTATTACAGCCATGGATGGTGCCCACCTCGCTGTCACAATCTCGGCGTATCAGTTGTGATAAAGCTGGTACACCGAATGAATCCACGGACGTGGCCGCAGGTTCAGCTACGTGCAGCCTTGGATCTACGTGATGAAGTCTGGCAATGTCGAAATGAGACGGTTGATTTCGCGCAATCACGGGAAATGGCCTTCGAATTAATGCAAACTCGAACAGGCTAAAAAGCCCCGGTTCTACTTCTTATCAAAGATGACTAAAGGAGCGCTGATAGCGATCCTTTGAAGGGCAGAGAGGGAGGTGGGTGTCGCAGAATCTTGCTTCATTCGGCAGACCAGTAGATGCGATTTTAGACCTGCGTGTTTCAAGCAGCAACAAAAAAAATATCAGAATCATCGGTTTGGAAATATATTTTCTTTCAAACCCGATATGTTGCCAAAAGGCCACTTTATCTCGCTGCTAAAATAAATCATCCAATTAGTAGGAATTTGGTGCTGTGTGGAGTAACTGTGGTTACATGATGTTCTTGATGTGTCATTCAGTTCCTGTAGGTGTGGTACACCAAGATGCAGCTATGTCTAACCTTGTTGCATTCTTGAAGGTCATTACACCAGCTAAGGAAGGTCAGAGAAGGCCCAGTGCTGCTGCCGTGATGCTCTGAAGCTGCAAAAACGCATATATAAATGATATACCTGCTAGAAATTTGCTTTCCAGTCTCTGCCTATACGTTCAAGGCCTAGAACTGTCACAAGGATGTTAAGCCATGTCAAAGCCAAACAAATATGTTTCCAGATATATTGGACATTGTGTGGATGATTCAGTAATCGGCAATTACTTTTCCATTATTATTTATATAAGCTGAAAGTCAATTAAGTCAAAGCACACATATATTCTGTGCCATTTAGGCAACATGTTTCTTTCCAAACATTCACTCAGTGTATTTTGATGATATTAAAAAGTATCAAAAAATCCAAAAAAAAATGTAAAAAAATTATGGACTTATTTCAAAGGCATTATAGATGAGGTTACAAAAAACATCTCGTTTGCATAAGTTAGCTTAGTGTGACATTTGTTATGCTTACTCTTAAGTGCTGCAGAGCAGGGTGTCAGCTTTATGTCAGATATGTAAACGTCAGTGCCCCTTTGCTGAGGAAGAAGTTTTGCGGCAAAGAAAATAGTTTGAGCACCACCAGCAACAGACATGTTATGTTACCATGTCATTGAGATGATATTGACATCCAACACTATATGGGTTTATATGCAACTGATCAGAGGTGTGGCTTGGGCTCTCAAGTGTTTGCTGCAGGATGTTCATCAGCAATATTTTTGTTGGGCTAAATAAGAGAACAAATTCAACATGACATTTAACTGACCTGTATATGAGTGAACACACAGACATGAAATTATCAATACCTATTATATTCTGGAGTGCATTTTTCCCCCAGGATGTTATTTGCACTGGAAGGCCATTTGGTTTTTAGGTCGGTGTTTATAGAGTGTCTGTCATCTTTCTAGTTTATTTTCCAACCTGTCATTGTGTCCTGCATGTGTGTTTAAAAAAATTAATAAATAAAGTGTTGGATGACTCAGCACACTTCACTAATGTAATTTCAAAATGACAAATCCTTACTCAACTCAACTGGGAAAGTACACTTTTACAGTGCAGAAAGGTGTTTCCTCAATAGCCATTATGGGGTAACGTATGTTGTATCTGGAGATAGTGCGTCATGAACTGATAGTAATGTCATTTAAAACGAATGGATATCTGTAATCTGCCTGCTAACAGAGGCTCGAAGGTGTGTGTGTGTGTGCATGCGCACATGTGCATGTTTCTTTGTCTGAGTTTGTGTCCTGCACTTCTTCTGCAGAGTCATCACATGTCTCTCCTATTTAATCTACTGCAGTGTAATACAGAACACCTCTCAATTATTTACAACGGTTGGATTGTGTTTAACTGCGTATTCCATCCAACTATATTTATTCATAAGATTACTTGTTTCATTGTTTTGTATTATTTTTGATTCCATAAATAGAATTTAGAGTATAGTGCATGGGTCTTTCTGTCAGCAGGAGCTAGTGTTTAATGAATATGCAACCTTTCAGTGTGTAAATGCATCTGATATCATGAAGGACAATGTAACGGACTACTTTATGGCAGTAAGGTGACATTGCCTAACTGATGTGGCTGTTAAAAAGGGGAAAAAAGAAGTAGCTACAGAGCACATGGCCAAGAAAGGAAGAGACGAGCAAATGGAGAGCTTTAGTCACCCTCTTAAGTTTCAGGCACTGCAAAGTTTGACTCAATATAACTGGAGAGTGAATGCACAGTATGAGAGTAACTGCCTCAAACTTGTTTGGTCTTGAGCTGGGTGGGACTTAAAAAAGAAAACCTCATTGGATAGTTTGTCTGGCTTATAGCCATTCAGTCCACTGCAGTGGAAAAGTACTGTTGAGAAGTAGGGTGTGATGGAGGAATAGAAAGCTAGAGGAACCTATGAATGGGCAGGACATTGAAGGAGGGGAGGAGGAAGGCGGGATCAGCATCGTGGGTAGGAAATGTTAGACCAGGGTTTGGGACTTCATTCTTTCCCTGACAAATTAAATAAATGAGGCGATGGAGGCATGAAGAGATTAGTAGACCACCTTTAATCCGAATTTATACTCCCTTGATACAAATACTACAACAGCCTTTTGTTTAAAAGGGATAAGCAGGCAATCTGGTACAAAATCACCCAGGTTAATTTTTCAAATTGCTTATTAAATCAAACAATCAAGCTGTCTCTGTCGTTTCTTCAACCATTTCTACCCCAGAAGTCCTATCAGTGCAGGTGCAAGCATGCAGCCATGATGCCCCCCGTCCTGCACCCCCACTGCTTAAACAAGGCTTATGAGAGGAAAATGGGTCGCAGCTTAGAGGGAGTGCAGGGTGTGCTGAATGAGCGGGACTCGTCAGACAAAGAATAGCAAGACTAACAAATAGGGGGGCTGTGGGGGGATGCTGTATTTAAATTTTTTAGTTTGGGTGGTTGGAAAAAAATGGAGGTGAAGTGCCACACCAAAAAGATAAGAAGCGAGAAACAGATGGAGATGAACTTTTGCTTGGCCAGAAAAAAGGCAACGAAGGAGACATGTGCATACTGGTGCAAACTGCAAAATACAGTTGTGAGATATTTGGTACAGACGAAAAAAAAGTTGAATAGCTTACTCTTATGAGGGCAGAGCAGCTCAAGCCCATCTTGATAAATTCAAACCTCCTTTATATTCAAATTAATTCTAATATCATATTGTTTTATTGTAAATTGTACACCGGCCTTGTGTCACATCCCGAAACTTTCTTTGATCTCGTCTTTAATTATGATAATGAAACTGCAGTTGACAAAATCTCTGCAGCTTGAAGATTTATGTTCTCAGCATTCACTTGGCTGGCGCGCCTCAGACTGTGCTGCCCCTGTGAGCCGAGACTTGTCTCTCAGCATTAGTGTGTGTGCTGAATTCCAGATCTTGCTTGATTGGCTTGCAGCCCTATGGTGCAGGTCTGCAAAAGAGCGACTGGGTATGGTGTTTTTTTTGTGTTGTCTGCTCATCTGGACATTAATTCTGCTTTATATCCTTGACCATAGTACTAATATTCGCTTATTTCCAGAACCTACAGTTCAATGCCTTGGAGGCTGTAAATTCAGTATAATATTGATGCGGCACTGGATTTTTTTAAAGCTATGCTGAGCAATGCTTGTCTTAACTGAAATTTTCTTATGATTAGAAAAAAGGAATAAACGTTTTCTTCCTCATGAAATTACAATATAACTGAATCAATAAAATAGAATGAGGGTGACACTTCTATCCTCTGTCAATAATCTGAATGATTTATGTATGCATTGTAATGGTAGTTGAGCTCATATCGAATGACAGAACAGAATTTTCTTTCGTTGAAATTCCATTTACACAGTCTCACGGGTATCTTAGCAACAGTAGTATTTAAAAAGGGGGAGTGTCCGCAGAAACAAACAGTGAGATAGATAATAGACATCTACGCTTGTATTAAAGAGTAAAACCAACATTAACATCTCCTGAATGGAGTAATTCAGCACTTTCTGTGGTGAAAATCAACTAACAAATTTAAACCAAACCTTTTCAAAGGCCAGACAGTAAGTAGTCAAATTGTGTATCTCCACATTTAAAACTCCATTGCAGGACTGTCCTCCCAGCCAGTCTTGCATTTATATGCATTCTCTACTTCCTGACTCTCCTTTGGTGACATTTTTATGGAAACCAGCAGCAGGAAGACAAAATGGCTGCTCTGTGTAGTATCAACATACTACATATTGGCAGTCAAGCAATACAGCATACACTGTACGTAACCCATCTTATTATAGTGCAGTACTAAAAGCATTATAAACCCAGAATATTGCTACTAATTTCTCATGTTTGAGATTGTGTATAAGGATGTGGGAGAAATTAGTTAACCTAATCTGGTTTCACCCGTTAGTCTATTTAAAGTTTACCCATAATGCATTTCATCTGGTTGACAGCCTGTCCTATGTGCTCCCTGCAGAGAAGCGCCTACACTCGCAGACACACGTATCCAGACAACAGATTAGGAGATTACCGTAGTCTAAAATGACACCCAACCAGTTTCAAGGACAGTCTCCCTTTATGTACACACACAAACACTAGTGTCAGAACAGGATAATACAGGTGTTTGGTAAATTCAAACACCTTTATTTGTTCCCTGGGGGGAAATTACAATTGACTTAGTAGTATCCCCCAATCCTAAGATTTTGAAGACCCTTTACAGACAGAAGTGTCCATTTGCAGATCTGGAAGTAAAACACATTTTCAGGTCTTCAAGATTGTAAAAATAAGTTGTGGTACATTGAAGCTATCTTTTTTTCTCGAGTTGCGATGTTCTTTTAGATGAAATCCATAAATCAGCAAGTTACATGTTATGTGAATTGTAAAACTAGCAATGATATTAATACATGCTTAACCTATAGATGAATTAAAGCCAATGAGATGCTGAAGATAGTTGAGGTGAAAGGACATGGAGCAGGAAAGAGAGGAAAGGCAATTGGTAGAATGGCAGAGCGAGTGGGAGGAGATGACAGAGGAGGCATGGATAAGAGAAAATTGGAGAGGGTTGTTTGAAAAGGAGAGGAAAGAACCGGGTGAAGGAGGTCACATTGTTGAATCGAGACCAGGCTTCCTCTCTGCTGTGTCACATTCCTACCTCTCCCTTGGTTTATGCCTCTTCATTGTTTTCATAAACATGTCCATGCATGATATAACACTTCCTCACTCGTACAGCTCATTTTAATTTCACAGTATAGAACCCTTGGTCTTCCACAGGTTGAGCCTATTTGTTCTCCTGTATGCAAAAATCCCACCTCTTTCAGTTAGTTTTGTATTGTTTCAGCTCGACATGTTAAAGTACCAGTAGGATTTTTTTCACCCTCATGTGCCGCTGTGTCGCTCTGCCTGTCCTCGTGTGCTGGGGATTTCGTTAACACTGCTGTTGATCTTTCTGAAGGTCAATGTATCTTTTCATTTTCATTCACATTCATAACTAATCCTGAAAGTTAACCTAAATGATTGATGCCTACTGTTTGCCTTTATCCGACCACTTGAATGCAGTTGTTAGTTGTTGGCAAGCAATCTTCAAATGTTTAAACTTAATGATAAAGTCTTATAATGAGGTAATTTCAGCATCTATCAATAATTTAATTTTTTTTTTCCTCATATTTCCATTAGGTAACTCATCCCCCCGAGGAAGAAGCAGCCATGTCAGACCTCTGTGTTGGAATCAATGGGTGAGTTTTAAGGTTTACAAGCCAAACCTGTGGTTATGTGAAAGTCTGAATAGACCAGTATGAAAGTTTCATGTGAGGAGATGGTTTTTCCTCAGAAGGAAGATTTCATTTTTTTGTCGTTTTTTTTTAATTATTTTTATTAAGTATATTTTTAATCCTTCTCAATCTACAGTTTTGGTCGTATTGGCCGCCTGGTGTTGAGGGCCTGCCTTCAGAAAGGCATCAAAGTTGTGGCCATCAATGACCCCTTCATTGACCTGCAGTACATGGTGAGCAAATACTTACAAAGTTATCTCAATTTAATTCCATTCCAGAGCATCCCTGTTACTCATGTGCAATATGTTGTCAGTGAAAACAGATTTCCAAACATGGATTCTACTGAAACAAATATTAAGACCCAATTGAATGAGATTTTATTGAATTGTAATGCTATTCTCAGAAACATCTGAACCTTTTTTGCATCAATGCACTCCTTTCTTAATTCCGTTACCGTTCTTTTTCTGCTTTTAAGGTCTACATGTTCAAGTATGACTCAACCCACGGCCGTTACAATGGAGAAGTCACCCACGATGGTAACAGTCTCACCGTGGATGGCAACACCATCTCTGTTTTCCAGTGGTGAGTGATGATGATGATGATGATGAATACTGACAGCTAGCTCAGCAGAGCTTGACAACTCCATTAATACATCATGAAGGGCTTACTTCCAATAAACCGCAATAAACATTCATATATGCAGCTGTCCAATATTCCAATTGGAATCCTTCATACATTTATATTTCATTGTAAGATAAGGCATTTCATTCCAGTTCCTCCTGCTGATCTTTAAAATCCTTCGTGAAGTCCTCTCAGATGGAATGAGGCAGTCTGTTGCCTCAGGCCCTGTGAAATACCTTTGGCACCCACTGTTGTTTTAATCCATTGAGGGCTGGCATCAGCATTTTGCAGAGGGCAGTACAAACAAAAGATTTATTCAGGAGAAGTCCATATTAAGTACTTCATCTTTGAGCAGTGAACATTGCAAAGTTTCCCTTCTTACATAGCCAGGTTTATCACGCAATTATTCATTTATTGATTTATTAGGATCACATCACTCCAAACATTAAGATGTGATATGCACTACTCAAAAATAGTTAGTTTCTAGTGCTCCTGTATATTTGTTATCTTTGGATATTTCTTTTTGTTACTGTACTATGAAAACCATCTGTATATGTCCTGATGGTGTTTCTTTTCTGACTGCAGCATGAAGCCAGCTGAGATCCCCTGGGGCAGTGCTGGTGCCAAGTATGTTGTCGAGTCCACTGGAGTTTTCCTCAGTGTTGAGAAGGCCTCTGTATGTACACACACATACTGTGATATATTGACAGCACAATATTGATTGTCAATTGTCAAATATTGTTTGTTTTCTTGTTCTCCCTCTCCTTTTTTTCCCTCATCTCTCTCATCTGGTCAATCAGTCTCACATCCAGGGTGGAGCTCAGCGTGTGGTAGTGTCAGCACCCTCACCCGATGCCCCCATGTTCGTCATGGGAGTTAATGAGGACAAATACGATCCTTCTTCCATGACCATCGTCAGGTAACATGACAATAACCGATGCATTCATATCAAAGATCTGCGTTCTGTCACATACCCTAGGTTGAGATTTTCAGTAAGTAACCAAATCTACCTCTATACAGCAATGCCTCCTGCACCACCAACTGCCTGGCCCCCCTGGCCAAAGTCATCCATGATAACTTTGGAATCGAGGAGGCACTCATGGTATGTTCCCGTAAATGCAAGTTATGTTTTACCATGAAAGATATAAAGAATGTTCTTGGGTGATGTTCTGTGCTGACTATTCAATGTGATTATTTTTCATAGACCACAGTCCATGCATACACAGCCACTCAGAAGACAGTCGATGGTCCCAGCGCCAAGGCCTGGCGTGATGGCCGTGGTGCCCACCAGAACATCATTCCCGCCTCAACTGGTGCCGCCAAGGCAGTGGGAAAAGTCATCCCTGAACTCAATGGGTAAGACCATACATCACAAACTTTTATCCATAACCCAACATTAAAATCAAGACCAGGTGGTTAGTTGTAAAGGACGGAGGAACTGTTAATATACATTGTGATTCTCACTGTCTGTCACCAGCAAGCTGACTGGCATGGCATTCCGAGTGCCTGTGGCTGATGTTTCAGTGGTGGATCTGACATGTCGCCTGTCCAAGTCTGCATCTTACGCTGAAATTAAGGAAGCTGTCAAGAAGGCCGCACACGGGCCCTTGAAGGGCGTGCTGGGTTACACCGAGGACCAGGTATCCTAAACACACGGCTACATCATTATAGTTATATCCCAGTCCAGTAATAAAGGGGGATTTTCATTTGTTTTGGACCACTTTCTTTGTGATATTAGGGGATAATATCATTAAATTATTTCTATTGATTGGAAATATCAAAAGGAGGCCAAATATTATGTATAACATTGGCTTTTATGATCCCCAGGTGGTGTCTTCTGACTTTATCGGTGACACCCACTCCTCCATTTTTGATGCCGGGGCTGGCATTTCCCTCAATGACAACTTTGTGAAGCTCATTTCCTGGTACGTTTTCAGTGTTGCCCATCTGTTCTACTGATCAAACAAGACAGTGGTGAAAGGAGTCTTAACGATTACTTTATCTTTTCCCAGGTATGATAATGAGTGTGGCTACAGCCACCGTGTCGTCGACCTGCTGAAGTACATGCACAGCAAGGAGTAGGAACATCCTGTACAGAATGAAGTCAGGAAAGGGACCACTCCAACCATCCTCTCACTCCTTCTCTCTTTTACACACAGGGTGACCCTATTGCCCTGTTTAGCATCACAGCCCTTAACTCTACTACTGTTTAAGTAGGAAGCAGCAACAATGTGTTTTGAGTGTTCTGAGTTTATCTGTTCTTTCCTTAATTAAAGAGAAGATTGATTGGTGACAGTATTAGTGTCTGTGTGCCCCCACCCTCTCCACCTCCCACTGCCACGTTAGTCTTGTCCTTATGGCTCAGTACAGTACTATGGTAACTGCTGTATCCATTTCCATGTTGGTGTGTTTGAAAGGCTTGTTCACCAATGGAAGGCTGATGCAGAGGCAAAGCAAAGGTGACTCCGCTTAAGAGTAAAGACAGAAATAAAACTTGAAAAACCTCAAGCTGCCCAGTTCTTCTGTTTCATCTGTCAGTCCATGATACACGACATTAATTTAGACTGCATTACAACACACGCTGACTCAGAGTGTTTAATTTCTGTCATTGTTAAAAATATATTCCCTCATTTTAAGCTCCTGCTATTATTTCATTGGAAGTCTAAAAATATATTAAACCTATCCATGATTAAGATATTTCCCATTAATAAATGTTTCTATGCAATGAACAAATTTTAAACCAACCAAATAAATGCTGAACTCCAAGACTTGAGGATGATCCCTATAAGCCGAACATAACAGGAAAACTGCGCTACTGCTTCAGTCTTTTTTTTTAATTTACATTTTTGTAAGGTCCAACATAACAAATGCGTGTCTTATGATCAAACATAAACTTGGAGAAACCACTTGAACTAAGATGATATAATGTTCCTCGGCTTATTGCAACTAGATATTGGTTAAAAGTACCAAATAACCAAAACAAATGTTTTATTTTTAAGGTACTGCATTTCGGAGATGAATGTCGTATGTCGTATGAATGTCGCATGAATTCAATTCATATGAATTCATTCAATATTTCTCCTATACCAATATCCACTTGGTTTATTATTTCTATTTTACACTTTACATCAATACCCTCAGTCAGACTTTGTAGGGCCATATTGATCTTTTGAGTCCTGCGTAGCAACAATGTCCCCTGAAATAACAATCTGTGCAGACTGTTGGAAGGACACCACATGTGACACTGTGGCTCCTGAGAACAATGAAGGCCTCTCTGTGGACTCAGGGAGAAACAGAGAATTCCGTGACACCACATGGTGATTTTTGATACTGCATTTTGACTCCATAAGAAAGCAGAGGCTATCTCCCAAGATAAATTACTCATATAAATCATATTAGTAGGAATGCAATCAAAGTAGTGTGCTCGTTTTGTAAAGAGTAGTTTGCCCACTTATCAAATATTGATTAAACCATAATTTAAAATGTCAGTTCTGTTACAGATGGTCTGCTATTTCTTCTTTGCACAGTCCATCTTGTGCTCAACACAACTAAGCAGTAACCAAGATCATTTTCAGTCCAGTTTCTGAAATCGCAGCCTATCAAAGTGCTTTCATTAATCTTCTGCCTCCAGTAATGATAATATCTTCCTGTTAATTTCTTTGTATTTTGTTTTGTTTTTTTCAGTCTGCCCACTCTACCGCCTACATTTTTCCTACAAATAGTGTAGCAATATTCTTATCTGTTAAAGGAGTATAGCATCGTCATTTAATTTTCACAAGCAATGAATGAAATATCACATTTATAACTCTTGAGTGTATTAAATTTAGAGAACTAATGTCATTTAACCTGATATGCACTGAGTGTGCGTTTGCCATGACCCCTACCCTGTAATGATAGTGTGCAACACATTGTGTGAGGATTTTCCAGGGAATGATAATAGCATTACATTTTTAACAACAAAATAACCCCCAGTTTTGCCTCTACTGAAGTGTTTTCGTGGAGGTGATGTGGCTCAAAATTGCACGTGGGCAGCTGTTGCAGAGTCAGCTGCAGCTGAGGCTTGGGTGATTGCATTGATGCTGGTGATTCAATACATTGAAGCTGAATTGCATCTTCATTGTGGATGCAGTAAATGGTTTGCAACTGAACAAGAAAAACAAAGTAGCTAGTGTTAGACTAGAAGTGAATGGTGCAACAGGCGTGCTCTTCATACCCTGTTGTTCACGCTTGGATGTTTTCGTGGTGGCCCTCAGGTACAAGCATGGATGAGCCCAAAACTAGAGTATCAAGTTACGTTGTTTCCAGCTCAAGAATGCTGACGGCAATTTGTTGTGTAGATAGACAGGTATATGCCTTGCAGGCCTGGGGTCAGTGCTATCTCAGGAGGTTGCTGACTTGACTTTTAAACCACTTGATATAGCATACCTAACTACACCTCTATGAAGCTAAAAGCTTTAGCTTTTAAGTGTGCTGTCTTAAAAGTGTTTGTTTTATTATAAGAGAACAATGAGCAATGTAATTCGATGTATCTGAATATTGAGTAAGGCGCCATAAAAATAAAATGTATTTTTATTATAAGAAGGTCACCCCATCACCACACTCGGGAATGGGGAAACGATGAAAGGTTCCTACCTTGGATGTCGTCGGAGGAATTTTGACGTAGAACCAACGACATTTCCGGTTGTCATCAACGAGAAATATTAAGGTCTGTCGGTTTATTTAGCGACGTTCGCCGTAAGTACTGTTATTTGCTCTGTTAGATTGTTTAAATGTACCAATTGAAATATGTTTCTGGTCAATCACGACGCAGACAAACTGCAGTAAAGACGTTTCAATGAGCCTGGTCAAGCAGCGCTTATGCCGGTAACGTTATCCATCGTGTGTGCTAGCTACTTTTGTCATTAATGAAGTACACACAGCTACACGGCATTAAATTTAAAATAAAGACTTACCTAACATTCTTCAAGCTGTGACAGTCGTGAAAATAACTGCTAATGATTTCAGTGAATCTGCTGGTCTCAACTTGATGAAACGCAAT
This sequence comes from Fistularia commersonii, assembly GCF_037954325.1. NCBI lineage: Eukaryota > Metazoa > Chordata > Actinopteri > Syngnathiformes > Fistulariidae > Fistularia > Fistularia commersonii. The sequence continues at coordinate 3,908,059 of NC_141294.1, read as the reverse complement.
GTGGAAATAATGCCATATATTTGAAATTAGTACCTGGACGGACAAACTGTCCCCGAAGGTCTAACCCAACACATAATTAGGACTGAACATAAATATCCTGAAAATGTCTGTTTTTGGGGATCGACCGTCTGTCTTCTTCAAAATTCTTCTAGACTGCCACCGGACAGCATGACACTGTTTCACTTTGGAAACTGCTTCGCTTTGGCATATTTCCCCTACTTTATAACGTACAAGTGCAGCGGGCTGTAAGTACCTCTTTCATCAGAGTTTGGGCAAAGAAATCCGTATCACTTTGCACATACTACTTTACTGTTAATGAATTTACTTGTTCAACCCCTTTTGAATTGTAGTCTGTAGGAAAATTATGAGAAGTATTGCATGTTTCTCTGCTGAAGGAACAGTTGGTTATAGCGACACCAAAAAGTCTCTTTAATAATCAGATTAGTCATGTCCAAGCTTTGAGAGTAGACTGCACAATCCTCTTAGAACTGTGCAATATGCTTGTGCCTTTACTTTTGTTTTACCATATAATGTCAACTATTTTCCACAATTTTATCATTTAGAATTTATCTCGCAGAATTCTCCTTAGAATGCACTCCCTCATAGCGCCTCTCCTTGAATTCCGATCTTAGTTGGGCATGTTATCTTGTTTGTGTGTTCAATGTTTAGGTCAGAATACAATGCATTCTGGAGATGTGTTCAGGCTGGGGCTACCTATCTGTTTGTCCAGCTCTGTAAGGTGAGACTTTTCTTCTTCTAATTTTGTATTTTTGAGGCTTAAGTGTCTGGAACAAAGTAATTACAATTAGTTGATGAGATTAGAAAAAAGAATCAATTAAACAAACAAACAAACAAGCAAGCCCATGTTGCCTTGTTGGTTTGGAGCGAGTAATCTGTAAGTCTTATGATTTTTCTTTCAGATGCTGTTCCTAGCTACATTTTTCCCCACCTGGGAAGGTGGAGCTGGTGTTTATGACTTTGTAGGGGTAAGTATTGGACCTGGAATTTTGCGCCACTGTTATGTTTTGCATGTGGACATGTTATTTTCCTCCCCAATAAGTTTGATTTTCATGATGCTATGATGATACTTGACAAAGATATGATTTCAAAGAAGACATTCTGGAAAGTCTAACCTTTGGTAGTTGCAATAAGTATGTAAGTAACTGTGGGGAAAATTGAACCATAAATTCTCTGAGGAGCCTTTTGGTCCCACTGAATGTCCCATTAGAAGAACGTAGGGGACAGTGAGGTGAGGGAGGTAGAACAATCGTCTTTGGTGCCGTCATTGGTGGACAGCAGCCTACTGCTCACGGTTCATCCATGATGGGTTAATTAGAGAGAAAAAAATAATAATAAATTAATAAATAAAGATAAAGGATAAGTTATTATTACAATAGCTATTATTGTTGGTTCAGCTATTTTCAAAAAAATCCCAACTTTAGGTGCCAAAATAGTTATGTCTATGTTTTTACTTTGCTCTCTGTGAAGAAATGCCAGAAAAGAAGATATAGTTGTGTTCGTATTTTTCTTACAATCTATATGGGTTCCAATCAGGAATTCATGAAAGCAACGGTAGACCTGGCAGATCTGTTGGGCCTCCATCTTGTGATGTCTCGCAATGCTGGTAAAGGAGAGTACAAGATCATGGTGGCTGCCATGGGCTGGGCAACAGCAGAACTGGTCATGTCCAGGTATACAATCTGCCGTTATGGATTTGAACTAGTTTCATAGGGAAAATACCATTATTTTTTAGCTAGATTTTTTTTTTTTGTTCTGTCAATATCTGTGTCAATGCTAGTCAACATTGAATCAAGCCTGTTGTTCTGTTTTGGTTCCTCAGGTGTCTTCCTCTGTGGGTAGGAGCCCGAGGAATCGAATTTGATTGGAAATACATCCAGATGAGTTTTGACTCTAACATTAGTTTGGTTAGTGTCTCTTCTTTTCTTTCTTTAACATTTAAAAACCTCGCTATCGCGCCTACTTCCAGTTAATTCACCAACATAACTACCAGCAGTGTATTGAAAAGATAATTTTTTCTCACCTCTCATGACATGAGAGTGTTTGTTTAATACCTTATCTGTACCTTTAAATTCTCTTTGAACAGATAACGTTAATGTTTGCATTCTATGACAACTATGTAAAATAAAAATAGAAACAAAGACGCCATCAAATAATCCTCTGGTTTTTATAGGTCCATTACATTGCCATGGCAGCAGTGGTGTGGATGTTCACGCGATATGACCTTCCGAAGAGCTTCAGACTGCCTGTTACTGTGTTGCTGGCTCTCTGCGTTTACAAGGCCTTCTTAATGGAGTAAGAACACAATTAAGACATACATGCAGCTTATGATGCCTATACATATAGTCCTTACATTACTGGTGAAATTGAGGAATTTTAATAGGGATACATTATCAAAAATGAATTAATTGCATGTCTGTAGAGGTTCTCAGTCATCAAGGTCAAGGTCTCTGCAACTGGACTTGAATTTCTTCACTTGAAGATGCTTCACACCTCGTTCGAGAGGCTTCCTCAGTTCTAATGACCCATGGGGAGTTTCCAAATATAACTACCAGGTTTTTTGGATGGGTCTAGAGTATGGTGGCTTGTTATGTAAGAGTTGATCTCCAGAAACTAGGTGATGGAACAAAAGAGCATTATAGTGGGATTACCTGGATTGGGAAGTCAAACCTAAACAAACGAGTGAAACCTGTTGGATCACCTGTCCTGAAGTGGTGGCTGTCCGTTGTTGGGCCATCTGTTTGTCCTCGGGGTGCACCAGTTTGTTTTGGGGCTTGAAGTGTACCGGTATATCGTGTTTGTTGAACCCTTTGGAGTTTCTCCACAACACCAGCAACATACGGTATGACAATGTTTTTTTGTTGTTTTTCTCTTCCTGTTCTGTGTTCCTGGTGGTTTCTGATTTGGAGAAAGGCCCAATTCGGGTAGTTGCTCTTTTTTTTCCAACGAATTACACCTCCATTAGCATAGCAACCCCCCTTGAACTTTGTTTCTGCAGATCAACTCTGCCACTTACATTACTAGCCACTAGAATCTAGGCTTGCCCAAAAACCTGGCAGTTATATTCAGAAACTCCCCATAGGTCATTAGAATTGAAGAAGCCTCTCTGTTAATAATAATAATAATAATGAATAATACTATTATATTGTAAATTATTATTAATTATTATCATAGGTCCTTGGAATTGAAGAAGCCTCTCGGATGAGGGGTGAAACGTCTTCAAGTTTCAGTCATATGATTCCAAACCTGCTGAAACCTCAAATGTCTTCCTCACCTAGTAGTGCTCCATCAACAAAGAGAATTTGGACAACATAATAAATAAATATAAATAAATTTTATGCTTATCACTTATTCAATCACAATTTTCAGTGCGAGTGAGCATTCACGTTGTTAGGCCTCTGGTGATATTTTGACACCCAAGTGCTTCCCATAATTAACACAGGATGGCAGCACAGCAGCATATTTGGGACTTTAACGCTCAATCTGTGCCAGATCCTGATTTCTACTGCTCTCCACAGGAGAAACTGAATGTCACATCTTTTGTTCATTTTATTTTTTATTCTGATCATAGCTGGCTGAGACTTTTGCATTCTTAGCATGAAAGAGATTTTGATGCAAGCATTTATAAAGGCAGCCAGCCGATTGTTTTGTTAAAGGACTGATAGTAATTATCATCAAATGAAACACAATAAGAAAATGCCTAGATATTTTGCTGTCTGTGTTGTCCTGCAATGACGAAATGTTAAAAGTGTATGACTTTATCCCATGTTTTCATCTTCACCTCCAGGTTGTTTGTCCACGTCTTCCTGTTGGGCAGCTGGACGGTGTTGTTGGTGAAAGCAGTGCTAACCGGTGCCATCTCCCTCTGCTCCCTTTTTCTCTTCATAACTTTGGTCCACAGCAATTGAGTCCTACTTTGTTTTGCCAGCCTGTTGTGAGGGATTATCACAGGTCAGAACCTGTCCAGGTTAACTACATCTTGTTTCACCACTCAGTCCAGAGGAGTATTGAGACTCTCAACTTTGGAATGGTCTGGTGCTGTTATGTAAACCACTTCTGTTCAGACCATGGTGCAGGTAGCTATCAGACAACATCTGTACCATGATATCCCTCAAAACCTTTAGGTTTGTGAATGTTGAATTTTATATTGTAGTAACTACAGTTTGATCATGTCTTTATGAATAATTACTTCAAAAACATTTTTTTCACATGCTGTCAAATGTGCAAATGATAAGTATTGAAAAAAACAATTTCATGTTTTTTTGGATTGCTCAGTGTGTGGTTTATTTATTCACAAGTAAATACTTTCAGGCGCTTCATCATGATTATTTTGTGCATGTAATTCATTTAGTAGTCAAAACAAGATTAAACTGGATGAAAATTTTCTGAAGATAGAACTACTCTGACCACCTGATTAGCATATTAAACATTTTAATTTATTCATGATTTTCTACAAAAAGCTCCATACTAGTTCGTAGAATAATTTTAACCAAATCACAGATTTTAGTGTTTATTATAAGTATCAAGTATGTGTTTTCTCATTCATTTTAACAAGTGTTTTGTTTTCTAACACTAACTGCTTGACTTGGATCTACATATATTCAAAGGATCAGGATATGTAGAATTAATGCCTTTCAGTTTAGTGTGTCATTTGATTCCATTAACAATAGGGTTACTTTTTATTGTTTGTTCAGTCATATTTCAAACTTTCATACTTTAGAATATCTAAACAGTGGCTAATAAGATGGTTAAAAATGTTTGCCATGCAAGTTTATCCCTTCTTAAATGATCTGTGTTTCTCGCTTACCCTTTCTCGGCTGGCTTCTTGGGAGCAGAAAAAAAAGGTCTCATTTTTGAAATGCCACTGTGAGCTCTGCTCCCACACGTACACAGGCACTGCTTTCAGAGTCTCCACGCTGTGTTTTGTGTGTGTTAGAGTGACCTGATTTGTGTAAGCAAGACATAGTGGATTCCAATGACAATTAAGCGCATGTGACCATGAAAGTGTGTTATGCTACTCTGCTACCACAGACTCAAATTACCTGTACCTACCAACAGGAATAAGCCTTTCCCCAAGTTTTGTATTCTATGTGAAAAGCACTGGGTGAAACATGCCTTATTTAGGTAATGTGTAAATCAACAATCTATTAAATTCCACACTCATATCAGTTGCAGCTCTCAGTCAGAGCAGTTTTGTTTTAGAAGTGCTGTAGATATACTTTTTTCCTCAGTCTTTCATCTCTTAACTGTCGCATTTGCTGTCACCATAATAAGATATGCAAATCAAGCTCCAAACAGCTCCTTTTTCTATTCTCTGGTATTCTGACATCTAACAGATCAGAACTTTTTAGTTCTGAGTGACAAAAAAAGGCAATAGTCCGTCTACCTCTTTAAGCCCAATCCTTGGCGAACAGCTATACAACTTTGGACAGATTGCTAGCAAGACTTGTCCTGACAGGAAAACACATATTTGACTAACAATTTGTTGTGCAACACTCAAATATATAGAGCCAGGTAATAGATAATATGTGAAAAAATGTGTTTTTTTTAGACAACAAACAAGTTTATTCTTGTTGAAACCAATTGACTGTTTTCTTCGTTCTCTAACCAAGTGTTAAAACAAAGCTTCTCTCTTTGTTAAAATTGCATCAGTCTCCCATGTTTATGTCTTTTTCTCCTCCTCCTCAGATCAACTGAGATTACCAATTTAACCCTGGGCATTTGAGCAAATGTGAATTAAAAAAACAACACCCAAAACATAAATTGCTGCTGATTTACTGGTGGAAGAAAAGTGGTTCAGCCCATCCAGCTAATGTTGAATAATTAGGAGCACAGGGTCAATAACATGTGAAACAGCTTGACTACCACAGAACTTTAGTTACTGGGCTGCCATTATGTCCTCGAAAAAATACATTCAGTATCATGGTCTGCTTCTACCTCAAAACGCTCACTGCACAGAGAGCTTGGAGTATGCTCTTAATTTCTCCCTGCAGGATACCGATGTGTTTGCTGTGACCTACCCAAAGTCAGGTAACATATATTCATTTGCATTGTTGTCTTTCAGTAGAGCTATCATTTGGAGGAAGTTCTAGGTTTTCTGGACTTTCTTTATGGAAAGACCTATTAGTAGTGTTGTATAATGCATTGTAGTGGTATAAATGACAACGTTTTGACAAATATAATTTGCAACCGTTTCTCAAATGCAGTTTGTGAATATAAAAAGAATGCCAATTTATATTTGTATACATATTACTGTATGGCATAGAAATTGTGCTATACATCATAAACAAATACCCACAAAAAAAGATTCAAAATTGTGTACATGACCAATTGAAGAGTCTCTTCTATGCAAACATCACAAAACACCTCATAAATGTTACGGTATTGGTCAGGTTATAACATTTATGGGGTTTTTATGATCATGTTGGGGGATCTGACTATTTAAAAAGCTTCAATAATACATTTTAGGGGTCCCTTTTATTTCTGGTGAATGACATGTTTGGACCAAAATTATTGAAATTCACTGTTGAGCGCTAGGTTGATGGCCTGGAGTCACAAAAGTCTTGCTATCCTGCATGGCAACTGGCCATGTTTTGTTCCAGTATGAAAAGGGCTATGTGTTTGTTTTTAACTGACTGGATCTGATTGCTATCATTGGTATTTGACGGTTGAAAACTTGAATACTTGTTTGTTACGGTGTGTAGTGCAAAATATCCAGTTCTCTATGATACAGCCAAGAGTGTATAAATGTTGCAAGGAACTTTTTGGCAGGCTAAAATGCAAAATGTATATCTTGAATTAAGTTTTAAATGAAAAGTGGAAGCATCTCTTCAGTACCTGGGGTTGTACAGTTTCATATATATAGTCTTCATGCAACATCTCATTTTATATGGCAGATACTGAATAATCTAAACTTATTGCAGTTTATGGAACAACCACAGATTTCAAGTAGGTTCTGTGAAGTCACTCAATGCCATATCCTTCCTCTACAACCAGGCATGAGACGTTTCTGAACGAATCTCCAGTGTTTTAGAAATATTGCAACTGTTCATTATCCATTGGTATGATGGTTGAATATATTCATTTTTACCAAAACCTTTGGTAACTATTTACATACACTGTGAATCTGCATGGATGAGACATGGACTGTTTTTTTTTTAAATCTAAATTTTGTGTACATGTGTCATTAAAGTTACTGCTAACATCGGTCTCATTTCAGAAGTTCAACGTAATCACACATCTCTTATGCTTTTATTTTTTCTTTATTTTCAAAACTGATTTACTTGGGAGATACCCACGCTCGATGAGGCTTCGCCACTTCCGCTATGTGAAACGCATGCGCAGTGCGCTCCCTGCTCCTCCGCAGACTTCTGCATTCGTCCGCGGCTGCAGCTTCGCTTCGGAAACTCAGCTGCGGCGACGCCTGTCGCGACTCCCATCACAACTTTTACCGCTCGCAAAAGCATTTCTATGGCTTCCGATGCCACCTGTTTCCTGTATGAGGGACTTTTTGTTCCGAGAGAAACTCACTCGCTTGAGAGTTTGACATTTGCTAAGGAATTCGTGTTTAAAGATTCGGACGTCGTGGCCGTAACTTACCCAAAGTCAGGTCAGTGTTTGTCAGAAGTTATGCAGCCTTTTTTGCGATGTTCTCTGGAAGATATCTGAGAAGAGAAAGGGGGAAAAAAATTAAAAAGTCTCTGGCCAAATTTCTAAAAATCTGCTTGTTTTGACATATACTGTCTGTGACAGTGCATGTGTTCGATAAAAAAAAGAAAAAATCAGATTGAGAAAATGTGAAATACAAGTCTGAATGCGTAGAGCATCCACAGGTTGCAAAACAGATTGCCCCTCAGGGGAATAATAAAGTTTACAAAGTATTAGTAGTATAGTAGATTGCAATCAAAATGTAATAATTCACTTAGATGCAGTGGGTGTAAAAAAATTGAAAAGCTTCGTATCATGATACTTTAGTATTTATTACATTACATTACATTACATTGCATTTGGCAGACGCTTTTATCCAAAGCGACTTACAATAGAGGACATAGGGACTGCAAATATACTTGCAAATACACGATGCATTGATGCATTTATTGATCCATTGCTGCAGCAGTGGACCACAACAGCTGTCAAATGAAAATTAAATATACAGCTGAAATACCAAGAGAATTACAATTTAAATGACTATTTAAATTTCAAGGTCCAGATGAACGTGAATGATCGTGATTGCCCTTTAGATGGCGCAGCTGGTATATTTATTTTAACTAGCGCACATTCACTACCAATCTTATTTTAGGATCACATGACGAAACAAGTTGATAAAATGAAATATGTTTTTTATTTGTTTGTTTGTTTATTCATTTATTTATTTGTGTTCATGAGCCAAAATTGTGTTTGATTTGACTGTGGTATCATAACAGTGCTAAATCAATGAGTTAACATTAAGGCCACCTGACTTGTTTTTTTGTTGATCTCCAGGGCAAGGTTCAGAATCTCGCAGAGAAACAATATCGGGAGCAGAGAGCATCAAACTATATAAAATACACACTGAGAGCTGTCTCAGCACAATGTGTGCTGGGTCACATTTGGCAGTTATATCATTTCCAGAATTTCTCACTTGGAATGACAGAATTGAGCATTTTTTCTATAGCGCGCATAAGGAATGCAACTTGAACCGGCCATTCAATCGATGGAGATATCTTTGCTTAAATTTGTTTGATAAGTGGCCGAATAGGTCACAAGAGGCAGCTGTCCTTCAGTTTGTTTAATCGAGTTTATTTAGCAGAGAATGGAATAAATAAATAAATTCTAGTTTCAGTTAAACTGTTGAACATACCAAACTCTTTAAAAGTGTATTGTGTGTTGGGATTTTATCACAGGGATATTAATGCTGATTAGATTAAATATTATATATATATATATACACACACACAACTGCTTGTTTTCATTCAGTTCAGGATCTATTACATTATTTTAATGAGTGATATGTTATTTAGACTTAAGAAAAAATATTATTAAATAATGATTATTTTCATTATCAAAATAGTGAACAAAAACATGGTTTCTGGTAAAAGATATGTTTAAATGAAATGATGATTATTTGTATTATCCAAATAAAAAAATGGTTCATGGTTTTATGGTAACACATTTTGAGAAATTTCTTTCCCCTCCCGAGCTGTAAGCAGATAATTTCCATCCCCTTGTAGTTTTCAATCAAAGTTGTTAAATGGCATGCCATATTTACGTGTGTGTTTGTATTTAACTAACATTACTGTCTTCTTGTCTCCTCTAAAGGTACAATATGGATGCAAGAGATCCTTCCATTGGTGCTGAATGGTGGGGATCTGACACCGATCCAAACCATTCCCAACTGGGACAGGGTTCCCTGGCTGGAGGAGAAGAGATTAAAAGAAGTTGTGGATCAGCTGCCATCTCCACGAGCACTGGTTACACATTTTCCTTACAACTTCATGCCTCCCTCCTTTCTCGCATCCAAAGCGAAGGCAAGTCCCGGGCCCGGCGTATCTCGTTGAAAGAACAGCTGCTTGTTCAGCGTTTTGTTTTGCTTGCATTTTGAGCGACTGGTTACATCTCTGCCTCAGGCGATCTATGTCCTAAGGAACCCCAAGGACGTCCTAGTGTCTTCATACTACTTCCACCAGATGGCAGTTTTCCTTGATGATCCCGGGACCTTCGATGAGTTCATTGATAAATTCTTAGAGGGCAAAGGTCAGACTCACATCCCCCCCATAAAGAGTTAATTCCTAAAGCAACTTCTTCAGTAGCTAATGGAGTTTTTTGATTTTATAATAATACATCAAGCTAGTGGTGAAGATTAACACTTACACCTACATGTTAATGATATGGACGTCTTTTCCACTGCTTTTTTTAAGTTAATTTCTCATGTCCGGCCGAAATGAAATGGTGATTTGACGTTTTCCTCTAGTGTTGTTTGGAAAATGGACCGACCATGTGAAGAGCTGGAGACACGCAGAGCTCGGAGACAGAATAATGTACATCACGTACGAAGAAATGGTTCAGGTAATGGACACCTGCTGCGGTTTCAATTGTGTACTCAAAGTTGGAATACTTTCAGCTAAAATCTCCATTTGTTTTTAGATTGAGCAGTGTTTGGGACAAATATCACCGAACAAATTTAGCTCATTCAGGGCTTTGGCAAGAAACATTCATTTGGGGATATTTACCATGTTTCCCTCTCGCAGGACCTCCCTGCAGCTCTGCAGCGCATTTCTGACTTCCTCGGCAAGGGACTGAGTGAAGACACAATTGAGAAAATAGCGGAGAATTGTTCTTTCAAGGCCATGAAGAATAACACCATGTCCAACTTTAGCCTGGTGCCCAAGGTGTACATGAACTCGGACATGTCTCCATTTCTCAGGAAAGGTAAAGTGTTTTTTTTTTTTTTTACCATCGGCCACTACTTTAGATAAATACGTATTATGTTCGCATTGCTTTTTATCCATCTCTATTATTTTAAAGTGCAATTGAAATATCTGTTTTCTCCAAAAAATCCGATGTTATTACATGAACGTCGCATTGCGTGCTTCAACATTACAATCATAAACGCTGGCTACGTCGTGCTCTCTCCTTTGACCTCTGACTGGATGGAGGAAACCATCCTTAAAGAAAGAGAAGAGGGATCCGTCTCCCGCAACAACAAAATATGTTACGCATGCTGCATTTGCAGGAGCGCAAAATGAGTCTTTAAAGCTTTTACAAGAATATAATACGGGCATCATTGCATGACACAGAATTATTAGCCACCGCCAGGGCCATGAGAGCAGAAGTTTACATGAATAATTTCATATTTAACCTTTCATTTAAAGAAAAAAAAACAATAATCGTTACTAAAAGACAAGGTGGCCGAAAAGGAAAATACAAATGCCTGGATGTTATTTGCATTTTAACACCTGTCACATTGGCAGCTTGGAATAAAAGCTACGAGATGGACAAAACAGTCAAGAAACAGACAGAAAAATACCAAGCTTATTGGATTATTTTTGAGTGTGTGTTTCACATGATTGTCTTTCGTGTTGCCGGTTGTTTCAGGTATTTCCGGAGACTGGAAAAATCATTTCAGTTCGGAGCAACTGGCCCGATTTGTTTCAGTCATCCGTAAAGAGTTCGAGGGTGAGAGCTTCCCACTGCCCTGGAGTTTGGACTGAACAAGAGCTGAAGAAAAGAGCGATAGTGAAAATATAATCACAGCAGAGTAACTTAGCTATATATTTCAATTGTTCTTCTTTTTTTGCCATCCTCCTATTTCACACTCGGATTTAGAATAGCTGCAGACCTACCTTAAGTGGGACGCACATGTTCATTTCATGTGATTAAGCAAGTAAATGCTTCACTCCGCCTGAAAAAAGAAAACCATTAATAATAATAATACATAATACTAATCAAACAAATAATCAAATCTGTGCTTAGTCTGCATCAAGGACATCAGGCTCTCATCATGATCAATTCTAGTGCATTGAATCACAAAAGCCAGGAGTTGTTTTCTAGCGCTGTACAAGCTTTTGTAATATTTTAGCCCGAACTGTAATATTTTCACTCTTTTAAATATGTAAAAGAACAGATTTTTGTAAAACTAACTGCTGAGAATATTTGGTTGACAGCATGTTTTATGTTTGCTTTTTTCCCCCCTCTATTTTATCGGTGCTAAAGTTAGAAAATACAAGACTTTAAATAAAACAATATTTGAAAAGTAATTTTGAACAATTAACGTGTTTATTGCTCACTTGCGTTGAGGTCAATATGGGTTCGAGTGTCGTTTTTCACAGATGATATTTTGACTTTTTAATGCAAAAAAGCATAGTTGTAAGGATTAACATTAACGGTGGCTATTTTTATTTATCCTCCCCAATGAGCCAAAGTGGTTAGGAAACACGGGCAGTGGGAGCATTTGGATTCTGGCTTGAATAAACTGAATCCAGCCATTGTTCGTGTCGTGAAACCTACTTTTCCTGCTGCCATGAAAGGAGGCTGTTCTGCATGTTAAGTGTCCATTGGTGTAACATCTTGTGATTTTTTTTTTTTTTTTTTTTTAAGTAATTTTATTAAGTGATCATTTAATGTTTTATATATACTAGCATTTTTGTTGTGATGTGAATAATAATTGTGGAATTATTACATATGATTATTAATGGCATATGTTCTAAAATTGCTCATCTCTTTTTTTTTTTTCTTTTTTTTTTTGCTGGAGCCTTAGCTGTATATTTTTCATCTTTATTTCATTTTTTTTTTTTTTTTCAAAATCAACAACATTTGATTGGGCCTAGTTTTGTTTTTCTTGCTCAGGAGAAACCGCGAAGAAGCTAAAAGATAGACTGTGAATCAAGCAAGCGAAATTAAAAGCACAACTGACAGTGCTCGTATGGTGCTTCTGTGGATTTTTTTAGAATCAAGCGAAAACCAAAACTCCCTAAAATGTATTTATATATTTGTTGTACATATTTGTCCTTTCTTCACACCTCCTCAAAGTTTCATGAAAACATTTAGGTTTTTCACATATCCAGAAATAACATTTTAACCCCCTTATAATTCTCTTTTTCTTAGTTGTCATGTGTGGTTGTAATTTTTGTTTGTTTTGAACTTAGTGGTGTTTGTTTCAGCTTAATACAAAACACAAACACATCTATGAAACGGGAGGCTTTTTAATGATAAACTGGTTTATCATTCTACTTCAGTTTTATATAGGTTTATTTAAAACATACAACATGTAAAAATTAGCCAGATGGAAATGATTTCCAGTTGACAAACTCCTTTCACAGGCATTGTGCGTCAGGATTAAGCCCTAACTTTTTTATGGAAATAAAAAAGCAATATACCGGTGACAGACATTGATATGTGGTTGTCTGCATGATTGATCAATGTGTCATAATCAATGTGTCAGTTTGCACAAGCAGCCAGTAGAGAACTGGGAGACGACCACTGATGTTAAGCATCTACTGATATATTTGACACGATAAGAGTTACAAAGTGTGTTGTATCACTGCACCTTTTCATATTTCACTCACTACAAATCCAACTCGGGACATCTGTGCCTCCACTGACATGTCAATGGAAGTAATATTTAATGAAAAAACTAAAAAGACATTAATTTAATTTAATCCACAGTGCATTAAACAATTCAGAGTACTTACATCATATTTGATGACCCTCTGACCTTCATCAGTATTTATATCATGAATTTCCTCTGTTCCTATTTGTCTGAAGTCAGTCTCCTGGTAATGAACCACTGTGAATTTTGACCAAAGGCCACAATCCCCTGAGGAAACAGCCAGGATATTCTGACAACTAATCATTTTCTTTTTCAGATTTAGGGAAGGACTGATTATTTTGATAACAGTGAAATTTCTCATCACCAGCCAAATGCTGATCTGTCCAGGAAGACGTTTGCAAACCCACAGATTCTTTGATGCAAATAGAGCATACAGACACACACTTATACAGTTTTTTGTATGCATTAGCGCATCAAAATGCACCCAAATGATATATTACTCTTTTGCTATGTGAGCCAAAATAAAGATAAACAGTCAAAAAATATTGTTGATTTAATCAGTGTATTGAATCAAAAAAAAAAAAAAAAAGGCGCAGAAAGCCCCTGGCTCATCCTTGTCTGGAAAACACACACACACACACTCAGTCACATCTATTCAGACCTGGAAATTGGTTGCAACTTACAAATGTTTTGTCACGCATTGTGACCTTGTGAGTCTTCAGATGTTCTAATTTGACCTTTTTCAATATGTACTGCTCAAAAAACATAAAGGGAACGCTTAAACAACAAAATGTTACTTCAAGTCAGTCACATTTGTGTGAAATCTAACTGTCCACTTAGGAAGCAACACTGATTCATTTTGACTTGTTCTAAGGACATTAAATCAATGTTGAATGTGCCTGTCATGTGTTTTTCCACTTTTATTTTGAGTGTGACTCCAAATCCAGACCTTCGTGGGTTCATACATTTGATTTCCATTGATCATTTTTCTGTGATTTTTGTTGTCGGCACATTCAACTATGTCAAGAACAAAGTATGTCATAAGAATATTTCATTCATTCAGCTCTAGGATGTGTTATTTCAGTGTTCCCTTTATTTTTGTGACCAGTGTATATAAATCTAATTTTGATATGATTTTTATCCTGTTTTTAAATGTAAATATATAACTAATTGACGAAGCGCTGAGATGTAGAGTTCCTTTTAAAGTTGTCTGTGTGTGTGTCTGTGTGTGTGTATGTCCCTCCCATGTTTCCCCTGAGTTCTGACACTACATCAATTACATAGTGGCCTTTTTTGCCCATGGGAGATGTGTGTGTGTGTGTTTGCAGACGATGTGGTGCCTACCCCAGGACACCCACTTCGCCGTCGACTTGAGCCCACTAGCCCTGCCCTGGGCGACCCACAGGATGCTAGCCTGCTTTGATGCTCTATTCTCATCAACCCTCTCCCACACACACACACACATGTGCATGCACGCGCTTACACACATATACACACTCAGAACTACAAGACATCCAGTAACTCCAAAGATTGTCCTGTATTTCTTTTCTGAAGTTTGGTCACATTGAGCAGGACAGGTTCTCCTCAGTATTAAGTAACTTCCTCCGCCCAGAGGCTGCTTGAATTATCAGATGAAGTTCAGTCAAAGCCGGATTAATGGGCTGGTTTTGAGGTCCCTGTGTTTGGAGATTTTGGAATTAAATCTGCAGATATCTGATGTCCTTTGACGTAACTGCTTTGGCATGGATTAAACTGTGTTCCTCTATTTGCTTTCCCATGATGTATGGGAAAAAAAATGCATCGATTTATTTCGGTTCCTATGCGTAATGTTATAAGGGAAGGTATGAAAATCATCATATGTATTTCCAACTTAAAAATCCGGAAAGCAATTTGAGGAAAACACCACCAAGGACCGCATGTCTGTTCTCAGTATATTTTGTTTTATCATTACCTGCAAAAAATACCCATGGTCATTCAACCCAAATCAGGCTTTTGTAGTCGGAATACATATAAACTAGAAAATTCTCGCGTCGTTTTGACGGGAACAGATGAGAATACTTTCATAAACTACAATCAGCCGAGCACATTGTTTCTGTTATTGGTTAAATTGCCTGTGCTTGATGTCCTCATTAGATACGTTCAGGCTACAGCCTGACCTCCCCAGGGTCATATACCCTGCTGCAGACATCAACAGATGCTCTGGTGATAGCTCACAGTGTGATATATGCACATCTCCTTCCGATTTGTATGACATAGTAAGTTCATCATGCGCTCAAATGATGATGACACTTTTCTGCACTCCCACTCTATACAATATATGGAATCGCACAGGTTGTAACAAACTCTACCCCACGTGAATATTCAAATACAATGTCTTGAATGTTTTTAATTGATGTCTTTTAGATCGCCTGAAATTTAAATGTGTTGATACGTGTGCAGTTAAGACATACAGTATCACGTTAAATGCGAGGACGTTTTTGAGTGACGCGCGTTTATACTCCTGCGCACAGGATTTTCCTAGAAACCAGCTGAATTTCTAGTTTAAAATTGCTGGTAGCTGTTTACCATACCTTGATTGTGGACTTCCGCTTTTGCAATGTGGGCATAAAGAACATTTACATTGTGACCGTTTAATACTATCAGTCCCATCGATCCCTCTGCTCTCTTACTCCGGCCTCGTATTTTTCTACATGCTCTACCTCAGTGTTTCCCAACCACTTTGCCGTGGCACATTAGTGTGCCGTGAAAAAATGCCCACTTTCACCTGATTGGTCCGAAAATTATTAATCCAACGCAAATAATGTGTCCTATGTCTATGTGGGCAGCGTGCAGTGACAGGCAGAACAATTAAATGCTCTTCCACTGGATGGCAATGGGTAGTGAATTAACCTGTGTATCAGATTGATTAGTGACGCTTTGCGTGATACATTTTTGAAATAAAAAGTACTTGTATCTGCGTAAACAAACAGGCAGCATTGTTGAAAACTACCAAGACGAGTGAGGAAGCAGTGAAAGCTTGCTACAAAGTTGCTGAACTCTTCTTTAAATCCAAACAGCCACAAACCGTAGCAAAACATTAATACTACCTGCAAAAATCATTGTAGAAGAAATGCTTGGCTCTGGCGTTGATAAAGAAATAGCCAGAGTTCTCTCAAATAATACCATTTCCAAAAATAATACAATTTCCAAACATATTGATGACATGTCTTCAAACATCGGAAAAAAGTGTTCTGGAAAAGTTGCTCATCAGTGGGAAATTTACATTGCAACTTGACGAATCTACAGATATTAGATATATTAGATTTCACACAAAGTAAATTGAGACTACGGTTTCATTCTAATTTGTTAAAAAATGTTTTTGACATATTTAGTTGGTGGTGTGCCGTGTGATTTTTCTAATGTAAAATATGTGCCGTGGCTCAAAAAAGGTTGGGAAACACTGGTCTACCTATGTTTTCTCCAGAGGTGGAGAAAACATTTCATTTCAGGTAGTATTTGAATGAGCATATATTTTCCAAGGACACGAACAAACATGCACACGTACAAGCACGCACACACACACACATGCACACTTTTCAGTCACACCCCACCCTGGGTGTCTGCAGAGTTCCGTGGGGCAATTAGCAATAATAGCAGGAAGCTACTTAGCGTTATCTGCTGCCATGGCGGCCTCCTATGGCACTGACAGACCCTGGACCGGTCACGTAGTGACAGTCTGTCTGTCAGACTGCGAGCCTGGGAGGGGGTGGAGTAACGATGGGAGAGGCCCCGGGGCAAATGGCCCAGGAGGAAATCCATGTTATTTATCTACCTGGGTCCGATAAAGCAAAAAAAAAAAAAAAAAAAAAAAAAAAAGTCCGAAATAGAAGAAAAGAGAAAGAGTGAGGGAGAATGGAAGAAAGAAAAAAAGATATACAGAGTGTGATATGAGTGTGCACTAAATGGGGACATAATGGTGTACACAAGTTTCTGGCAACATTATTTTGGTGAGCATGGGAACTGGAAAATAGAGATTGACTGCTAAACTTTGCATCTCTCTCTGAATAAGTACCATGTCTGTGCGGTTCGTAAATCAGTGTTGAAATAGGGAGTAGTTGTTTGCCGGCGATACATCTCCCGATTGCGGTTATGATGTCCATTGTTTCGGCGGCGTCTCTTCCTGTATACATGACACTGCAAATGTCTTGATGAATTTGCGTAGTTGTAAAGACGGTATAAGGCGTAGTGACTAGCGCCTGGAAGCTGAAGAGGATGTTGCACGGGAGGACCAATAAAGATTAAGCCAAACAAACAACACATATCCCTGAATGGATCTCAGACAAAATGGTCACGTAGGTTCTTCAAGGTCCAGGTCAGATAGTCAGACTTTCAGACACGTGGCGGTTGACGTATTCAGGGTCTGCTGCCATTGTATACGACATTTCTATCAACATCCGGCAAGGTTGTTGACACAGAAAGTCATGTGTCACTCGAGATTATGTTAACAAGCCCTGAA
The DNA here is from genome assembly GCF_037954325.1 of Fistularia commersonii. Classification (NCBI taxonomy): domain Eukaryota; kingdom Metazoa; phylum Chordata; class Actinopteri; order Syngnathiformes; family Fistulariidae; genus Fistularia; species Fistularia commersonii. The sequence continues at coordinate 3,890,519 of NC_141294.1, read as the reverse complement.
TATAGCTGATGTATACCATTTAACTCCTATAGCCAAACACGATCCTGTCCAAGAATTAATTCACAAATGATTTATTACTTCTTTTTAAATTTGGTTTATCTCCCGTACCCAAAAACTACATAATATCGTCTTGTCCCATTGTAAAAAATAGGGACAGTAAATCAACCCAGGGACAAAACAAGACGTGTTTTATTTGTGTTGCCGTATACAACAGAAATAAATTGATTGGTATTTTTGTTCTTCCAAAAAAGGGCCAACTGAATCACAGTGGAGTCAAGAATGGCAAGTGTGTGTGGTGGAATGCCAGAGTACGTAATGAAATAACTTAACATGAAATCTCATTATGTAATCAAAATCACATTACTTTATTCAATCCAGAGAAAAACCTTTTTAGCTTGTCTAAATTTACTTGTTACTTGAAGTTGGTTTTCCAAAAAAAGTGCCTGACGTGACCTGCGTGACCATATACGTGTGAAATCTTCAACTTGGAAACAAACCATCTGTTTCAAGGCTTCCTCAATCAAATTAATTGATTGATGAACTGATAATAACTGGACTTATTAATTTTGTATCGTCATCATTCTTTGATGCTTGCAATGCCGCTGAACCTGTTGCCATTGCAGCCAAGGTTTGAATCTTTGCAGTCACATTGTGTGGGTAAAAGAAACGCAGTTGTTCCAGTCGCTGAAATTTGGCTATTTGCTTCCACTCAACATGTGTTAGATTAGTGAAAAAGTGCTGGAAGTCCTAAAATCTTGTCATGTGTCAAAAGCAAAAAAATAAAAGAATAAATCAAAATCAAAAATAAACAAATAGTTCGATTGACACAAGTTTTAAAATAAATAAATATTTACCAAACCATGCCCATTAAAAGTTTTATTTCTGTGCACTCACCTGTGGCAGCTGATTGTATTTAGATTTATCAGACAGAGTGCCGATGGCGCACTGGGATGATTGTATGGATATTGACGTTTTTTGAATTGTTTCAATAGTCGAGTTGCTTCATTCGAGGTGAAGCTTCGTCATGAGACACTGCCACAATTGCTACACAAAAAAGACATTTTTGTGAAATCACTAAAAAAAAAAAAATCATTCTTGGACTATAAGAAAATACATTGGAGACTGATTTTGTGAACCTGTAAATTACCAAATGCATGGATATTATAAGAGACAGAATGCGATTCCTTGTAGGGCAAGGGGACAAAGCAGGAAGTAGACTTGACCACTGCCATTATGAAGGTGCTGAATGTGGACATAACACTGGACCGTTCCGAAGGAGGGGGTATTCTGTTAGTTTATTAGCTGTTTATGTGACAACAATACTTGTTGTAAACAGAAGCCGGTGTGACCTCAGGTTATTTGTCTTCTCTGTGTATAATTTTAAGATGGATAAATATAGCGAGCAGATGTGCTGCTGTTACTATCACTGTTAACAATAGAAGAACAGGGGAGGGGGCTTGGAAACAATTTGTTTTGTTACATGTCCAGATACCGGCTATTTTGGCAACAAAAACAATGTGACAGGCACGAGCAGTAATCTCAGAGCTGCAAGACAATAATTGGATGATACATAAAATAAAAAAAGGTCTATAAGTGCGTGAGGCGGTATGACTTTTTAAAAAAATCTATGCTGGTATTCACTAAAATATATCAACTATTATATTTAAGCATGTCAATTTGTTGGTTTGTTCAATCCCCTACTATTTATTTCAAGGTTAGCTCAAATAAAAAAAATTAAAAGTGTAAAAAAACAACCAGACATTTTCCTGTGAAGTGAAGCATTTCAATGTTTTGGAAACTCATGCACATTAAACATTTGGCTGCTCTGGAGTAAGCGATTGGAACTTTATATATACAGCCAGGTGAAATTATTGTTAAACTGATATTTTGCATGCCAAACACACACCGGGACATGTGAGACATCATGTGTGTATTACTTGTTTCTTGCACTCTTATACTATCGGGTTATGACATGACACCACTATTGATAGTAATAGGTATATAAATGTGAAATTACTCAATTATTTATTATCATTTATTTAGTTTATCAGTGCAGCAATACTAATTTGTACTTATACATTGAGCTGAAAGTCAAATTAGAGAATAACTGATAGGAACGTTTGAGGCTGAAATTCATCTCACACATTATTATTATTGTTTTTATTATTATTATTATTATTATTATTATTATTATTATTATTATTATCCTCCTCCGTTCTCTTTCAGGCCCCAATCCCAAATTAAACTCTTTAAGTTTGTTCAGTTGTATGCCCAAATAAAATTTTTAACTAAAAGTAACATGATCCTCTATAACACTGAAAAATGTGATTTTGAAAATCTGATAAACGGGTTTCCCCTGGTTTTCTCACTTGTAGATATAAATCATTTCTTCTTGCTGTTTAATGTCCCCACACCTCAAAGATGATTGTCATCTGGGGGAAATGTTCTCGAGATTAATTGTTATTGATTTTACAGAATTATATGTGAAGCCATGTCATTTTCAACTTCATTTCCAGCTCATTGTGAAAGATGACGGCTCTGGTGACTCCAGCATTTCACAGTAACAAGATAAAGTCAGTGAGACAAAAAAAAAATGTCAGAACTTAATACTTAACATAATACTGGCATCATGATGCAATTTAGTTGATACTATCGGCTGCGTCCCCTCATTCAGTTATGTAATCCATTGAGCCAGGCTCATCCAGCACAAAATACTTTAGGGCACGCACGCAAACATGCAAACACACACACACACACACACACACACACACACACACACGCTTATCCAAAGACAATGGTCAGAGGGAGGGTGTGTCTCCTCCAGTCACGAGAGTCTGCCTGTCTCTTTCTTCTCTTCCTGCCGTCTCGTCCTCATGTCTTCTGGACCTTCATTGTTTCTGGTTGTCTGTTTGTCCCTCGATGCTGAGCTTGTGTATAAATACCATGTCATTTATTATGTCCATGAAGAAAAAAATGCACCATGTGTATTTATATCATTATGTAATTTGTGTAGTGTCTGAATATTTCTTATCAGAACTTAAAATAACCACAATCATCAATTGAAAAGATCAACTCAAACTTTCGTTTGTGTTAAAAATGCATGCGTAAAAGGTGAAAAAAAAAACAAAAAGTCAAAATGATAAATTATGTTGATAGAACTTTCCTATTTTCTTTATTTGTTTAATTTAAACGAAAACAGTATGGCGTATTTTGAAATATGACCTAAAGAGTTACCTCTTCCACAACTGCTTTTTATTTAATCTTCATCGATATCGGTTCATTCGTTCCCCTAGATGTCCTGCATCTAGTGCTGCACTGTGGCAGGAGCCTGGCAAGGTTTCATTGGACCAGAGGAAGCGTTCAACCAGGCCTGTGTACCAGCACCACATAAAAAGACATGCAGCTATTAACACCATTATTTGCGCTTATGGATAAATTGCAATCCTCATGTAGCCTGGATTCTGGGAGGGAATGCGAGAACCTGCCGAAAACCCACGCGGTTTGACAGAACATGTCATCCCATCCCAACATTAATTAAAATCAAGAAAATTAAAAGCCAGCAAATCAGGAATTTATATGCATAAAAAGTTTGTCGCCATTGTATTGTGGTTGAGGATTTGCATGAGAGAGCATAGGTATCAGTGTGTTGTGAAAGTTATAAAAAAAGTTATGATAACGATCCACATAGATCCCATTTTCTTCTCTGGATCAGTAAATTTACTCGCTAGCTATCATGAATTATTCAACACTGTGAAGCTTGATATCTTTCGGTTGGTGTTTTTTATTTCGAAAAAGAAATCCTAAAGATGTTATAGATCCTTTGTCTTCAACAAAGCAGCAGATTGATCACTGGTCATGTTTACCATTCAAAAAAACAGATAAAGAATGAGTGTTTTATGTGTTGTGTTCTTGAAAAAACAAATGCCAGTGATGCATTTATTATTAAGCCTAAATAAGCCAAACTTTACTGCTTTCAGCCATTTTATACTTCCTCTAAAGCAAGGGGTCTCAAACTCATTTTCACAGAGAGCCTCATGTAATGATAACAGTATAAATGTAACTAAATGTAATGTAAAATAAATGTAACTGTGTCTGAATTGATTACTTATTCAAATCCAAAATGTTAAATATGGATTTGCATAGATATTAAAAAAAAAAACCAACTAGTTGCTCTGTTCCAAAGCTAGCTTTCACTGCTGCAGTGTTTTTGGACGTGTCGACATCCTGCCGCCATTGTATTTTAGCTTTTAAGGACAATATGTTTTTTTTCTGGAAGGCTAACTTTGGCATTCTTGGCACCGTGTTTTGTGTCAAAATGCTGACGTAAATTGTACTTTTACAACCGACGCTGCCTCATAACACAAAAATATATATTTTTTTGCACAAACGTATCCACCTTCCCATCTTTTTTCCAACATCCTTCCATCTGCATCGCCTTTTCTCTTCCACTTGTTAAAAATCGCATTGTTGTGGATAAGCTGCAATGAATTGTGGTAAATGTTGTTTATGGTTGATGCTCACGTTTGACTTATTCATTTTAAGACAATCAGACCTTTTAAGACGTTCCTGCGGGCCACATAAAATGACATGGCGAGCCACATTTGGACCACGGCCTTGAGTTACTGTTAATCTGTAAGAGGGGTGGGCAAACTACGGCCCGCGGGCCAAATGTGGCCCGTTGGTCTTTTTAATCCGGCCCGCCAAAGATTGATACAGAATTCATACTTGATGTGAGTAATTGAATGATTGGATCAATGAATGTGGGAGCTATAACGGGAGATTGTTTCATTTTTTGGAGCTACTTGAGATTTTTCCTGAGCTAAATGACTCAGATTGTCCTTGTGATTTAGCCTTCACTGTGGACATACTGACACAAATGAATGAGCTGCACGCGAGGCCACAAGGGAAAAACTGGTTTGTGCATGAAATGTATGCAAATGTCGGAGCCTTCAAAAACCAAGTTGGTTTTATTTTTAAAGCAAATATCAGACGAGTCTGATGTGCACTGTTTACAAATGCAATTTTTTTTTTTTATGTATCGTATCTTGTGCTGACCCGGCCCGTCCATCAAATTTAAAAAGTGAAAACGCCCCCTGAGTCCAAAAATTTGCACACCCCAGATCTATAATCATTGTGATGTTCAGTTCATCTCTGCTTAGCTTCTTGCAAGAATGATTCACATAATGTAACATCCCCCTCAATATAGCCGGGAGCTCTGAAGCTGCGCTTTTTCGTTAACTCGACGAAGCGTCACTCAAAAAAATTTCATTCAAAAATCAAGCGAATTCTGCAGCCGAAGAGAATGTGCAGTATGGTGTGTACGCCCGCCCTTGTTAATGGCCCAAGTTAACAGCCCTCATTATGAGCACACTCCACTCTAATGGGCCATAATAACACCTCCTGATAATCAACTCGATAGGTGACCCGCTGGACTGTCTAACGTTTGATTGGTTGGCCGGACGGTAATGTGGACACAGTGATAGGCCATCAATTAGAAAGGGGGCTGCACCGGCTGGCTTCTGGCCACTGGAAGTGATGGGACCCAGAGGAAAGCAGGCTGACAGGCAGGACATCACATAGATGAAAGAGTGCTGACGTAAACGCTCCGTTTTTGTGACGTTTGGGTTGAGCATTTTAGCCCCGACAAGAAATTACGAGCTACTTAGGGAGGAAAGTCCGGGTTTCTGAAAAAAATTGCATACATCTTTTCCGCGGAGACTTTCACAAGAAAGGATTACAGTCTTTTTTTTTTCATCAGCGACGATGAAACAGCCCTTCTCGCGTTTCAGTGGACGTGAATTGATCTTTATTATAAACTCTTGTCAAACATGTGTAGAATTACAGACAGCGATGATCCATTTCTTATCTCGGCTAGCCATGTCAGATGAATCGATTTTATAATGTTCACAATAATATCACATTTTAGAGGCTGGAAACTAGAAAAGAAGGAAACTTAAATTTAAGTGATGTCATGAAGGTTTTTGTAACATTTTAAAATACAAATATGCACATGTACACGCAGACAGACTGATAGGCAGACAGGCAGACAGATGGATAGATACAATTCAATCATCATTGTAATTCTGCTTCATTCCTGAAATAACAGGTAAAAATGGAGTGTTTACTTTTTTTTTTCAAATCCCCACCCCTTTTTTTCCCCCCTCTCATTTCCCCCGTGCTCCTATATAACCTCTGACAGAGACCTCCTCCTGCACATACTGCTGAAAGGGAGCCAGCAACAGGTGTCTTAGAGTTTTATTACATTTCTTTGTATCCATCTTTTTGGATGAGAAAAAAAAATAAAATAAAAATCAATTTACTTAGAGCAAAATTCAACCTTAAGACACCAAAACAGTGGACTGGTAAGTTGACGAGTATGACAAACCATCCATCTATTCGCCTCAGAATGGCTCTGCTGCTGCTGTTCCTGGTGTTGCATGCAGGTAAGATGTGTTTCTGTTTTGTGCTTTTTAGACGTAGTAGTTGAATTGTCATCATAAAATTCTCCTCACAATGTAAGCATGGTTAAAAGTAGGTATTTTTAAAATGGTAAGTATTGCATGTCCTTAGTCATATGTTCTACATCATATCAAGGGCTCTGTAGTTCCTGTATGTATTTTTTTGCAATTACAGTTTAAAAAGCCTTTTTTAAAAGTCTTTTTTAAATCATGCTGATGATCACCAATCTCTCTCATATACGTAGGTGAGCGTGATAATGATTTCATTTTAGTTACCCTTTGAAATGGAATTTTGTTTTGCAGGGATTCACTGAGCTCCATCTATGTAACAGCAATTGCTCTGAAAAGGAGTTGATTTTATGAATGGAACTGAAATCAACAGACTCACCAGATTTTCTCTCTTTTTCCAGATGCTAAAATGGAAATCACTAGCAGTAAGCAAGACATCATGGTGGGAGAAGAGATCTTATTGATGTGCTCAAGTAAGTCATATTCATTTTAATTGATAATTGTGCATCTGCGTGTATTAATACACGCGCCCATCAATACATGGGCTCCTCTGTCGTCTGCAGACGCTACTGGCATATTAAAATAATCAGAAAAGTGGTATGACGGGAGGCAACATCTGATGAATTGTGCAAGATAGACATTTTGAAAGACCCTCATTTCATTGTCTTTAGTGGGATGTTTTTTTTTTTCCTATTGACACCCTTTCACTGTCTGATGTTTCCAGCTGAAGGAGAAGTTGAGTTAACGTGGAAAAAGGATGGTGGGGATGTTAATGTAGGCCATGTGAAAAAAGTAGGCGATTCCTCGTCCCAACTCCTTATCCATAAAGCTACCATGGAAGATGCAGGCAGGTATACCTGCCTGGGTGATTATGAATGTGGACACAAGGATGAAGTTAAGATACAGCTGTATGTTTATGGTAGGTGAGAAATGACACACAAATTCACAAAACTACTTATTACTTATATATCAGCCAGGGAGTGAAACTTTGTTGAATATGCTTTCATATTCATATATGAGCGCTTAATGTAAATGAATGCAATCTTCTTCAGCACAGAAAATGAACTCTGCTATCCCCTCTCCTTTGACAGAGGGCCCATCCTTCAACAGCTCCACCCTTCATTATGAGTTTCTGCAGGGCACGGATGGGATGGTGCCTTGCCAGGTGACCGGCCGGCCTGAAGTGACCGTGCAGTGGCAAAGAAACAAGGAAGAAATCTCTTCAGAGGGTAGGAGCGACACGTCCTTTGCGGGATGTTAACCTAGAAATTATCATTTTGATAACGACTGCCCAGCTCATTCATGCCAAATAGCGCAAAAGGAAAACCAGCCGGGTATTGCACATCACTTGTTCACACTCATGCCCTCCGGGAGGCGCAACAGGTCTCTCACAACCAAATCTGTCTGATTTAAAAACAGCTTTTTTCCAATAGCCATACGGACTCTGAATCAATCAATGTCTTGATGTATCGTGTCTGTTAACCATGATTTTCTGTATGTATTGTTGACGATGGAACTGACACAGGAGAAATGTGAGCATTATGTGCTGTACCGAAAACAAATTCCACCAACGCTGTTGTGTGGCCTTTAATAAATGATTCTGATTCTGATTCTATTTCCCAATAACGTCTGACTGATGTTTTTTTTTCTCTTCGTTTCCCCTCTTTCCATTTATTTCTCTCACTCTCTCTTTGATACTAAAGGGGATCGAGTGCGACAGCTGCCCAACAACACACTCCTCATTGAAAACGTGGAGCGAGGGGATGCTGGGACATACGTGTGCAAGGCTGCAATCAAAGGAAGACCAATATATAAGGAGAAAATGATATCTGTTGTGGTCATTGGTCAGTATCTTTATCCTATATCAGTTTTTTAGATGAGAACACACTGTTACTGATTTTTAATATATTTCCAGAGAGATGAGGAAATTGTTCACGCTCAAAACAGACAACTGCTTTGATGACAAATTGGATCTGTATTTTAAAAAATCTATATTTCCTTCCTGCAGCTCCTCCAGTGGTGAATCTGAAAAAGAATGTGGAGAAAGCACCGGTCAGATCGGATACCAACGTTTCCCTGCTGTGTTTGGTGGACGGTCTTCCAAAACCCACGATCATATGGAACATGTGAGAAATGATTTTGCAGCTGTTTTCGCCAACATACTTCCAGTTTCCACATATTTTTTTCTGACTTCAAGATGGGATGAGATGACTAAATGTTTAACTTAATGTAAAACTCTGTCTCTCAGGCCAATGGAATTTGACGAAACGCATCACCACTTCAACTCTGACCGAAGCGAACTGACTATATGGTCGGTCGGCAGGAGTGACGATGGAGAGTACAGCTGCACCGCCACCAACAAGATCGGCCAAAAAACGGCCTCCATTAAGTTCAGTTACATTGGTCAGTTTACTTCAAGATTACTTATAACTGAGGCATAGGATATAACACAATGTTTCCCAACCTTTTTTGAGCCGCGGCACATATCACATGTCAGATTAGAAACCGTAGTCTCTTAGCATGAAAGGTGGTCCTGTCTGAACGATATTCTTGCAGGAACTGAGGAAAGATGCACACAAAAGTCTTCTTAAACTGCTCAGAGTCTCTCTTGTTTTAGTCTTATTGCAGTCGTGCTTGAAAAGCCCGGCTCACATGGTTATGTTGTGTAGAAAGGGAGCAGAGCTGAAATAGCGCTATTTGTCAGAATGGGGAACTCCTTCTATCCAAAGATAGAACGGCAAAGCTCAGTTTGAGACCACGATTTCTTCTCTGCCTGTTTCTCAGTCTGTTAACATAGATGAACAAAATAGTTGGTGTTATTATCATGAAGTGAGGGGTGTTTAGTTTGGAGATGGCATTTAAATTTGCTATCGTTGGACACCGGGCATAATGGAGTTGGCTCGGTTGGTTCCCCGGTAAAAGTGAATCCAGACGCAATATAACTTTCATCGTATTGTCTCGAGCTCACCTTTTTTTACTTTCTTCTGACCACCACTCCTGCTCGGGGCTCCATCTGGGTCAGAATGTTTGTCCGAGTGAGAGCATTTCATTGTTCTGCCTGTTACTGCACGCTGCCCGCATAGACAGACATATGGAGACACATTATTTCGTTTAATAAATCATATTTGGACCGTTCAGGTGAAAGTGGGCATTTTTCCACGGCATATTAGTGTGGTTGGGAAACACTGTTATAACACTTATAAATGTACTCACTGTGTTTTAAATGGGGACGTTTCATTTCAGAGGCCCCAGAAGTGTCTGTTTCAGCGGAGCGGCTGAGTGCATCAGTTGGCCAGCGAGTCTCTGTGTCGTGCAATGTTTCTGGAAATCCTCAGCCTGATCTGCACTGGATCAGAAAATCTAATGGACAAACACTGGTAAGAATGTTGGGATACTGCAGACAACATCATCTATGCATAGTTCTACCGCCAGATCAGTTTCACTGGGACTAGCAATTACGGAAGTAATCTGCAAGATTAGCAATCTTGTCTATTGCAAGATAGACATATCTCAAAGGGTGGTACGGAGACAAAGTGGTCAGTGCTTTTGAGGTTCGATTCTGACCTTTCTATCTGGAGTTTGCATGGTTTTCCGGTTTCCTCCCACAATCAGAAAAACTGCGGTAGGTGCACTGGAGATCCTAAATGGACTAAGACGTGTGAATGAGCGAGTCAGTGGTTCTTGACCTGGGTTCGATCGAACCCCAGGGTTCGGTGAGTCAGTCTCAGGGGTTCGACGGACGTCAACACACACACCCGACTCATATAATTCGTGATGACACAACCCGCTTGGCTGTCACTGGCTGAAGGTGATCATGCTAAATAGCTTGGCTATTGCTGGAGGGATTTTGGTGCACTCAATAGTCAACTTGTAACTGTCGTGATGGTGCATTGTGTGATTTCTTTCTAAATATTTCAACCCCTTCATACTAATTATGTCAAGCAAAAGCAGAAAGTGGACAGACAAATATGATTCACATGTATAACAGAACATGATTGGAGTCAGCGTTCTAAATGTTTTTGTGTGAAAATCATGTTTTGCTGGTTTTGTTCTTTGAACACATTCATTTTGTGCGCCAGTAAAGCAAATACCTATGTCTTGGATTTGAAAAATCATATTTTATTTTTCCAATAAAGATGGGTTCGGTGAATGCGTTTATAAACCTGGTGGGTTCAATATCTCCGACAAGGTTAAGAACCACTGCTCTCAAACCATATGGGTGCACGGCCCTGTGAACAACTGGTGAGCAGAACCCCTTCTCTCACTCCTGAGAGCAGGATAATGAATGAATGAATGAATGAATGGATGAATGGATGAATGAATGTATAAATATATCTGATGCTGAATTGTAATTTTCTTTGCGTGCAGGAGTTACAATCTGGTCGGGTCAATGTTGTGGGTGGCGTGTTGGTGATTGAAGAAATAGTGCCCACCGATGGCGGCCTTTATTCCTGCATGGCCGTCAGCTCGTCTGGGAACGCGTCAAGAGATGTCGCAATAGAAAGTATGTCTGATCAAGTGAAATATGTTACTCAGTAAGATCTCTGGAATGTAAAAGGATTGAAAATGAACCCAAACGTTATTTAAATGTTTTTTTTTCACATCTGTAATCCTCGAACCTGTCCCGCAGCCCAACCCGATCGGCCCCACTACATGACAGTGTCACCTGGGCCTACCTCAATCCGCTTTTCCTTCAAAATCCCTCCGATCGATGGAGGAACACCAATCACAAGCTTTACCCTGCAGTGGAGACAAAGCGCTGCAGAGGATTGGAAAGAGGTTGTCGTTCAAGCCTCAGGTAAAACGTTTGAATCTCCACAGAGGCTTTTCTTGTTCTGAATTCAAGCAAAAGTCAGGTTAAGTCAGTTTCATTTATGTAGCTTTGAATCACAAGCCTGTAAGGGTTTTACAATACAAATCCCAAGCATATTTTACTTTGAAAATACATTTTCATTTAATAAATTCTCCATTCATCTGACTTTCTACACTTTAAACCTCAAATGTATCAAGAAAAATTGACAACAAAGTGTGAACACGTGCAAACAATGTGTCCTGGTGGTGTTTGTAGATACCCTGGCCATCACACACCTCAAACCCTACACGACATATTCAGTACGATTGGCCGCTCTGAATGCAGTGGGACAAGGAGGATTTTCAGATGAAAAATCTATTAACACCCAAGGACAACGTAAGTGTCTCTCAACAATCGTGTTCACATTCATTTTTTTTGGGGGGGGGGTTCTGTATGCTGCACTGTAAGGGTGGTACATAAAGTAATTTAAGCATGTTTTTGTCTTGTGATTTGCAACTTCTGATCAAACCGTCGTCCCGCATCGTCTTCCAATGCACGATGTTCATTTATCCTGCTGATCATCCCATGTGATCCACCCCCGGTCATCCTCAGGAGGTAACTTACAATCTTCTTGGCTTTGAGATCATAAAAAGCATCCTCAGATAAAAGCAAAAAATTCTTTTTTCCACGTGTTTAAATTATAGTGGTTGAAAGAAAGGCTTGTTCATCGGTCAGTTCAATAAAGTCAACAGGCTTGAGTAATTTTTTTGTATTCCGAAAAAAGGAGGGAATGGTAAATATTCCCAATTTAATCATGCCATAAGCATTAAAGTTGCTGACATCCCTTCTTATCTCTTGTGTCTTGTTCGTAGGCGAGCCGGACCGTCCAATGTTGTCATCTGATGGGATGAAAGTTGAGGGCAACTCTTTATATCTGCCTCTCAAACAGAGCGATGAAGGTGAAACTCCTCTTCAGCACTTCAACATACGATACAGACAGGTGAGGGACAATGTGTGCTTCACACCTTAATGGACTTAAAATATGCATTTTCAGTGGAGTGCCTGGCAACTACATTAAAAATGTATGGATATCTTTGAAAGTGAAGCAGACTATTTCAGGTTCTCACTGTTTTTCCAATCTCAACCAATAATACATTTGTTTTTCCTACATTTTCTTCTCTGCATCACATGGGTAACTTTTCTCTGCTTTTCTGTGTCAGTTTTTGAGTCACCATCACTCTGTTGTGGTTCACCCCCTATTTTTCACCAGGTTAAAGACGGAGCTGAGTGGAAGGATTACAAACTGCCATCAAAATCTGAAGCCCTCTCTCTCAAGGACTTGTCTTACGGTGCCGAATATCAACTTGAAGTCACAGCAGTCAATACAAATGGTTCCTCAATGCCTGCCGTCTTTAACTTTTCCATCGCAGGAAAGCCTGGTAGGTCTTTGGGGACTAACTATTTCAAATAAATTGGCTTTCACACATAAGTCACTTTTACATAAACTTGTCACCTTCCTTTCCCTTTTCCATTTAATCACAGTGAGCAACCGTATGACCAAAGGTAGCATCGTTGGCATCGTCATGGTGATCTTCCTGGTAGTTTTCCTTGCAGTTGATGCCACCTGCTGTTATAGAAATCACTGTGGTCTGCTAATGTCCATTGCCGTGAAAATCTTTGGTAAGAAAGTGCCGGGCCTCAAAGTGCTCAATGACGGAGACGGGACCGTGAACGGGTAAGTCGGGTCTTTTTATATCCCTGTCTTTGCGGAAGTCATGCAAGCAAACTTGTGGTCATTTGCATTGTCGTATCGCTGTTGCAGAGATGTCAGCTTGAAGGGCATGTCCCTTCCAAGAGGCAGTTTGCAGCATGCAGGAATTAACACATACCAACAGGAGGGCGGGCAACTAACGGAGGTCACCTGTGACAAAGCTCCTCTCACCAAACATGAGTATGTTCACTTTGATTACCTTACCTTTTTGAATACAATTCAAAGGACACATTTTGAAAGCACGTGTAATATAAGGAGCTTCAGCTGCCAATCCTGTGTTTCTGTATTCATTCATCAATCATCACTATCCCATTCCCACAAATTTTTCTTTCTTTACATCCTACATCTTTGCACTCAAATTTCAGTCAGGATTTTTTTTTCTCCCACAGGAAATCACAAGCCATCAGAAACCTGCCTATTGCAGACGCTTGAGGTGCATTTCCGACTAAATAAAAAGAAACCAAATACTCAAAGCAAGAACATTTAGATGGAATGAAACAAGTCATACAGGGCAAGCCCAAAAGTGTAGGATGTTGTCAAGGTGTATTATAACAGAAAGCCGTGGTTCTGTCAAACGTCTGTTCAGTTGGAATAAACTGTGAGAGGACAGCAGGTCTGTGTTCTGTACCCCTGACGTCACGTTCATTCCTCAGGATGGAAATTTCAACTTGCAGTTAATAAAAGACGTGAGTCTTTTTCTAGTTCTGTTTGCTTCAAGATAGATAACATCAATATTAACTTTAATGTATTGTGTGTGAAAAAACAAACAAACTCTTTTTACAGTGTAATCTTGACATCTGTGTTTTACAGGGTAAAACTGTCCTTGTTATAATAATTTATTCTTTGTAGAATACTCTTACAAGTCATTGAAAGCCAAAACTACTGCCTTTTTTAATCTGTTTTTCTGAATATATGATGGTGAAGTGTTATGCTGCCTTTTTTTAATATTCAAGCTGTGTTTTGATATTTTTAGTCTTGTATTTATCTTTGTATTTACATTGCAACTTTGCTTCTCCACTATTCATGATGGCAGATACATTTTATAACTATATTGTGATAGTGACATATCAGAACATAATTTTAAATCTCTGGGACATTTAAGCTGTAAACAAACCGATCTAATCTTATAATATTTTGAAAACACGAGAGACATTCATTATGAGTGGCTCTGAGTCATTTATATGTTTGAAAGTGGAAATCAGGTTGCAGCGGTCACATTGTGAATCGTCAATCGCACACTCATCCGGAACCTAACAGGACTTTCAGTATCAATAAAGATGAGAAAAGATCCAAGTTCCTTGGTGAAAGTATACTTGCATTGTACAGTCACATTACACAACATACAAGCATGCGAATCTGCTAAATATATGAACTCAATTTTATGTTGTTTTTTTTTTTAATGCAATTACTAAAATATTGGCATTTGTGAAACATGTGGGTAAAATAATGATGCGCTGTACCTTTTTGTTTTTACCATTTGGTCTGTGATGAAACTCTATAAATGGTTTTATACACAGTTTATTTATCAATAAGTTGGATGAAACATGCATTACAAAATAGATGTGTATAAGATGTGCTTATTCTTACTTTAAAGTATTCTGACTTTTCCTCCATTTATCAGGGTCAGCAGTAACTGTACTCTAAAATACTTAGTCACAAGTATGTAATGTGCTCCTCTCACTATGCAGGTTGTTTCAAATCATAAAAGTAATATAAAATAGAATAGAATATCGCTATTTTCACTGTTTCAGTCATATTTTCTGTATACCAGCATTACAAAGGAGTTCAAAAACATAAACTTAAGAATACATACAGCATTAAAGATATGTATAAAACTAGAAATGTTTGTCCAAGACAGGACGCTGCTCTTTCTCAATGTAAATATGAAACTGTGGGAATGGGATAAAAATGAAACAGATATTGTCGGAGACCTGCTCAAAGCATCAGTGATTTGTAACTAAATAAATAAATATCTAAATGTGACAATTTTAATGTTATTTATGATTAAGTGCCAATTCATGCTACTCTGCGTGGATTAGTGGTGATAATATCCCACAATATATAATGTAATCCATATCTATGATTGGAATGTTTAATAATTCTTGCATTGCACCTTTCTAGCTAAGTGCTTAAAACTATTTAAAAAGGTATAAAACTACAGCAAAATAATGCAAATGGTGCCAATTTATTTTAATTCTTAAAAGTAGGTCAACTCTAATTTTAGTACTGTATAGCATGGTAGAAAGCACAGTATTTCCCGTGGGAAATTGTGAATTGAACGTATAAAATAGTGAAACACCTACATTTGTGCTGTGGTTGATCAATTGTGCTTTGTTCCTACTTAATCGAAACAAACCAAGATTTGGCATTCAAAAAATCTTTTGGAAATAAAACATTTATATGACCTCTAATGTCATAACATAGCATTAGATGCGCAGATGCAGAGCGATGCCAGGTGCTGTGTTCCCCCGTCATTTGGTTCCGCCCAAATATTGGTTCCGCCCGCCCGCCCTCTGATTGGGTCCTGCTGACAAGAAGCACATGACCAGGCGTGTTTACAGTCTCTGGTTTACACCTGCAATGACAGACGGATATACGCAATGCCGACTTACGCTGTCCCGCTAACAGCGAAGTCTGCAGTCTGAACGGCCACAGGAAGCGACGCTGCCGTGGGTTCTGTCTGTCCGTGGGTTTCGGTAAGTCAAGCAAATCGGCTGCGTTTAGTTGTTCTTAACGGTGATGCGTGGACGCTACGCGCTCTTCCGTAGCCGCGTCAGCTAGGCTAGCATGCTAATGTTTTATTATTTTTTTTCATTATTTTTTCTTCTCCCTCGGTTTCATCTCAATCCTAGCAGATTATTTTTAGAGCTAAAGAAGGAATCCGTAATATAATCCTGTTCAAACCATAGATGACAAATTGTCTAAATTGAGGTTACTCCATACATTTTCACTGAACGCTGTGCCTTTTTGTTGCTCCGTCAACATTCAAATTGCATGCTGTCATACTCGAATGTGTAAAAATTGAAAAAATAAAGATAAATTGATAATTTATTTGTTTTACACAGCCACTTAGGCTACAATTTTCGCTTACCTGTTTCTCAATCAGTCATGTGACTGTTAGCCATCATGTCAAGTGAAAACAAACACCTTTTTTTTACTGCAGATGAATACATATCAATATCTAAAAGAAACAAAGTAAAAGTATGTGTCAAATTCAATTTGTAAGCAATTTGGGGGAAAAAAAAAACTATTTCTACTTTGAAAGCAAATGTCATTTAACATAAAAGCCTATTTTTCACAGATACAATGACTCTTTTTATGTACACTCTTTTGTTCTGTAGCTCCAAAACGTCGTTGCCTTTTTTACGGTCCATCCTTTGCCACGGGCTGCAGGAAAGTAGTCCTCTCTTTGTTCGCCATGGATGACACAGACGTGGAACGTAAGCCTTCCTCAGAGAAAACCTTCTGATAACTTGCATCTTTTCTTTAGCTCTGTTGTACTCTAACAGCAACATTAACTCAGGCTAAAAGTTAACATCTGCATCTTTTCCCTCATACTCGACAGCAAACACTGATAATTTCTTTTGAAGATTTGTATCTGCCATGTGTGTTTTTCACTCCAGAGGTGACCCTGGCGCTGCTGGATGCAGCAAACGATAAAAACTGTGAAGTCCAGGAGCAGGTCAGAAAATCTATGTTGACTCTGGGAAAACAGCAGCCAGACCGAGTGTTAGCTATGTGTCAAGACTACCTTATGAGACACCCTAAGGTGAGACACTCCCACACTTGGATTTTCAGTCTTATCAACCACTACAGTACATGTTACAAATCAGAGAAAAATAACTAAACACAACTAACATATCACAAAGATACAACATACCATTTAGCTTCCTGGCAAATTCTGGTTTTATTTCTTTGATTGGCTGAGAAGGAAGAGGGTTCCAGTAAAACAATGAAACACTCGAGAGATTTGCAGCTCACATTCAATGTTATACTTGTGTGATACAAAGGTCTGTTGACATATTAGAGCTTTCTCTTGACTCCAGTAAACCCAGTGAACAGTGGACTGCTGTTAATCTGTTAAACCTGGTCACACTTAAAAGGCCTATCGGTGCCTCTAACATGTAGCTTTCCAGCATATTACAGAAGGCAACATGCAAGTTAAGACATTCACATTCACAGGAGGTAAAGATGCAATGACCCCAACTTAAGTTAGTGTGAAAGGCAACACTTCCCTAAAATTGTCATTTGTACTTCTGTTTTTGTTGTTTGTATCATAACCCTTTTTGGACATTTCATCTCAGTCATGAATGACTTTTGGTGTATGTATGTAATGTGATGAGGCATGTTGTCATACTCGGTCTTATGATAATCTGTTGATGTAAACATTACACTTGGAGAAGATGTAGAAAAACGTATTTATAAGTATTAATCAGGGTTTTGTTTTAAATCAAATGTTTTTTCATATAATTCAGAAAATCTATATGCGATGTTTTCATGTTGTTTTTATATTATTATTTACATCCTCTCTCCCTTCTGGTTCCTGCCCTCTTCCTCTTGATGTATCTTTGCCAATTCTTTTCCTTTTTTTAGTTGGTCATTGGCCACAGAGTTGTGATTCTTCAGACAATTGAACTGGTTGTCAGCTGTAAAATAGATGTGATCAGTTACTCAAGGATTAAGAGCATTATCTCCCTGGCTTCGGATGAGATGACACGATCAAAGGTAAAATGGTAAAATGTTTTTTTTTTTTTTTAAACCTTTTTTTACCTCTTGATCAGTGATTTATTTCAGAACAAAATGAGCAAAGACACTGACATGTAAAATAGACATTTTGCTTTTCTTTTAAGTCATTGTTACTCATTTTATTTGTCTCATAATCTTTTTGGTTCACTCAGGAAGTCATTCCTGATTGGCAGCAGGCAGCCAGCAATATCCTTGTTGCTGTGGGCAACAAGCACATCAATGATATCATGGAGGAGATACTTAACAAGTTTCAACCAGGGGTTTTACCTCACTTCTTTGTGGTCCAGACTCTAGCAAATCTCTCTGATTCCAACGGTAGGCATACAATTGCACACAGTCAAGAATTAATCATTTGTGTTTTTAAAAGCGGCATCGTTTTTGAAGCGTTTTTTTGTTTTAAAGCCTTTTTTTATTTTGGTATATTTTGTATTCATAGCAGTTACATTTAGGGATATCTGTAATTACAATCGTAATGGATATATTTTCAATGAATAAATCCCATGTATTGACAGCAAAATAGACAATGTACAGCTCTTGAGCCTCTCAGCTATTAGTACTCCAAATGCAACAGCAATCAATGTTTGTATAACAGAGGGGGCTCACTAAACGTTTTAAGTTCAGGATATTTACATAAAGCAGCAATATACTAGCCACATTTTCTCAGTTTAACAGGCCTCAAGTTCTGCTCATGACCTAAAAGTGGCATTTTCGATTATTGTGCAAAAACCTTTTGACTAAAGTTCAAGACTGTGACATTGTACAACAAGCGAAGAGTAAAAAAAAACAACTTTCTATTTCACAGACACAAATGGGATTCATAAGGAAAGGATGACTTTATTTTATAACAATGATCTGATGTTGGGGGAAAAACTCATCTTGCTACATCCTTTACTTTCATTGATGCGACTTCTGAGAGTTTAGAAACTATTTTGTTACATACTGTAAAATTATTAAAAAAAACAAATTCTGTCACTCATATCACACTTCCCTGATTGTTTTTTTTTTTTTTTTTTTCCAGTTTATGGTATGGTACCATTCCTGAATGCTATTCTTGGTACAATGTTGCCCATGCTGGGCTTGGCCAAGCAAGATAACATGAAGTGGGTATTCTCCTCAGGTAAGAGCTGCCAGCTGTTTGCTGAGCACCTTAATCACGTTTAGGTTTTTTAAGAAAAGGACATTGTATATCTTATCCATAAGATGCATACCCAACTCAAAATTCTTTTATGTCTTCAAAACTGCCTCCTTTCTCTTCCTGTTATATATGTATTCTCCTCTCATCAATCCCTTCTAGCCCTGTGTCATTTCAGTGAAAGCATCTTGGAGTACCTTGCCAACCTAGACAAGGCTCCGGATCCCACAGTCAGGAAAGACACATTCTCCACTGAAATCTGTGCCGCTTTTGACGTCCTCTTCAACAACTGGTTACAAAGCAGGGAATCAAAGGTAAAACCACAATTAGATAGAAATACGGGCTGAGTTTTAGACGTCTGGTTGGAAATTCTATTTGTTAAGGCTTTACTTTGGGAAGCTGAGGGACATGAAATTTGGCTTGTCATTTTGAGAATGGGATTATCCAAGTGGCTTAGAAGTGTTAAACCGTTCTGAAGGGCGCAAGAACTTTGAGTGTGATGAAACGTGCAAGTTGAAGGGGGTTTGTCAGAGGGTTCCTTTCATTTAAGCTTTCTTTGCTAAGAATTCTGACTATTAAATCTGTAATGAACCCTTTTCTGTAATTGTTCTTGTTTTTAGACTGAATTAAAATAGATTTTGTGTTGGCCAGAACTTTTACTTCTATTTTGATCTGGGGAAAGTATCCTGTCTTGAAGCCCTTAATGGGTTCTGGACACAACACGCTGTACAGTATGTCTTTTTGTGTTGAATCCTTCCTGGATGAGACCAGCCAAGTCCAACCACTTAAACAATATTGGTTTGTGCAGCATTAGAGAAGGCAGGGAACATATTACAACTAATGATGTTTGACTGGAATGTCTTCCAGATATTTGGTCATGAGGGAACAGAATTCAAACCAAATAATTACAGACTACTAAACTGTTGGCTATTCAGAATGGGGGGGGGAAACAATAAAATCACTATAATAAAGAGTAAACCATGATAAAGATGCTGTAACCATAAAGTGGAGCAAGATTTGTTTTTTTTTTTTTGACGGCTAGCATTCCCTGTGTCATTTCCTTTTCTGGTTATAAACACCTTGGTACTCAATGGATAAAAGTGTGGCCAGTTATTTGTAATATTTTTAACCGACTCTCTGCCCTTCTCTTTGTGTTTCAGCTGCGGCTGACCACAGCAGAGGCAGTGGGCTCCATGTGCCATTTGATGGCCAACGATAAGTTGGAGGAGCAGATTCCTAAACTTGTCCCTACCATCCTGTCCTTGTATAAGAAAAACAACGAGCACTACATAATAAGTAAGGTGTGTGTGAATTGTGGCATAGGTGAGATGAAATAAGAACCCGTGATGCTGGTTAATGGGTTCTAGAAAATGATATGATTTTTTTTTTTTCCACACATATCTTCACAGATATCTAATTGTGTAATTTTTTTCAAGTTATTCCCTTTAACATACATTTTGAAGGACTAACAATTTCTCCAGCATTAGCATTTTTAGCATTTGTCCTCGTAAATTATCATGTAATTTCCCTCCACCTAGAGCCTGTGCCAAGTTCTTGATGCCTCCATGAACATGGGCAGCAGGGTGCTGGAGTCTCAACTGGACAGTCTGCTTTTTGCTCTGCATCATCAGGTACATCAATTGACAATAGAAACATATTATTTACCTGGAGTGAACAAGATTATTATTAGCTTTTATCTAAATCCTAAAGGAGCTCATCTTAAAATCCAAGTCAAATTACAGGCATTTCAATAACAACTTACTATGTTTTTGGTGATCGGAAAATTGAAGTTATTTCCAAAGATGTATAACATGTAAAACCAAATTAAAATCTGAAGAGTAATGACAAAAATACACTCCCGATTTATTACTATCAATTGTTCACTCTCCTCACAGTTCAGTTATTACATTTTCACTTTGCTGGTCAGGTCAGTTCCATAGTCCTGAACTAGTTGGGGAACATTAATGACAAAACAACAATTTCAATCCAAAAAAATAAAAATAAAAAAGAGAGACCAATACCATTGTATTAGCTGTTACTAGATCATTGTAGTCTGATTGCCTGCAGCTCTCCTTGTTGCACTTTATATCATAACAACTTGTTTCTGTTACATCAGGTAAGCCTGTTACTGATGTTGTTTAGTTAGGAGAATGTCAAACCATAAATCTGTGGCATTATAGTTGACTGACTGGGTTCCTTCTTTGGTTTCTATTGTCTTAATTCCTTCCCATAGCCATGTCAAATGATTGTCATAGTTGCTGTCATCAGATGTTTTTATCATCTTGTGACTCAGCTGACACTTGGTCTAATGCTTTGTCTGATGCAAGAATATGACCATGATGGGGATGTGTCAGAGCTTGGGGTGCGCTTGTTAAAAATAACAAAACACAACCTCTTTCTTTGGCACATAGACCTATGACTCAGAAAAACAGACTTTCGGTATGGTACTTATTGATGATCTTCTAATGCCAAGTCCATCAAGTCTGACTTGATAGTGTTACTTTTTTGAAAAGGAAAAGTTGTGTTTTTTTTAATTTTTTTGTTTGTTTATTTTTTACAAAAGTGATAAGATTAGAACCAAAATTACTTCTAAAACCTGCTTCTCAGAGGCACTTATGTTTTGATCTAATAGATTGCTGAATGGCTCAAGGTTAAAGTGGTGAGTTTTCTAACACTGTATGCAAATGTGAGCATTAGGTTAGAGTAGTAGAACATCCCAAAATCATTAGAATTGTCCATAGCAAGATCAGCACAAAAATATGCCAATTCCAGGAAATTATTATAGTTCAGGAATAAAATGTAATTTCCAACACTCAAGGGGAAAGAGACTGTCATTAAATTATTTAAATGCAAGAATGACCACGTTAGGACTGATAGAATCACAACTACTTCATAGCACCTGCAGTTATAATTTGGTCTTAAGCATTTTTTCAAGCCTTTTGCCTTCATCTTAAAACAGATTATATTGGGCCTTTTTTTTTGTTACTTTTCAAAATCATCATTACTATTTTCGATTACCCAGGGCCGAGTCATGGACTGAAAAAGTCGACCAAGGTGCCCCCCAGCAACACGTTCAATCCCATCATTGTGTTTTGAGTCAACCTCAGGGCTGAATGTCTTTTAAAAAATGCTATCCATTAATTAATCGCATTACTAAAGGTTACAGCAGTTCATTAGGTACATATTTTGCTGTTGGAAATAAGAAATTCTCAAATATATTCTAAGCCGCTACTTCCTTGTGAGAAAATTATCTACAGAAAATGGTTGTGACCGTATTCTTGCAGATTCTCCTGTGTGACTTGGTGATCTGTCATGCTTTTGCCATGCTCGCTATTGTAGCAATTTAAGATTTTTTTTTTTTTCATCATTATCATGGTACTGCATAATTGTTGAGGTGACATAATTTTTCTCCCGTAGGTGTCCAGCTCTGTTGATTACAGCAACCCGCCTACGGTGAAGAATCACAACGAGGTCCTGCGCTGCTTTAGTCTGTTAGGTAGTAAAAACCATTATCAAGTCACTCCTTGTAGAGTAGCAAATAAGTGTTTGGTACGGAATTACTATCGTTTTTACAGCATTAAATCGTGAATAATTTGAAAAAATGTGAAGAGTTGTGGGAACCAAGTTGCGTGTGTAATTGTAGATAAACCCTATCCAACTGAATCAGGCTCTGTTAGTCTCAGTTCAGTCACAAGAACAGTAATGAGTTAATCCGTTAGTTTCAGAGACTCAGTGTCCCTCCACAGATAATCAAATTAATGTTGGCAGTCAATCTTTTTCCGCTGCATCATTTTTCTTTCTTGACTTGCTTCTTTCATGTGTATGTGCTTTTATCACATTTCTTAAATGAAGTTCATGTTTTGAATTAAAAATTTTGATGTCTTTCTGCATCTTCCCTTTTTTTTTTTGACTTCCTTCCAGCCAACGGCTTCCCAGATCGGCTAGTTATGTTCGTTCTGCAGAGGCTGGAGAACAGCAACGAACGAAACAGAATGGGATCTCTGGCTGTTTTACGTCATCTCATCAACTCAACCAGTGAGTTGAGTCTAAATCAGACCTGGGCATTTTACGGCCCGCGGGCCACATTGGGACAATTTTTTGTTTTTTTTTCATCCGGCTGCCAAACTATTTTTTTTTAATATTTTACTATACGAATATTTATTTTCATATATTAATATTTAATATTTTAGGTATTTTCAATCAATATTGAATGTAGAAACTTCTTATTTTTTCTTATTTTGAATGGATGATAACATACAAAATAATGTTGGTACATTTATATGATCATTAATTATTTTAAAGTTGAAATAAAATGCCAAAAAATTAAATATTCAAATTCTGTTCAATTTACATAATTGCCCGTGCATAACAATTAAATAAGAAATGTGGCCCGCCAGCTAAAATGATTGCCCACGCCTGGTCTAAGTGATTAACACGATTCGTTTTTTCTATAGCATGTAAATGTTTGAATGTGTGTGTTGTGCAGCTTCGATGATGGAGACTAAAAAGTTACTCATTTTAGCCAGCATCAGACAACCAATGGCTGACCATAGCAACAAGGTAACGCACGCATATCAAGTGGCACAATTTCAATGCAAATGTTCATGTAGGTTCACATGAAATGCTCCAGAACAATGTTGTGGTGCAATCAGTGATTTATTTCTGCTGTTCCAGGTTAAGAAGCGTGTTGTCCAGGTGATAAGTGCCATGGCCCATCATGGCTATCTGGAATTAGAGGGAGGGGAGTTACTAGTTCGATTTCTAGTTCAGCACTGTGCCTTACCGGACACGTATCAGGTAAATGTTCTGTGCCATTTATTTGCATGATTCTTTATTTTCCAATTTCTGTATTTTTTTTTTTCTAACTTATAAAAATATATAGTTTTATCACAAATTACTATCAATTTATGAGAATTCATACATATGCTTCAATATGGATTTAAAAAAAAAAGGAAGCGAAACCAAAATATATTTGTGCAGACCAATTGTTTAACCACATCCCTAGTATATCAAAAAATATTGCATATAACTGCAGACGATAATGTGTTCATTCAGTCAAAATGGGAAACAATGTTTGATGTCGAACCAAACACCATTTTCAATTTTTGTTGATTATTTTTTACCTGGAACAACTTTATTGGAATAGATCATTTTA
This sequence comes from Fistularia commersonii, assembly GCF_037954325.1. NCBI lineage: Eukaryota > Metazoa > Chordata > Actinopteri > Syngnathiformes > Fistulariidae > Fistularia > Fistularia commersonii. The sequence continues at coordinate 3,866,456 of NC_141294.1, read as the reverse complement.
GTTTCTCCATTTCTGTTTATTTGTTTGCATCCAGCGAGGCCAGAAGCCACCAGATCCTGATGATGTAAGTAATGAGGCATTGAGAACAATGTGTGACAACACTCTTCATCTCCTGACTACTACTGTGGGAAGACTAGCTGATGTAGGTATACATTTTTTTTTCCAAACATAATCCTACTTTTTTTTTCAGAGGATGATGAAATCTTTTAATTTGCTTTCAAGGACTCCAAATTATGCCACAGCTTAATAAGTGATGCGTATTTTAGAATTACAGGTATATTGTTATTTCTGTATACATGGATTACATTAAACATGCTCAGAAACATTGTTTTATACTTTCTTTTTTAGGTGTTATGGCCAAAGCTGCTTTATTACCTGACACCTTCACAGTTTAGCAATGCTACCACTCCTCTGTGTAAGAGTCTGATAGTGTTAGGCAACAAGAAGAAAGAGAACAAGGAGCCCAGCTTCAAAATAGACTTTACCCAGGAAGGTAGGTAGAACTATCAATTGGATCTGTTTGTATAATTTTCCTTGTTTTAATCCATTCCACATCTGTGTCAGTTATAAAAGGGGATGTAAAACATGGTAAGGTTACAGTACAAAGTACCAGTGATCTGACTCTCATGCACCTGTTTCTCAGAGCAGACTAGTATTTCATTTTGCACCACTTGCTGTCGACTCTTTATAGAGGTTAAATACACAGAGATGAATGATATTTATTTCTCTTGATTTGTCAATTAGTGTAGGTAAAGAGCCAGCTGGTTAACGATATAAACATTGTGCAAGATCAAGTGTTATGTTTTGCCCTGCTTTCGTCCCACCCTGGAGTTTAGAATACACAATATCATGTCTTTGTCCAGGTTGCAAAGTGGCTTTTTTGCCTCACAGCATGAAGTACCTTGGTTCTATTCTGATAGACGTTCCCCCCGTGTGGGTTTTCTCCCGGTTCCCTGATTTACTCCCACAGTCCAAAAACATACTGCAGGCTAATTCGAAAAATTGCACAGATGTGGATGGGTGGATGGATGCCTTTGTCTATAATTACTGATCGCTCTTAAATATCTACAGTTTTAGCATGTGAAAATGTGCCTGTCATTGATGGTTGTCTGAAAGTCTCTTATATTTCTCCTTCAGTCAACCTGCCTTCTCCGCAAACACTTATGATCAAGCTGCTGGTGAGTAGTCAACGTCCTCAGAACATGCAAAAAATCAGGAGTCATTTTTAGACTGGCAAATACAGCAGAGCCACCATCTTAATGTTTTTAATGAAAGTTGTGTGCTTGTGTGTGTCTGCATGTGTTTGTCATACTATGACAGTCTCTGATTATTTCATTGATTTTTCCACTCCTGTTTTATAGGTGAATGCAGCATTCCCATTTAGTTGCAGAGACCATGGAGCCCCATCGCTCTCTCTTCTTCAGATTCTCAGTATCAACATACACCCCAACACAGAGACACTCTGGGAGAAAGAGATACCCCTGCTTCTGACCACATTAGAGGGTATTCTACATCAGTTATTTGAAAATATACATTTCCTTTAGTGCTAAATAGAATCTCTGTACTACTCGACTTCACTAAGATGCAGCTTGTTTGTTTACATTTTCTAAAAGGGGTTACTTTAGAAATGCTATTGAGTGCTACCTAAGGTTTGCTAAATAAATGGCATCTAAATGTGGATTGCTTTGGTCATCAGTTTGGAATTTTAAGGTGAAGCCGAAACATTTCAATTGCTCTGCACAATGTGTCCAATGTTTGGTTCTTTACTGAAACTGTGTGACTGTTGTTGTTGTTGTTGTTGTTTCCAGAGTCAAAAGCCGAGAACCTAGATAAGAAGCTCTGGGATGAAAATCTGCTTAAGGTCTGCTTTTCTTGATAGAAATTTTCCTTAACTGACACAATAATGACTGAATTATTGTGGGACTGAATTGAATTAAAAATTCCTTAGCTTATTTTCAATATATATTTTTTGTATCTTTCTGTCCATTTTTAAATTTTACTGGAATGGGACACATTCCCATTTACTCACCACTAAGCACTACCTAAGAATTAGTGGCAGTAGACTGATAGTTACTAAAACTATACTTAATATAAATCTACGAAGTCCAAGTTGTTTAAATTGATGACTTTAAGAGAATGCAGCCCATTCAGTCTGGACTGATTTTACTGAATTATCATAATAAAATGATGACATTGTTTACAGCTATTCTCCAAAACCCTGGCCGCTATTGATGATGACAAATGGGTGTGTCAGCTGGCAGCTGAAGCAACAGGATATCTCCCCATGTATAACAACGCATTAGAAGAGAAGGTAAGGTCTCTAAACAGCTTTTTCCCAAGAGTGCTAAGAAACTGCAACACTTATTGAAAAAGAACGGGATCAGGTCAAGTCAAACCGAGATTTTCAGCAGATTAGCAAGTAATGTAATCGGTTTGAAATGTAGATGCATATTCTGATACAGTAAGTCATGTTATTTATAACATATTTCGGATGTGACAACATTTTATGAGTGTTTTTCCCTCATTTGCAGAGTTTCCTGTATCGATGCATCGGAGTGACACTTCAGCAATGCTTTAATAAGGAAGTAGTGAAAAAGCAACTGCAGGAAGTCCTACTGACAGCACGTCATAATGATGCAGTGGAAAGAGAGGTACTGTCTGAGTGATTGATCACTTATGCCGATTATTTCTGGGTTTACTGAAATTTTTTTGTGGTGATGCGGCCTCTCGTTACTTCAATCCATTACAATTTTGACACTTGGTAATAAGCAGCGAGGCGCATTAATCAAGGTTTTGGTGAAGCTAACAGCAGCTAATTTCCTTGCGGAAATGCAAGGAAGTAGAACCCTTTTTTTTCACTTGCAGATCAAGAAATAATTTCATGCATAGTTTACCTTTGTGGGCAAGAATGGTTCATGATTTCACTTCTTTTTAAACTTGGAGCAACAGCTGGACTTTGTCAGACTAACTCTGGTCTCTATCCTCTGTGTCTATCAGGGCGTCGCATTGGGCATTGGCCTTTGTGCCAACAGCCACTTAGAGGGAACCCTGGCCAAGCTGGATGAGTTTGGAAAATCTGATGCTTTCAAGAAATCACCAAGCATCTTCAACCTGCTGAAAGTACAGAAGCTGACCTTACACAATTAAAAAAAAAATCTTTACTTAGGCTTGAGTTGTCACTTTTCCCCTTTCCTTAACTCAGGAACGCAATGATGTCGAGATAGAAAAAGTGAAAAGCACGTTAATCCTTTGTTATGGTCAAGTGGCAGTGAATGCACCTCCAGACAAGATACTGTCTCGCATTGATCAGGACATTCTTCGCTGCATCAGCAAACACTTCAATACCAAGGTAAGATGAAAATCAGAGTTTAGGGAAAACAGTTGCCAAATCAGTTACTGTATACGTTCATAACTGAGTTCTATTAATACATGTTCTTTTTAAAATAATACTTTTGTTTCAGACGATTTTTTTTTCCCTTTTGAATTCGAGCTTCTTTATAAAAGGTGAAAAGAAGAAAATGCCAGAATCCTGAAACTGATGCCATGTTGATTTATTGATTAACAACTTTCTTTGCATACTGATGTTTCAAAATAGGAGAAAACACCTTTTGTTACATGGCTCTAAATTGTAATGTTATTCTTTTTAATCCATAATAAATGCAAGTAAATTCTAGCAAGCTTAAGACCTATGTATTTTACAACAGGCTTCACGGTATCTGGCAGTGTTTCTCTCCCATCATGGATTGATGTCCAGTTTAAGTCAGATTTAAGTGTGAAAACTGTGCCATAAAGCAGGAGACATTGAGACGGAGGGTAATAAGGGTTATGTTTTACAGTGTATTTGACGTAGAGGGAGCAAACGTATTATCCACTTGTTTATTGAGTTTGCCGTTTTGTTATCTTTTGGCATTTTTCAAGTTAGAATCAAATAAATTTGGATAAGATCCATGAATCGACATACAGGCGTGCTTTTTTGGCTGTCAACTAAATCAAAAAGCCATGTCTAGAAGCACAACTTGTGCTTCCTTTTATTTAACTCGAAATGTGGCTGTAATTTTCAAAATTAACAGTAAGCCAATGCATGGAGTTTAAAGTTGGATCACTTTCTCACTCAAGCCTTCGCGGTCATTTGTTTTTGCAGCCACACACATCGCCCGCTGTCGGCCATTCTTAATAATAGAGGCTTTAGGCATTTCTGCCACGCCTTTGTGTAATGGACCAAACAGAGTCTATTAATGAAATACAAGGTATTATTGTGCAGACGTTCATGACTATATCGCCTTTATTTCATACAGGTTCTGGGGATTAAAGTAGAGACTAAGGTATCGTCACAGGATTCAAGGCCCACTTTTTTTTTTCCTCTTTATTCTTGCTAGTTATTCAATTTCCTCCGTTTTTTTTTTTCTCTGCCTCCGACCGTATTTTGCTTCTGTTTCACACTTTTGTGGGGATGTTGTATCCAAATCATTCACCTTCGCTCACCAACTCACGAAGAACGATAACATTGGTGTTATTTTAATGAGTTTCAAATTATTTTTCACAACTTTACACATTTTGGTCCGATTGTTCACACTAAAGTATCCATGGTGGGGAAAATCAGATGGTCGCTATATAGAATGTAGAAGCATGCATGGCTGTTGGTGGCTTAGGTGTTATGTTGGGAGGTTTTCAATGCTTTGTTTCTCTCTGAATATCAGTGCAAAATCATTTGATACTTCCTGATGTGGCACACACATAAAAAAAAAAAAGTCAAACTTTTTCCAGCTTACAGTGCCACTCAAAACATCACTAATATATTATTAGTGCCAACTTTGGAAAATTTAGCAAGTTGTAAAATCGACATTCTTTAAAGTCCCTTTTAAAACCAATTTCCAGTAAAAAGGTGCAAGTCACATTTGAGATGATAAATGCCTTCATCTGCTTTTGGTCTTTCCTCAACCAGTGAGCAAACCAGATACCATTCCTTCACGGCAACAAGGTATATACCAAATTTGAATCCACTGATCACGCATGAAACCACTTCTTAAAATTAGTTCTTTGTCTATCTTTGGGATTAAATTGCTTTTACATTTAAAAGCAGCTAGCATTAAAAAAACATTATTGGTGATTTCTTATACCAGCTTCTTATCTAAGATGGATAAAATCCAAACATGCACATGTAACCGAGTAACTGCTTAAAGTATCCTTTTTATTATAGGAGTGGTAATTCCCTCATGCTGGATTCATGGATTTGTTTCAGAATTGTATTCGAAGCAGCTATCACAAATAAAATAGTCATATCACGTATCAAGTTTTATTTTTCATTTTCAACATTTATTATTGATAACCTACTAGTTTTAAATGCTTGGTGTGAAAAGGTTTTGCAAATTCTTGCCAACTCCTAACCTTCTTCTGCCTCCAGACTTTCAAAACATCTGTCACTTCCTTAACCAGAGCCTGATGGTGGTTTGCTGTTCAATCTACTAATTTCAATTTCTCTCCATCCATCGGCATGGAGGATCAATCTGCACTAAAAGATTGATTGATAGACTGAACCCATTGATTTTGATTTATTTCAAATTTTGCTTTCATGATTGTAGACTGATTTGGCCAATGCTATGCTATTAGCAATGATAATCTGCTGTCGCCACCACACTTGTTTGCCCCCCTGGCAATTTGGGAAATGCAGTGATGAGAATGGCTCCATATTTCTCTGTTCAGAAATGGGACTTTCTTCATATTTTTCTCAACATTAATCTTCTGAGCTGCTTCTCACTTTCTATTTATGTCTTTTCTTTATTTTGTTTGTGTGCATGTGTATTATCTTTTTTCAGGACCTAACTATGAAACTGAGTTTGATCCAGAGTCTTGGGCTTATTGCTAAAGCCATCAGCGTTTGTGTGAAGAAACAAAGCTACATCTTCTCCCGGAAGCAGGAGCTTGTTACGGTCTTACTCGTGAGTGGAACTCCAGCACTACGAATTTTGCATTAAAGAGACAGACATTGTCAATTATTGTTAATTGGCACATCGGTTCCACGTAATTGGTGACCAGGCATATATTATGATTTTTCTCCCTACTTGTGGACTTTCAGGATTTCATCAAGGCAGAGCCTGCAGATGTAATGCGAACACCGGTACGCCACCTTGTAATGAGCACCTGTGCCAACCTGATGTATCCTTTGCTTTAATACCAAGACGCCATTGTTCTTCTAGTGTGACAGTCATTGACCCACTATGTTTTTATATCTCAAGTTGAGGCATTATTGTTTGATATTTTCATTTTACCAATTGAGAGGACGGAGTATTAAAGGATTAGCTTTGACGAATATCTCGAAAATTTATAACCCATCTTGAGAATTTGTTCATGATAACATGAAAAAGTCATTTCACCTCTATTTTCTGGATTCCTCGCCATGCTTTTGTTTCCCAGTATTTCACCCTTGACCTCTAGCACCTCAGATCTCTGGACCCGGCGCTGAGTGAAAACGAGAACTTTGACCTGCTGAAAGTTTGCGTAAATAGCGTGATCCCTCTGCCACCTGATACTCAAACTCCAGAGAAATCTAAAGAAGAAGAGGTACTGGACCCCAATCAGAGAAAGGTAAAGCACGTCGTGTGAACCTTGAAAATATTACTTACTTCAAATATGACTTTATCCAACTGACTCTGCCTGTGGTGAAATCTATGCAGACGTTGTACCAGGACACACTGCATGCATTGCACGAGCTGCTGAAGAGCGTATTGGCTCGGGATCCAACGCCTGAGGGCCTGCAGAGTGTCTTCAAGGTGAGGACTGAGATTTCATAGCAGCGTCTCTAAGTGTAATTGATGGATATCTGGGTTAAAGTCAAAGTCAAAAGTCAATCAATGTCAACTTTATCGTCAAATAGTGCCGTATGTTCACATGTACCGGGCATTGAAATAGCGTTACTTTTGCACCTTTCCCACGATGCAAAAGTGCAAAAACATGTCATTTGTATTCGTCTTTTCCAGCACATAGAATCGTGGTTGAGGTCAGGACAAGACTACGAGAGAGAGAGAGCCGTGGCAGCCATTTCTCACATGCTGGCTTATTATTTGGAAAACCAGACTGTTAAGGTACACAGATACACACAGATATAAGCAAGAACGCAGATGTTCTTGCTTGTCGGGAATAGATTGTGTTTGTACATTTCTTTATGTAGTTACTTATACCTTTTCTTTCATGTTTGTCTAGAACATCGTGTCCTTCCACAACCTTGGCGCCCTGCTGGGCCGACTCTCTCCACGTTGCTCTGACCCTCACCCTACTATACGTACAACTGCTATTGATTGTATACACACGCTACTTTACATACAACTACGATATGAAGGTACAACTAAGCATGACGTTCTCCTCATGTCACCGATTGAAAAATATCACTGAACTATAGCGTTGTTTTGTCTTGTGTGGTGTTAAGTACCATTCGGTGACTAGTACCGAGAGGCCTTACTAATCTTAGTTCATCTAATCATGAGGTATAACCATACTGTCATCTGGATGGTAATAGTATTTTGGAAACTTTTTTTGCGTAGGTTTCTCCCATGATTATAAGGATGACTCTGTGGACAGTCTTTTGCCCTTGAAAGAGCAACTGATAAACCCAGATCCTTCAATACTCTACAAGGCCTGCTCTGAACTCACCAAGGTTACACTTTAAATCACACACGTATTTACATTCGATCTTCTCGTCTGCTCGACGCTGGAGGTTAAAGGAACATATATTTTTCTTTCTGTGTCAGGTGATGAGTAAACGTCTCCCACAGCAGCAGCTGACAGCACTGGTGTTCATGTTGTTTGAGGGTCTGGTTGACACTCAGACAAACTGTTGCCGCGCTTCATCTGTGATTTTGAATACTCTGCTGAAGAACAGAGGCGGTGGACTGCAAGAGCTGGTAGGGCATATGCACACTATCTCATGTATACAATTTTTTTTACCATTGTTATTTACTATGCTACTATGCATTCATACACTTTATTTGAACTTGCATATGTTTTGGCCACATCTTGTGTGTGTGCGCTTCCACGCATGTGGATCTATGTGTGTTAGGTTCCAGAGATGCTGGAGATACTCCATATGCGGCTCCAGAATATCACAGAGGAGCAGGTAAAAGAAGTGAAGTGAAGTATTAACGTATACCTTTGCTGTTTTCTTTTTCAAAGCCTTTTTAATTGATCCATATTTTTGTGGCTGTTACATTTTTTTTTTTAGCACGGAATCTGATTTTCTCTGTGCTTATGCTTAGGTGAGAGTGGCAGTTGGACAGTCAGTGTTGATCCTGGCCTCGCAGCATCTCTATACAGTTGTTAACGCGCTAGTAAACCAACCCCTTCCATATGACAGGTATGTATATGCAGAAAATATCTAAATAATAAAATTAAGTCGAACAAAAAACACCCCAAGGCCATTCCATCAGCTTCTAATCACCAAACATTGTCAGTTGCTATGTGCGTTTTTTTGTTTGTTTGTTTTTTCTCGTCGAAGAATTCTTAATCATTTGGCTTAAGATGATTCTAACATTGTCTTTATCTTACCTGTCCAGCTGGACCAGTGAGATGTGGATGGCTCTGGGAGCAGAGCCCATCGTGGCCAATCAGATTATAGAAATGGTGATGGAGAAACTTGCCATCATGGCACCTTACGTAGACAAGAAGGAGTCAATGATCAGAGGAGGGACGACTAAGGTGGCCACTAATCAGCCACTTGCTGTAAGTCAAAATCACTTCCAGTTACAGGCTCATCCCTTTTACATTTTGCAGTAACATGGATCCCTTATGTATGGATTGAGGACACTGCAAGACTAAGACCCCCATTTGAAATTCCACAGGCCGTAAGTGGCCAGATCATTCCTGGTTTTAAGTAAAGCTGAAATTGATGCGTCCCATACTTAAGACCCCAATCAATTTCTGTCCATTGCATAAGCAGGAGAATTTAACCCTATCATCTGGACAAGATGCAGCTTTCTAGAGAGGAAAATCAAATATCATTGTAAATTATAAACACATGTAAATTGACACAATTGATTCTTAATTTTACTTGCGTGGCAATTTGACCCAACTTAGCATAGCTTAAACTATGATTTGATTCGTGTGTGTGCTTGCTATTCCCAGATGACGTGCGGTCTCAAAGAGCTGCTGTTGAATGGCCAGAGCCAGGAGCCGGCGATCAGTGTGTTTCCTCAGCTCTTCTCCTGTCTCACTGTCAGACTGGGAGCCAGCGTCGGTGTCACAGCCCCGAAGGACAATAGCAGCAAACACACCCCGTCGTTCCACGTTGCAGGGTGGGCATCGATGTCTCATAAGATAGGCCGAAAGTGTTATGGATTGAAAGCGGATTGATTGGTCATGGGAAAGCCCTGAATTCAAGCTCGGTTCTATCGACTAACTGCGTCACGTCGTCTCGTCTCCAGGGTGGCCGCTGATGCACTTAGAATCTTGTTAGCGCGAGCTCAGTTAGACGAGGTGATGAAGATCTTGGATGAGGAACATGGCTGGGATGCGATGAAGGAAGCGAATTCTCACATTACTGGAATTACACTACTAGCGAGGTATACAACTTTCTGTTATAAAATTGTACCAACCATCTATGTTGAAAAAGATCTACTAATGTTCCACAACAATCTAGTCTTTCTTAATGTATGGCAAAAACAAGAGAAATCCCAGGATATCTTAAACAAGTCCATAGAGCAGGTCTCGATGTGGTTTCATTGCTTTTATAACCAGGGCGATGGCGAAACATGCCGGTCCGAGGTTGCCTGCCATTGTGGAGTGTCTGTGTCCGTCTTTGAACAACATCTATGAATGTCAGAGAATCACCGTCACCGCTTTCTTTTCTGAGGTGATTGACTATGAAACACTGCATCGCAAGTTTTCAAACATTATTTTTTCCAGTTCTTCTCACATTATCGCCCGTCGTTACTATTTTCCTGCGAAACATTTAGAATGCGCACTGTTGACTTTGAAAACTGCTTTACTCCCTTTTGCACTATAACTTAATCAGGATCAGTGAAGAACTTATCTGTTTCTCTCTTATTTCCCGAGTCTAGCTCTTAAACCATCACGTGGTTACAGAGCTGATGTTAATAGACGTGTTAATGAACAACATGATGGAGAGAATATCGGATCCCAGCTGCACTGTTCGCATGTTGGCTGTGCGGGGACTTGGCAATATAGCAGTGGGATCACCCGAAAAGGTAAACACATGCATAGTGCTACTGTAGCCCGCTGTTATGGGAAATAGCTGTATCGCACCCTTGGGACACACATTTTGTCATTTTTTTCTTCCGTCCTCCCTCTTTTCTTTAAAGGTAAACAAATATGCCAAGGAGCTGCTGGCAGCCATGAGTTCAGGCATGGAAGAGAAGGACGACCCAGGTAATCTTGAGTACTGCCGGCGGTGACTGTGTTTTGGAAAATGGTCAGCGCACACTTCTGTTTTTGTATCTGCTATTAAATGGAATTGCAGTTTCCCTTAGTTAGACCCCTGCCATCTGCTGGAATTATTTCATCTCAAACATGCAAATTATTTTTATGCTTGATGGCCAGTCAACTGATAGCTCTGCAGCCTTTTGTCATGCAAAACAGGGCACCACAAGTGTTGCCTTAAGTTAAACTTACATTGGTTTTCTTAACATTAGTCTGGTGTTTCCTATCATTAAAATGTTTCGCAATAAAATATCTAAAAAAAAATAGTTGAAAGTGTAACAATCACAATTTGTTACATTACTGTGTCTCCTTCCAGTCCAGTTTGACTTGAGCTTGTCCATCCATAGCCAACCTGTAGCTCAAGTCATCTTATGTTTTGTAAATTTGAGTATGACGGTGCTATTTTGGCCATGAGGCTGAATTGCAAATCCATGACTGATTTGAGAGAAACTCTTCTCTCTGCTGTTCCGTAAAGGAACAGGGAAACGAGACTAATTGCAGTCCAAAGTGCTACATTACTGTTAGATTTTCATTTTGGTACCACTTTTCTTGCCCCTACCCGACTGCTTTTCCTTTATCATTTTTATCATATCACACAGAATTTCTTGTCCCTGATGAATGTTCCTTTTTGTTTCTGGCTACTTCTGGCAGGTAAGCTGATTACGCTGGAGGCCATGTCAGGCCTGTCCAAAGTCCTCCTCCACCTGGACCAGAAGAACGTCCACCTACTAGTCGTCTATATCTTCATGAAAATTAAACCCTTTTTGGAGAGCGTAAGTTTGTTTCCGTCCTCTTAAGGGATTCTATGATTCATCGCATGTTGTTCAAGCAACCGAGGAAGGTCTCTTCGCTCAGACCGATGTGCTAACAGAACCTGCGGGATTTCTGTCCGTCCAGGAAAATGACGAGATCCGCTGTGCTTCTATTCATCTCATGGGAAACCTGTCCAAATTTGGTTCAGGGGAGCCAGTGTTTAAGGATCAGATCCACAATGTTCTCGTCAGTCTGTTATTACACCTGGTCGATCCAAACCCTCATGTTGTCAAGGTCAGTTTTTCACCTTCTCAGCAACGTTCTCTTCTTCCTGCCTTTAAATTGTCACGCCGCTGATCGGTTTACTTCATTTATTTGTGACAAACATGGCTTTTGTTTTTGCATCTGTGCAGGCTTGTAAATATGCAATGCGTGTGTGTGCTCCTGTGGTGGGATCAGAACAAATCACCGCCATGTTTCAGAACCACCTGCATGAGGACAAGAGCTTGCACTATGGCGAGTTCATCAACGACCTCACCAAGTACCTGGTAAGGCCATTACAAGTGTGCAGACATCAGTGTGATTGTGAAATGAGTGTGATGTGGAATCCTCTGGATTTGCTGTTGGATCTTAATACAGGGTGATACATTCATTTTTTTTAATTGGTGTTTTTTTTTTTTTTGCATATGTTTGCAGATCCAGGATTTCCCGGCCATGTTGAATTTCTACCACATTTCCGTCATCCAGTTCTTCAAGAGTAACTGGTCGGAGGTTCGAGCAGGAGCTGCCATGTTTATAGGTACATGGGGGAAACATTGTTAAACACTGTCAAATGGTTGGATATTGAACACCAGAATAGAAGCCACTACAGTTTTGCATCATCTTTAAACAGTAAAATCTCACCATTCACGTAATATGCATGGATTAGAAACTGTGTGATATGTGTTTTCAGGGTTCCTGCTTAGTAATCTTCCAGAGGAGCATCTCTCCCACCTCAACATGGGGACTGTCACTAAAGGTGATGCAACTTTGATCACTTCACGGCCTTCAAAAGTCGGTTTTGCCTATCCTCTTTTTTTTTTTTTCCCCATGTAATTGAAGCATAAATGTCCCTACCCAGGTCTTGTGATGCTGCTCCAAGATCCGGATCCCGTTGTGAGAGTAAAGGCAGCTGAGGCCATGGGACATTTCAACTGAATCACACACACAAAGGTCATCGTACACACACGGCGTTCACCGTGAATCATCGAACCCTGTGAAAGTAGTTTTAATTTGGCATATAGAAATTCAGTTTCCACCGTAACGACAGCAATGCAAACATGACGCTGCAACTCAATGCCACCATTTTACTCAAACTCCTTTGCCCTGGGAATCCTTGTGCATACAAATACATTCATACCTAGACATTTGAATTTTGCAAATTTGTTAGGCTTATTTTGACACTTGATAATGGTACTTATAAGAACGTGTTACTTTGGGGGGAAAAAAAAGACCAAAGACTGTGTTATGGTGAGAATAATGTCACTTTTAGATAAAATAGAAATAGATACAATAGTTTCTTCAATTACTGTTTATGTGCAAAAAAGAGCAATGCAAATTTCCACAATACGTGATGGAATCGTTTTACATGGCTAGAGGTTCAGTGTGGTTGTGTGTGTGTGTGTGTGTGTGTGTGTGTGTGTGTGCGTGTGTGTGTGTGCGCGTGTGCGCGTGCGTGCGTGCGTGTGTGTGTGTTCATACCAGCATATCGAGATACTTGTGAATTTTCATACTTTTTTTCTGAAGGTGTTAGTTTTAGATGTAACTAAAGTACTTGAGCTCAGTCTAATTAATGGAAAATATTTTTAGATTATTTAAATGTATGCTACTACAAACTGTGTAAAAATAGATTATAGGTCAGTAGCTGAAAAAAAAAAATGCTGTGTTCCAGAACCACAGAAGAAAGTGTCTCTTGAGGTTTTGGGTGACGAGTAGAATTCGAATAAACGGGTTATCGTTTCATCGCTCTCGGATCATCTTGATGATTTTGTCATATCAGCCAACAGCAAAGAGCCAACCGTTCTCAACAACCGGCTCAATTTTAGACAATGAGGGATGAAGCTCTCCCGTCTGTCGTATCCAGATCGGTGCCAAGCCACCTTCATGTCTGCCGCTTGACAAAGTTTGTCATACTTCACTGCCAAAGCTGACACCATCACTGTCCTTTTCAAAGAGTGCCCTTGTCCTCCGTCGGTGTACTGTGACGCAGTCGAGCTCCATAGAAACATTTTTGTACCATTTATCGCTTTTTTTTTTTTGTTTGTTTAACAACAAAACTTTTCCACCATTGTTGGCTTGAAACGACCATTTGGTCATACATCTGTGCCAAACCGTCTTTCTAACATGAATTCTTTAAAATGTTCTTGACACTCACACTGTGTTGTTAGTTAATGTTTTTTTTTTTTTTTTTTTTTTTTTTTCCCCTGTTGCTATCCACTGGGTACAATTTGTTTGCGTGAGTGATTGTGCGTGCATGTGTGTGTGTGCGTGTGTGTTTGTTTTGGATGCCAGGAAAGTCAAAACGAACATTAATGCTTTTTTTTTCTTTAATGTTTTTGATTCCATATGGATTTTTGATTTTTCTGTCGCACTTTTCAGCTCAACAATGTTCCTGATCTAAGAAGGAACGAGCCTGTCTGGCTTCTTCTGACCTCACTTTACATTCCTTGCTTAAGTCGCACATTAATAAATATCTCCTGATTTGAGCATTAGCTTTAAGCTGCTTGTACGATCCGGCCACTGCAAAACTGGATAGCAGTAATAACTTCAACAGTTCAATGTAGTTTAAACAAAGTTTAGTCTTCCACCATACTAGATAACTGATTCAAAATTTATTTTTGTCATGTGAATACAATTTAATTATTATACTTAAATATTATACACTGATCTAAGATGTGTATTTATTGTCTGGGATTTTCTTTTGAGCAGGGATTCTTGCACTTTGGTTGGGTCATTGGTACAAAGTAAGAGGTAGCTTTTTTTTTTTTTTTTTAATTTCTTTTGAATGTTCAAAGCTGTAGTAAACTTTATACCTTCCAATGTTTTTTTTCATTGCATTTAAAAAAAACAAAAAAACATGTATAATTATGTTTTATAAATGTCTTACAAAGGTAAGGCTGTTCAAGTGGCTCATTTGTGAATTTTTAGAACAGTGAATGCTTGCATGTAAATTCTTTAATTTGTTAATGGCCTAAAGGAGAGTACGGGTGTTGAAAGGAGTACATAGACAATAAAGACCTTTAAAAGACAAAAATCTTAATTTTTTGGGGGGTTTTATTCTCGATTCTAGGTTTGTCATTTTTAAATTCCAGGATGCAGTGTATAAGATACTAATGAAAGTCAGGAAATAAACATCCTGACATATTGACATTGTTGCCGCTTATGTTTAACTGTCAAAACAAACAAAAAACATATTCAAAAATATGTGACTGTAGGTCAAACCAGTGTAGTGTTGCATATTTTCAATTTTTCTATGCTTGTTAGTTCTTTCACAAATTATATCGTGAAAAAAAATGAAAAGTTTTGTTAGCTAAAAATAAGATGTGATTTAAAAAGCAATAATAATGATAAGATGAATGCTTCCTCTGAAGAATGGCCCTAATAATTGGGGTGAAACACCCGGTTCAGTATCCGCTGAAAAACTACAACTCCCAGCCGAGCCCTAACATACCCTTACGTCATAATTACAAACAAATATATGTGGATATCTTCTTTACATTAGAGGGAAATTAGTCTTTATTTGAATCCTACTGAATCAGAGTTGGTAGAAAGATATTTATTACAGACTTTTAGGAATGTATACATTCTCTCTCTCTCACACACAGACACACACAGGTTCATACAACAAGCATGTATTGATATCTACAATATTTGTAATCATTACTGGAATATGCCGGCCACCAAGGTTCACTGTAAAATCTGCAAAAATCTCCAGACTTTTCAGACAGATGATGAAGCGCTGGCCGAAATACATCTGATGCTTTTCACGCCAAACCTGTGAGCCGGACGTTTGCTTACAGCTGAATGTACAGCTTGTTTCTCTCGCTGTCGATTGGGCTGAAGTAGAAAATATGGTGTTAACTTGAACGCACTCTGTTCCACTTTTATGGTTTATTTGGCTTTTTATGGTTCACTGTCAGGGCATAGATTCTGCTTTAACGGCTGGACAGTTTTGCTTCATTGGGACAAACTTTTAGTCCCCAAAATAGTTTACATTTGAAGTTGCAGATTTTGCAAAACTATGATTTTTGTCTCAAAATTAAATCAGTCTAACTTGTATTTCACAACATTTGTGATGTAGTTTTTTTATTTTGTTTGTTTTGTTTTGTTTTTTAAAATTTATGTCTCATATGGGGAAAAATGCAGAAGAGAAAAAAACAACTTTGAACTGCTTTTGATTGCAAATATTTCCCAGGGAAGTGAAAGAACTGCTGTATCGAGAAAAATATATATGGTCCGTACACTGCGTTTTACTCAGGATGTCATTCATTCAGGTATTTGGAGGCATTGTCCAGAAGAGCCTTACATTTGGACCTCTCCTTGATATTTACCGAAGCTAAAATAAATGTAATAAGTATATGTTTTGTGATTATAGTTATGATAATCTGAGACAAGCTGGGAATAGTGGAGGAGTTGTATCGAGAGACATGTTCATTCCTTCGCATGAGATTGTCAGATTATCCTCGCCACTTGGATGATATGAATTTGGTCGAAGCCTAGTTTGCAGCTTTTATTTAGTTTAGATTGATTTTGTTGTTGCGATTATTGAAAAACACTCTTCAGCTCAGTGTGGAAAACATTTTCTCAGAGATCAGAGACTGTATTCCGGTAATGCGATGCAGTTTCATACACAATAACGCTAAAGTCGTTATAAGGTCCAGTTGCCCCCCCGCATCCCCCATTTCTCCCCTGGCCGCTTCCCCAATTACATTAAGTGCATTGTGAAATGTGATTTCATCTTGTGGAATTACTGTTTTTATTTATACAGTTAGTATGTGGGTTTAGATGATTTTTTTTTTTTTTTCTGTTTTGAGAAATCAAGTTGTGCCTTTATGAGGAGTATTCATATTCCTCTGCACTGCGTCTTCCAAAATCCATCCAGCCCAGGTAATCTCTGTCCTTTATCCTGTGGTTGGGGGCCGGACCGGTGGCTCTGCTGCTGATGGAGGATCTGATTTGGTTTGCAGAGCCTGGAAGAGATTGAGACAGAAGGGTGTAGGTGTCTACGTGCAGCTGAGACCGCAGGACTTTCTATCGATATGAACGTGAAGAACCCCGAATGGCGTCCTTGAAGTAACTCGCGCTGACTCGGTGGGGTTTCTATTCCTGGCTTCGTGATTCGTCACAACAGAGAGTTCAACGCGTGGCCGTGTGACGCGGCGATGGGTTGAGAAAGAAACGGAGACGCGGGGTGACAGGGGACGCGGGGCGTCAGGACGTGAGGTAGGAACGGACAGACAAGAAGGAGCCAAGAACAGGACCAGAAATGGGAATGACAGAAGGAAAGTGACTGGGAAAAATGTGAAGCACGAGAGCGGATGCTGGAGGGAAGAGGTGAATACCAGATGGCGGTGGGACTGCAGCGCAGCAGGAAAGGCAGCAGATCACAGAAGGAATGCGTGAAACTACGAGCGAATAAGAAGCGCGTCCCATCGGGAACACGGATCCTGTGACCGTGCACCTTTCGGCACACACCTTTCCTGGATAGCAGTTTGGCCAGCAGCTGGCTGAGGCTGTATTCTGCATCGGCGTCTCGCTGAGGTTGATTGTAGTTGGCGAGCTGATCCGAGGGAGGCACTCGAGCCGAGCGAGCCTGGCGTGTGTGGTTTGAGGGAGGGGTGGTTCGGCTGTCTAACGCCACAGCTTCGCCCTCTGTTCTGTGTGACTGGAGAAAATAAAGCCATGCGAGTCGATGGATGGGCGCTAAAGTGCTATCGTGATCGTATATTGAAGAGATATGGAGTATTGCAATCATTGTAGAATTACTACAGTTGTGTGTGTGTGTGTGTGTGACCTACCTCAAACTGTGAGGGCAAACTCAAGGCGTTGCTGGACAGCGCAGCCACCAAAACACACACATAGATGACTACATTCATGGCTGGAGGGGCAGAGGAGAGGATGATAAATACAACAAAGAGGTGAAAATATTTTTAAAAATCCCCCACATCCTTCAGTTTTAGTGCACATTTTCATTAAACTTTCATTAAACGCTCCTTCTCTCCCACTCTCTCTCACACACACACACACACATCTGATCATTCAGAATTGGGCTTCTTAGCGGAGGAAGTAGGCGTCAGGGACATTTTACTGAAAGAGGCAATAAATCATGTTCTGCTCAGATTTGCCTCAAAGGTGAGCAAAGAGATTAACCTTTGCTTTTTCTGCTGGAACCCCTGAGCAAAGTCCTTCCGTCTTTATTGCTTAACACAAACTTGCACAGCATTTTGCCTGTAACACACAAACACACACACACACACACACACACACACGAGTGTCGCGTGGTCCAAATGCATGCTGTCATCACTTCTGAAGGAAAACCGATCCAATGATCCTTCGGTCTTCGCCGCGGTCTTCAGGTAACTTGAGAGAGTCGATCTTTAATACTAGAGTGTTAAAAGAATTGATTACCCGGACTCGTCCTGCGCTGTCCGTCACTACACAACCCGGTCAAGGAGGCAGTGGCGTTCATTTCATTATTTTCTGGCTTTTCAGCCACCCTGATGCTTCAGGACATCCCAGGATGTAGTATTTCCCACAAAAATGATATGATGTATTTTTTTTTTTTTTTTTGCAGGATGTAAGAGTTCTGCCAGCCGTAGACGCTGCACGGACTGCAGGTGTAACCGGCCTTTTCTTCACATGCTAATTCCATCCCCGTTGGCAGCTGTTCATTGTTTTTATTCATTATTCAACAGGCTGCTAATGATTTTCTGGAGTATGTGTGAAAATCCTCCTCTCCTCCTCCCATCCCATATTTTCCTCTCCTCTCCTCCTGTCATCCCTGATATTCCTTTCCTCCTCTCTCCCCTTTCTATCATCCCAAATATCCCTCTCTTCTCTTCTCTGCTCCTCTTCCCCCTTCTCCTATCATCCTATATTTTCCTCTCCTCTTCTGTCCTGTCATCCCCAGTTCCTCTCCTCTTCTCTCCTCAATCTCTATTTTCCACTCAGTCCTTATTTTCCTCCCCTTTCCTGTCCTCTCATCCCCTAAATTCTTCTTTTCTTTTCCTCTTGCATCCCTTCTCCTCTCATCCCATAATTTCCTTTCCTTTCCTTCCTCTCCTCTCCTCTCATTTCCTTTCCTTTCCCGTCCTCTCCTCTCGTTTCCTTTCCTCTCTTTTCATCTCCTCTCCTTTCGTTTCCTTTCCTCTCCTCTTCTCTCCTCCATTCTCCTCAAATGAGATATTTTTCTTTCCCCTCCTCATCCCCCATGTTCCTCCTCTCCTCTCCTCTCATCCCCTATGTTCATCTCCTCTCTCCTCTCTTCTCTCATTCATTATTTTCCTTTCCTTTCCTCTCCTCTCATTACCTTTCCTTTCCTTTCCTTTCCTTTCCTTTCCTTTCCTTTCCTCTCCTCTCCTCTCCTCTCCTCTCCTCTCGTTTCCTTTCCTCTCTTTTCATCTCCTCTCCTTTAATTTCCTCTCCTCTTCTCTCCTCCATTCTCCTCAAATTAGATATTTTTCTCTCCCCTCCTCATCCCCCATGTTCCTCCTTTCCTCCTCATCTCCTATGTTCATCTCCTCTCTCCTTCTGGCTTCTCTCATTCATTATTTTCCTCTCCTCTCCGAGCTCAGTGCGATCCTTTCGCTTATTCTCCATAAAAACATCTCCAAATCATGAAGTGAAGATATGAAACTAAACCCTGCCACATTTTTTTGACAATAACTGTCCAGAAAAGTTTTATTGTGCTTGTTTAATTACTCAGGTACTCCTTAATTCCGATGGAGTACTTTCAAAAATAAACGAGAAACATATATCCATAAATTCTACAAGACACTGGAGGTAATAACAGTATCCTAAAATCAGATGCAATTGTTTTTTAATTTTTATTGTTTTAGTTTTTTGTTTCCGAATATGAAATGGCACCAGCCACAAAACAAAAAAAAGCACAATAAAAAAAGATAAAAAAATAAAAAAATTGCAGAATTGATTTTTCTCTTTTTCTTACCTGCAGTTGATTCTGTTTGCAAGGAGAGAATAATCTGAGGATGCGGGTTGCTGGAGGGGGTTGTTCCTGAGTTCAGGCTGTGAGTGAACGAACCAGAACGAGCGCGATGCTTTTATAATGGCACACAGGAAAGGGGAGGAGCCTCAGCGGTGGGCGGAGCCTCCTGCTGGCGCAGGAACCCACATTGCTGACGCAATTGAACACGCCAACATGTGACGTCACACCAACTACATCGTCATTTGCCACTTGACCTGTGTCTGTTTGGACAGATATTTACTAAAATCACACTTCCATGACTTTTTACTCAATAACATCACAACGAAGGCCCATCCTCACTTCGACCCTCAAGCAGATTAGGACCCTCAAACCATCGCAGTGTCTAAGAGCAGATCCCCAAATACCGACATTAATGCAAAAAAAAACAAGTTTTGAAAATTGGTTGTCACAGCCACACACACACACACACAAATCAAAAAAAACATGCGCACACTCATTTCAAGAATCTGAGAAACTCTAACATCTTTGACATCAGCTCATTGAATGTCCAAGCAGTTAAGTGACTTACAAAACACACACACGTGTGCACTCCCTCCACACATCGACACACAACGTTGCGTTGTTTTTCGACACGGCGGCTCAACAGTCCTTTACCGTATTCGTATATTTCTAATTCAGCAGCTGCAGCTCCCCTTTAGTGTCATTTGGATTCCAACTAGGGTGAAGTTACTGTTCCTCATTAGACAGTGAGAGCTGCTCATGTATGATTGTTAAGTCAGATTTCTTTCTTTTTCCAGCAATCAAAAGTGATACTGCCAGTTGAGGAATTTTTTTTTTTTCCTTTTTTTCTTTAATTTAAGCTCAAATAATCCATCCAGACATTTTTGTTTTGTTTGGGAGTTTGCACTTATTATTATTTTGATGGATGTTTAACTTCAGAAGCAGCTTCCTGTTTTGTTGACAAATCCTCCTTTCTGGTAAAACCTGTGTGAGAAACTAAAAAAGAACTATTTGTTTTCGCATGCATTGCACACTGTGTTGAATTATATCACTATATTATGTGAACGATACCCACTGGGTATTAGTGTGTCGCAAAGTGACGAAGAACCCTCCCCTCCACACACACACACACACACACACACACACACACATCATTTTGCAGATAGATTTTGTGCTTTGAGATACATATACATATCATATTTTTTATTTATAGGTATATGATATAAAATGTCAGGAAAGGACTACAGTTTCGAGGAACACATTTCACAGTAATACGGCCTCAAGGAAGCAGGAGGAACATTTCCATTGCAAGTCAAAGTTAAGTAAAAGCATTCAATTACATTTATGCGATCTGAGCCATCTCCAGTGAGGTCAGAGGTCACCTAAGTGTATTCACTGTCACATTTATATCCAAATCTATGTAATCACAAATGCGTTTATTATATTGATTGCTCACATGCGGCTTTTGCTAGCGGGTACGTTCTATCGCCACGCAGTTATGGTTTTCCATCTAAAACCGATCTGCTTGCAGGGCTCGTCTCGAACATTTCCAAGTCATCGGTTTATAGCTTCTCTCAAGGCCGAGGCACAACAACGACACGGATCTGATAAATGAGTTCACGCCTCTGCTTTGCAATCTAGACCCCTGAAGTTTTCAGGCCCCGTGGGATCTCTCCCTTCTCCCCGGCGTTATTGGAATAAACTTTAATAAGCACATTGCTCCTGTTCGCCCTTGAAAGTCAACACTGTGGGTCTACAATTCTTCCACCAGTTGGCCGGTATTTTTATATGTTTTTTTTTTTGGGGGGGGGTGGCGGACATGTTGACGGTGATGACAGAAATTAAAAATCAGCCACTGTGAGGAACTGTTACCGATATGCAGATGTTTTAATGCATTTTTTCATGCAGCAAAATCTAGTGGTGGCGGTAACACTATCATATGTGTGTGTGTGTCAAAAAGAGAGAGAGAGAATCACTGAGGGCATACCTGTATGTTTTTAGCTCTCCTCTAGTATGTTAATGAGGTTGATGTTAGTGATTTCCGCCGTCGTTTGCAGCTGCACTCTGTCACCGGCACCTGTCCCAACTTCCTACGGCCACATTTTCCATTTTCCATTTCCCGCGGAGCTCACAGAACCAACCATCTTTGTTTCTTTAGAAATGTTTCCGAAGTCCACGGAGACACCTGCTTGGCATATTCAGTATTCAGGCATAACTTTTGCCGCGTGCAACCTACCACGTGGATCTTCTTTTCTTTCTTGTGCTCGTAAAACACCATGACTGGTTTCTCTTAGTTTTGAAGTGCTTGGAAAATGTGGATGTTTTTGAATTAGTGATATTATATGTGCAGGATTTGAACTGTGAAACATATTTTCAGTTGTTGTTGTAACTAAAACTCTTGGTATTTTTATGACTTGTTCTTAGTCTCATACAAGTTTTCAAAACAGTCCGTTGAGGCTCTGGGGAGCTGTTTAGTTTTTATCCGAAACTGCTGCGTCACTCTAACAGAGCATCTCTGCCGTGCACAGATTCAATTGTAACAAACACCTATGACTTTTTGATACTGTGAGACTCAAAGGACTAAGGATGTGTTGTTCGACTAAAAGCAGAACAAGACTCAGAATTGCCAAAATGTGAACAACACCAACCTGCACACAGAGCTCGAGGCTCGCCGCGGCAATATTTTTTGACCTGGCAGAGGAAACGTGCGCGCAGAATGTGAGCGTGTTTGCCCTCCGTCTCTCCCCTCCCACTAATGAGTCACGGTCCTCCAGTTAATTGCGCCATTGTGTTGTGCGGGTCAGAAACCTCTTCAGTGGATGGAGCCTCTTATCTGCTCTAATCAACTGGTTTGGACTGTATGGTCAGAAATGACGGGGAGGCCGCTGGTAGAAATGAACGACTGAGGAGGAAAGTGGGCAGAAAATGCTTCTGATTGTAAATATACAAATAAGAGCGTTTTTGAAAGCTGTCATCAAGTGCTTTATATAATTAATATGAATGTTTTAGTCTTGCCATTTCACCACGGTCTAGTTTGTATTGCTGCGGTATAATGTCTTGTCGATAATCTTTCGTCAGACTGATTCCTAATTCAATTTTTAGTTTTTCCCGGTTCATTTGTAAGACTTTTCCAAGTTTAACAGAACTCCTGAGTGTTTAAATGGCAAATTGATGTTTTGCACGTCATATTTTTACGCTTTAGCATGTTAAAATACTACTACAAGATAGGAAAATGTTAATATTGTTGGTTAAGAAACATCCCATGACTGTTTTCGCAAAAAAATAAGCATAAAAAATAAATAAAATAAATGAATAAAATAAAATGAATGAATTAATAATCCATCTTCCCTCGTGTATCCAGAGTCAGGTCACGGGGATAATAATAATAATAACAATAATAATAATAACAACAACAACAACAACAAAAACAACAACAACAATAATAATAATAACATCTCAGGAGAGATATTTGATTTATATGACTGAGTATATGACATGTGTGCTATAATTCAAAACTGTGCAATTAGAGATGGAGGCTCATTCACGAGAAGTCACTGAGAGGATTGTTCACTGGAGAATGACAGGAACCAACTCCGAACCGCTTAAGTTCCTCCAATCCTTAAATCCTGAAGCTTTATTATGCAATTTTTTTTATTTCTCCAGACACAACATCTTACCTTAATGACTGCTGTACGATATTCAGACAGAATGTGTTGCCACCTTGTTCCAGAGGGAGGTATGTTTCTAACTTTCATCGCTTTCTTCAGACAGTTGGAGGATACTAATAAATCAAATACGGAAGAGGGTATTATCAATATCTCCAGAGCCATGTCTCGTGTTTTCCTTGGTTTAAGATCACAAATAATACTTATTTCCATGTCATTTTTAATGTCAACTGTTATTATATGTATGAGAAAATGTGTGCCTGTCCCTCTTGACTTTCATTTTGCTTTTTTTCTCGCTGTCTCCCGCACTTTTTCTTTTTACCCCAACTGGTGGAGACGGGAGGCCACCCACATTGAGGTGGGATCTGTCCAGGGTTTCCGCCGAGTGAAAGGCAACTTTTCCCTCACCGCTATCGTCAAGTGCGTGCTCACGGGTGGAATTTTGGATTTTTGTAAATCGATAAAAAGAGTCCTGTCATGAGCGTTGTGCTCGGGCACCATATTATCAAAATCTGATTGACTTATGACTTTAATTTATGATGATCTCATGATTTCAGTTTTAAGAGCCGAGGAGAATCCAAGAAACATCGGCAGATCATCACTTTGCATGACCGACCTCTTTAACACACGCAAGGTCTGTAATTCAAATTGATTTATCCTGAGGCTATTTTTACGTGGTGTCTTGGGGTGTTTTTTTGACATGGTTTGTCAAAACTTAATCGTTCTTCATGCCAAACTAATCTGAAGCTAATGTGTTTTGGGAGGAATAACAATCTTCTCTATTGAAGGTAGGATTAGGTTGTCATTTATGCAATTTATTCAGTTGTATTCTATAAAAATCCAAGATATTTTAGATGGAACTCTTGAGTATCACAGGGTCGTCTATCTCGCCAACATGCTTTGGAAATACTGCACACTGATTTAATAGCATTGATTTTACTTTTGCCATAATACTTGGAATATTTTTGAAAACATATCCCGGTGGATTCCATACTGATTTAGCGCAACAGCATTTTCGCCGAAAGAATCCACTCCTGCAATTTTCAACACTGTAAAAAACGGAGCAGGTTCAGGAATCAACTTCAGTCTTTCCCTCCTTTGTTTTGACAGATAGTTTGGACAGTTATATTGCCAGCCTGAGGCCGTCTGTCACCGACACAAGATAGAAGAGTCTTGCTCGCTGAATGGATATTTATGTTTGAAACGGCAGAGTGAAACACACAAGCGCACGTGGATTATAATGCAGCTGTAATGGATGAATGGCCGCCCAACCTGTACAAATTCATTGCTCTAATTTATATATTCATACCTGTATTTATTCATCCAAGATCTGCAACCCCCACGCACACACAAATACCTCACAAGTACCTGCTATTATGCCTTACGCATTCACTTCAATGAAAAAATGCATTGTAAAACTTCACTTTCATACTGCTATTACTTTTCTTTTTTTTTTTTTTTTTTGCAACTGCACCTTAGCATTCCTGTCACTTTAAAAGTCAAACCATTTCGCATTTTCGTTTGTTGTTTTCTGTGACAAAATTAGTTATAGATTTCGTACTTTTGCACCGTGGGTCTTTATGCGTGATCGTATGGCGGCGTTGATGATAAAGTTAATCGGGACTTGACTGTGTGAACTCTCCACCTTATGAAAAACGTAGAGATGTGCGATCTCTGCTACTGTGTGATTTGTTTCTCGTGGGTTCTTCGCATTCATTGATGGTTGTTTTCAAATTTTGAATTCAGATTAGAGAGGCTGCTGTTGATTTTGACTTGAGAAAACTTATATTTAAGATTCTTTACACCAGAAATGAGACTACGACACTGAACTCAATTCAGGTTGGTACACACATCAGACTCGATACTTTTAATTTTTTTTTCCCCCCAAACTAATCCTGCTTGTCGGGTTGACATGGGGTTTGGAGCTCATCCCAGTCTTCTTTATGGGTCACCCATTTTCTGGATTTGCTGTGATTGTTTGCTTTTAGAGAATACAGACTCAGAGACAATACTCATGTAGAATAGTAAAATTTAGACCTGAATTTTTGACTGGAAACCTCCTGATCTATTTTTCTAAAAAAAAATCCGTTGAGACCTTCACATCTTTGATGAAAAATTCCGAGATTATGTATCAAACTCAAAGAAAGGGTGAGATTTTCTCCAGGGAATTTTTCTGCTTGATGACAGGCGTCGTCGTGATAAAGGAGATCATAAATGCGATATCTACAGCAGCTTAGATTGTGTCAGCAGAATAAATTTACTTTTATTCTACTCCTCCTTCACTTCAATGGTGTGCGACTGCTACTGGAGTTGACATGAATTCCTCTGATGAGCAACAGAACGTGTCGGCTCTGTTTTTTGTCACGTCGCTGACTCTTGACCCCGGTTCCCCCCGGGATCGACCGGCTGCCCTGCCACATCCGTTCTTTCAAGATGCACGTATCATTTATGAAGATACCGATAAAGTCCAAAAATGTTCAAATATTTTCAATGCATCTTATTTTTTTTTATCCAATCAGTATTGTTTAATTGTGTCATGAATGAATCAATGCGATTTACAGAATCTGATATTCTTGGCTCATCCCTATTTCTAGGAGTTGTTCTGGAAATGAAAGAATGAAAATCATGTGAGCGCTCACTGGTCTCCGGGTCAAATTATAATGAAACAAAAAGATGCGTTATATCCTTAATGGAAAATTATCAAACCAAACTCAGAGTGGGGAGACAGGCATTGCAGTAGCTGTGCATTATACATGAGCTTCTACACTTGTGGTCCTCAAGCCCTTTTAGACGGAGGTTGTAGAACACAGAACCGGCTTCTGAATGAGCTGTTCAGTTGTTCTACATTTCCCATTTGGACACTGTGAATATATTTACCTGCTCAGAGGAACACGGACAAGATTCAAGATTCAAAGCGTTTATTGTCACATGAACAGTGTAGAATCATGTTTCCACTTTTTGCATGTATTGATAGGAAACAACGATAGTAAACATTGTTATAAATATGAACAGTGTTGGCACCGCAATAAGATTTAAGTTTAGCTTAATGTGCAACTTTGAAAGTGCAGGTGCAAGGATGACTGCAGTTTAAATATTAAAAATATGCATTTTTTTTCAAAAGGTCATCGTACATTGAGAAAGTTTTGTTTAGGGTGAATCTTTCGGTTAAACTATGCCGAAATATCGCCAATCAGTAAATTAGGATCTGTATCGGCATGTGACCCGTCATCGCGCTGAAAATGAAACTGAGTAAAAAACAATGTAAACACTGACACTGATCTCAGAGTTTTTTTTACTCTTATTTGACACCTGACACTTATTTTTCTTTTCTGCACTTTACATGCAGTGCAGTCGGTGCTGCGCTCATCTGCACGTGTAACTACTGCCCATTTAAACTGCGCTCATCCTTTCACCTGCTATTGGTGAGTTGCACACCGAGCTGCGCTCAAATGTCTTATTGCACTGCCAACACTGGTCATATTTATACCAATGTTTACTATCATTATTTCTTATCATTACATACATACAGTAAATGCACTGCGGACAGAAAAGTAGAATTTCAACTGTACAGGGAAACACGTTTCTAGACAGTGCATGTGACAATAAACGTGTGACAATAAAATCTTTTTTTTTTTTGTTTTCTCTGCAGATGAAATCAATACAGTCTAACACCGAGCAAAACGCCAGCAGGGAAGGGAAACAACTTGCTATTTGATTAATCTGCAGGGACAGGCTATACTGTTCACCTCCCACAGGGTATCTGAGGTGTCATTGAGTGTGTGTGTGTGTGTGTGTGTGTGTTTGTTTGTGTGTAGCAGGTGGGCCTGCAGGCGGCTTGGCACCAATAAAGAGATGTCAAAGAGAACATCATTCTAGGCATGAAGACAACTGGGGAAATGAAAGTATGATACCTTCGGGAGAAATGAGAGTAAGAAGTGCGTAAAATGTTGTTTATTTTGAGGAATCACTTAAAGCCAAACAACTTTGTTTATTTACACACAGGTCAGAAGTCAAACTGCTGTTTAAAGGTACAATATAAAGTTACCGAAAGACTTCATATGTCCCCTGTCAAATTCAGCGGGGGGCAGTAAATCCAGAGAAAACTTATTTTTCTCATTAAAAAAGCCGATTCTTAATGAGTTCTTTGTTATATTTGATTATGAATTTCAGACTCAAACGACTCTGAGAACGAGATAATCGATTCAAATGGCGGGAATTTTATCCGTACAGCGTTCCTGTACGTTTGTTGACAACGATTTAGTTCTGTGATGAGAGTTCACATTTGAGATAAAAAAAAAAATAAATCCGCTGGCAATCCACCCAGCTGCGACAGCAGAAGAGGGCCAGAACAAAATGCCAAATCCTGGATGTATGAGAAGAGCTATTGAACTGAACCAGACTCTGTTCTATGTTTCCTCATTAATTACACAAACCAATTTCTCCGCCACTGTATTTTAGCAATGGTTTTATACAGACAAAGGCATAGAGAGGTTACTTTTGTGCGGAACTCTTTACTTTTGCTGATATCCTTTATCTTATCAACCAGCGCTTCTGCGCCAGGGGAAAAAAAAAAGCCTCCGACTCACAAGCGCTCAGGTTTCTTGCACTCAAAGCTCAGCGTTTCTAGTGGAGTGACCCGGCCTTAAATTAAAATGATAGCCGTGTTGTACATCGGTCATACGTCTACGTGACCGAAATCTGACGTTGCACGGCCAATTCTTTTTTCACTTGTAGGAAACGTGAATGAGCTGTATTCCGAGATGTGTATTTGTGTGTACGTTGCTTTCAAACTGACACTGCCCACGGCGCAGTGTCGGCTCATTTAGGAGCTCAACATTAAACAAACAGCCGCTTATCAGCCAACCGGGCCATGAGTTGGCTGGCTTTGCCCCTGATTTTGTGGATCACTTTTGTTGTCTTACATGATGACGGCCAGGGAACACGGCTAAACTGGGGGAAAAAATGCCTTGGAAGTAAATTAATGTACAGAATGATGGGTTTAAATGATTTTTTGAATTCAGAGAGAACGCAATTTCATTTGCATTTGGCAGGATAGCAATAACTGACACTCAAGTAAGGTCTTGTAGGAAAAAAAAAAAACACAGCAGCTTGATTCGGTCTGCTCACCAGTCATATTCTTGTCATTAAGATGAATTGCAATTGGCGTAATAACCACGCGTGACACATGCATAAACAAACAAACACAAACAGAGGAATCTGTGTGGTCATTAGATAAGAGGAAGCCTGACAAACTCCACATATAGCTTGTTATAACATTCCCTGTTGCCTAATGATTGCAGCTGTTGCACGCATGGATGACACAAAGATACATGGATTGCACGGCGCCCCTCTCTCGGGTTCTATCTGTCATATAACATTGACACAGTCGTGATAAATAGCGGGC
Organism: Fistularia commersonii; assembly: GCF_037954325.1. Taxonomy (NCBI): domain Eukaryota; kingdom Metazoa; phylum Chordata; class Actinopteri; order Syngnathiformes; family Fistulariidae; genus Fistularia; species Fistularia commersonii. The sequence continues at coordinate 3,838,006 of NC_141294.1, read as the reverse complement.
TATTAGCTGTTTTTGAGTGACCCTAGTTTTACTCCAAGATGAGAAGATACACACTCAAATCACACATACGCATTTCCACTCGCTCGCTCATGCACTTAACCACACACAGGAGCGAGCTGCACAAAACCAAATACATAAACACAATAAATATTAATGTACATACAGGCACACACACACACACACACACACTTTGAGTGGGTTAGGTGATCAGTCATTATGATGCAGACGACCGCTGCAAATGAATCACTGGATCAACATCCTGTCGTCACTATGTTTGTTATGTAGTAATGAGCAGCCGGTTGAGGGGTCTAATAGTCCCTCAATAGTCATTTGTGCGCCCTGATTGTATCATGTAGTATTTTTATTCCTGTTAGCCCCATTGTTATATTATCACAGGATTTCCCAATGTTGAAATTATCGTTTGTGGTGAATTTAAGTATTGCCTAGATTTGGTTGTGTTGTTTTGTGTGCTCATTGTTTCTCTTTAAGTCCAGGAAATGTCATTATCAGATCGATGCACGGATTGTTTCTGTGCTTGATCTGAGAAAAACATTTAATTGGCATTTCAGCAGAGATTCGGGTGAGAAGGACTTTGTTGCAATATCATATACATGATATGTGGATATTATGAGAGTCATAAAAGTCGCAATTGGTATTGATGCCATATGCGTTAAGGGTAAAAACAAGTCAATTCAGAAATTATTATTATATAAACATTATCTCCTGATGTTACACCAATGTCCAATGATGATATTGTGCTGCAAAAATGTGATATGTCACCGGGTTTCCCTATTGCCGGTAGAGGTTATTGAAAGTGGCAATTACAAGCCGACATTTAAGTATGCATTAACCGCTTCCTGTTTTTCAAAGTACAGATACACGGACGAAAAGCAAATTGGGTCGACTAAATTCTGTGGGTAGCAAGATGAATCACGGGAGAAGACTTGAGAACGACAGGAAGAATGAAAAGAAAAGTTGTTTAATTGGACGCAAGTCATTGCCGAGTCACTTGTCCTTCATTAATGTCAAAGAAGCACACATCTAACATGAGCACTGACAGCGATACTCAATTAAAACTCACACACACTGCAGTATAATCAGGTTGGAGCTGTGCATATTGACCAAGCCTTTCTTTCAAGTTCTGAAACAATTGTTTGAGTTATTCTTGTGGAACAGAGGAGTTTCCCGTTGTGTTGAACCGTTGCATCATAGATATATCCTATGACCAATTAGCTGGCAAGTGGTTTACTGGAGATCACAGAGAAAGAGACAAGGATGGTCAAATTCAGGTCAGCCTGACAGGGAAACTAACAACTTACTACATTACAGCAAGCTCAAGGAGAAAAACTCACAAAAAAAACCCCACAACACAAAAACAAAGAGCGCTTTTGTATTCGGTCGTGGCTTTTTCACCATCTTCATGCTTTGTCTTTGGCAGATCATTCGCTGCCACAATTTCTGTCAATATGCAGATGATACACTGTTATACCTTAGCAACCACACCAAACCCTTGTTTATGTCACACTCCCTGCAAGAAAAGGAATTCAAGTCAGGGCTTTTTAGCACGTTAAGAACATCTCCAACCTCCCCCTTATCAATGAAGTCTTTCTCACTCTTGCGTCACCCATTTTCTCAGAGGGAAACATAGCAAAACTAAGCACCGGTAAAATTTAAAAATAGAAATCGTCTTTAAATGAAAGCTACCACACTAACTATTTGCTGACACCGATTCACCACATCTACTGTACGTGCTGCTGACAAAAAGGAAGATTCAGTAAACAAACGAAAAACTTATTTGGTAATTGTTTTTTTAGGGAAATCGTTTCATTGTCCAGCATGATTATAGTACTCATTTTCTTTCACCGTTTGGGAATTTCCATGACGTATTTTGAATCGCCATAAACATCTTCCGAGAGACACTGTTTGGAGCGTGACTTGCAACTTTTCCCTGAGCCAGCAATATGTCTCTATCGAAATTTAGGACTATAACCAAATATGGACATACGTTCACCTACCGTTGTCTCAGTTGGCCTGTATCATATAAAAGCCCGCTATTCTGAATAATTTAGTGCTCTATATTTTTTTGATTGATCATTTTGTTTGTTCACGTGATGTTTTTTTATGTTACAGTTTTATAATAATCATCAATATTTGTATATATTCAATATATGTTGTTAATGTGACGCTTGAAAGAAAATGCATGTTGAACAAAGACGTTAGCCATGTTCAAAAATAACATTTGACCCATGAGGTTTAGCCTTTTATTTTCCAGCCTGCATGGTAAGGGTAGAGCTACTAAAAAATTAGAATTCATTTTGCAAGTGTGACCAATACGTCGATTGCGATCTACCGGTCGATCGTAAAAGTAGAGTAGGTTTTTTATTTTAGTTTTTTTGCAAAGGTAGTATAGGTAGAGAGCATGGCATTAAAATGTAGACATCAACCTCATTATAAAATTTGTCATTTGACTAAAACGTATCACTTGCATACAGAATGGGAGATGGACTTTTTTTTTACTATGGCATTTTCAAAATGCGTTTGCCTCATCTGCCATTGCCGAAAAAGGAAATATGGAACGGCATTTTCAGATCGTGCATAAAAACTACAAGACTGACTTCCCTCCGAAAAGTGAGTTGAGAAGGAGAAAAGTGAAGGAACTAAAATCCCAGCTGTCAGGACAGCAGTTATTTTTCTCACAGCAAACCTCAACTATGCTGCTGACTCCATTCAAGCCATCCGAATAAGGTATTTACCAAAAAAGTACTCCGTTGTAGTGTGACGTAAGGTTTCATGCAGTTATGAAAGATCCACAAACATTTATTGTGTTAAGTACACTCAGTAGATATGCAAATAAATATATATTCAGCATTTATAGTGGAGGTAGATCATTTTCACTCGGTCATTTGAAAAGTAGCTCACAAGGGGAAAAAGTGTGATTTAGAGCCCCAAATTCCTGCAAACAATCGTGTGGTTCATTAAAACCATGTTTATTTCATTTACATTTACATGGATGGAGAAGATGAAGGTTAAATCTTATGATGGGATAGAATTGCATAAAGTAGGAAAAATAAGATGAGAAACTTCCACCTAAGGAGTAACTGAACACACGAACAAACACTTGGAAATTGAGTTAGAAATCCAATAATGTCCTTTTTCACATTGTCACACGATCTTTATAACGCGCACAAATTCTGAATACGCATTCACACATTTCGAAATAAATATATCTTTTTTTACTGACATGCAGATCATTCCTGCAGTTTCATTCTCCTTGTGGGCATCAACCAAATAGAGTCAGCGAAAAGTTGGAATTCACAATGCAGTTTGGCTTTGAATAAGAACATCAATTCACGATCTGAGAGACAGCGGAAGATTGGTAAATCCTGAGAACAGAACCCATCATCCGTTTTTTGCAATTAACAGCATTTTGTTTTTCCCTTCTTGTTTTAACTTTCATGCTTTGTTTATTTTATTACCTTTTGCAGGTGTTAGCTAACAGCTACTTTGCATCTGTTGGCCCATGGCATGTAGATTTGAAGCCTTCTGCTGAACAGGAAATATGCTCTTATTGTAACATTTTAAACATAAGAATAACATAAGAATAAATAAATGAAGGCATTAATAAATGAATTCATAATTATAAATGTATGAATAAATAATGAAATAAATAAATGAACATATTGATAAATAAACAAGTGAATGAAACAGACAAAACCCAAAAATCCAAACAAAAACAAACAAGTAAATGGATAAATAGCATAGCACATTGATCTTCTATAGAGGTTGTTTGTCGCAATATTTATTCATCAGTGCTGCATACGTGTCACTTTTTAATTATAGTAACATTTTAGGAATGTTGAAGGAATTTCTATTAGAATATAAGAAGGATAACTTGACAAATTAAAACAAGGCTCATGATTTGTCTTTATAATTCATGCAATTGAACAATTTCAATCTCCTCTTTATATGACATATATATGGATTCCTGTCAATGACAGCTGAGTCATAGGTTTTGAAAAGGCAAAAATAATTATTAGTAAATGTTTATTCAAGATCTTTTACTGCTGAGGACTTAAACTGTGCTTCACAGATAAAGAAAAAAAAAAGAAAAAGAATCATTGGGGAGTCAAATCAATTAGAGGATGCGATTTCATATATAACGTCAACAAGTTGTTATAGGGATATTAAATAAAAGAATGACTGAAAAGTAAATTAGCCAAAGCATGAATGTATTAATTATTTCTATTGCTTATCTGGTCCATTGGGTGTTGTAGCCAGTCCCAGCTTCATAACATGATTCTCCCTGCCATAACTTGAATCCAAATTTTTTATTACAAATTAGAAGTTTATTAGCTGGTCCCAGAATAACACAAATATTTTATCACCTAGCAACTTTTTCATCCGAATTTTCTGTTGAATGAGTAAATGTGATAACATTAGTAATAAATGTCTACAAATGTTCAGTGGAGCCTTAGAGGACAGGAAGTCTGAAATCCTCCATTAATAAATATCTGATGTGTGATTCAGCAAACACAACCAGGAGTCCCTTATCAGGCTGGTTCAACACAGAGGAAACAGTATACAGAACGGCCAATACACACACACACACACACACACACACACACACACACACACACACACACACACACACACACACACACACACACCGCAGGAGAGAGAGGAAAATGAAGAATTAATCACAATTTAAATGATTATTATTCATATTATGTAAGTCTCTGTCTTTTAGATGTATTTGTTAATAATGCGACACATCTATTACCCCACGTGATGTCAGGCTGACAGGAACAGGCTAATCCAGCATGGGAACAGGCACATCTATGAGCGCAAACACACACACACACACACACACACACACAAACACACACACTCAGGGTTTGCCAACTTGGTGTTTTTTATGATTATTAACATAATGGCTTCCGGGAAAAATGCTGAGCGGCATGATGGCTAAGGGTCATTAGTGACAAATATTTGATCATAAATCACACTTAACACTAGTTAACCTTTCATTAATGATAACATCATGCAATAGGATTTTTTTTAACATTAATTTTAATGATGATATTTTGTTTTCTAGCTTGCATATGTGTTCTTGTGAAACAGATTTATTTTTTGACCCTTAAACACACAACTGAAAAAGGAAAATGTAATTAAAAAATATAACTATACATATATATTACTATATATATATATATATATATATATATATATATTTAGACATTGTTAATTGTATAAGATGACATGAAAAGATTCACATTTTATTTTTTGCATGCACTCTATTGAACTGAATTTTGACTGGAGTGGATGTTGAGGCAACCAGGCTGAATGATTAATCATAGACTGTATTTACCTACTAACAGAGTTACTGTCGTGCATGGGAATAAGGACACATTTATTTAGTCAACAAACATATAATAAAATAAGTATCCTTTACCTCTACTACCAATATTGATCCTTGAGCCAAAATAAGATTTGAGTGTTTCATCAGGCACATGCAATCTATCCTGCAAAATACTGGCATCAAAGCAGAAAAACAGAAAATAAAATATGGTACTTGAAAATTAAATTTGAAAGACTGTCTTCCAACTTTTAGTGCCCAATCTTTTGGCTTTCATCATCAATTCTAATATAAATAAATAAACATATATGTATACTTTCCTTTAGATTTCTATAATAGTAACAATATCAGTAGAAATAACAAGCATTTAATGATGACATGTATTATATAACTCACAATTTCACCATAATATGTTCGTAGAAAACACAATAATTAAAATGCATTATGAATATGGTGAAGGTTTATGTTAATAATTTTGGAGTTGCGTCGAGTGGAGGCAGTGAGAATCGACATAGAAATGGGAAAACTCTATGTCAAGTAAAATGTAATTTTAGGCTTTTGAACAGTATGATATGTACAAAAATACATTGCATTTTTTTTTAGATGTTTGATGCGTATCTGGATAACTTTATTTCTTTTCACAATTTGCAAGAATGAAATATTTAGTTAGAACAAGAAAAAAATATTTTGAAATGAATATATTCCTTAGCGAACATTTTAATTAATTGAATTATTGAGCAAAAGTTACTACATAAATCAAAAATGTTGGATCTTTCACTGAAATCTTGAAGCAGGTCTCCTAGTCATAACAATGGGATGCTGCTTCTTCAAGAATATACACTCATGACTCTTCAATATTCTCATAGGGGGTAATGAGTTTGATTTTTACTCTTACTTTTGTGCTTCCTCTCCAGTATATACATATTCTAAACTAATATTCAATATAAAACAACATGAGTGCTCATTGAAGGAGATAATTTGAAAAAGCAGTCATCTCGAGCTGCTCCAAAAGTCCTGTTGGTCGTGAGCGGCTTGAGAAACAGAAAAAGAAATCTGAGCAATTCTGATAAGCAAAACAGTGTGGCTGCACATAACAACTACCGCAATGCCCTCAACGTCAAGTGGCCGCACAGAACAATAACACAACCAGCAGCACGCCTGTGTGTGACCCATGCTCCCTCCTTTGTGCCTATGCATTTTACTACGATTATCCCTCTCGGAGTGTGCACAAGTGACAACATGCCGAATTATGGCCCGTCAGGTACGCATCTGCCTGGCATTTGATGGTTGGATTTTCAGCGTGAGGCCCTCTGACTTGGAGGCAATGACAAGTTAATGGAAGTGTATATATTTGAAGGCATTTTTTCTTGTATTAACAGTTTCAAAGTCCAAGGTACTTTGGGTATTTTCTATTTTTTTTTTCTATCATGCCATGGTGCTCTAATAATCTCTGATAATATTGTTGTTGTTGGCAGCTAGATATTGGCCTGCAGTTGATGATGCATATTATTATAGTGTCACACCAGGTTAGAAGGGAACTCTGCAAAATGAAAAATCAGGATCCAGGTCTAATAATGTTTTGAGCTCTCATAAGTAGCATCATAGCATAAGACATGGAGTTTTTCATTTTTAGATGTTCACCAACTCTCATTAACAGTGCATTTAAATAACCAGCCCATCACACCTACACAGTAAATAGATTAATGACTGTATCTTTGTATGACTGGATAATCGCAGTAACACTCATATCGTTGTTGTCCTAAGTAAAAATAATCACATCCTAAAGCGATTATGTTTATTGCCGCTGATGTTTGTAGGCCCGCAGCAGTGCACAAGAGGAACCCATTATTTTAAATATTCAATCAAATTAAAGCACATTAAACCCACAAGACACCAAAGTCTTGGCAACATTTGCTTGTAAAAACATAATTTTAAAAATTGTAACGTGTAAATATCAACAAATGAAATGCTAAAAACACATGAAGAAATAAATAAAAAATATACATAATATAGAATTTATTTCAGTTACTAGAAATATCATTTAGTAAGTGGTGTGCACGAACATTTGCACTTCTAAACAGTTCCTTTTGTAATTAGAGTATCTAAAGCAGGAACCTCTCGCACAACAACGAAAAAAACAAGTAGACTTGCCATGACATTTTCAAAATGAAATTATAAACAGTTATGAAAAAAAACAAAACACAAAAATAAATTGAAAGAAAAAAAAAACGCAGTAGTGATGATAGTATAACATATCAATATTCAGTGCTAGAATTTTATTCTTTAAATCTGTCCATGTTAATTGATTAATAATTGTCTAACTAGTTATTCCAGAAGTTATTAATACCGATATATTTTTAGGAATATATTGATTATGAACTGAATGTAAAGATTGTTGTTTCACATCACAATCACAGAGATTTCCAATGTGTTGCTGCTCCTTAGATGTGTTTCCTTCCGTGTTGAGCAAAACACGGAACCACGCAACCACAGGAGGCGTGAACAATAAAACACGTGCACACCGATCGGTTCGATCAGATCCGATCCAGCAAATTACCGAAGGGTAGGATAGAAAAGTAACGCCCCAAATGCTACAGTAATATATTGCAAGTGTCTGGGAGCGTGTGGTTTTTCAGTTCAGTCAATGTCTGTGTCTCACTACACAAAAATAATGGTTGAGCATTTAAATTCCATTTCTCTGGGATGTGACTTAGATATTCTCTCACACAAAGGTTGCACGGTCATTTAATCTGCATCCATAGTCTCGAAGTATGAATTCTACTATCCTTGTTGATGCTGGTACCGGCAGCTTGGGTGTCCTTCCACTCTGTCAGGTGGGATATTGGGATTAATATATTTATATTACGCTTGGCCCATCTTCTCATCATCTCTTTTGAGTTTGTTCATTTTTATCTTCTATAATTTATTTAGGAGAGCATTGTTGGAGTCAATAACATCCAGCCACGAAATGCGCAGCAAATTTCTTACACCATGGTTACAGTGCTGATAAATGCAACACTAGGCTTTTGTGGTTTTCACATCCATTTACATCAGTGTCTGATAGCTTAAGTAGCCCCAACTACAATTTACATTAATGTGTAACAAATACAACACAGTCATAATGTCTCAATGTCGGATATGTTCGATTTTCTGTCCGTATAAGGTTTTTTTTTCCGTGAGCTGTTTCTAGATGGAATAGATTTCAGCAGTGATGGGAGCAGTTGGATACGAGAGATCTGTGCAAGCACACAGTAAATCTGAGTGCAAGCACACAGTGTGATCAGGAGGAAATCCGCAGGGCTGTTTGAGAGCTGCAGAGGTATTTTGAGAGCTTTTCCATGTGGAAGTTATGTATCCGAAAAACATCATTCTTGAATAAGGATGCAAAAGAATCTGATCGCTTTCATTTCATGACGTCGATTCAGTCGATCAAAATGACCGATTGCCAACATTATTCGAGACAATGTTGAGAATTTCAAACAATGTGAAGCTGAGTGACGGTGATTAAATAAATGAATATTTAAAATATCACACTCTTCAGAAGCTAAATCTACATTTTGAATTATATAGATATATACTTTAAAATAGGATATATCATTGCTTATTGGCAGGGAGGTGAAACATCCAAAATGCATTTCCAAAATCCAGCCAGGAACTTTTGACTCTTTTGCCAGACAATAATGCTTTTTTTTTTTTTTTTTTTTTCAAAGGAAGCTTATAAAAAAAAACAAAACAAAAAATTTCACTTTGGTAAACCTGATTTGATTTGTCTGTCACAAAATTAGAATAATCTAATGTAAAAGTTCAAAATCTCCCCATGAAAGCGCAATGAGGCGACGCCCACAGCATCTTCTCTTCACAGGCCACCCGAGTGGGAAACAATTTCGTTGTTGCTCCAGGAGGTGCTGCTAATCACATAAAGTGTGTGACGCCTGCAATAAACGAGAATAAAATGAAGCAAGTTATCTTGTTTTCTTACTGTCTTAAGCAACATTTGCAGGAGAGTAAGAAATGTTCTCTCAAGAAAATGATCATGCAATTCTCCTCACCATGGCTGGTGAATACGTGAAAACTAATTTTAAGTTGAAGCCGATCGACAAATACGTATTGTTCGATCATTAGAGGGACTTGTTTATAGGAAAGCAAACAGAGCAAATGACCACAAGCAGTGTTCTGTCCAATATCTGCTGATCACGGGAAATTCAGTGACCCCAAGGGAAGGTGGGAGGAAAGGGGAGGCTGCAAGGAAAGGAAACTTATTGACAGCGGGAGTCGGATCCTTGACTGTGGCGGAATCTGTGTTGGGGAAAGAAAAAAATGGAAAATGAAAAAAAATAATTAAATGGTTATATTTATCAGTGATTTGCACTATGAAGTTATTTTTCATTTAACTTTACCAGTTTTAGTTTTTTATTCAAAATCGATTTCGGTTACGGTTCGATTCCCATAAGGGGGCCTTTTTTGTGTGGAGTTTGCATGTTCTCCCCATGTCTGCATGGGGTTCCTCCTGGTTCTCCGGTTTCCTCCCACAATCCAAAAACATGCAGCAAGTTCATTGGAAAAAATTGGGAAAATGCCAGGATAGCCTCCAGCCTCCCCCACGACCCTGAGAGCAGGATAAACAGTAGAAGACGGATGGATGGATGGGTAATAGCCTCAACAGCTACATGCTAATAGCTGAAATAATACAATAATAGCAAACCGAATATTCCTGTTCCGATTCCCGGCTCCTCCCAGTGTATCGAAGTGTTGCTGAGCAAGACACTGAACCCCTCACTGAACGCCTGGCGCTGGTGGACGGCAGCCTACTGCTCACGGCTCATTCTTCTTCTTCTTCTTCTTCTTCTTCTTCTTCTTTCGGCTTTTCCCGTCAGGGGTCGCCACAGCGAGTCAACTTTCTCCGTCTAACCCTATTCTCTGTATCCTCCTCTCTCACACCAACTACCTTCATATCCTCTCTCACTACATCCATAAATCTTCTCTTTGGTCTTCCTCGAGACCTCTTGCATCGCAGCTCCAATTCCAGCATCCGTCTACCGATATATTCACTATCCCTTCTCTGTACATGACCCAACCATCTCAGTCTGGCTTCTCTGACCTTCTTTCCAAAACATCTAACATGTGCTCCCAAAGAGAACCTCAACATCTTCATCTCTGCAACCTCTAGTTCTGCCTGCTGTCTTTTGGTCATTGTAACAGTTTCTAGTCCAAACATCATCGCTGGTCTCACCACTGTCTTGTACACCTTTCCTTTTATTCTGGCTGAAAGTCTTCTATCACATAGTACCCGTGACACTTTTCTCCACCCATTTCAACCTGCTTGGACCCGTCTCTTCACCTCTTTTCCGCACTCTCCGTTGCTCTGGACTGTTGACCCTAAGTACCTGAAATTCTCCAGCTTCTTGATCTCCACTCCCTGTAGCCTCACCGTTCCACCCGAGTTCCTCTCATTCACACACATATATTCTGTCTTGCTGCGACTAACTTTCATTCCTCTCCTTTCCAGAGCATACCTCCACCTCTCTAGATTTTCCTCTACCTGTTTTCTGCTCTCACTACAGATCACAATGTCATCCGCAAACATCATGGTCCATGGGGATTCCTGTCTAACCTCATCTGTCAGCCTGTCCATCACCATTGCGAACAAGAAGGGGCTCAGAGCTGATCCCTGATGGAGTCCCACCTCCACCTTGAACCTCTCTGTTACCCCAACAGCACACCGTACCAGAGTCTCACAGCTAGCATACATGTCCTGCACCAGTCTAACGTACTTCTCTGCCACTCCAGACTTCCTCATACAGTACCAGAGCTGCTCTCTTTTTTCTAGGTCTACAAAAACACAATGCAGCTCCCTCTGGCCTTCTCTGTACTTTTCTATTAGCATTCTAAACGCAAATACTGCATCTGCAGTACTCTTCCTAGGCATGAAGCCATACTGCTGTTCACAAATACTGACTTCTGCTCTCAGTCCAGTTTCCTCCACTCTTTCCCATAACTTCATTGTATGGCTCATTCATGATTGGATAATTGCAGAGACCGAATTTCCCCACTGGGATTAATAAAAGATAAATTAAAAAAATCATAATAATTAACAATATTATTGTTGTATTCATAAAATAAATCACAAGCAGCAAAGCTGCATGAGCAGATCAAGCCATGTCCCGCTCTCCTGCTATGATGCAGTGATGAAGGAAGGGAGTAGGAAGCGTTGGAGGAATGAGAGGGATGTATCATGGGATACTCGTCCCCAGAGTAAGCCTGGCGGCGTGTTTTGATTCTGTGTTTGGTGATGTCAATCTAGTGGTTCCATCAAGAAAGTATTAGAAAAATCAGCAATCAACAATTACAAAAGAATATCATGAAAATGTGTAGCCAGTAACTTGTTTTTATACAATCACCCATTTTGGAAATAACAGAGTAAATATGCTCATTACAAAAATGTCCATTGGCTTTGGAACAATGTAATTGCGGATCTTCAGCTTTTTCTGTTAGGCTCTGCCCTTTGAGGGGTTGCCACAGTGAGTCATTTGTAAAATATTAATAAGAAGTGATTTGCAAAGAGTTCGTCAAACTGTTCTTGTGAGGTTCATTTCTGAAAATTTTTACAAGCCGGAGGAAACCGAAACCGAACATAACGAGACGTATAAAAGATTCATATTCACATAAGTCCAATATGAATATGAATGAGGCAACAATCTCAGCGCTGAAATGATATGAGATCTCATTAGAAGACTTTTCATGCACAAATACGAGGAGGGTGAACTGGGGGGGTGGATGAGGAAAAGTAAATAACTAAATAAAGCGGATGTCATGGACTCCACTGCGAACCACTGCAAGACTGGTACGATGTGTGGTTACGTGGACGAAAGCCTGGGAACCTCAGTTCACATTTACTCAGGCATTTGTGCATGTGTTTGTGTGTGTGTGTGTGTGTGTGTGTGTTTGCATGTTGGGTTCAGCTGAACTAAATAGAGTTTGAAATAAATTGGTAAAATTTGAAATAAATTGGTAAAACCTTTGGAATCTAAGAAGCGAGACGTTTGACATATATATATATATATATGTATATATATATATACGTATGTATATATATGTGTGTGTGTGTATATATATGTGTTTATGTATATATATACACACACACATATATATATATATATGTATGTATATATATATATACTGCTCAAAAAAAAAGGGAACACTAAAATAATACATCCTAGAGCTGAATGAATTAAATATTCTTATGAAATACTTCGTTCTTTACATAGTTAAATGTGCTGGGAACAAAATCACAGAAAAATGATCGATTGAAATCAAACTCATGGAGGTGTGGATTTGGAGTCATACCCAAAATTAAAAGTGGAAAACACACTAGAGGCTGATCCAACTTGGATGTAATGTCCTTAAAACAAGTCATTTTGAACATTTTGGTTTCATAGAAGTGTGAATTACTTGGAGTTACATTGTGTTGTTTAAGTGTTTATTTTTTGAGCAGTATAAATATATTTGACTCTATAGCAGTTTATTCCATCATTATGAGACTTCATTTATTTTGATTGAAAATTCTCTGAATCTTTTAATGCCATGCTGCAGAGAATTATCAACAGAAAATTCCCCCAAATTGTTTGAATCTTAATATCCAACAATTGAAGTGACCGTGGAGAACAAGGGTCGCGTTTTTTACGAATTTCTCGTCCCCCGCCATGACTCAAACCGGTGACACGTCCTCTTCCATCACAATGTGCCAGGCTGCCGCCGAGAGCGGCTGGCCGTCCTGCAGCCCATCAGCCCTCGAGGGTTCGATCACACGATTGCCTGATTAAGTGGACCTTCTCTCTGAGCTTCTGTTAACTACTCCATGCCAAATAGTCTCTTGAGTGATCTTGGCAGGAAGGATGAAGAGCAGCTGAAGCAGATGAGTTTCGGGGCTTGTCTGACTTGAGTGCGTAAGCTGGGGTGGGAATGAGGTTCGGGGACATGTCCTCTTTTTTTTTTTTTTTTTTTTTTTTTTGGACAACTGGCTCTATATTGAGGAAACATAAAATCTAGTACTTTATCTCTTTATCTCAAAATGAAAGAGACATCCATCTTTTATAAATTATAATTTTTCAGTTTTATATCTGAACCTTTTGTCTTGCCACTTGTACCCCGAAAACTCTTTGGGATTATAAAACAATACAAAACCCAGCTGGCCTACTTAACTACTGTTGTTTATAGAAGCAAACTTTCATACCATGTATATTTCTTTTATTGATAATTACCTGTAATTATTTCTCAAATTCATTAATTCATACACTTTTTATACAGTGTATGTTGAACCTGATTTTATCATTTTCTGATAACAATTAATCAAAAATATGCAATCAAAACCAATCACCAATCACCAATCATTTTTATTTTTCATACAGTTAAATATAAGTTTGGCAGAGCATTAATACCATCAAAAAAATGAATAAGGAACAGCAACTTCCTTTGACAGTTCAGAGGATTTTGAAGATTTTCTTAGAATTTTCTGATTGTACATATTTTATATTACTGATCTCCGGCTTCCCACGCAGGACCCATCGCTAAACTCGAAGCAGCAGCGAGGCACATTTGCCAAAAACTCCTCCAGTAATATTTAGACCAGTGGACCCCAAATTACGGCCCGTGTCCACATTTTGCCTGGTCCCTGAACAATACCAGGGGGGCATTATGATTTTTTTTTTATTCTGTCCATGTAATTGTGACATAGAACATTTTATAACATTTTATTCCACCATTCTGCAGTTTGTGCCTTATCTGAAACCTGGACACGCCCCTGTCAAATAACATGGGATAATGGTGAAAAGATTAGGTAAGAGAAAAAAAGATTAAGAATGCAGGGTATTTAACCTGGTAGGTGTATTCAACCTGGTAAGTGTTGGTATCAGTTTGGTTCTAATAGCCTGCTTGCTTTCTGGTTTTCACAGTGAATTTGATATGAGAGCTGCAAACAGTTGAGTCTGTAAGAAAGTTAATGTACCTTGGTCTTTTTATCTGTGAGAAGCTTAAAAAGGGTTATTTGGTTATTATTTATTTCAGAAATTGTGTTATTTACTTAATTAATAATGTTATTATTTTTTTCTGTTTTTTTTCCTGGCAAGATTCCGGGAAGGGTTAATTTTTGGTTGTTTGTGGCTGTTTGGAAAAACAATAAATGTTTATGTTTAGCCACTTCTTTTTGTTACAACCTGGCCCGGCCCCTGGTCAGAGACGGGAAAAGTTATTTGGCCCTCACAGGAAACGGTTTGGTGACCCTGATTTAGACAGTTAATACAGCACAGAAGCATTTCACAAAAATAAAAATTATTTATTAAGTTTGGACTTGATGAGCCGATTTGCTGAGTCTTAAAGCTGTAATCAGACATGTTTAATGATAAGAAGTGTGTGTGTTTGTGTGTGTGTGTGTGTGTGTGTTTCACCATGCATGTTTTGAATCTTGTGTTTTGGCTCTAAGGCTGAGGTGTGATACTATGAGGTTGTGTGTTCTCCTCACGTCTGGCACACACTCGCCATGTCGTCCTCTGACCTCACATCCTCAGAGCATTCAGGAAACTCGGCTCGGTCTCGTGATGTGAACGCTCTGCTCTTCCCTTTCATTTTTTTTATCAAAATCAGTCGGAGGATCTAAACTGGATCACAAAAACCATATTGATGAAACAGAGAGTGATTGAAATTGAACATCAGGTGCATTTAAGTGGTTAACAAACAGAACAATTTTAAATGTCGAGCTTTTTAATGCACCGGGGCTCAAAAAAGCATGAAAGGTACGGAATAAACTTTTTTTTTTTTTCATAGTGCGCGTCACCAAATGCTTTAAAGGGTAACTGAGAAGTAATAAAATTGGTATTACGGCTCCAGTTCTAGACAAGAGTTGGGCTTTGTTTTATTTTATATGATGGACTTTCCATACAGAATGTTATTCATCAATCATACTGATCTACACAATAGAGGTCTTTATTTTCTATTTTTCAAGCGAGCAACTGAAGTGGAGTGGGTCACCATCCCTGTTGAGAATTGAAGTAGAGCAGCTGACAAAAAAAACTTGGTAAGCAGGGAAGCCGGAAAATGTCATTGCGATGTTTTTCTCACGTCCCTTTGGAGAGAAACGCACGACACTACGATTACCCACCGCGTGACCCCATCAGCGCGGAGAGATCAGGGTTCAAACTCAGTTCCTTTTGCCTGAGGGACATATGAAATAAATAATGCAGTAATGTTGAAAAAAAATCAATGAAGACATTAAAGTTATATATTCATCTTCATCTGCAGAATGCGTATCTTCATGAACAACGACAGCATCGTCCAGAAAAGGATATTCCAATCAAGAGTTTCTGCAATCTATTGACAGAAAATGTTTTTTGGCAAATCAGCATCATTTCTTATTTTCAAGAAAATACACCTCGGGGCTTTGATTGGGATTCAGATATTTTCTTATATAATTTCCCCATTTCTCAGGCTCGTGTAATAAACACAATAGAATATTCCTTTGATTGTCCCATAGTGGGGGACATGCAACCACTGGCAGCAGAAAGTGGACATTGCAAGAAAAGTTACAAAAATAGAAGTTACAAAAAAAAAAAAAAAAAATAGAATAATATATATATATATATGTATATGTGTGTGTGTTTGTGTGTGTGTGTGTATATATATATACAAGTCCTACCTGTTCTCATATATATATATATATATATATATATGAGAACAGGTAGGACTTGTTTAACAGATTGCACCTAAATATTATGTTGACAATATATAGATAGGTGCAACTTGCAGCAATATTTGCAGTCGTAACAGTGCAGTCGCCTTTAGATTAAATATTTCTGGTTCGAGTCTCTTGAGCTCGTTTTAGCCTGTCGAAGTGTTGTTGAGCAAGATAATAAACCCCTAAGTGCTAAAAATTCTAAATGAATAAAAATGAATAAATAAATATCCAAGAAATGAATGACAATGTTTTAATAACCAATGTAATAGCCTATCAAGAAAAGATTTCAACTTAAAATGTGTTTTATATCAATATTTATTCCTTATTGATCTATTTTTTTTCTCTTCCATCCATTCTTTAGGTACGAGTATATGAGACGAGTTAAATCAATTTTATATATCTAAGCCTCCCTCTTTGTGTTAGGCTTTTTTTAGAAAAAACAAAATGCATTATATTTTTATTTGAAATAATAAAAGGTAAAATTTAAACACAAATTCCTAGCTCGACTTCAATATTAACCTGCCACACCAAAAAACCTGTGAGCTTTGCTGTATTCACAGCAGGTCATAAAAAAAAAATTGAAACCATCAAGGGTCATATATGTTCTGATGAAAGGATGCAAACCATTTGCACACTCATGTCTTCAATCATTTTTGGGACACGGACCATTTTTTTGACAAAAATAATCCTGCGGCAAGCTAAAATGTGCACACATGCAACAATGATAAATTATTTGCAGTCGCCGGATAATGATTTTTCGCTCCAATCTAGTAAAGTTGGATGATCCCTCAACAGCACACCTAACCCGGTGTTTGAAATTCACTTCTCCAGACTGATGACGGATGTGTTGGTAAATCTCTCCGGCTGCTTTCTTTCAGAGGCTTAAGGTTTGGCCACGCTTTTTGTTTACTTCAGCTGTCCGTGTTCTCACTGCCTCCCTGTGGATTAAATCTGTCACTGGAAAAACAGCATCACATCATCTGTTCACAGAAACTATAAGCTATATATTTTTCGGACATTACAGGGGGGGAATCTTCTGAAAAGTCTTCTGAGCGCAGAAGATTGACTGCTCATAAACAAACAGAGGGGATTCACAGATACGCCAAGAAATCCATCACATTAGTGACAGATTAGTGTAAAACACATGAGTGTGACAAGAGATCTATGAAAATATGATGAACCTTTTTTTTTTTTTTTTTTTTACCTTTATTGTCTGATTCACTTGGAAATACAGCACAACATCAGCGAAATTGGATCACTTCTTGTAAAATCTTCCTGTTTTGGCAGCTGGATTTAACTTTCTTCACTTCAAGATGGTTCACCCGTCATCCGAGAGGCTTCTTCAATTTTTTTTTTTTAAATCTATTTTTTTTTTAGTTTTTCTCTGCGTTTATCCTATATAACAAGATGGCATGATCATGAAATAATAACAGCAATATAAAAAAAAAAGGTGAGGGGGGGCCAATAAATTATAAAGAAAAAAAAAATCCACTCTACATAGGTAATCTAAGAGAATATGATGCTTATGTTCAGTTCAAGTCCAAAACTCTTTGAGTCTAACCTTATTAAATTAATGAAGACATGGCAGGAGCCCATCGTTTTGTACAGATAGGTCCTGAAGTCTTAATAAATATGTAATTTGCTCCATCTGTAAAATGTCCGATACTTTTTGGATCCATATATTATATGTAGGTGGATCCGGTTTTAACCAACTGATAGTTATGGCTTCTTTATATATATGTATATATATATACATATATATATATGAAAGATTCTGTTTATGATCTTTCAGACCGTTTTTTTTTACACACACATAAACATATAATACACACACATATCTGTATATATATATAAATAGAGAGAGAGAAAGAGATTCTGTTATTGACCTTCGAACAGGTTTTGAGTTAAAAGTAACAGAGTGATTAAGGAATTTGTACTAAGTGCCCAAATTGGATTTATAGCAGAGGATGGTTTCGATCCATCGACCTCTGGGTTATGGGCCCAGCACGCTTCCGCTGCGCCACTCTGCTCATTAGTTCCTCAGATTTATACTGAGAATTTGATACTTTAATAAATGTAAAAGTTGCTGTTGAATATCTCTCTATATATATATATAGATACACACAAACACACACAAACACACACACTTGACTATATATATATATATATATATATATATATACATACACATATATATGAATACATACATATATACACGTATACACACACACATAAACATATAAGACATATATATACACACACACATATATGTATATACGTATGCATATGTATATATGTGCATGTGTATATATATATATAGATAGATATTTATATATATATATATCTGAAAGATTCTGTTTATATATCTGAAAGATTCTGTTAACGATCTTTCAGACCGGTTTTGAGTTAAATTCCAAAATAACAGACTGATTGAGGTATTAAGCGCCCAAATTGGATTTATAGCAGAGGATGGTTTCGATCCATCGACCTCTGGGTTATGGGCCCAGCACGCTTCCTCTGCGCCACTCTGCTCATTAGTTCAGCAAATTTATACTAATAATCTGAATATGCTGTTATGCTGCTGTTAGCAATATGTTTAGGAGATATTTTTCATCCTTTCTGTCGATACCCATAGGGGTTGCTCCTAATAATGCTTTGTCCCATTAGAAGATCGCTTTCAGACGGTCGAAAACCTCCTTCCAAAATAAACTTAGGTTGGGGGAAAGCCGAAATATATGTGTCTGGTCGTGATATCTTTACTGCAATTCCTACAGCGAGTACTATAACGTGTCGGCCTCATCTTAGCTATTATTTGTGGTGTTCTGAAAAACCACTTGAATTCCTCCCAGGAGTTTGAATTTGCAATGCAAATCTCAATGCAAATCTCTGTAAATCTCCTCCCGGGTGTCCATTGATACCTCAATGTACATTTCCGCCTCCCATCTCTATCTTATCTGTTGGGAGTTATGTATTTTCGTAGATAAAAATATATTATACAGCAGGAGTGGGCAGTTATGTTGCCTTGGGAGCGACATTTTTTTTTTTTTGCATGGACCAACTGGGTAGCATGTAAATTGAACAAAATGAAAAAATAAATTGAAATATCTACATTTTTTGGCATTTTATTTCAACATTAAAATCATCAATTACCCTATAAATGCACTGACATTATCTTTTGTGTAATCATCCCTACAAATTAAACAAAAGGAAAAAATAAGGAGTTTCGGAATTCAATATTGACTTAAGATACAAAGAAAATAGTTTGGCGGGCCGCATAAAAAAGCAAAACAGGTCAGATGTGGCCCATGGGCTGTAAAATGCCCAGATCTGTTATACAGCTTACTGATTTTTTTCTTTTCCCTATTGTTTTTCCCACTCCTTGAACGTTGTCAGGAAAGATCTTGACTGTAGATATCTAAAAAAGTCTGCCTTCGGAAGATTTCTTTGTCAGCTGTTCAAATGTTTTAAGATCGTCGTCCTTGATCCGTTGACGCAAATATATTAGACTGTATTCTGACCATTTTCTAAAACCAGGATCTAAATTGTTAGAGGTAAACGTCTTCCACTTTTGGTAGTTTATAGGCTGACTGTATTTTATTCCAAATTTTTAACATAGTTTTTGTCCAGGCTGCCATTTATTTTACAGGGACGGCAAGAAAGGAGAATTCCATGGACTCTTTGCACCTGCTTTTCTCAATGTTAAGGCATCAAGTGGATGTATCGTTCTGCATGCAATCTTTAGCTTCATTTGTGCAGTCCAGAAATAATAAAAATAATATTTCAGTTTTGGGAGTTTGAGACCTCCATCTGACATGAATGATTGTAAGATTTTAAGTCTAAATCTAGTGCGCCAATTTCGGCAAATAAAATATGATAATTTATTGAAGTGATCAAAGGTTGGTTTAGGAATTTCCACAGGCAGCATCTGAAATAAATAAACAGAGCAATCTGGACAGAACATTCGCACAGATACTTTCTACTCGGCTTCAGTTCAATGAGTAAATTTGGAAACTTCTCATAGGTCATGAGCAGAAGGAAGCCAAAGAGCAGCTACTGTCCAAACTTTTTGCAAAGAGGGCCATATTTGGTGAAGTGAAAATGTGTGACCATTAACAGTAAATGCAGATTAACTATTACATGACTTTTTTTTAATTTCAAAAGGCATACTTTGCATGTCTCAACACAGAACACAAATCTAAAGTTTTTACCAAATATTTTGACCAAAATTTGAATGCCAAATAAAATGATGAAAGAGTATTTCTGGAAAAAAAATAATCAGAAAGATAAAACATATCTAGATTAATTTGAAATAAATGCATTGTTTTTCATTATTTCAATTTAAGACTAAGAAAATGAAATAGACAAACAAGCTGCTGGGCCAAATTAGATTTTATGACATAGGCTGCAGGCAGGTGTAAATTTGAACAGCTTTTGGGCCTAAGTTGGACTTTGGATGTGCATGAATTACAGGTTCAGTGTTTTCCTCAGCAGCACTTGGACCGGCTATCATTTCAGTAGCATCCACAATGCTAAGGTAAAGGAAGCGGCTCAGCGGCGCAAGGACTTCTTTTGTGAGTAAAGGTAATAGATGATAACTTTTTTTTTTTTAAATATGCTTTTCTGTGCTACAGTTTGTATATGTCAAGAATGCTGATATGATATTTTAAACAAAACACATTAACTGCTGCCGATAAAATGGTGAATAAGATACTCCATAGGAATAATATGTTTGCAAATCTGACTGATGACGTCAGTTGCTCAACAGCCATGAACCTCACGTCACTGATATATACAATTATATATTTCAGTCTTTTGGAGTTAAATTCCAAAGTAACAGAGTGATTTAGGAATTGGTATTAAGCGCCCAAATTGGATTTATAGCAGAGGATGGTTTCGATCCATCGACCTCTGGGTTATGGGCCCAGCACGCTTCCTCTGCGCCACTCTGCTCATGAGTTTAGCAGACTTATACCAAGAATCAGATTACTGTTATAAATTTGAACGTTGTTGAATTTATATATATATATATATATACATACATATATGTAGTCACAGACACACAAACACACACACACACACACACACACACACACACACACAAACATATATATACATATCTGAAAGATTCTGTTTATGATCTGTCAGACCGGTTTTGAGTTAAATTCCAAAATAAAAGATTAATTGAGTATTAAGCACTGAAATTGGATTTATAGCAGAGGATGGTTTCGATCCATCGACCTCTGGGTTATGGGCCCAGCACGCTTCCGCTGCGCCACTCTGCTCATGATTTTGGCAGAGTCATACTAAGAATCTGATCACTTTAATAAATGTTACAGTTGTCGAATATCTACATATATAAATATATAGATACACACAAACACACACATATTTGACTATATATATATATATGTATATACACATACAAATATATATCATATATATGTATAAATACATATATATGAATATATACATGTAGCCATACATATATACACACACGTATAAATACATGTATACATATAGATATACATCTACATACATATATTGATTCATACACACACATAAACATATAACACATATATATACACACACATTATGT